>NC_090709.1:6581556-7181556 GCF_040954835.1 Lepisosteus oculatus
CCCAGCGCCAGACATTCAAGGAGGGGGCTGTGCGAGGTGAGGTGAGGTGCGACATGCCGGAGCCCCGACGCTGCTAATGCGGAGCACTTGTTGAACTGGCATTGAAAGGACGTGTGCTCACGGAGCGAGCCTTCCCTGCGGCGGAGCGTGGAAACTTTCACCCCACGCTGCAGGAGTTGTGTCCCCTGCAGCGGTGCCGAGAGAACAGCACAGAAGGCAGCAGGCTCTGGAGAGCGGGTAAGAGACCGAGCCTTGTGGGCAGGCGAGCAGGCCCGTTTTTTGGAAATTACTGAAAAGGCTCCGGTGTTTGTTCGGTGTGTGCCAGGCGCACGACTCGAGCTTGTTTAGCGAGCTGCCGGTCTGGTGTAATGCAAATGAGGCCGATTGCATCCTGGGACATGTCGGAATGCGCAATGGCGACTGCAGATGTGTAGGAAACGGCGCGCTCATTTTCTCGTTTTGCCCACACTTTTGAGTGTTAGTGTGGCGTGTGAGTGTGCGAAAGAGTGGGCCCAGCAGGAGGCGGTGGCGTGCGGGGCGAGGAGCTGGGCTAGGCTGCGCGATTTGTGCTGTGGGTGCGGGCCACTTGCAGGGGCTTGTACATCTTATACTTACCTGGCAGGGGAGATACGTTGATCATCCTGTAGGTGGAGTAGTTTGACTGTTTTCTTGTTTTGTGGAAGCAGTGTTTGTTTTGCAGTTGATGAGATGGCAACCTTTAGATCCCGCAGGAATGCTGTACGTTTTGAGCTTTTGGATGACCTCTTCATGGATCGTATGCAGTTCAGCAGAAAAGTGTTGCAGAAGGAACTTGGCTTTGAACTTCGGCACTTGGATTTCATCTTCGCTCTGCCAGGTCAGAAAGCATTTGAGGTTGTGTTTGCTACCTATCCTCTGTTTGAATAATGCGTGGATGTGTTTGAGGCAAAAAGAGGGAAAGTTCCTGCACTTGAGAAGATCAACTTGCAGCCTCTGACACAGAGAGAGAGGAAAACGGTGCATGTTGTTATGTTCTCAGAACTGGCAAAGACAGAGGACATTCATACCTGGCTTAACCAGTACTGCACCGTGCACCATGGAACTGAGGTTAGAGATGTTGATGGTATAAAAACAGGAGCAAGGAAATTCGAGGTTCACTTGCTACCGGACAGCGTAAATGGAGGCTTAAGGCACCTGCCGTCTACAATCCGGCTGGGTGCCTGCAATGGCTATGTGTTTTATATGGGACAATCAAAGGTGTGTCGGCGCTGTGGTGCTGTGGGACACCTGGCATCATCCTGCACTGTGAAATGCTGCAAGACCTGTGGCAAACAGGGACATTTAGCCTCTGACTGTTCAATGCTGCCAAAGTGCAATTTATGTGGCTCGGAAGGACACATTTTTAAGAACTGCCCTCACGCCTACGCCAATAAACTCAAAATGAGAAAGGATGAGGCAGTGCTTGTTTCAGCCAAACCGGCCCGAAAATCCAAAGCAAACAACAAGTCAAACAAAGAACCCTTGTTGGACAAAGACTCTCAGCCTCCAGCCACGATCAGTCCTGCTGTGGCTCCGGGGCCGGTGGAAGAGAAATCCACTACGCCCCCACAACCGCAGACTGCACCAGACGAGCACGAGGGTTTGAAAACCCCCGAGAACAGCAAGGACCCCTCCCCCACTCCTGCTCCTCAGAATGAGGGCCAGTGTGGGGCCCCCCGGTGGAGCGGGTCCAGCGAGGATACCCAGGATTCAGCGGAGCTGCTTTTCTCAGACTCTGCAAGTGCTACAGATGCCCTCCTCTCCTCCATCCAGTCCATCACGGAGGATCTGCAGCAGCTGGTGGGTGAGGGGGAAGAGGAGACTGGTGCATCGGCTGCACCCCATTACCCTCAGTGCTCCCAGGAGCTGGACTTGAGGAAAAGGAAAAATGACTCTGTTTTCTCCCCGAGCGAGGAGGAAGGAGAGCATGGTGATGGGGACAGCTGGAACCCCTCCACCCCTCCCTCTACCCCCTTCCTTGAACTTAGTTCAAGACTTTAAACTCTCAGACACATATAGACGTACAGATGCAGCCATTCAAAATGGGTGAGGTATTTCACGGCATACCGCGACACGCCCACCGGGGTATCACGCGGTATCACGTGTGTCACGTGACTAGCTATCCGGCGTCGCCTTGTAAAACCGCCAGGGGGAGCTTAACCTCTCATGTACAGCATTCGAGCCTTTAATTTTGAACTGTGTATTACAGCATGTTAATCATCAGTCATTCAAATGTTGGTATATTTTATGAAAGCAAGATTGCTCAGTTGGACAAAAGTACACAACCTACCTTTATCAGAAATATTTATGCATCAAAGCCTTTACTGAAGATATTACTAATAGTATTAATAATGGATGACTTTGGACAAGCTGTATACTCAAAGTATAATTTCTTTAGCACATTTGTACAAGCACATGGAATCTGTCCAAGCCATACTTTGTCAGGCATTTTGTTTTACTTCAACGGGCATAAAAACTTCCTTGCTTTTAACAGGGCGTTTCATAATTTCTAACTACGAAAATGATTTAAAATGCGACACCTATCATGAAAAGAAAAAAATACACACCAGTATTCCATTTCTCCCTAAACATTGTAAGCTTCGAAGTCTTTAACTAACGTGATACCGGAGTCAACAAGCATACTTTTAGAATTTGATTTAAAGGGAATATAATATGGAATCGCGTATCTCAAGAATTTAATAACGGTATGATTATATCCGTGTACTGCGGGAGGGCTGTTTCCCCTGCCTGCTTATGCGAGCTGTCTTGTAGCCTACTGGTCTAGGTGCGTGACTACCAACTGGCAGGTTGTGTGTTCGAATCCAGCTGGTGCTGGACCTTTCAGTTTTATTTATTTATTTTTTAATCGCGTAACATAAACATATTACCATATGTATATTTAATGTCTTAACTGTGCCCGTTTAAGTATTGAATATTCATATCTAATTTTACCACTGAAGGGAAATCTTAACATAAACATACAGTATATGGCTGGTCTCGGTACTTTAAAGAAAAAAATACACACCAGTATTCCATTTCTCCCTAAACATTGTAAGCTTCGAATGAAACCACTACATAAAGACATAAATATAGAAATCTTAAGATTTGTTTTATTTAATGTTGGTAGCAGGATGAACTCTCAGAGTGTATATTTTGTCGCAAAGTTGCTACAAGATGTTAACAGTGAAAAAGGTATTTAGAAATGAGTTATTTCAAGATGAAAAAGAAAACATACACGAAACATGGTTTCATTACGACCAGAATCGGTCTTGAGATATTTTTAACTTGATTTACAGTATTTGAGAGGTATGTCTTAACACCGATACTACAGTGCTTAAGTACTGCTCACGTATATGTTTCTAGGTTTATATTATGCATTTCATACGGTCAAATTACTTTTGAGCAACTAATAAGAAGCGCTAAACGGTATGCATTTTAGTTTCGTTTTTTGCTGGAACCCGTGGATTGATTAGAGATATCAAGTACATACAAGTCATTTTTTAAATGTTGTAGTTCATCTTGAAAAAATGTTACGAGTACATCATCTATCAACAATTACACAGGTTCTGTTTCCATATTGCGGATTTTGGTTAGGTACAGTATTATCAAATCCAGTGGCGCTGTGTGTTACTTTACTGAGTCCCAATCTGTGATTGAAACCTGTAAAACTGGTTTAATTCGTCACAGCCAGCACTCTTCAGGTGTGAGGGTCTTCTGCTCAGAATGAAACGCTAAAATGTTTGTGTATATTCTAATGGTAGTGGGGGCAGGGTGTGTGGGAACAGGTTTGTTCTTCACACCTGAAACATTTTCTCTGAAAGGATTTTCTTCGCAGTTTAACCGATCTTGGTACAGCATGTTACAGTTTACTAATATTAACCATATTAATTTTAAGTGCTTAATGTAAAATCTTGTAAAAATATATTTTCATTGTTCAAATATACATTAATATACATTAAGTCTGACTATCATATAATAAGTTAAATACAAAACTAAAGAAAAAATAGGGTTAAATATAATTCAAAATATTTTGCTAACAATGTTAACTGTTTATGAATAATAAAATGTATTAACTAAGGAGTAGGATGGCACAGTTGTTAGTATGTTTTTTGTTTTGTTTCTTTTTCATAAATACAACAGTAGTACCTGATGTCTCAGTGGCTTTCAAAATTAAATTATGCATGCAAACCTGTGAACTAGAAAGATAACTAAGATTTTAATACTAATTAAATGACCGCGGGCACTTCCCACCCCCTCTACATTCTCAGAGTAGAACAGACTAACCTTCTAATGAAAGACGGTCCACCCCCCACGGACAGGAAAAGTGCCCACAGGCACTTAAACTTAATATGGTCAGTAACGGAAAACAGTAACATGGTAAGAAGGAGCACGTACAAACGTTTTCGAAATAACCACATGTAAGACTTTGATCCTAAAAATGTTTAGGGAGAAAGTGGAATACTGGTGTGTATTTTTTCTTTAAACTACCAATACCAGCCATATACAGTCTGTAACGTAGGGATTTCTATATGTCTTTATTTAGTGTTTACATTAGTGACAAAGGCTAAACTTTTAGCTTCAGTAACGTGTACATATCTCCCCTTTTTATAAAACGACTTGGTTGAAAACTGTTCCAGAGCCACTGTTGTTTCATCAGTGAAAAGTACATCATGAAATGCCTCTCCCTGTTCAATCCACTGGAAAAAAGAAAAGGAGCATAAAGCTTCTGATGGTCATAAACGATATTCATTTAGGAGCAGCATCAGAGGTATGTTTTTAACTGCACTGCATTGGAGAGAATACCATAGTGTGTTTTTTTTTTTTTACTCCCTGGCGGAAACTGGCTTCCAGAAGAATCAGTATGGCTCAGAGATTAAATAAAACTTCACAGACATTAACGAAGAGCATAACGCGTGTACTGTATACACTGCAAGTACAACCCAACTCTCTGCAGGAGTGCTGGCTGTGACGAATTGAACCGGTTTCACGGGTATTTTCAAAGTAGGAGGCGAGATTTCCAGCGAAAGACACCCCCCCCCCAAAAAAAACCCAGTAAATACAGTACTTACTAGTTAAAGGCTAGGATCCCGACTACGGCGAAAGGAACCCTTCTTTCATTAGAAGACAATGAACATATTTTAGCCCTGAATGAATTAATAGCAAACATGGTTTACATAAAAGACATTTTTCCAAGAAAGTTTAGCCTTTATCACTAATGAAACCACTAAATAAAGACATAAATAGAAAAATCTTAAGATTTTTAAAATACATGACTTTGCTAAAATTTATTTGAAAATAAAAACAATTACAACCGCCAGGGGAGAGAGAGAACAGGGGAGGGATGTTGGTTTTGCATAAGGGGCGGGGCTATGGAAAGTAGGTATGTTTGGGAATGTGTAGTTACATGTTCTGGCTGTTTGTGAATTATCGTTGTTGAGTATGGAGTGTTGAGGTATTGATTTTGTGTAATGCTTTATGTTGAAAATTGAGGTGGATTTTGTTTATGATAAACAGGATAAACTGGGATGGGAGGAAGGTTTGGTTTTGCATAAGGGGCGGGATTATGATAATTGGAGGACTTTGCGAGTGTAAAATGGTTTGATTATTTGATTTTGTATTGTGGTTGTTATCTATGTTTTTGGTTGGTATTATGTTTATATGGTTGTTTTTGTTGGTTGGTTGTTATTATGGTTATTAATAATACGATCTATAGTTGAAATCTGAGCCTAAATAAAAAGAAAAAGCAAGTGATTAGGTTTATGAGCAATCTAATTACTTATTCGTTTAAAAAGCTATATAAAATAAAGTTTATTATTAATTTGCTGGACAGAGCGGTGAACATTATTATGCATAAGACAAAGATAACGATCCTGATCAGTTTAGAAATCTGTGTACGCTGTAAGGTTTTTACTTCTTAAACTTTTAAAATACACGTTTTGAATAGAAAGAAATCCTCTTCCTGGTATAGCAAACCAGCACGTCTTTTTTCTCCAATCAGAGGGGTGTCAGATGGTGTCAGCCAATCACCGTAGCAACGGGTGACTGTTCTCAGGCGGTAGATGTAAACAGCTTAATGTTCGTGTTAAATATTTTTTTTTAAATTAAAATTCATTCTATACAGCAATCGCATATTTGGGTACCGTTTCATAAAACTTTCATGCTTAAAATGTTTAGGGAGAAATGGAAGACTGGTGTGTATTTTTTCTTTAAACTACCAAGACCAGCCATACACAGTACAGTTTACATACATACAGTAATGTTTTAAATTAATATCGTTTATGACCTTCAGATGCGTTATGCTCCTCTTCTTTTTATGCTCAGCTACTAAAATTTCCCTTTAGTGGTAAAATCCATATAAATATTCAAAACTAAGCGGATTAAAATGTGCACAGTAAAGACATTAAATGATTAAATCTATGCACTACCAACCAATGCACCACGAGTGCCCCTGTCGGTCATTTTGGCCAGCCAATCACTTGCCCTGCGGTACCCTCCGGTGCCCCGCGGTGGCTTGTGGGTAGGTTACCGTACCGCGGGTTTTTACCGCGCATTTTGAATGGCTGCATCTGTATATATCCCACAACAGCAGGATATACATGGTCAGGGAGGAATAGCAGCTCCAGAATTGACTATTGCTTTGTCTCAGAGAGAGTGAAAGTTGTTGGGGTCACTCTTCAGCCGGTCTTCTTCTCAGATCATCAGGCTTTAGGGTGTAGAGTGGAACTCCAGGGCGGGACTGTCTTTGGCCCAGGCCTCTGGAAACTCAACACAAAGCTGCTAGAGAACGAGGGGGTAGTATCCCGCTACAAGGAGAAACTATCACAGTGGCTGTCCTTGCAGTGTCTGTACGGGTCAGTAGGAGAGTGGTGGGAGGAGGTGAAGGTGAGGACAAAGGCCTTTTTCATGGCTGAGGGAAGGAAGGCTGCTGCCAGACGGAGAGGAGTGCTAGCCAGGAAACAGAGGCAGCTGCAGCGTCTCTACACGATGCTGCACAGTGGCTTCGATGTGCTCGATGATATCACCCTTTTAAAAAAGGACATCCGGAGCATAGCCAAAGAAAGTAGTCGAGGAGTGCTGTTAAGAAGCAGAGTGCAGTTCTTGGAAGAAAATGAGAAGTGTACTCGCTTCTTTTTCAGGAAAGTGGCAGGCTCCAAGTCTGTCATGGAAAGTGTAGTTGATGAGGAGGGACGAGAGAGAACAGAGCCGAGTGCTATCCTCTCCTGCACCGAGGCCTTCTACTCAAGACTGTACAGCTCTACAGAGGTAAAGGATGAAGAAATTCATTTTTTTACCTCAAAGCTAGAAAATGTTTTGAGTGAAGAAGATAGGGAAGTACTTGAGAGGGATTTGACAGTAGAAGAGCTGAGACAGGCTATGGAGAGCTTACAGAAGGGGAAAACTCCGGGTGCTGACGGGCTCCCTAAAGAATTTTATTGCACCTTTTGGGATCTGCTTCAGGATCCGCTACTGCTCCTATTCGAGGAAAGCTATAAGACAGAATTGCTGCCTGACTCCTTAAGAGAAGGCACTATCTCTCCCTAGTTTAAGAAAGGAGCAAAGAATGACATAAAGAACTGGAGACCCCTCAGCCTGTTAGGCGTGGACACTAAGATCCTGTCCAAAGCCCTTTTCCTGTGCCTACAAAATGTAGTGGCCTCACTGGTAGGGAAAGAACAGACTTGTGGGATAGCAGGACGCCTGATGAGCGACAACCTGGCCTTGTTGAGGGATGTCTGTCTGTACTCAGAGGACCACTCCCTCCCTCTGTGCATTTTAGGTGTAGACCTAGAAAAGGCCTTTGACCGCCTAAACCGGCAAGTACTTAACATCGGTACTTGAGCACATGAAGTTTGGCCCCATCATGAGAAAGTGGATTAACCTGCTGTACACAGGTAGCAACAGCAGAGTAATGGTTAATGGCAATAGATCACGCCCCTTTGAAGTCTGTTCAGGGGTGAGGCAGGGCTGCCCATTATCCCCCTTGTTATTCGTTTTGGCTATGGAGCCCTTAGCCTGTGCCTTGCGCCAGGATCAGGCCATTAATGGGATACCAGTGCCTGGAAGTGGGGGAGAAGAGGTAAAGACATCTCTATACATGGATGACGTCACCCTGCTAACTCTCTGACAATGCCTCAATTAGCAGAGGTCTGCAGTGCTGTGATCGTTTCTCTTTGGCTTCCTCTGCAAAAATTAACAAATCTAAGAGTGAGATTTTTTATCAGAACTGGAGGGAGCCAAAAGAAGGACATGATCTCAGGCTGCAAGAGAAGAGAATTAAGGTCCTGGGGGTGTATTTTGGAGAAGAGATGGGAACAGTAAATTGGCAGAACAAATTGCCAATCTTAAACAAAAAACTGATGCAATGGAAGGACCGAGACCTCACCATGACAGGGAAGGTGCTGGTCATCAAAGCCCAGCTCTTGCCTGTCTTGAATTTTCTGGCTTCTACCTTCCCAATCCCACACCTTGTTGCGGTGGTGCTGAGGAGATTTATGTTTCAATTTCTATGGGGTGGGAAGCAGGAAAGACTCAGAAGGGAAATAATGTACAGGCCGCTACCCTGAGGGGGTAAGTCTGTCCCAGATATTGCTACGAAGCTGCTGTGCATTTTCCTGGCCTCTGTGCTGAGAGGCTTTGCAACAGCACCTGCAGCGCGCACCTGGACTTATTTTTCCAGGCTCTGGGTAGGTAGGGAGGTGTTCAGAGTGTGGGGTGTCAGACCCAAGCTGGATGTCCCACTCTCTGACACATGCCCTGCAATTTATGGGACAGTTGAAAGTTTTCTAAGATCTCACCCAATTGGCCATATTCCCCTCCGAGATGTCAGTGTCCAAAAACTGGAAGATTTCGTTGCACCCCAGAACAATAGGCAGACCCCTGTGGGCATTTTAACATCAGCCCAAACAAGGAAGGTGTGGAAACACACATCCTCTAAGTTTCTGTGAAACATTCACAGAGATTTAGCCTGGAGTGTCGTCCACCAGTGCTTACTGGTACGAACTTTCTTGTACCGTAGGGGCCTCACCCCCAGCCCTCGCTGCATTAGGGTGGGCTGCGGCGAGGAGGAGACTGTGACCCATCTCCTGTGGTCCTGCTTTTTTGCTAAGGCCTTCTGGGCACAGTTTGAAGATTGGTTGCAAGCTCTCTCGCCCCAATTTACCCTGATCGCTGCTTACGTCATATACGGCATCTCTCCTGTCAAACTTCCTCCTGACTTGTTTGACAGGATCTGGGCCGTGGTGAACAGTGGGAAAGACGCCCTGTGGAGAGTGAGGAACATGAGGCTGTTCAAAGGCATCGAGGTCGCAGTCAAGGCAGCAGGTAGCCTGGCCCTGTTCATCACCCGAGAGAACTATTACCTCAGAGATCTGTGGAGAGAAGGGAGGGAGGAAGCAGAAAATCTGTGGGAAATAGAAAGCATAGGTCAATATCTCAAGAAACTGTGAAAAACATTATCATGTTTAAGTAAAGAATGTGATTTGCACCAGAAAAAAAGAAAATTGTTGCTATGTAACTGTTACAGTGTCAAAATGTAATAAGATGTGATCATATATACTGTTTTAAGTATGTATATTAATGTAAAGCTTTCTGATTTGTGATATCCTGTATTTTTTTGTGAAAAGAAAATAAAGTTCTTAAAAATCGAATCGGTTCACCCAGAGCGAGGCTCGGCCATTGCACTCCGGCTGTGCTGACCCCTGCGAATTCCCCAAATGTGGGAATCTCGACTGCATAATTTCTGGTAGTGGGGGACTGCGTTCGCGCTCTCCCCTGATGTGCTTGGTCCAATATCAGATACGGAAGAGTTATGACACCACGTGCTGCGATAGGATCCCAGTTCGAAAGCCACTGCTGGTTCCCGGTTTCTTTTAGTTAGAGGTCCGGAGAAGCATTTCAAGCTGGTTACACTACTCCTTCCGGACATTCATTCCCTTTTCAAAGTCAGTCGTTTTGCTGTAGTCTGCATTATTTAGGCTGATTATCGAGGTTAGCCTTTATTTGATCAGTGGGGCCTCGGTACTGTATGCTAATTCTCAAGACAGTTTCACCTGTTTTCTGGGTGAACCTCCTTCTTGATCAAGATATCTCCCCTGCCAGGTAAGTATAAGCTGTACAAGCCCCTGCAAGTGCCCCGCACCCACAGCACAAAGCGCGCAGCCTAGGCCTGCTCCTCACCCCGCACACCACCGCCTCCTGCTGGGCCCACTCTTTCGCACACTCACACGCCACACTAACACTCAAAAGGGTGGGCAAAACGAGAAAACGAGCGCGCCGTTGCCTACACATCTGCAGTCGCCAATGTGCATTCGCAGCATTTCCCGGGATGCAATTCGGCCTCATTTGCATAACACCAGACCGGCAGATCGCTACACAAGCTCGCGTCATGCCCCTGCCACACACCGAACAAACACCGGAGCCCTTTCAGCATTTTCCAAAAAACGGGTGTCATGGAAATATAACTATCAAGGAAGCCACAAGAGAGAGTTCTCACCTGAGTAAGGTCTTTATTTCAATATTGCAATATTGGGAGCCCTGCTGCCACTTCGCAAAGTGCAACCAGAGACTCAATTTGTTACAAGCAGTACAGGGTTTTTATAAGACGTTGCGCTGTAAAAAAGTTCAGCACTTGGTCCCTTCTAAAACTTCCCCTTTCTCTAAGAGAAAACAGATTACATCATAGAGCGAGAGAAGAAAAACTAGATTTGTTATTCAAAGCTTATCAGTTACTTTCAGCTAATTCTAATGACCCAGACAGCATATATTGTTTTGGTACATTGTCTTCTAAACTAACCTAAACAGTGTACTTTGTTGACGAACTGTTTTCTAAAATTCTGCACGTACTGTAGCATAGCAGTTATATCCTTGAAATATTATCTAAAAGCACCAATATATTTTTTTGCAAAGCTCTCTACATTTTTAAGAATCAATTAACTCATTAGATTTCCACTTCACTACAAGCTCGAGTCGTGCGCCTGGCACACACCAAACAAACACCGGAGCCTTTTCAGCAATTTCCAAAAAACGGGCCTGCTCGCCTGCCCACAAGGCTCCGTCTCTTACCCGCTCTCCAGAGCCTGCTGCCTTCTGTGTTGTTCTCTCGGCACCGCTGCAGAGGACACAACTCCTGCAGCGTGGGGTGAAAGTTTCCACGCTCCGCCGCAGGGAAGGCTCGCTCCGTGCGCACACGTCCTTTCAATGCCAGTTCAACAAGTGCTCCGCATTAGCAGCATCGGGGCTCCGGCGTGTCGCACCTCACCTCACCGCGCACCTCGTCTCGGGGGCCGGCTTCAAAGACAATACAGCAAACACAGCGGGGCGGGGGAAGTAGACGACACGACACATGCAGGTACATTCAGCTCCAGCGGGAACGAGTCATTTGTCGGTCTTTTCAAGTGCTGGGAGCCGAGTAATCCTTCGCTTGTATCATTTCTCCCCGGTGACTAGATCTCACCCTGCGACTCTCGACTGGGCTCACCCATGGCAGCCCAGCAGGTGTGAGCCTAGCCGGCACCCGGATGGGAGATTCCCCCCGGAAAAGCTCAGGTTGCTGCTGCTCCTGCAAGAGGTGTGACTGGGACCAGTAGGGAGCGCTCACCCTACGGTCTGTGTGGCTTTCTTATGCCCCAGCATCCTGATGGCGACACTCTGCTGCACAAACAGGCGCCGTCCTTCGGGGGAAGCGTAAAACCGAGGTCCTGACCCTCCTTGGCCATTAAGAAATCCCAGGGCGTCTCTCAAAAAGAGACGCTGGGGGTGTCACTCTGGTGTAAGTGTTCCCCTTTACCAATCAGTCGGGGTCTCCTCCTAATCCCCGTCTCATATATAACAATCAATGACTAGGCCCCCCTGTCCCGCGATATTGTACTTGTCTCCTGGCCTCTGGCTGGCGCCGTGAGATTTATTACTCGCGCAAGAGACCGGGGCAGAGCGCGAACGCGGTCCCCTGCCCCCCACAAAGTGTGCGCTCCAGGTTCCCTCTCGGGGCTCTGCAACACAGCGGAAAGGCAGCGAGAAGGAGCCTCTTGCTCTGACGCCGCAAGACCACAAGAGGGCGGAGGCGCCGCACGCCCGGCCGACGTGTTGGACTGGTGCGCTTTATGTGCTGAAATAAACACGCGACAGCCCAGAAATGTTTTGAGTGCTGTGCACTGGAGGTTTTTGTCTTGTGAAGACTTGCCTTGTGCTCCTCCGAGCAGTTTGTTTGTTCTCCTCCAGTGCGGGACAAGCCAACACAAGGGAGCACATTCGCCAACATCCAGGTACGCAATGCGATTTGGAAAGAGGCTCCTTTCCAAAGAGTTGCACACGAACGATCCTTCAGTCCCACTCGGGGGGCACGGAGCCCCAGCCACACACAGCTTCAAGTAGCGAGTCAGGCGCCATGGCTTTTGCTTGTGGCCACACCACCCTGAATGTGCCTGATCTTGTCTGATCTCAGAAGCTGAGCAGCGTTGGGCCTGGTTAGTACTTGGATGAGAGACTGCCTGGGGATACCAGGTGCTGCAAGCTTTTGCTCTCTCGGCCAGCAGGGGTCGCCGTTGGTACCGTAAGCTTTGGGAGGAAAACCTGGAGGATGGAAAGGTGATCTATAGCCTCATCTCTAGAGATGTTTTGTTGCTATGGCATGTGTGTGACCCATATAAAAAAAAAAAAACGTTTGTAAAATGAATATCGAAGTTGCCTCTAAATCTGCAAATGAAGATGAATCGATAAACCACTTGTTTTTCGTATAACTATACATATATTCATTTATTACTGATTTCATTCATTGAGCACGGATACAATAGAGGTACAGCCATTCACTGCTTGACATGTCTGCACTGGTACAGAACCTAGGAATCAGAAAACGGGTGAAACTGTCTTGAGAATTAGCATACAGTACCGAGGCCCCCATGACCAAATAAAGGCTAACCTCGATAATCAGCCTAAATAATGCAGACTACAGCAAAACGACTGTCTTTGAAAAGGGAATGAATGTCCGGAAAGAGTAGTGTAACCAGCTTGAAATGCTTCTCCGGACCTCTAACTAAAAGAAACCGGGAACCAGCAGTGGCATCGACTCCTTTCGAACTGGGATCCTATCGCAGCTCATGGTGTCGTAACTCTTCCGTATCTGATATTGGACCAAGCACATCAGGGGAGAGCGCGAACGCAGTCCCCCACTACCAGAAATTATGCAGTCGAGATTCCCACATTTGAAGAATTGGCAGGGGTCAGCACAACCGGAGTGCAATGGCCGAGCCTCGCTCTGGGTGAACTGATTTCGATTTTTAAGAACTTTATTTTCTTTTCACAAAAAAATACAGGACATCACAAATTAGAAAGCTTTACATTAATATACATACTTAAAACAGTATATATGATCACATCTTATTACATTTTGACACGGTACCAGTTACATAGCAACAATTTTCTTTTTTTCTGGTGCAAATCACATTCTTTACTTAAACATGATAATGTTTTTCACAGTTTCTTGAGATATTGACCTATGCTCTCTATTTCCCACAGATTTTCTGCTTCCTCCCTCCCTTCTCTCCACAGATCTCTGAAGTAATAGTTCTCTCGGGTGATGAACAGGGCCAGGCTACCTGCTGCCTTGACTGGGACCTCGATGCCTTTGAACAGCCCCATGTTCCTCACTCTCCACAGGGCGTCTTTCCCACTGTTCACCACGGCCCAGATCCTGTCAAACACGTCAGGAGGACGTTTGACAGGAGAGATGCTGTATATGACGAAAGCAGCGGTCAGGGTAAATTGGAGCGAGAGAGCTTGCAACCAATCTTCAAACTGTGCCAAGAAGGCCTTAGCAAGAAAGCAGGACCAAAGGAGATGGGTCACAGTCTCCTCCTCGCCGCAGCCCACCCTAACGCAGCGAGGGCTGGGGGTGAGGCCCCTACGGTACAAGAAAGTTCGTACCGGTAAGCACTGGTGGACGACACACCAGGCTAAATCTCTGTGAATGTTGCACAGAAACTTAGAGGATGTGTGTTTCCACACCTTCCTTGTTTGGGCTGATGTTTAAATGCCCACAGGGGTCTGCCTATTCTTCTGTGGTGCAACGAAATCTTCCAGTTTTTGGACGCTGACATCTCGGAGGGGAATATGGCCAATTGGGTGAGATCTTAGAATACTTTTAACTGTCCCATAAATTGGAGGGCATGTGTCAGAGATTGGGACATCCAGCTTCGGTCTGACACCCCACACTCTGAACACCTCCCTACCTACACAGAGCCTGGCAAAATAAGTCCAGGTACGGGCTTCAGGTGCTGTTGCAAAGCCTCTCAGCACAAAGGCCAGGAAAATGCACAGCAGCTTCGTAGCAATATCTGGGACAGACTTCCCCCCTGAGAGTAGCGGCCTGTACATTATTTCCCTTCTGAGTCTTTCCTGCTTCCCACCCCATAGAAAATGAAACATCCATCTCCTCAGCACCGCCGCAACACGGTGTGGGATTGGGTAGGTAGAAGCCAGAAAATTCAAGACAGGCAAGAGCTGGGCTTTGATGACCAGCACCTTCCCTGTCATGGTGAGGTCTCGGTCCTTCCATTGCATTAGTTTTTTGTTTAAGATTGGCAATTTGTTCTGCCAATTTACTGTTCCCATCTCTTCTCCAAAATACATCCCCAGGACCTTAATTCTCTTCTCTTGCAGCCTGAGATCATGACCTTCTTTTGGCTCCCTCCAGTTCTGATAAAAAATCTCACTCTTAGATTTGTTAATTTTTGCAGAGGAAGCCAAAGAGAAACAATCACAGCACTGCAGAGCTCTGCTAATTGAGGCATTGTCAGAGAGGAGCAGGGTGATGTCATCCATGTATAGAGATGTCTTTATCTCTCCCCCCCCACTTCCAGGCACTGGTATCCCATTAATGGCCTGATCCTGGCGCAAGGCACAGGCTAAGGGCTCCATAGCCAAAACGAATAACAAGGGGGATAATGGGCAGCCCTGCCTCACCCCTGAACAGACTTCAAAGGGGCGTGATCTATTGCCATTAACCATTACTCTGCTGTTGCTACCTGTGTACAGCAGGTTCATCCACTTTCTCATGATGGGGCCAAACTTCATGTGCTCAAGTACCGATGTTAAGTACTGCCGGTTTAGGTGGTCAAAGGCCTTTTCTAGGTCTACACCTAAAATGCACAGAGGGAGGGAGTGGTCCTCTGAGTACAGACAGACATCCCTCAACAAGGCCAGGTTGTCACTCATCAGGCATCCTGCTATCCCACAAGTCTGTTCTTTCCCTACCAGTGAGGCCACTACATTTTGTAGGCGCAGGAAAAGGGCTTTGGACAGGATCTTAGTGTCCACGCCTAACAGGCTGAGGGGTCTCCAGTTCTTTATGTCATTCTTTGCTCCTTTCTTAAACAAGAGAGAGTGCCTTCTCTTAAGGAGTCAGGCAGCAATTCTGTCTTATAGCTTTCCTCGAAAAAGAGCATTAGCGGATCCTGAAGCAGATCCCAAAAGGTGCAA
The DNA here is from genome assembly GCF_040954835.1 of Lepisosteus oculatus. Lineage (NCBI taxonomy): Eukaryota > Metazoa > Chordata > Actinopteri > Semionotiformes > Lepisosteidae > Lepisosteus > Lepisosteus oculatus. The sequence continues at coordinate 6,597,046 of NC_090709.1, forward strand.
TAAAATTCTTTAGGGAGCCCGTCAGCACCCGGAGTTTTCCCCTTCTGTAAGCTCTCCATAGCCTGTCTCAGCTCTTCTACTGTCAAATCCCTCTCAAGTACTTCCCTATCTTCTTCACTCAAAATGTTTTCTAGCTTTGAGGTAAAAAAATGAATTTCTTCATCCTTTACCTCTGTAGAGCTGTACAGTCATGAGTAGAAGGCCTCGGTGCAGGAGAGGATAGCACTCGGCTCTGTTCTCTCTCGTCCCTCCTCATCAACTACACTTTCCATGACAGACTTGGAGCCTACTACTTTCCTGAAAAAGAAGCGAGTACACTTCTCATTTTCTTCCAAGAACTGCACTCAGCTTCTTAACAGCACTCCTCGACTACTTTCTTCCGCTATGCTCCGGATGTCCTTTTTTAAAAGGGTGATAACATCGAGCACATCGATAGTTTCTCCTTGTAGCAGGATACTACCCCGTCGTTCTCTAGCAGCTTTGTGTTGAGTTTCCAGAGACCTGGGCCAAAGACAGTCCCGCCCTGGAGTTCCACTCTACACCCTAAAGCTTGGTGATCTGAGAAGAAGACAGGCTGATGAGTGACCCCAACAACTTTCACTCTCTCTGAGACAAAGCAATAGTCAATTCTGGAGCTGCTATTCCTCCCTGACCATGTATATCCTGCTGTTGTGGGATATATACATCTATATGTGTCTGAGAGTTTAAAGTCTTGAACTAAGTTTTGCAGGGCCAGTGAGCTGGAATCCAATTTTATCGGCCTTTTGGCTAAGATCAAGTTCAAGTGGCATGCCCGCAGTTCCTGTCTTTCCAAAGTTCTAGAAGGCGATCGAAGATCCTGAAGAGTGCTTGAGCTGGTATCGCCCTAGGTTGAGCCTAGGGGGTTAAGGCCAAGCAGCAGCTGAGCTGGGTGGGATCCGGAAGCAACGTTCTCTCTCTGCTCTCTCCTCTCCCCTCCCCCTTTCTCTTGCTCCGCCTCCTTGGCCTCTTGGCTGGGAGTAGGTACTCGTGGCCTGCCCGCAGTGCTTGCTTTCTTCCTCGAGACTCGGAAGCGCTATCCGCTCCCTCTCTCTCTCTGCCTCCTTGGCCTCTTGGCGGGGAGTAGGTACTCGTGGCCTGCCCGCAGTTCTGACTTTCTTCCTCGAGACTCGGAGGCACTATCCGCTCCCTCTCTCTCCTCCTGCGCCTGCACCTAGCTGGGCTTTGCCCACAAGGACAAAGGCCAGGGCTCCCTTGCTGCTCCTTAAGCAGCTAAACCCTCCTCTCCACAGGACCTTGCTCTCTCTCTTTCTCTCCTTTTTTCTTTTTTCTCCTTTCCAGATGGCAGACAAGAAGACACTGATCCGGTTCCACTGGACCAAGAAAACAGAGACGATGCCAACTGCGAAATCCTTTTTCATTACCTTCCTGAGAGGGATCCTGCAGTTGGTGGCCAGAGATCTCTACTGCCTGCAAGACAAGAAGGCAGAGAGATACATGGGGGCCTACATGGCCACGGACGCCTCATATGAAAAGGCAACGAAAATGATCAGAGAAAAAGGTAAGCACCCTGGTTTCTCTGATTTCAGGCCGGAGCCTATGAGGAAGACAAACCAGAGGACCATCACAGTCCTCACATACAACCCCTACTAACCAATGGAACTGGTAACAGCGTACCTAGGGAGGTATGTAACTGTGGTGGGCAAACCGACGGAGATCAGGGACAGTTGCGGCGTCTGGTACGGCAAACGCCAGTACCGAGTCCTCCTGAAAGAGGACCCAGAGGGCGTCGACGGTTTCCAGCACTCCCCGGCCCGCTTCAACAACGGAGCCGACAGGGGGTACCTTTACTACCCCAGGATGCCACAAGGAGAACACATGTGACATCGTCAGATGTCACAACTGTAACAAAGAGGGGCACCTGGCAAAAACCTGCCGGGCAGCCAAAAAGTGCGACGGATGCGGCGCCGAGGGACACCTCCTTCACCAATGCAAGGTAAGCAAACCTTCGTTTGTGCAGGTGGTGGAAGCCGGCCGGCAGAAACCGGTCTCAAGACAAAGGGAGAGAGGTGAGAACAAAGAACCCGCACCTCCCCTGCAGAGAACCGAAACTGCCGAGGCCACACCCCCAGCCGCACCAGTGCCACAAGATGGCTGCCAGGACGACGGACAAAATGGCTGACCGGAGAAAGGGCCCTAATAACTCCCAGCAAGAAGGGAAAGAGAAAGCGGGAGAAGAGATGCAGGGCGGATCCACCTTCGGAAGGACAAAAGAAAAGAGTGGTAAGGGAGAACAGTTTCCTAGTCCTAGAGGAAACGGAACTTTCTTCCCCCGAGGCCCAGGAACAACCGGAGGAGGCAGCCCAGGAAATGGAAACCCTCCCCCCCGAGGCCCAAAGACGACAGGAACTGACAGCCCAGGAAACAGAACCCCCCTCTCCCGAGTCCCACGGACAACAGGAGGAGGCAGCCCAGGAAGAGGTAACCCCCTCCCCCGAGTCCCACGGACAACAGGAAGAGGCAGCCCAGGAAGTCAGAACCCCCTCCCCCAAGGCCCAGGAGCAACTGGAGGTCCCCGAAACTCCTGGAGAAAGGGAAGAAAAAAGCCTTCCCGAAGCGGTGGTGGAGAGTATCCTCAAGGAAGACGAGGATTACTTTGAAGCCGCCCTGGAGCCGGGACTGATGGTAGGGCTGGACCTGTCCAGCATGTTTACCTTTCAGTCCCCAGCGAGACCTGGAGGGAGCCCAGCATATTCCACCCAGGACCCGAACGAGAGGAGTTACATCTAGGCTAAACAGTGCCCAGATGTAGACTCCCAAGTTTTCCACTGTAAGCACAAAGAGAGGAGGTTCAACTTTCACTTGTTTAATCATGATTGTGAAACTTACCTTTCTAACAACTAACTTGAGAGGGCTAATAGACCCGTTGAAAAGACGGGGAGTCTTTCATGATCTGGCCTCTCAGTTTGTTTCTTACAGGAGGTCCACCTGAAGGATGAAAGCGACAAGCTGACATTCACCAGGGAATGGACGAAGGGAGAATCATGCTGGAGCGTAGGAGGGGTCCACTCTTCCGGAGTGGGAATCCTCCTCGGAAACCCAGAGATGACGCTGGTTTCCTCCTTCTCGGTGGTGCAGGGCCGGATCCTGGTCGCAGACATCGACTGGAGGGGGCAGAAGTTGAGAGCAATTAACGTCTATGCTCCAACAGAACCCTCTATCCTGAAGGAAGTGTTTGCTGACCTGGCCAGCTGCTGCACCACCAACAGACAGGTGGTGCTTGGCGGGGACTTCAACATCGACCGGGAGAAGGGGAGCGACGCTAGCTCGGCAGAGCTGGAGTCGCTACTCAAGCAGTTCTCCCTGGTAGACGGCTTCAGACGGTGCCACCCTAACGACGCCGGAACGACATGGAAAAACTCCCGGGGAGTGTGCAGCCGCCTGGACTACATCTTTCTGCACACAACCTGCTCCCTGGAGTCGGCGACGTTGTCCCCGGAGTGGTATTCCAACCACGAGCGCTTGACGGTGGTGGCTAACACCAACCTGCCGGCATTCGGTCGTGGGTACTGGAAGCTGAACCGGGAAATACTGGAGGAAGACGACTTCAAGGCACTGTTCCGTAAAGACTACGTGAGCTGGGTCGATCTGAGAGATGGCTACAGCTCCATGGTGGAATGGTGGGAGTCGGTGAAAGACAGGACCCGAACCCTGGCGCAGACGTACTGCAGACGGAAGGCGGCCAGGGAGAGGAAGGAAGCTGCACGACTCCAGAGACAACTAGAGGAGGAGTACAGCTCGGCTAATGGGGGAGGAGCCTTCAATTCAGTCCGGGCACGGGACCTGAAGGAGAGGCTCCGCAAACTCAATCAGGTCCGAGGAGCCCAGAAAAAGAGGGTGATCCACGGCCTGAGACGGGGAGATGGAGAGGAAGTGCTGGACGAGAGAGACAAGGTAGAAGCGGCCACCGCTTTCTACACAGAGCTCTTTTCAGAAAAGCAGACGGAGGTGGAGGCAGGCGATGCTTTTCTGGAGGAGCTGAAGGCACGAGTACCGGAGGAGGTGAGGGAGGACTTGGAGGGTCCGATCACGGCCGAGGAGCTGAAGGCGGCGCTCTTGTCCATGGAGAATGGCAAGGTGCCCGGGCCGGACGGACTCCCCAAGGAATTCTACACCTGCTTCTGGGACACCCTGGCGGCAGATCTGGTGGAAGTGCACAGGAGATCTTCCGCCGGGGGAAACTCGGAGACACCATGAGGGAGGGCATCATCTCCCTGCTTTTCAAGAGCCCTTAGCAGAGACGGTGAGACGGGACCCTGGAGATACCGGGAGGCGTGGGGGAAACCCTGAAGATCTCCCAGTACGCTGACGACACGACGCTGTTCCTGAGGTCGGACAGGGGGTTGAGGAGGGCCCTGCAGGTCATGGAGCAATACTCCAGAGCCTCGGGGTCGAAACTCAACCGCCGAAAGAGCAAACTGAAGTTCTTCGGGCCCTGGAAGCACAGGACAACGGCGCCGGAGGGTCTCGAGCTCTGCACGGAGCCCCTCAAAATACTGGGGGTTTCCTTCCAGAGCCAGGACAACGAGACCAACAACTGGACCAAGAGGATCGCCAAGGTGAACGCAAAGCTGGGTCTGTGGAAAACACGGTCGCTGTCCTACACAGGGAAAGTGATGGTGTTGAAAGCAGACATCCTGCCGGCTTTGGTTTACCTGGCGGTGGTGTACCCGCTGCCGGCCAGACTCAGACGAGTGGTGCAAGGGATGATCTTTGGCTTCGTCTGGGGCGGCAAGTACGAGTACATCACGAGAAACCGGATGTGTCAGCCGGTCGAGGAAGGGGGTCGAGATGTCCCACATTTCCCCCTGAAACTCGACTGCATTGTCTACTGCAGGCTCTGTTGGGCGCTGCGGGAGCCCATCGGCCACAAGTACCAGTACTTTGTCAGGCTGTGGCTCTCCGTCCCAGTGAGGCACTTGGTCCAGTGGTCAAACACTGGGCCCAAGGCAGAGATGCGACTGGAGTTCTACATCCATGCTGTCAAGTGGAGCAGGAGGTACGAGGCCACGAGACAGCCAGAGCTCTACTAACCACAGAGCCCTGTACAAAGAGGTGAGGGGGCATTTGGTCGCTGACGAAAGGCTGCAGGTTCCCAGACAAGTCTGGGAAAGGACACAGCCCAAAGAACTTGACAACCAACTGAAGGACCTCAACTGGATGGCTGTACACAAGAGACTGGCTACCAGAAAGGTCCTCTACAGACACTCGATCTCCAGGAATCCGCATTGCCCCCGGGACACGTGTTTTGTCGAGGAGACTCAGGAACACGTGTTCTGGAGCTGCCCCTTCGCCAAGGCGGTGTGGGGCAGAATGGACAACATTATGCAACTCCTGGGAACGGGTGCGGTGCTCAGTTACCAGTACATTCTGCTGGGGGCTGGCACCCACCGGACTGGACAAGGGGACACAGGACCTGCGGGGGCTGCTGCTGTCCCTCACAAAACAAGGACTGTGGAAGGTTAGGAACACTCTCATCCGGCACAACATAAAGTGGGGGGCGAGGGAGATGCAGGAGAGGATCCTGGTGGATCTCAGGAGGAGGACAAGGCCACGTCGCCAAATGGGGTTTCCCCACGGCGAGGGAGCTCTGGAAAGGACTTTGGGCCCTATACAGGGATTTAAGGACAATAGCGAGTGGTAGGTTTGGAGGGACTCTCTTAATTGCACAAATCTGCCCCCACTTGCAAAGATTGATAACGGACAATCAATCTCCGTTTCGCCGTTGTTTTTTATTACATGGAGTGTTAATATGTGTGAGATGTTCCTTTTGAGATGTTTTTTTTTGCGGAATAAAGTATATTTTGTAGAACAAAAAAAATCTTATGACAAGGTTTACAAGTTATCTGTTGAACTACGTTCTAATAGGTGTGGTCACATTCCAGGTCATTTGTTTACGTTTTTGTTCCTGCAGCAACTGTTAGATGAAATGTGCTAATATGTAACCTAACTCCAGTGTGAATAACTAGAAGAGGGGAGCAGCTCCATTCCAGACCAAGGGAGCTTTGAGATTGGCTGGGCCAGATCTTTCATTTGCATATCTGATTTGGAAATATAACACTAAACCCCTTCTTGCATGGATTTAACTTGCACCCAAGAGTCCCCTACTGTGTATTGCTACTTATTTTTTTATGATAAGTGGTGATTACCAGTTGACAGGTTTTATTTGTTGAATTATAAATGGTTTTGTATTATCATCCTGAATGGCCTGTACTCAAGGTTTGGTATGGTATGTGCTTTCATTTCATTTCCCAAATTGAATTTTTGCTCTTTTAGTATTTGTCTAGAAGGCTTTCTGAAGTCAGGAAGCCCATTTATTTGGTGAAAAAAGATTCTGTATTAATATTAATATTTCTCATACAACATAAATAGTGTCTTTTATGAATAAAAAGATCTTGCACTTGGAAATCTTGAAAAAGCTGTGTGCTTCCATACACTCGAGCAGTTTTGATTCCTAATATTTGGCCTTAGGTGTGGGAACGGGTCTTTTTTGCAATTTGATTTCCAATTGATCAGCACAGTATAGAAAATAGACCCATAAAGCAACCTCAGCAGTGACAAATGTCACTGGGTCACTTGGGTTTATACGTCGGGGTCCGGTAGTGAAGCTCCGCTCCTGTTTAGCCTCCGAAGCCGTACAGGGTGCGGCCCTGGCGCTTCAGCGCGTACACCACGTCCATGGCGGTGACGGTCTTCCTCTTGGCGTTCTCCAGGAACACCTTCAGCACCCTGCGGGTCTCCTCGTAGTTCAGCCCGGAGATCCGCTTCACTCCCCCACGGCGAGCCAGGCGGCGGATGGTGGGCTTGGTGATTCCCTGGATGTTGTCGCGAAGAACCTTACGGTGACGCTTTGCGCCTCCTTTCCCGAGTCCCTTTCCGCCTTTGCCTCTTCCAGACATCTTCTAGTTATCAGCTGTGAACACGACACACACTGCTCATCTTTGATGTATAATAGACATCTTTCTTTAGCGTTATCATTATTATTAAAAAAAAGGGAGGATCAGTGGCTCTGTGGCTAAGGATCTGCACCTATGACTGGAAGGTTGCTGGTTCAAATCCCGTGGCCGGCAGAGGAATCCTACTCTGTTGGGCCCCTGAGTAAGGCCCTTAATCTTAACTGCTCCAGGAGTGCCGTACGATGGCAGATCCTGCGCTCTGACCCCAAGCTTCTCTCCCTGTCTCTGTGTCTGTGTCTCCATGGAGAAAAAGCTGGGGTATGTGAAAAGACGCATTCCTAATGCAAGAAATTGTATAGGGCTAATAAAGAAACATTATCATTATCATGTCTATTATACATCAAAGAAAGATTTTTATAGGTGTAGAAACTAGTAAATAAAGCCAATGATTTGTTTTAGAAATGTATTCTTAAAATATACAATTATTCATACCTGAACAATATGTAGTTCAAATTATACATTATATACAATATTATATTCAAATGTCTAATCATCATAAAAAACACAACTAGTAAACTTCAGTTACAAATTCTGGTAACATGGCAATATATATAGTAATGAGAAACACAAACTAATTACATGAACACGCTAATATTTAACTCAAAACCACATTTCGATTCAAATATAAATTTTTAAAATTTACAACTTCTTTATTTCCACTAAAATATTATTAATGTAGCCCCTACAAACAGCACAAAGGATGAAACCCACCTCTTTCGTTATTGCTATGTTTGTTCCGGTGAAAGTAGCATTTGTGCTATTGAAAGCATCTCGGAAGATGAAGGTGCAGTCACTTCCACATGTCATGATATCATTAGATCCGATGACAAGAGCTGAAGCCCCCGGCATTTTCCAAGCCAGCAATGTGAGGAAGATGGATATGGAGGTAGGTAGCGTGGCCGAGCGGACTAAGGCGCTGGATTTAGGCTCCAGTCTCTCTGGGGGTGTGGGTTCGAATCTCACCGTTGCCAAATGTTAGTGTTTTAAGACCTGCAATACGATCATTAAAAGCGCTTTTTGTTAGGCTGCGGGAGGTGTTTAGAGATAGACTTTCTAAAAGACAGGCTTAACATCAAGGCAGAAAAAATATTTTGTTTTCTCAACAGAAATTCTCTTTGGCACGTTCAGCTTTATGTAGGGACCAACATCTGCCGAGATCACTTTTGAGGCAGTGCACATGATAGTGTACCGGCAAGTACATTTAATATTGGCTGTGGTGGTGAGCTGCTTTTGTCTATGAAACTTTTAATTCTTCACGCCGAATCGTTGGCAGGGGTAATAGCTTATCTTTGAACATAGCGCTCCATCAGAAATACTTTGTTCGTGCTCAAAAGAGATCAGAGGATTAACTTCATGAATTCACATAGCATACCTTACAGGAAAAAATTAAAAGGGGAATTGATTCAGCACTGTCGTTTTTTCCTGTGCTGTCTTTTAAAACATATAAGATCAAGAGTTTACAGATTTCTCCAAATAACAGCTATACATTTTAACCCAGCGGTTAGCATTCCTTCAATCCAATAGTTTTACTCCTGGTAAAACGCAGCGAAATATATAGAGAGATGATATTCAAATATTTCAACATTCTTATTGGATTACCTGTATGGATATATCGCTCAGAATTCCTAATATGATTTTGAGTTCAGTTTTGCTTTACTACTTTCAGAGTCTTTTATTGACCTTGCTGAAGCAGAGAAGTGACATAATCACAAATGCGACCTACCTATGCTGCTGTTTTTGGTTAATAATGATTAAAAAAACAGCTCCTTGCATTAAGAGCAAGAGCAACCAACACGCTCGCTGGTTGTGTTTGGTATTTTCCGTGATGCTCTTCCTCAGCTGCAAAGTTATTTGGCGAGCAAAGACCTCTGAGAAGGAGTCTGAATCCGTCAACAACACAGGAATTCTAAGATCGCACTGCCGTCTTGTGTACAGAGATCTGCTTTTTCCTTATAGAGTTTTTTGGTATTTAAGAACACGTATCCTACCTTGAATGCTAGTTTCAAAAGATATGTTACCGGATCACAGATTTTCTTGAAAAGATTTGGGGATGCATTTACCGGGATTCAAACCCGGCTCGATTATTTAGAAGGCACCTATACCACCAACACACTTCTGAGAAACACCGGCACATTTCCGTAATCCTCCCTCTCACCTACAAAGTTATGAAGAGACAGACGTCCAATGGAAATTAATTTGATTCACTCAAGGCTCCGCTCTTTTATTGTGATGTCATTTTAATTAATGTTAGCTGTGATAAGGTGTCGTTTCTGTCTCTTAAAGTTTAAGTCTGCTCCTTTCTTCCTGGTTTAGAAATAACATGTTTCATGATTGTTTACAAACAGCACTATCAATTATTTGTCCAGCTCTAACGCCTGTGTGCGTTGACAAGGCATCTCCAAAGGACATATTAAATAACATGATCCTTCCTGTTACCATTCCTGTGGTTGGAGCGTTGTTTCGCCCTTTTTCGTTCTTCTACAATATTTGCAGACAGGACTTTATCACTTGAGTTGTACAAAACAAGTCGGTCCATGAAAATCATCTGTACTGCTGTTGTTCTATGCGTAGTTTAATCAAGGTAGTCGAGTGAGGAGGTAAAAAAGCACTCCCCGTCGATAAATCAATCATCGTCGCCCATGTGACTGGATATAAAAATAACGGATTCATTTTAACCAATCTCTGGAAGCTTCGATGCGGTTATTTTTCCTTCCTTATTTCTTCATTCCTATGAATTTACTCTGTAGTAGAGGAAACACAAAAGTGGGAAACTGCAGGCATCCTTCGTTAGTGGTGGATTGTGTTTAGAGAGCATCAGCACATCTCAGTTCTGTTAATAAGTCTGTTGGGGATATACCTCAGTGGTAGAGCGCATGCTTCGCATGTATGAGGTCCCGGCATCTCCAGGTGTTTTATATTTCTGTGCTCACATTGCAGTCTTCTGTTGAATGTGAACTCTTTGCTCATGTTCATAGAGAGCCAAGTTCACACAATTAAACTCAGGCACACTCGAAGTGCTACGGTGTTGCTCTGCTGTTTTAAATGTACCTCTAAAGCATTTAGTTCTGTTAACTACCAAATGATTTGAACTAATTTTATGTCATATTCAGGAAATCCAGAGGTCTTCAGACGTGTCGTGGCTGTTGAAGAAGACACCTTTTGAATCTCACCCGGGATTTCTTGAGAGATCATTCAGTGAGCGAGTCCTCCCTCTGGACTCCACACTGAGCTGAAAACTGCGCGAATTCCATTGTACAACCGAGAAAAAAACTGATGGACCAAACAACGACATTTGATGATTACAAGAAATTCAAGAAACACAACAGTCCGAACACAGGTTTGAATCCTGAACGCTTAATTTAAAAGACAAAGCGAAGGATACGACCTGTAAACTCTCTTTGTGTCTTACAGTTTATGATATAAAAAAATCTTCCTTTCAGAATAATTTATTGCTGATGATAGACTATTTATTGAATTTTAACAAAATGTTTTTTAATTTTAAACAAAAAAGTGTGCACACTTATAGAACCAAGGCATTGAAAGTTTTTTTAATTGTTGTTCCAAAAAATGTTCCATTTGTTTTCGTTCTTAATGTTGTTGATTAAAAGATCTTATTAAATGCGAAAAAATCTGAATGTGAAAAAAGGTCAAAATGCTATTGAAAAAATCAGTAATGTGAGGAAAGATGAATTGTGGGAGCCCCTTACCTCCCCATGTCATGCTGTATTTCTCACTCATTCTACTGGGAGTGGTGCCGTCGCTTCTGGATAAAGTCTGTCAGTGGTCATTCCAGACGGGTCAGGTACTGTATGACTGCACTTCGGCACAAGAAGAGACATGTGACTTGTGAGGATCACGACAGTGTCATTCACTGTCCAGAGCCTGGATAGCTCAGTCAGTAGAGCATCAGATTTTTAATCTGAGAGTCCAGGGTTCGAGTCCCTGTTTGGGCGTTTGTGTTTTCCTTAAGTGTATTGTGAAATTAATTATAAATCGTATTTTATCTTCCACTCTTCTAGCTGTACTGTCGATATTTTAAAAGTTAATCACTTGTATTTTCTTTAGTGTTTCCTTTCACAAACCGAAAATGTTCAAGACTATTTTGTCACCACATTCCACGTAGATAATCACAGGAAAAGAAAATGAAATGCAGTGAGGAGCTCACACAGTGAGTACTCTTGAATACAACAAGAGGAAAGGCACACTGTACATCTGCGGAACATCACGTCCGAGTTTACAGTGACGGCTTCTATTTCCACTGATGAATGAGACAGATTCATGAGGAGATCCTACGCACAACTAAGCCAACACATCGCTATTTCGGTCTGATGTAGAGGCTCCATTTGTGTCAGAAGTACTATAAATGTAAGTCTTATACACTTTCAGGGGCTGCATCTGTAGCGCTTCATCTAAGAAGACTGTTTTACTTTACCACACGGTTACATTCACCCACCCAATTTATTCTCAGAATACCCAATGGCTCAATAACCCTGTTTTCCCCTGGGAACCACCAGTCTACAGTCCCATTCCATTCAAAAATATAACAAATATATTAAATTAATATATTCAATGAACAAATATATTCAATGAACTGTGTAACACAGAGCTGAAACTGTTTTTCGGGATGGCTGAGTGGTTAAGGTGTTGGTCTTAAGCCCAATAAGCAAATGTCTATGTGGGTTCAATCCCTGCTCCTATAATTTGCTTTTGAAGTGACAGAACACTTTGAAGATTTACACTCTATTAAAATATGGATTTACTAAATTTCAGTTCTCTTCACTCCCTGGGATAACTGAACTCTCACTATCACATACTTAAGGCTTTACATGCATTAGCTGTGATACAGCTCCTAATAAAGACAAAATGAAACTGTATCAATAATAAATGACATGTTTTAAACAAACGTGTATTGATAAACTTCATTATTAATAAAAGTGGTGTGACCGGAAAGCAAATTAAATATTACAATGATATTCCAAGCAACTGATGTGTGCCGGAACCAAATGTCATCCACTGTGGGCTTTGTAAATTGTTTAAAAATTGTAAGTGAAGTTGAGATAATTAACAATTTGTTGAATCCTGCAGTTACAGATTAAAATGTGAGAAGAATTTATCTGGGTTTATCTCTGTCCGAGTGCCTGATGTGAATATGCTGAACGCAGTGTCTTTGATTTATGTACTCAAACAACCAAAGAATCCCATTCTTGTCATTCTATGGTTTGTCAAATGTGATTTTTTCAAAGTGGGTGCGATTTCATTTAGTCTTTCGCTCTTGTACTAGAGCAGTAATGTTTCTAGACGCGCATGAGCATGGTATAGCAGGCTGACAGCAGGAACACGTGGCCCACAAGCAGTGACAGTATCAGAGGTGTCTGCAGTATGTTGGTTTGTGAGCAGCGATAAAATAAAATGCCGAGGAAGCAGGTGTGCCTGCATTAATAAAGCTCCATTGACCGGAAAAAGTAACAGAAGAACCAACCTAAATCCAACAGAAAGTTTCTGCAGCTGAAATCACAGGCAAAACCACCACAGGCTTGAACTCACAACCTTAGCATGACTTCACTATGTACTGCTATACAAGTATGATGCACTGACCAACTGTGCCACTGGAGCTGCACAATGGAATTGTTACATGTCTTAGATGTATTTATTGGAAGGTTGCAGAAATCATAAATCACTGATTTCATTATCTGCATGTTTAATATCCAGGAGAGAGAACTCCTTCAGGTTCTACAGCTCATAAGTGCACTTTAAGAAATCTGCTTTTGTGAGATGGATCTCCGAGGTGCAGCTTTTTTCTTATTACTAAAGATACCTCTACATTGTAAACTATTTGAAGACCTAGAAAAAGGAACATGGCGTTAGTTGAAATAAGCACTGAATGGGTTAAAACCCACGCTCTTTGAATTGCTAAAGTGATGCCTTGAGGAGAATAAATCAACATACTGTATTCACACAGGTCACTCGGCCACGGACAAGAATGATCAGCTACCACCACTATTATTATCATCATTATTATTATTATTCAACCATATGGGGAACAATACAGTTGAACAATCCCACTGTTCTTATGGCAAGAAAAATAACATGAGACCACTGTAAGAGGACGAGTGCTGTAATTGTTTGAACAATTGATTTCTTTTTTTCCCTCTTATGGGCGACCCTGTGGTATTTCTTTTTCTCTTCGTTGTTGTGCACAGGCTAGTTCTGCAGCGATATTTGCCGCAGAAATTTCTGCGCAGCTCCGTATTAAATCTGTTCTCAACTGCAATGGACAGAAGACGACTCCAGTAGATAGCTGTGTAGTTCTGTAGGACCACACACGACACAGTGATAGCGCGGCTCTTAATGGACTGGTACACAGACCACATGAGAGGCAAGCAAAATGCTTTTAAAATTCCAAAGGCTCACCAAGTCAGAGGAACAGCAATGAACTGAAAAGATCTGTTACAGACGTCTATGTCAACCTCTTTAGAGCTATAAATGCCATTTGATTAATTTATCTGTAGATTAACACTCCCAAGTAACAGCACTTTACAGTATATGTATGTTAATTCCGCTGGTGGACATTAGCTGGTGTTTTTTGTAACAATTTGTTTGCTCTACTGTAAGGAATAATAATAATAACATCACTTTATTAACCCTTTACAATTTATTGCATTAGGAATGATCTTTTTGCATACCCCAGCTTGCTCTCCATGAGACACACAGATAAGGAGAGAGCCTGGGGTCAGAGCACAGGATAGTAGTATAAAGCGACACCTTTCGTCAAACTTTTGACAGGTACCACGCCCCCCTTTTCCAGCCAATGGTCGTCTGCGGTGTTTGGTTGTCCCGCCCCCTTGCCATCCAATAGCGTGTTGTTATTTGTGCATGTCCCGCCCCCTCAGGAGCCAATGGTGTGGGTCGGAACCCCGCCTCCCCCCGGCCGGTCGGTCCAGCGCCTCAGGGTCCCAAAGCCCCAAGATGGTGCATCCCTCGCTTTAGGTGTGTGCAAGTGTGTATTGGTTTGGAAGGGGACCATGTCTGCCGCGGGGTTGAGTGCGCTCTATTATAACCCTAGGAAATCGGGCAGTTACGGCGGCGCGGGGAGTCTGTTGCGGGCCGCGAGATCCCGGGGTGTGAGCGGCGCCAGCCGCAGCCGAGTGGTTCTCTGGCCAGGCTGCTTATACGCTGCACAAGCCGTGTCTCCAAAGCAGCAGGGGTGTAAGCACACACACACACTGACTGCGTAAAGTCTCACGGAAAGAATTTGCAGGACAAACACCATGTGAAATGTGAACCGCTTTATTTCAACAGTGGGTTTTCAAACAGTGAAACAACGCAGCAGCACTTTTTACACAAGTTACAGACTCCAGTTTGCAAGTATGTGAAATGTGATCCGCTTTATTTCAACAGGGGGTTTTCAATCAGTGAAACAACACAGCACACATGCGTTACCGGCTCCTGTTTGCATTCAACAATTAAATGTTGGTGCGGAAAATTAGTTCGCTACACGTAACCACCACCCCAACATTGCTGAGAAACTTTGCGTTATCTGAAAAAGCATTCATAACCCCCTTCCGCTCCCCGTGTCTAAAGCCATGCGAACCACACTGGGCGATCCGATCTAGCAGGACAAAAAAATTTGCCTGCGTAATCAGCGGGATGGTGTTACCACAGGTTCTGTGCAAAACACGCTGTATTTTGGAATACACACTGTAGAACCCCCCAGGCTTCCTTTTCTGATCTGAAAACATCAGATCCGCAATAATTTCACTCAAGTTCTTGACATACACATCTATCTCTTTAACAAATTTAAGGACATTAACATTCGACTCTTTGTTTTGCATATCAAGCTTTGTAGAGAGAAGTGTGTAAAGCACTCTTAGTAAGAATTCAGACATATACATTCGAAATTCTTCTTTCTTCGGACGATGGCACACCCGGGTCTGTAAAACAGAGTGAAATCTGTATTCACATTTTACATAGATCTTTTTTTTTTGCGTCTGTAAAAATAAGAATAGTGTTTCTTTTGCAACTCATCAAAAGTCACGTCTACTAATTTTCCATCCAGCTGTTCAACTGTGGTGTGTACATGCTCGTATGGGGAGCGGTCCTCAATTATATTTTTTAGCAACTGTTTTATGCGCCGCTCAGTGTAATTTGTAATGGTGTACGAACCCAGACACCGTGCGGTGTACAGAACAGCCGATAAAATTCGGGCTAAACTGAGAGACTTATAAATTTCTAAAGCTGCAAACGTCACGTCTTCATCTGTGTAGCCGCCAGACAGGCATGTGTGACCCCGCTGTCCGGGATGGTTAATCAGACAGGCCGGGCAGTCATCAACCAGGACCCCCTTTAAACAGTGTTTGAAGATGCAATAAACTACTGCTTTCACAATCTGGGGCATAACATCGGGCTCATTAGGGACATAGGCATCAGCTTTATTAACATTTGGGGGAACACACATGCATAGACACGAGACATTCACATGTGCCGGTAGGCTGAAGATTAACCCGTCCACATCCTCTTTATTCTATTAAAGGAAAAAGAAAAGGAAGGCTTAACAAAATAGACATGCTTTGTACCTAAAATATCGAGCATTTAACGCGCTTGTGAGCTAAGGTTTTTCGTTAATATTTACCATTTGTAGTGTGGTATCATCGCTAGCACCCGGCAGTTCTTCAACATCTGGTACCCCAGCTGTCACACCCCCGCCGCTGTCACAGGGTGTAGAGGGTGGGGTCGGGTTTTGCTAAAAAGAAGACCAAGTATTAAAATGAAATATGCTAAGCACCGATACAAGCACAATCAGAAAAATATTTTAGCCGCCTACCTCTTCACTTTGTAGAGTAGCGGACCCCGTTGTTTCTTCACACAAAGAAGCCATCTCAGCACCTCTGCGGTGTCTGACAGCTCCAAGCACGCACTGCGACCCTGTCAGGCCTGAGCGTTTAAGAATATGCGCCAATGGTGTAACACGCCTACATAACACAAGACATTTTTCAATTGGTTGTGATGACCCCCCGATTTATCGAGCGCGAAAAGTATTCACACATCTGTTTATAAGTTTTAAAGTATTAACACGCAACGCAAACACAAATGTTGTGTTTCCCCAGAAAATACATTTTAAGTTTTTTAATTTACAAGCACACCATGTATTTCACGCAAAAATGTTCTTAACATTATTAAAAAATAAAACCTCAAAACGTCAAGCTTGTTTTGTGAACACGTCCCTATAAAGAACAGATACATTTTCTTATAGCGTTAATAAAAAACATTTTGTTTGATAATATTCTTAGCGGTCTGTTGGTGAATCAAACACAGACACCGCGGCACATTTACACCACGTTTAACAGCTATGAAATTTAGAAATCATTGTATGTCTTAAAATAATATAGATTTTAACATTATAACGGTCTATATTCACTTATCAGTTTATAAGTTTTAAAGTATTAACACGCAACGCAAACACAAATGATGTGTTTCCCCAGAAAATAAATTTTAAACACGCAGGGGTTGGTCTTAAAGTTTTTAAAATAACGTAATAAGACAGTTTATTTTTAATAACACATTCGCGCCACAGCTTTTTCGAAAGTTTGAGATACATTTCCACACATCGCAAGCGTAAAAGTCTTTATGGTATTAACAGACAAAAAAATGATGGGGTGTTGTTTTTCATACTTTAACGGATTGGTCCTAATGTTCTAAAATTGTTTCGCAGTAGAGATAATTTGTGATGTTGTTGGAGACGGTCGGTGTGTAGGGGTTACTTAAAGGCTCTGGAATGCAGAGTAGTGGGAGAAACCGCCAGGGAAAAGTTTACAAACATTTTAAATTCATGTAAAGTTTTCTTATTTACAAGCACACCATGTATTTCACGCAAAAATGTTCTTAACATTATTAAAAAATAAAACCTCAAAACGTCAAGCTTGGTTTGTGAACACGTGCCTATAAAGAACAGATACATTTTCTTATAGCGTTAATAAAAAACATTTTGTTTGATAATATTCTTAGCGGTCTGTTGGTGAATCAAACACAGACACCGCGACACATTTACACCACGTTTAACAGCTATGAAATTTAGACACCGTTGTATGTCTTAAAATAATATAGATTTTTACATTATAACAGATTAAAACGTTTTCTAAAATGTTTCTTAATTTATACAGCCCAGTACGTGCACACCCAACGATACCGAAGATTAATGGTTTTATGTGGGGGGGTTTCTTAGAAGAGTTTATCGGTTTGTGTATAAGTACCAGCGGTTTAACAGGCGAAGTTTTGGCTGCATTCCATTTCTTACAGTCTCACGTTATCGCCTAACTCGTCAGAATGGATCACGCCGATCAATTTCAACAGTCTGAAGATATTCTATTTACAGACTTAACACTGCTCGACTTGGTAGACGAAGGCCAGGACTCCACGAATTTCAGCGGTATGTATATCCGGCTTTTTGTGAGACAATTACAACGTCACGGTGCATGTCTCATGTTTGCTATAGTTACAAAACGTTGTATAATATTTGTATACTAGACAATATTGAATTATTATAATGGAATTACCAGGGAGTTGCTCCATAATGTGGTCGTGACTGTGTGTATCCATTCATTTCCATTAGCCCCGAAAACCACAGCTGTAAAAAGGCCAGTTACCGCACAGCCCAACACTGGTGAGTATTTACGACAATGTTTTGAATAACGCTTTACGACCATGTGAGTCTTAAAGACACCGGGGTATATACTCCACACCAAAACTCGTATGTGTCTATTCCACAGACGCGGGCGAAGGGACAAGTAGCTACACATTTAAAAAACCTCGTTTGGGGTTTACAATCCCACCGCAAAACCTTGTGGAGACACATGCAGATGTTCACGCCATACCAGAGGGTGCGGGGCATATTATCAGATCGCCTGAGAGAAGACGTCGGTATTATATAAAACATTCTTTTAGCATAACCATTTAAACGTGTCTATAATAAAAACCCCCACCGTTTTTTGGTAATTTGCGGTGTTGAGTTCTTTCACTAATGGTATTTTCCCACTCCGTGCAGACCCCGGACCTTCAAAAAATAAACTGCGACGCGCCAACACGTTAACTGGGTCAACGAGCTCAAAACGTCTGAAATCAAGAAAGCAAAGGTTAATATAATGTAACGCAACGGGGGCTCAAGCGGGCGCCCTTGCCGCATCTGGTCGGCCCCATCCCGACTGGAGGCTCGAACCCGGGACTTCCGCGTCTCTCTGCAGCGACCTAGCCCCGTGAGCGAGAGTAGCTGTGGTCCTGCTATCACAGGGAAGGGCGGTGACGTCACCCGCTCTGGTACGCCGGCTCTTACACACAGTGCTTGTCGGCCGTAAGCGTTACAATAATTTAAGCGTGGTCAAGATGTGTTATGATCCACTTACGGCAAACGTTACTTCTTTTGTTAGGATGTTAATTCGCTGAAAGATCCTACTTCGCGTAGTTTTCTGTTTGGGAGTGTTAAAAACCTTATTTTAAAACTGCTTAGCTTTTAAAGTTAAAAGCGACTGGTCTGTCCGCGGGTCTATAGGCCGTTAACCACGCCGCTTGACCCAGTAGCGCCACCACAGCCGTAAAGGAAACCGGTGTAACAACATGTCCGTGTAACTTGTTCTATTCACCCGCAGCCCTTTGTGTAAGGATGCGCCACATGTGTGGCGTTTTTATCATAGTTATCGTAGTTTTCTGATTTTGACAGTTTAGATTTCATTGATTGTTGTGTTGAAAAGTCTTATTTTTATCACAGTGTAGTTTTCTGATTTTGAGATGTGGAGCATTGGCGTGGTAATAAGTATTTTATTTTTTCACACAGCCGCTGTATCGACGAGCGGCGAAACAAATGTGGCGGAAACGTCGGACCCTAAGGTGGTGACTGCATCGGAGACGGCTGTTAAGACACTGACCAAAGCCAGACGTGTCAAGCCTGCGGAGAGAAATAATAACGCGCCTAAAGACTTGGTGTTGGGTGATGTGCTAGATTCAGTGCGCGGTATTACACAGTCACTATCAACGGCGATCACTAATGAGGTGGCCAAAAAACGAGCTTTAGAGTGTCTAAGAGCGGTTTTAGCCGGTGTACAGACCTTGTTTCCAAAACAGATCCAGGTTTTCACCGCTAACCTCTTAGATATAATTTCTACAGAAGATACCGCTCTAAGCTCAGGATTTCAGACCATGATGATGATATTTCATGCTTCATTGGTGCAAATCCCCGGCAATAAATGACTAAACATGCGGTCTAAAAAGTGTTTTAAAGACCGAGCGCTTGCCAACAGCAAGCGTTTGTACATAAATAAAAGAATTAAACTGGCAAAAGCATGTTTGTTGCGTCGTCAAAGATTCAGAGAGCGGCATCAGATTTCCCAAGGGCCGCCCGAACCATGCAATGAGAATGGCGTGGTAGAAAATAACTTAAGGCCCGAGGTTGTTGTAGCAGAACAGGATGTCGGTAACCGAGAACCGGTTGTACTGAACGATCTGAATCAGGTTGGTGGCGGTGCAGGGGCGAATAGAGACCCCTTAGTTTTCCTGGAGCGTATACGTAGTTATAACAGGTCTTTTTAGAGCAACAGAGCACCATGAAGAATTTCGTTTTGTTAATCTCGACAGAATAACCTCGTATGTACAGGCTATAGACGCTGAGCATGGTGCAGTCCAGAGAATATTGGATGAACTTTCTCCAAACATCGGGGCGAATGATTTTGTACAGCTGCGTTTGACTGCGGGTGGTTTTAACAAACCCTTGTTCTCACGCAGGAGACGCCCCGGAGAATTAAATGCTGCCGATTTTTTAAGCCACATCTCGGACCTCTTACAGAGCCACACAGAGGTTCTCACCGATGACAGCCACCGCTTAGTGGTGACGATAGTTAGGAATATGCAGGGGGGTGCCCGCCGAAGATTTAAATCCGTTCTGTACAGCCGGGTAATTGCTCAGAAAAAAGCGCACCTTATCGATTTACATTACACGGGCGGTAATCTGTGTTTCGCCGGGTGTGTGTACGGTTTGTTGAATGAGGGTTGTACCGATAGGGAAATGTTACAGGGCGCTAAACGAATGCACAAAGAGTTGGGTTTTCCAGAGAATCGGAAAATTAGTTTGTCAGACATTACCGCTTTTGAAAAACATTTAAAGGTGGTCATTAAAATTTTGTACCACGACCAGGGTGATTGGAAATATTTTACAACGGGGCCCACACCACCAAATTTCTAAAATACTTTTTGTTCTACTGCATGAAGAGCATTTTTATGGGGTTTTAAATATTAAAGCTTTTGTGGGGGCGGCGTATTTTTGCACTAACTGCCATGCGGCGTATAGCCACAAGAACGCACACGCCTGTGTTAAAGCTTGTAAAACCTGTTTAGATCCCCAGTGTTGCAAAATTGATGCCAAAATTCAGAATTGCCCGGCCTGTAAGGTCTTTTGTCGTAGCTCTCAGGGGTTGGCGAGATACTTGCGGAATGCGGCGACGGGTGTGAGTAAGTGTGAGCGCAGGGTCTTTTGTGAGAAATGTGGGGTTTATAACCTCGCAAGTCCCAAATGTAAAGAGAAACTGTGCTCGCGTTGTAACAACGTGATCGACACCCCTGACACACATTTCTGCTACATACCGCCTTTGGACAACCCCAAAATTTCAAACAAGTACATTTTTTTCGACATTGAATGCATGCAAGAAACGGGGACTCACATACCAAATTACGTCCACGCCCTTCATATTGACAATAAATGAAGCTGGGAATTTTATGGTGAAACTTGTCTAAAGGATTTTGTGTGTAAATTTATCGATAGACGTTTTAAAAACCATACGTTCATATCGCACAATGGCAAGGGATATGACAATTACCTAGTAATCAGACAGTTGTTAGCTGAAAAGATGGACGTTGAACTAATTAATCAGGGTGGTAAGATAATGTGTATGACCGTAAAAGCTCTGAACATCAGATTTATTGATTCTTTAAACGTTCTACCTATGAAATTAAGCAAACTGCCGGCCGCCATGGGGTTCCCTGGGGCTAAGGGGAATTTTCCACACTTGATGAACACTTCAGAAAACCAAAATTATGTCGGACCGATGCCGCCGCCAGAACTTTTTGGCGTTAACTACATGCTGCCGAGCAAGAAAGCCGAGTTTTTGGTTTGGTAAGAAGAATGCAAGGGACGTGTGTTTAACTTACAGAGAGAGTTGAAACGTTACTGCCAGTTGGATATGGCAATTCTAAGAGAAGGCTGTATCAGGTTTCGGGACGAGGTCATGAATATGACCAGACAGACACGCATGACTGAGTCAGGGGCAGCCTGCGTTGTGTGCATCGACCCCTTTCAGTTTGTGACCATCGCTAGTGTCTGCATGGCCATGTTCAGACTTATGTTTTTACAGGAAGAAACGATAGCGTTGCTACCCCATGACAATTACCACCGCCAGCAAAAATGATTTTCTACACCCAGCATTCAATGGCTTATGTACATCGAACACACAGAGCCCGTTAAAATCCAACACGCGTTAACCACGGCCGGTGAGTTCAAGATTGGCCCATATTTTGTGGATGGTTATGCTGTAATTGACGGAGTGCCGACAGCCTTTGAGTTCAACGGTTGTTTTTTTCACGGTTGTAGCGTTTGTTATTGTGAAAACGATTTTAATCCGCTAACAAACACTACTTTTGGTTGGTTGTACAGAAAGACGATGGTTAAAATTAATTTTCTCAAAATGAGGTTTTAACGTGCGTGTTTCGTGGGAGCACGAGTTCAGAGACATGCTTGTTGAAAATGGAGACTTGGGTAAATTTCTAACAGCTGCGCAGTTACCAGAGCCTCTGCAACCGCATGAGTCGCTTTTTGGGGGGAGAACAAATGCGATTTGTTTGTATTACACAGCGCAGCCCGGTGAAAAAATTCATTACTATGATTTCACCAGTCTGTATCCGTTTGTGAACAAAACTAAAAAATAAAAAATACCCACTGGGGCACCCCCGAATAATATATAACAACTTTGGAGATTTAAAACGGTATTTCGGTTTAGTGAAGGTGAAAGTTTACCCACCCAGACGTTTGTACTTTCCAGTTCTTCCAACCAAAATTGACAAAAAACTGTCAACACTGTCGTACATGTGGTGAAACAAAACAGACCACTCCCTGTGAGCACAGTGATGAAGATCGCGCCTTGACTGGTGTCTGGTGCACCCCGGAATTACAGATGGCCTTAGATCTGGGGTATAGAGTGTGTAAAATGTACGAAATTAGGCATTTCGAAAAGTCCTCACACGATCTTTTTACAAACTACATCTAACTGCCTCTGAAAGGGGAACAGGGAGCTTCGGGGTTTCCAGAGTGGTGTACAGATGTTGCGAAACAACAAAGATATATCAGCGAATATTATGAAAAAGAGGGTGTCCGGCTGGACCTCGGCAACATTAAAAAGAATCCGGCCAAAAGACAGCTTTCAAAAATTGCCTTGAACAGTTTGTGGGGGGAAGTACAGACAAAGAGACAATTTACCACAGACCACCATTGTGAGAAACCCCGATTAATTGTTCAGGTACTTATTTACGCCATATCATGAGCTGACCAGCGAGATCGATGCTGGACAACACATCAAGTTTGTATCAACAGGGCCCAAGTCGTATGGGTACAAGCTGTCTGGTGGGAAAGCCTGTTCACATTGAGCGTAATAATGGTGAAAAAGTTAGCTTTGAGAGTCTGCGGGACTTGGTTTTTGACTATGGCGTTAACCCTTATGCTGAGTGCCGGGAATTTAAACATTTCTATTCAACAGCCGATGATCGTGCGTGTTAAAAAGGATTGGCACATTGAGACCCGGACCTTAAAGAAAACCCAAAAGGTGGTGTACGACAAGCGGGTGCTGCAAGAAAAGTTGACATCATTGCCCTACGGATATTAACACGATGGATGTCAGGTTAAAACACCCTTTTTCATGCATTTTGTCCTGACCCTCGAATTGCGGTAAAAGTTATTTTATAAAACAGCTCTTGGAGAACGGTGATACCGTTATGACTCGTAAACCCGAAAACATAGTCTGGTGTTACAGCTGCTGGCAACCTCTATACGCTGAGTTGCTTGTGAAATTTCCATACATTCAGTTTATAGAAGGACTACCGACGTCGTTTTCCGACGACCAGCTACTGCCACCGGGTAGAGTAAATTTGATTATAGTTGATGATTTGATGGAGTCTGCGTGTGAAAATAATGAGATAGAAAAAGCTTTAACCAAATACGTACACCACCGAAACCTCAGCATCATGTATATGATCATGTATATCATCCAAAATGTGTTTTGTCAAAGCCGGAAAAGTAGAACCGTAGCGTTAGATACAAATTTCATGGTGCTGTTTAAAAACCCTAGAGATAAACTACAGATTACAACCCTGTCCCGGCAGATGTACCCTGGTAAAGCCAAATTTTATTTGGAAGCGTTCAATGACGCTACTAAAAAACCTTTCGGTTACTTGTTGGTGGATTTAAATGCCGACACCCCAGAAGACTATCGCTTGCGAACAAGTCTTTCCCCCCCAGATGTACCCACGTCTTATGTATTTAAAAAAAAAAATTAAAGTCAGTGATCTTGCAACCATAGACTCAGTAAAAAAAAAACACATTCGGTCCGTCGACATGTCTTCACGAGTTCAGTGAAACCTGACTCTTACATTTTCTGGTGAAAGCCAGCCCCAGTCAGCGGAAACCTATTCTCTGTGGGGCTTCAGGTGATCTTGTACAGGCAATAGCTAAAATCACCTTGAACACCTTGAAAGGGAACATACCGTTATCTGCTTAGCAGTTTGGGACCCTGAAGAGAAAGCATAAGCTTTTAAAGACTGTCAAAAGGGTCTTCCCAGTGGGCATTGATTCGTCGAATATACGTATATTTACGGCGAAATTACGTCTATACGTATATATACGTCGCCTCGACGTATAATCAACGTCGAATTGCAACCGTAAAATCGACGACATGAATGAACGCATATATAACGTCGAAAACACATCTAACACAGTGCCTGAGGCTTTTTACTGTATGTATCGTGTGTGCCGCAACTAGGAGTATACGGCACTCTGCACAGTGCACGAAGTAAATTATTTTGGCAGTAATTAATTTACACGTGTATAATAAATATAGTAAATATAATAAATTAATTACTGCCAAAATAATTTACTTCGTGCACTGTGCAGAGTGCCGTATACTCCTAGTTGCGGCACACACGATACATACTGTACAGTAAAAAGCCTCAGGCACTGTGTTAGATGTGTTTTCGACGTTATATATGCGTTCATTCATGTCGTCGATTTTACGGTTGCAATTCGACGTTGATTATACGTCGAGGCGATGTATATATACGTATAGACGTAATTTCGCCGTAAATATACGTATATTCGACGAATCAATGCCCACAGCTTGGCATACAAGGGTTTTGTTGAGGGGGTCTTGCCACCTGCCTGAAAAAAAACAGTAAAATGTTTGAGTGCCTATAGAGTTTCTATTTTTATTTTCTTGACAAAAGTTGATACCATTTCCTGGACACCCCGTCCCCCATCAGTGCGCGGTGCCCGGGGAAAAAGCTGTAGGGGGGCGTCTGAAATTCTGAGGGGGGAGTGATATTTCGGTTGAAACGGAGCTGTATGGTGCAGCTACCCAAATGAAATCTCGCAGCTATGCCATTGATTAGTGCTTCATGATAGAAGATAATGACTAGCAATCTGGTATTTGCGATGAAGTTCAGTTTCACATTTTTCGTCACTCTCACGGTTTGTATTGCCTGGAGCGAAAAGTACCAGCGTTCATTTTTGCAGCTACATGGACGTTCTGAATCGTTAAGAAAAAAATGTTGTAAAACCAACAGAAAGCACAGACTGCTATAACTAGTCCTAGTTATATAACGATTTTAAGTATAATGATAAACTACTGCAAGGAATCGGTCCACCTGAGCAAACAGGATCGTAATGTTGACACTCAATAACGACACTGATATGTGCAGTTCCTGGACGGATAGCCCTCCTGCCCATCAAACAGACTGAGTGACTGTTCGTGTCATTTAGTGTTGTCTGACCATTGACAAAGTACAACTATTTTTTTAGGGCGCAAATTAAGTTAGGTAAATCTTTTTGCCCAAAACTGAAGGGGCGACATTCCCCCCTCCCCCCGTGTTGCCAGGCCTGTCCCCATCCTATTCCATAATGTCATTATATATAATACCATACAACAGTGACCGATCCTTACTAACTGCATGTGTTAAAATTGCACATCAGCTCATAGCAGGGGGGAAATAGCCGCGATGTATTATCAATGTTAAATTTCAACCATAATATCGACAACATTAATAAACGCATACGTTGAGAAAATATCGAACCCAGCATTTTTTCCGGATATATACCACAATGCATTGCTAGTATTCGTTGGTCACCATTTTGGACACGTTTTTCAAACGTAGAAGTATATCCGCAAATATCTCAGCAATCCTCTTTTGACGAGTAAGTATGAACAATAATAATACTATCTGAATACATACAGATCTTTCTTAATATTATTTTGATTAAAATAGTACGTGAATAAGCAAAAAAATGGCACATAAAATAGTGTGAATGGGAAAGATGACACAAAATCGTTTTGCCGTTTCTCTTATTCTATGTTGTCCTTTCAAACTTTGGGTACTCTTTAATTAGGACAGACTTTATTGCTCAACTGCTATGATGCAAGCCAAATTTTATACATTTATTTCAGCTTTGAGCTTAGTAAACCGTTCATTTTTTAGATTATACTAAAGAAGATATTAATCATCATTTATTTGGGAAGTAATATTATATAATTTTCTCCTAGCTGCGGTGCTGAAGTCCCACCCTACATCAACAGAAAAAGAAATAAAGGAGCACGCAATGTGTTACTTGAAGAATGCATATGCAAGGCAGGGGGCCAGGAGATCTGGACTCTGAAAATAATAGGTTTTTGGTTCTAACTGTTAGGACAATTAGACAGGGTTTGCAAATAGTGGACAAAAATCGTCTTAACTTCCATTGCATTATTTTTTTTCTTGGAAATATAGAAGTTGTACATTTTAAAATGTATATTTGAATCAAAATGTGGTTTTGAGTTAGTGTGTTAATGTAATTAGTTTTGTGTTTGTCATTACTATACTGTATATTGCCATGTTACCAGAATTTGTAGCTGAAGTTTAAGACTAGTTGTGTTTTTTATGATTATTGCCCATATGTTGATTGTTGATTGATTGTATACAATGTATAATTTGAAATACGTATGTTTCAGGTGTGAATGTGTATTTTCAGAATAAATTTCTAAACCTAATCATTGGCTTGGTTTACTTGTTTCTACACCTATAAAATCTATCTTTGATGTATAATAGACCTCTACCCATATACGTATAATAGACCTCTAATGTTATCCGTATAATAGACCTCTAACCATATCCGTATAATAGACGTCTAAAGTTATCCGTATAATAGACGTCTAAAGGTATACGTATAATAGACGTCTAAAGGTATACGTATAATAGACGTCTAAAGGTATACGTATAATAGACCTCCAACCATATATGTATAATAGTCCTCTAAATCTATCCGTATAATAGAACTCCAACCATTTATGTATAATGAACGTCTAAACATAGACGTATAATTGACGTATAACTTTAGACGTATATTAGAATTTCATTCTAGACGAATTGTAGACCACATTTAGATGTCTAAGGTATGCGTTTAATAGACGTATATTATACGTCTTTTGCCCACTGGGTTTCTCCTAAAATAAAGACTCTTGGTGAACCAGTCCGGCAGTTTTATTGGGACACTGTTGAGTATTGCGGTACCATTGATTACGGGGCTTCTACAACACCGATAATGGAGCACGCTGAAAAAAATGTACCTTGTACCTCAGAAACAGCTCGATCGACTCCGAGAGCGGTCCGGCAACGAAAGCGATGTGAGAAAAATAACAACCCGCAGGTTGGATGACTAAATGAGAGACTTTTTTCAGAACTCGCATCTGCCTGAATATGAAAAAGTGAGATTATATAATCGGGTGTTACAACGGTATTTGACAATAGTACGCCAGGAGTTTTCTGAAAAGGGGATTTTAACTGTTGTACTACCCGAAAATGCACCCGCCGATCTATCACACGCATCACCACAACAGCCGTCATCGACCGACGCTGACTTTGGGTATATTTAAGACAGCGCATCTCAGTGGTTCCAGAGAAATGCTGAGATATTGTTCAAGACTATGGCACGCAATAAACTGTTAATAGCCTGGAATTAAAAAGGAAAATTTGTGTACAAGGGGGCACCTGTTGAGGGCTCTCACATGATTGATCTTGTCAGGGCTCTCACACAACAGCAATCTGTTGCGGCTGGTAAGAAGCTAAAAGGTTGGGATGTGTTCACGGGGGCAATGGCCGAAATCAACGTACCGGGCACCTTGCTAGCCAACGCTGGTAACCGAGAGCTATTTGAAAAACTCAAGTCTGCCCCACTGTGGTGTGCAGCGTCTGTCAAAACTTTAAAACCCATGTCCCGCCCCCTTTTCAACCAATGGTGTTGTTATAGGGCGGATGTCCCGCCTTCCCCCACCGAGCAGTAGTGTGATAGAGAGGTTTAACCAAACTATTAAAACAAAAATGTGGAGGTACCTGACACACAAAAACACCTTTCGATATATCGATCTGTCTGATCTTATTTACTTTTATAATCATAGTTACCACATGACTATTAAACGAACCCCGGCTTCTGTTACGACCGATAACTCCCTTGAAACGTGGAGAACCGTCTATGGCGAACACTTTAAGTGAAAACCGTCAAAGTTTTCATTTAACGTGGGTGATCATGTGCGGGTGTCCAAAATAAAAGGGAATGTTTGAGAAGGGGTATGAACAGACCTTCACAGATGAAATTTTAATTGTCAAAGAGCGGACCCCGGCTCTAAGACCCTATTACAAACTGCAGGACTACACAAGCAATGACATTAAGGGCTCCTTCTACGCAGAAGAGGTACAGAAAATAAACCCCAATTCTGAGAGCGTCTATCGCATCCAAAAGATTAAAGCAGCCAGGGGGCGTGAAAAAAACAAACAGATTTTGGTAAAGTGGCGCAGATAGAGCGATAAATTCAATAGTTGGATAAAGGCTTCCGAGGTCAAAGAAATATAGAGGTGCTGAAAAATGAACCGCAATGTCTTCTATGTTACACTAGCCAGTAATTCATCCTCAAAGATGTTTCCAAAGAACACCAGCGCGTGCTTCACAGAGCATCTGGCAAAGGCGATTGACCTGGACAGGAGCTGGGAAGTGGGTCTGGTCGAGCTGCACTATCCGCACACGCTAAACACGTTTGATCAGGATGAAGATTTTCTGTTCATCAGTGATGAGACTATATGGACATGTACCTTACCTAGAGGGTACGACTGCAACATCGATCAGCTCATGCATGAAATGAAACGCGCTGTGGAAAAGTCCAAGTTTTAATAGTTCTATTAAACCTCTCTATCACTCTAACCTTCACATCACTGGCCATAATGAAGTGTTCAATATTCTCACATTTCAGAAGATTTTGGAAGGTCCTGTTAAGAAATTATTTTCCCTCGTCCGTTTGTAGCTTTTCAGGAGTACGACCCTCTTGAAATATATTTCTGAAAGCGCTTGTCACGCCCCCTCCAGACTTTTCAGTGGCACGGCCCAGGCATATTTAGAAAACATGTCTATACGTGATGAGATGTAACAGAAACCATCGTTGAACTCACTGTAGTCTCTCATGTTCACCAAGTCGGCCTGCCACTGCCAGTCCATTTCAGGTACCAGCGTCCTGTTTCTCTTAAAGCTCACACGCCGCCACACGTGGCGCTCACACCCGGGGAAGTCACGGCCCTCAACAGACTCCCCACGCTGCCGTAACTCCCCGCTTCCTTAGGGTTATAATAGAGCGCACTCAACCCCGTGGCAGACATGATCGCCTTCCAACCCTCGTCGCTAATATGTGCTTTTTCGAGGGGAATGCGGTGGTGGGTATTTGGACCTTGAGGCTCAGGACTGCTCAGTGGGGGAAGGCGGGACATCCGCTCCACAATGACACACCATTGGCTCGGGTGGAGGGAGGGACAGCTGACCATAACAACACACCATTGGTTGAAAAGGGGGCTGGACATCCGCCCACCACAGCCTCCCATTGGCTGAAAAAGGGGGCATGGTATCTGTCAAAAAGTTTGACGAAAGGCGTCGCTTTATACTACTTACAGATCTTACTTAATATTATTTTGATTAAAAATAGTATTTTAATAAGCAATAAATGGCACATAAAATAGTTTGAAAGAGAAGACCACATAAAATCAACTACAAATGTGGGAACTTGTAAGATTATAAATTGCATGTAGCACATTAGCAACACTACAGTAATGCTAATATAACAATAGTATAAGAAAATCCTGATCCAATTCCTTTCAAATGTTGATACAAAATGTGAATGACTTCAGAAGTTCAGAAGTGGGTATTGGGTCTCCTGATGGAGATCAGAGATGAACTGAGATGTGTGGGAAGGTGTACAGAACCGTTAGACTCCCAGTTCCACATCAAGAGGCTGAGCACAATGGATGAGTTCTGTACACACGAGTGAGTCCTTGCTGCTGGTATGATATTACTGTATATTCTCTCTGGTGTAGAAAATATTCACTAGTATTCTAGGTTACAGATGGGCCATAATTTGACAGCCTACATTTGATTAATAGGATCCATCTCTGGCATACTTTCTTATTTTTAGTTTATAATGTATAATATTACTTATCTTTTAATGCCAAAATAAAGTGTTTTACATAATGTTCTATGTTCTAAAACGTTACTACAATTTAACTTTGAAATATGGTGACTTTGTATTCTAAGACTGAGCAAATACTGCAGAAAAGTGCAGTTAATATGTAAAAATGTGTTAGTTCCATTGAGTAGTCATGGGTAATGTGTATGTCTGATTAGTTGATTGATGAAGATCCAGTAGTAAAAAAACTTCTAATATTATTTCAAATATATTATTTCCAAATAAACCAACTTTGGAGAGTAGGTGGCAGTGATGTCAGAGGGAGTGTGTTCACAGTGTTGTCAAGGTATTGCTTATTGATTTTTAAGATGTTTTTACATTACATTTTTACTTTGATCAAGTTAAAATATGCACAAAATTTAGTTTATAGATACCTATGTGCTAAGCACTGAATTTGCAAGGTGTAAAGCTGCAAAACTGTCTTTTAAAGTATAAGGATTACAGTAGTACATTTGATCCTAAATATTTGAGTAAAAAAACATTGACTGGAAACTCACTTGAAAAACATCTAAGCTCAGTGAGAATTTGTTTTTCAGACAAATGACAAATGAACTGATGATGGAATTCAACTTCGCTGGCATAAACTGGAAAGATCAACGACAAAAGAGGGGCCTGGGAGAGAAATCTTTATAGAGTAATTAAAGGTACTCTTATTTTATGTTGTACTTTCAAACTTTGGGTACTCTTTAATTAGGACAGACTATTGGTCCATTATTATGATGCAAGCTAAACTTAATACACTGATTAAGCTTTGAGCTTAGTAAACCTTAATGGTTCTTTCTTGAGATTAATCATAATTTATTTGAGTACTAATATTATAAAATTTTCTCCTAGCTGCAGTCCCACCCAACAACAACAGAAAATGAAATAAAGGAGCACAAAATGCTTTGTTTGAAGATTGCGTATGCAAGGCAGGGGGCCTGGAAGTCTGGACACTGAAAATGATAAGTTGCTGGTTCTAACTGTTAGGACAATAAGAGAGGGCTTTGCAAATGGTGAACAGTAAAAATTGGTCTTAACTTCACATTGTAATCATATTTTCTTGGAAATATAGAAGTTATACGTTTCAAAATTTACATCTGAATTGAAATGTGTTTTTGACTTAAATATTAGCATGTTCAGGTAATTAGTTTGTGTTTGTCTTTACTATATATATTGCCATGTTACAAGAATTTGTAGCTAAAGTTCACTAGTTGTGTCTTTTTATAATTAGCCTTTGTTGATTACAATATTGTATATCATGTATAATTTGAACTACATATTTTTCAGGTGTTTGATTATTCTGAAAATTAACAAATTCCTAAACTAAGTCATTGGCTTGATTTATGCCTTGATTTAAAATCTCTTTGATGTATAATAGTCCTCTAAAGTTATCTGTATAATAGAACTCCAACCATTTATATATAATGAACATATAATCATAGATGTATAATTGACGTATAACAATATACGTATATTAGAATTTCATTCTAGACAAATTACGGACCACATTTATACGTCTAAGGTATTCGTTTAATAGACTTATATTCTACATCTTTTGCCCTCTGGGCCAATTGCTGTTCATGAGCTCCTAGCTCCACTTGTTCCCAGTGGAACCAGCCTGGAGCAGCAGAACAGAGGTTTTGTTTCATTATATTATCTGCCATTGTAAAACAAGTTATCCCTTAGGGATAAAAACTCTCTCTCGAGTCATGTGTATCTCCTGTATTTGCCCCATATTCCCAGGGCTCATCTCTCAGCTGAGTGATCAAAAGCTGAACTCCACATTGGGGTACAACAGAGCCTGCTGTGAAATTGGGCAGGGGAGGGCCGGTTGTACTCCTGAACTAGTCCCCTCCTCTCCTACTCTCATATTTGCATCACAGTCTATAAACTCCAGCCCTATTGCTTTTTTATTTATTTTGTTTAAAAAACAGCTCTGGTGAGTTATGTATTTAACAATAACATTTCACAAATCTATCCAAAACAATTCTGGTACAATTCTTTTTTTACTCGAAGGTCTTTAGCTTAGTGGGCAAGACCTGGGTTCGAGCCTATACAGTGAGGCACGAACTAGGGTGGGAGTGGCGGGGGTACAAGCCCTAGAAACCAAATCCCTTACAATAAGAGAAGGGCAGACAGTTAAATGGGGATAATTTCGAAGTTGCAAATATGAGATACCATAGCGCGTTTTTTTTCACTCCCTGGTGAGACGGGCTTCCATAGTTATGTGTATTCTTGATATATCAGAAGGGGGCACTCTTCTCTTTACCGCACGTAGTCCCGAATACCGTGTATGGAGTTTGCGTGAGTGAGGTCAGTAACGAGCTTGATCAGACCCAATCTACTACTTTCATCCAAAACAGCCCTTCATTTGGGCTTCAAACACTTAACAACATTGACATATTTAGACAATGTCTGCCTGGAATTTCCTCCCCCTTAAACATTTGTTACATCTCTGCAGAAGAACATAGCAGGAGCCTGGTTCAGGTCTTAAATTGAAGCTAGCCCCCTTGGCTTTGAGTGTGAATAGTCAAATTTTATAATGTGCCCACTCAGCAGACAAACACATGAAAAAAAAACAGCTGGTGAACATGTTTTTTTGGTCTTCAGAGGTCATATTTTTCAACTATATGCATGTCAAGGGCCTGGGAATGATTTGAAAACCTTGTTCTAGGTAACTACTAGATTGGATAAAAATCTGGGACAAATTGATCAATTAGAAAAAATTCTACATCATGTTTTGTGAAGACTGGACCTGGAATGACATTAATAAATTAATACAAAACCATGAAAATAAGAATAAAAACCATTGCAATTGCTATAAAAACCTTTAGACACTGCTAGAGAGCCTTTATCTGCTGTTATGCAATGAAAACAAAACCTCTGACACGCTGGGCTGGCCAGGTGTTTTTATTGGGATTCTGCTAGTTCATTAATTTATTGGTTTATTGCATAGTAGTGTCATGTCTGTGGAAACAAACTTTATGGTTTTGTTGTGGTGATATTGGAGAATACGTGCATGTGAGAAAGTTTGTGGAGCGGTTTCAAACAAACGTTATCTCAAAAATAAAAAGTGTCACCTGGGGAGACAGGAGTACCTCCCCCAGTGACATCGATACGGACTACCTCCACCTGTTACCCCTCACACTCAATGTTTCAGAAAAAGGGTTTTAATTTAAGCTTTGCCCAGCAGTGTTTGAGCAGAGAAAAGAAACAGAAGCGGTATTCGCGCCGGTCTAGCACAGTAACCACTAACTCAAATAATTCAATAATAATAATAATAATAATAACAACAATTATAATACTAATAATAGCGAAAGAACACCGACTTCTTCATATAAAAAAAAAACTATTGACATAGTGCGTCTCCAACACTGGCTGGAGACTCTGTGTGTCTGGGCTCAGCGGTTATATAGGACAGGACTCGGCGAGCTGCAGGTGAAACTCATTGCTCTGCGCTCCCCGTGCGGAATGCGCGTCTCCTCCCTCCAGACTCGTCACACCGCCTTCATACTCTTCAGCGGGGGAAAAAAAACAACAAACTCACCTTTACTGTCTTCATACATGCCTCTTAAATCCCAGAGTCAGTACTGGGTTTCTCTGTTCGAGGTTACAAGCAGAAACAATAAAAGTGCTGAAAGCAGGAAGTTATTTTTGCTCGTAGGCATAAACGTGTAAAAATACATTTTCTGATTCCTAAAACCTAATAAAATCCACGTACAGTAAGTCTCCCTTTTGTTCCCAACGCACATAACTGAATATAAACCAGTCAAGTTCAGGTATTTTTCTGCTGAATATGAATACACTAGTTCAACAACACTCATCGTAAGCATCTGACCAATCACATTCCTGAATTTTAAAAGTATTTAGTATTTATTTTAACTTGTTTTTTTAAAAAATATACACCTGTTTTACATATTCTTGCCATTTTTGGCATATTGTAAGTGGATTGTAACTTCAAATTGATAATTCCTGATCTTTATAACTGTATCATTTCTTTTTACCTTGTTTTAATATGTTTTAATTATTTTTGCATTTTATAGAACTTTTTAATATATTGTGAGCATTTTAGCAAAATTTTTAAATAGGACTATCAATGCTCCTGACTTTTAAACCTGTATTTATTCTGACATTATTCTCTCCAACTGCAGATGAGGAGGGATGCATTTGATTTTTAAATTGGTTGATTTTGGGGGAAAATGTACATTCATTTCTTTGTACGTATCAACAGTGGGAAACTTGGCATTTTGGGATGAATTGCAATCTTTACTGCAAGGCCCTGAGACTGATATAGAAATGATGTGAGATTTAAATGACACGTTTGATAAATCAGACAGGCACAGTACAACATCTTAAATGGCAGAACCCTCTAAAGTA
Source organism: Lepisosteus oculatus (assembly GCF_040954835.1). Lineage (NCBI taxonomy): Eukaryota > Metazoa > Chordata > Actinopteri > Semionotiformes > Lepisosteidae > Lepisosteus > Lepisosteus oculatus. Next base: position 6,631,223 of record NC_090709.1, read on the forward strand.
CTGAAATATTTTAGGCACATTCATAATCTACAAGATGTTTTGTGGTTACTGTGTCCTGCTACCCTTTCATATTTTTTAGTGTGCATGAATGTGTCCCACTTCTTTTACTAGTTTTTAAGGAAGATTCTGAAATATCTGATTACGAGATCAAGCCAGAAAAAAAATGATGACAATTAGTAGGAAGAAAGATACAATGTATTGACAATGTAATATGCTTTAAAGGATTAAAAGGAAAATAAATACTTTATCTATGCAAACTAATTCAACTGAACTCCTCTAAACACTATAGCCTGAAGAATTGCCGAAGCACAATGTATCACTTTGGGTGACACTAAAGGAAGAGGAACACAACACTCAAAACCACAAACAACTTATTTTCAACAGCAAAAATATGCTTGAAAATATTTGACAAAAAAAAGAAACCTTACACGCATGGAAACCAATATTTATCTGCTAGGGTAGAATGCAGCAGAGAACAGTAGGGCAGAAGGTTAGTGTAACTCTATAGTGCATCACAGAGGCTGGTCTCTTCCCCTCATTATGCAGGCTGACTTGTTCACAGTGAACTGTCCTCCAGCGATCCTCCTCGTCAGCTGCAATCACTGACATCAGACATGATGTTAATACTCTGACGGCACTTTGGCTGATTTGGTTAATGCGTTTTCCTATTAAACAGGAGATCTTGAGTTCAAATCCCAGTGGTGCCTCTCTTCCTGTCTTGTCTTATAGAATGTATCACTATGGATGATCACGTGCGGCTTGATTTTGTTAAATGCAAGTTTTCATTTTCATTCTAGAACAACTTGCTTTTCATGAAATTCATACAGCTTGCGAAAGATGAAACACAGATCTTGCTTATCAGTGCAAAACAAATATTACAGGCCGGCAAGAATAAAGTCTTTTTTTTTTTACCAAAAGCTTGCAAATGGAGAAAAGGGTTGCACGTGAGTCTCTGGGAGCTGTTAATTGAAAGGTTAGTGGTTCGAGCCCATTTCTCATTATTCTACTTAATTGGATTTCTTAGTAAAACCTTAACCCACTTGATATTTGCAGGAAATGCAGTTGTTTTGTGTGTCAAACTACAACAAGTAAACAAGTGAGTACATTAGTCATTATCACTGGGAATGACCAGTCATGGCCAGCATTCAAGGGAATCATATTCAGCCATGGACTTTGACCTTCAAATGGCTGGCGGGAGAATTCATTTATACTCTTGTTGCACCCTTAGTTAAAATATTTAAATTTTAATAAATAAATATTTAAATAATTACAACACAGATTTGTTCGAGAACTTGAAAAGCAAAAAAGACAGTTGGACAGCATGATTATGTTAGGACTGTACATTTGTATTTCAATACTTTTGTATATTTATCTTAATTTTAATATAGATGTAACCATAAATGCTGTTCTATATATATATAAAGATTGTTGTATTTTATAATATTTTAGCGGAGGGCACAAGGGGGTCTATCATACCTTGCGAAACATCCAAGACAACTATAATAGAGGCTCATATTTTTTTTAAAAAGTGCTTTAAAAGAAAACCAAAATTTGTATGATATCATCCCTTAATACCGACGTTCAGTTGAAAGATTTGAAGAAGCAACACAGATAGGTGAGTACATTGATTTTGGACCCATGTTTGCATCTGAATAATCTTTCCTCCTGGAAAGAATTAAAAACAGGTCTGTTTTGAGTCTCATGATGAGTCTCTTCTGGATCTGAAAAAAACAGTGTAAATTTGTTTCCGATGTATTTTTCAATTTTATCAGATTTTTTCAGGTGAATGCAGTTGATACGTTCAAGTTTTTCTATGATGACAGGACCCACACTTAGGGCTTAGTACTGATAACACTGCTGATATTGATGGAGTAGAAATAAGTGATGTATTGGCAGCTTTATCTGAAACGAGAAGTCCTAGAACACCTACAAAAATGTTAGGATTCAGAGGAAGAAATATTTTTCTACCTCACCCAATCCTATTGCATTAAGGAGGCTGAAGTTGGCTGCTTATTCGCCAGCTTCTTATTCGCGTTTTTCGTTCCAGTGCTGCTGCTGTGATGTTATGCCGCCTTTCGCCTGTAGATGGCTCTCTATAGTCATTTTTAAAAATACTAATCCGAGTGGATTACTGCACATATCCTCAGTAAAGGGGAATATGTAAGTAATGATTATCCAAATTGCATTTTTGTATGAAACACATTTCAGAAAATCGAAAACCAATTTTCAAAACTCACAATAACACAAACTGGCATGTTAGACAACAAGTAAATAAGACAAAGGCAAAACGTGAATTCTCTAAGTCTTAAAATCTTGCATTTTGCAAGAAATGTTATTATAGCAGTTTACAATGGGACATTTAGAACATGGCATATGAGAATATATGGTTAACGGAGGATGAGCAAAGGGTGATGACACTTTCTGCGTATTGCTATGACCCTCCCTCCTGATTATAAAATTGTCTCACAATTCTGCCAATGAGGTGTGAGACACAATGTAACAGACTCTCAAAATCCTGAACTTCAGGAAATGTTGCTGTACCATTTTTAAGATATGGCCTTCTGAATATGGCATGAGAGAATTCATAGGGAAAAGCTAATTGCTCTTTCTGTTGTATTGCGATGGCCCCTGTTTAGAAAAAAACATCTCAGAATTCTGACACAAAGGTGTGAGACACAATGTAACAAATTATGAAAATCATGAACTATAAGAAAATTTACTGTACCATTTTTTTAATATGACCCTCTGAACATGGCATGTGAGGATTTATAGTCAACAAAATAGCACCCCTTCTGCTGAATTACTTTTTCCCTCCTTCCTCATTACCAAAACACTGACACTAAGGTAAGAGAGACAAAATCACTCACCACGAACATTTGTAATGACAAAACTTCACTGTTGCATTTCTGCGTTGTGACATTCTGAACATGGCATGTTAAAGTATATAGAAAACCTAGATCAGAACAGGCTAAATGTAATTCATAGTGATTTATATTTTTTTAATTCTTTCTAAATGAAAAAATATGTTTTTCAGTGATTATGACACTTCTGTATTACATAAAATATGCTTCAATGCCAAAATAAATAATAATGGAAAAAATACCCACATTGGACATTCATAGTTGTGATTATAGGAATGTTATATATCAGGTGGGTAGCTGTGTCAGCATGCGTAGGCTGCAAAGGAAAAAGTAAAGGATTATTCCATGCTGAAAAGAGAAGAAAGGAAACATAACGTGTTGGCCGTGGAGCCTTCTTCAGGTGTGAGAAAGACAGGGCAGTAAGCAAAGATAATTTCCTTTATCTTTGCTTACTGCAGTTTAAAGACGTTAGGAAGTTTTACGGCTAACAGCTCCACATCAACTTCCTTTTATAACTAACCTCATCAGATCCCTCAACTCCCAACTCTTCCAATTTCTCACTTCAGAGAAGGATAAAAAACTCAATCATCCTCTACAGAGAAAAACCATCAACACCCCTACCACCTCCACCAATCCTAACCTTGTTTTTACTATACCTTCTGACCTTTCCCTTTCACCCCTTTGCATCCTCGGCTAACTTATTTTAAAATTACAATAGACTGTATAGTATTTATGTTTAAAATTAAGGTAAATATGTCAAAATATCAAAATCCAACTGCACAGTGCTATCGTAACAACGCTTGTCAAGTTCTCAAACAAACCTGCATTGTATTTTTAAAATATTTCAGCAGAGGATTCAACTGGAGTATAAATGAAGATTCAACGATAATTTTTTTTGAGTGAATATGGTTTTCTGGGGAGTTGCAATGTTGGGCATTATTGGACATTTCCCGGTGACCCTGACACGTGTTAAACACTCGCATTTCCTGCAAATATTAAAATGGTTATGGTTTCGCTGAGAAATCCAATTGATTTAAGACAACATTTACATTGCAAAAGAATCCCATCGCTGGGTGGACTCGAACCACCAACCTTTCAGTTAACAGCCAAACGCGCTAACCGATTGCGCCACAGAAACTGACTGGCAGGTTCTTCTATCGAATCACAAGTTTTCGGTTAAAAAATAATAATCTTACCGTTTATTTTGCCAGCCTGTAATATTTCTTCTGCACTGATAACCAAGAATTGAATTTCATTTTTCGCAAGCTGTGTGAATTTCTTGAAAAACAAGTTTTCCAGAAAGGAACTGAACACATGTATTTAACGAAATCAAGCCCTTTGTGATTGCCCGAAATGGTACGTTCTGTACCACAAGATAGGAAGAAAGACACGGCTAGGATTTGAATATAGATTCTTTTGTTTAATAAACAGGCGCTTTAACCAACTATGGCACGGTGACAGGATGACCATCACCTTTTAGAGCCACTTGGACACACCGCTCTGAGACATCTGCATTCAGTAAGCGCTGAGCCTGCTCTCAGACCAAATTTCCTCTTTTACATAGCAGCCCCGACACTGAGAAACGAAGAGAACTGGCTTTTATCTGGCATTTTTCATGTCCAATGCGTTTGACATCTCCCAAGGGCGACAGACTTCTTTTGCGACACTACTTCTTCTTCTTTTTTCTTTCTGTGCGCTTTGATAGAAAAAACGAGAAATCGTGCAAGGGAAAAATGTCCTTTTTTCATAGAGAAAACGTGCACCAGTAAATGTGTTGAGAAGAAATCATTTAACACGATATTAACTTACCGGAGCAAATGCTCACCCGTCGAGGTCTGCTTTACTACAAGAGTGAAGTAGAGTGAAAGATTTGTTAATTTCTCGGCGTTGTGGAAGAAAATAGTCTTTCTTTGAATTCTAAATCAATCGGAATTTCAGTGCAATACATAAACCCTTTGTCGGATTTAAAGAGATTATATTTTAAAACTCATAAAAATGTAGAAAACACCTGTTTCTCACTTTGAAATTTTAGACGGGGCGGTATATTACTAGCAGCAGCGCTGAGCACACTATGGCGCAATTCAGGTTATGTGATATACTGTACCACAGGTTTAATAAATAACGCGTCTGATTTCGGATCATAAGATTGTAGGTTCGACTTCTACCTGGCTCGTGTAAACTTTATTCAGGCTCCGCAGTAATAGATGTCTATTATGTAAAGAACTGCACCTGAAAGTAAACGTTGGGTCTGTTTCCTTTTTTTTCCAGCATGAAATAGCAAATCGTTACAAAAAGCACCAGCTAATGCCCAATAGCGTTTTTTTTTCAAATTACATTTACTTCAGGCTTCAGACACTTTTTAATAAAACAAAAGTGTCCTGAAACTCCCTAGCAGGTTTGCTTGAACCTGTAATAAAAAAAGTTATCTGAAACTTCCAGGATTCCATTTTCTGATGTAGCTATCTCTGAAGTCGCACGTGATATTTAGCAGATGTGAACTGTGCTTTTTCTCTTGTGTTCAAGGATATTCGCTGTGTGAGCTCCACACTGCGTGTCCTTTACTGCTCTATTTTGTTTAGATTATCTATGTGGTGTACAGACAGAACTCAACTGTATGGTGTGAATTCCGTGTTCAGGACCAGCAGAACCTGAAAAACTATGAGCTGACCCCAACGTGATTTGAACACACAGCCTCCTGATCTGGAATCAAACACGCTACCGTTGCGCCACGAGGTCATAGCTGTCTGAGCATTTGAATTCCCCAAAGGAGAAAAATTAGCTTCACAAAAAAAAAAAGATTTTTTTTCCTCCTGTGAGGACACCGCTCTTCTGAAGAGAGTCTCTTCTTCCCAGACCACATTTTTCCTGCGCAGCTCTTGTGCAGGTGTTGTTCTCTATAACAGATCCAGGAACACTGATTGTTTTTCCATTTCTTTAATTAAGTACCCCATGGTGCAACTGTAACACGTATGACTCTAAATCCCGAAGTTAATTTTCAAAGTATATCGGAGTCAACTGATACTGATCAGGTTCTGATGCTGCTAAACCCACAGCTTTATTCATAATGTCCATCCCTTCTTGTCAAAACTCGTATTTTCACAGGGTACCGTCCAGAAATCGCTGTATAGAATGAAGAACTCCAGTAGATGTTGGTGATGATTTTCCTTTAAAAACAATTGAATCTCAGGAAATTTTACGGAGTGTATCACTTTTACTGAGACCGAGGAGTGTTAAGCTGTAGATGAGTCTTTGTGGGTCGGTTGTTAACCCAAAGGGTGGTGGTTTGAGCCTTTCCTAGAACGCTATGAGCCTTTTATTGTACACACCCTCCTCACTTCGTTTTCCATGGCCGGTCTTGTACCGCAATCAAATACAGAGCCCGTAGGGAGCAGTAGGCTCGCAAATATAGCTCACTGTGTACATAATGAAGAAGTGGAGGTTAGTTTCTTATCTGCATGTTGGAGAGCCTTACACAACTCGTACCAACAGCTGGGGTTAAATTGCGATCTTGAAACCAAAACAATTAGAAATATTGAACACAACCGTTGTTCTCCAAGAAGGAAAGCTGTTTTACACTGATGTCACTCCTTTTTATTTAATCCAGAATGTGAAGACAACTCTGCCCTATCAAAGGAAAATGTTACACAAAAGTTGTAAAGCACACTCTGAACCCATCTGTATATTTGATTCCCGCGATCCATTCAAAGCTGCTTAGTGCTTCGCAACCAAATCATTTCAGGGAAGAAACTCAGTTTACTGAACTACTTGTGTATTTTCACTCATTGAATTTGATCTCAAAATTACAGTTCAGATTTATTGGAAAACTTCACAAGCATTATTAGGTTAGGAATGTAAAATTGTATTTTAATATCTTGGTATATTTACCTTCATTTTAATATAGATATAACTATGAATGTTGTTAAGCATATTGTACTTTTGTCATACTTTTTAAAACATTTTAGCTGAGGACGGACGGCGACTATTATACCTTGTGATACATGCAAGACATCTGTAAAAAAAGATGTAATTACAATAAAATTGGCAATTAACAGTAAACCACAATTTGTATAATATTATTCCTCGATATCGATGATCAATTGAAGGATTTGAAGAAACTATCAAAGAAACAGCAGCAATAGCAGATGATTTTGGTTTTGAACCCATCTTTACACCTCAATAATCCATTTGTCCTCGAAAAAAGAAAAGACGGGCATGCTTTGAGTTTCATAATTATCCTAGATTATTCTAGATCCAAAAGAAGAGTATACATTTGATTGCTTCTGTAGTATTTTGGATTTTCTTACGAAGATTTCACTAAGTCTTGCCAGGATCTATATTTAGCATTCGGTAGCGATAACACTGCTATTGATTGAGTAAAAATCTATGATGTATTGACAGCTTTATCTGAAGCGAGAAGTCCTCAAACCCTACTTATGAAGTGTTGGGATTCATACCAAGAAATACGTTTTGTGTTCCCACCCAAAATGCTGCTATTGCATTACACATTATATGAAAATTACAAGTTTTGGTAGCTTCTGGGTGCGATTTTCCAAAATTGAAACTAATTACAAAATTATTTAAGATGAACCATGTCCAAAAGTTGTAAATCATGACTAATATTAATATCAACTGAACTTACTACAGAAAAAAAAGATTTAACAGAAATATTCATAAGGCTATGCAAGCTAAAAAGTAGAACAATTAATTTCATATCTTTTATTTTTTATTTTTTTAGAAATGGGCTCACACACCTGAAGACACTAACGTTTCTCTCCGCTAGAGTATGTGAATAACAGTTTAACTCAAAATGTTTGTAATTGTGATTTTGTTAAAATGCAATAAATCGTCTATCAGCAGTAAGAAATTATTAAGAAAGTAAGAAATTGTTTTATTTCATAAACTGTAAGACGTGAAGAGAGTTTACAGTTTGCATCCTTCGCTTTGTCTTTTAACTTAAGCATTAAAAAAAACGCTTAAGTTAAAAAGGTTCGAGAAATCGAAGCCTATTTGACTTTCTGCTAATCACATTGAAGTGTTCACGAAGCATTTCCCTGCCCATCATGTTTTCCTCTTTCTGTCGTTGTCAGCGAGCACAAGAAGACCGGAAAAATGCAGGAGAGGGAAAAGGGAGCAGCTGTTAGAAGGGGGATTTGAACCAACATCTCTATTCAGAGACCAGAACACCCAAGCAATGGAAAGTGAGGTCCTTGAATCTGGCACCTTAGACCACTCGGCCATCCTGACAATCTACAAAGACTGCTGTGTTAAAAGCATCAGTAGTTCACAAAAGTGAGAAATGCTTTGCTGGAGAAGCACCACGTTGCCTGTTGTTGCCTAAACGGATCGCAGAAATCAAATATTCGGATCAATTCAGAGTGTGCTTTACAGCCTTTGTGTAATATTTTTAATTGTTTTTAAAAAAGTGTGTACTGTGTACTACGTTTAGGACTAGTTAGTGCGGTAGAATATGGAGATCATCTCCAGCTCTGAGCTCAACTGCAACAAGAAGTCGTGCTGAACAAAGTCAGAGCCCAGCTGAACGTGTGCTCAGTGTGGTGCTCAGGACTCAGGGGTATTGTTGTGGTTCTAATTAGCACGAACTGCAGGGGCTCTGAATCAGAACATTTCAATTTGTCTGTTCAGTAAGTTAATATGCAGGACACATTAAAATAGGATTGTTACTTTGTCTCTGTCCCGTTTGTTTATAACTGAACGTCCCTTACATTTTTAAGGACACATACCTACTAATGCGATACTCATTGCAAATAGTCCAAAAACAAGCACGTCCGGCAGCTGCGGGGTTGAAGGTGAACATGTATCGTATTTTAATGGCTTCTGTTTCCATTGATGAATGAGACAGATTCATGACGAGATCCTACACACGATTAAGCGAACACGTTACCTTTTTTGTCTGATGTAGAGGCTACATTTGTGTCATCAGTACTATACAGGTAAGTCGAATACACTTTCTGGGGCTGCATCTGTAGGGCCTCATCTAAGAGGATTGTTAGAGCACAGTAACATTCACCCACTCAACTTATTCTTTGATCATCTAAGAGGATTTGTTTACTTTCGCACATGGTTACATTCGCCCACACAACATATAATCTCTGAATGTCCAATGGCTCAATAACCCTGTTTTCCCCTGGGAACCACCAGTGTACAGTCCCATCCCATTCAAAAATATAACAGATATACTAAATTGATATATTCAATTAACAAATATAAAAAGATATTATGAACAAGAGAACTCTTATTCTTCATATAGATCCAAGATCACACAATTAATTTCATGCATACTCAAAGTGCCTGAAGTCTTGCTCTGCTATTTTAAATATACCTCCAAAGCATTTAGTTGTGTTAACTACCAAATTATTTGAACTAATTTAACGTCATATTCAGGAAATTCAGAAAAAGTCTTCAGACTTGTCGTGGCTGTTGAAGAAGCCACCTGTTGAATCTCACCCGGGATTTCTTGAGAGATCATTCAGTGAGCGAGACCTTCCTCTGGACTCCGCACTGACCTGAAAGCTGCACAATTTCCTCACTGCGTGTCCTGTACTCTTACAAGTGCTCTCTTGTAGATGTGGAGCACAACGACAAGGACACCTTGAACTTTTTCCAAAAGTGAAGGAAAATTCAAAAGAGCATGAAAAGTATGGATTGTATAAAATATCCATGGTACAACCTGAGAAAAAACTGAAGGACTAAACAACGACTTTTGATGATTACAAGAGATTGAAGAAACACAACCGTCCGCACACGGGCTTGGATCCTGAACACTTAAGTTAAAAGACAAAGTGAAGGATACGAACTGTAAACTTACTGCTGATAGACGATTTATTGCATTTTAACAAAATCACCATTACAAACATTTTGGGTTTAACTGTTATTCACATACTCTAACGGAGAGAAACGTTTGTGTCTTCAGGTGTGTGAGCCCACCAGTGGAGCCCAAGCCCACCTCCACAAACATTCACACACACTGACAGATATACACCTACACACTCACATACATTTATACTCACACACACTCACAGACACACACATAGACACTATATACACACATAGACCCCGCATACACTCTTAGGTACAGATACACTGTAACTAACACTAATGCAGATACTGCTAATATTGCAACAGTAACACTATCACCAAAACATACACAATCATTGTTACTAACACTGACACAAACTACTACTAGACTAATAATACTTATAATAACAGTAATACTGTCATGAAAACTAACATGATGATGAGTGTTAATACTCTGACACTAACAGTATAATTATCACTAATATTAACATGAATACTAGCATTAATGCTAAAACTATCAGTAACACTATCATCATTAATACTCACATAGACACTACACACACTGACAGACATACCCACACATACACTTACAAATATAGAACTACACACTGATAGACACCAAACACTAACAGACACACACCATACACACACTTTGACAGGCATGCATTCACAGAAACAAAGAAACACTACACATACTCACAGACACACTTATAGACACCACACACTCAGAGACCCCACATGCTTACACACTAACAAACACCACACACTTACAGACACACATGCACAGACACCACATACACAGGTATCTACAGATACACGATAACTAACATTAACACAAATAACTCATATTACAACAGTAACACTATCACTAAGACACACACTATCATTATCAATAACATGATACAAACTACTTATAATAACAGTAAAGCTATCATTAAAACAAACACTACTACTACTGTTAATACTCTAACAGTAACACTGTTGTAAGGTATTATATTATATATAATTACATTATGGAATAGGATGGGGACAGGCCCTCAGAACTGGGCAAAAGAATTTTTGAACACTGTCGCTTACTTAATTTTACTTTACTTAACTTAACTAAGTTACTTAACTTAGTAACTCTATAATTATAATTAATATTAACATGAATATGAACATTAAAACTAAAACTATCAGTATCGCTATCATCATTAAAACTCACATGAACACTAGCATGAAAACTACCAGTTGTACTCTGTAATATTAACATGAATACACTTGTATTACACTTGTCATACAAACAATGTATTAGTATTTGTTGCTACCCATGACGTCACATCGCTCTTTGTGACAAAGGCGAGACACCTAGACACGCACAGTGACATGACGGCTGTCACCGTGGTTACCATACTTCTGATTTATAAATACTGGAAAAATTGCATTTAAACTGTTACTTACATACATTTATCAACTTGGAATATAATTTTCTAAGATCTAAGATACAGTAACCTAAATAATAATATGAATAATCATTGTTTAATTTCAGATTGAACATTACTAACATTAAACGCACTATGGTAACTGATCGATACAGTCTTTATTGACTGTTTTCTAGATATTTAAAACAGGGTCAAGAACGGGAAAAGAATCAGTACTCACCAGTCGGTGAAGTTAATCGTTTATTCTACGGTTCTTCAGTTGAATTAATTTGTTGTCAATAGATAAGTGATCAATAACTCTCCTCCGTGCGCTGCGCGTGCCTCCCACGGTTTCGCGCACTGATTCCGGGGCTCTGGCTGGTGTCTGTGACGTCACAGCACTCTTTCTAACAGATCAGAGCGCATCTCCGCGGGAGGAGACTCCTGTCCGGTTCATAACAGTTGGAGAAGGAGAGCGACAAACATAGGAATTAAATTCATTAAACAGAAAAAATATATAGTTTACTTCACAGATTAATGCGTTACAAAGCGTACCCGTGTGGAGCAGTAGAGAACGAGCACTGTAATAAGCGCTTTTAAGGGTTTTACACGAATCTTCAGAGTATAGAAGCCAGGAGGATCAGACTCCTGATTCTGGAGGTTAAAATGTGTATCCTGGTTTTATTTCCACACAGCTCTCAGTTTCATAGGTGGTCTGATGATTTAAATTAACTGTATAACTGTTACTTCATCTAATTGTAAACTTATAAGACTGTGAGATACTGAAAGCAGCTGAATCCCAGGGCTGGTGTGGAATCACACACAGACAGGTCTTCTTCTGTGTGATCTGAGACCCGCTGCTCAGAGCTACAGTACAGACTGGTTAACGAGTCATTAATTTAGACACGACCATCGGAACATTGGCTACTGATAATCAATATACTGATCAGAGTGTCACTACTGGTGTTAATAAAATAAATACTAAGATAATTCCACACTCACTTGCGTTATAAAACATTTATAAAAACATGTTTGGAGGCTGACATACAGTAAATAAAGTAATACTGAAGGGCTGGATGTCCTGGAAAGGGTTAATAGAAGCTTCTTGACCTGGAACAGAGCCCACAGCTGCCAGGTCAGTGACCCCTGAGCCCTGTTCACAGAGAGGAGAACCAGGAGCTCTTCTGTGTTTCTAAGAGGCTGTGAGGAAGGAGAAAAGGGGGAGATGTGACCTGAGTCCAGGCTGTTCTGTCTGATACTATTCATGTAGCAGCACTGATTGTCTGAATGTCCTCTGGCTCTGGATTGTGAGGATAGAGAGAAGTATGGAGTTTAGCTTCTGTCTGAATGTGAGTCCAAGCTGTGAATGTGACTGAGAAGAGATTAATGATTTTTTATTCTGCCTCTGAGAATTTTTCTTCTTTTCCAAATGATGTTACATCCCATTCAGATACTATGCACAGACTGCCAGAGTGAGAGAAGAGGAGAGAAAGATGGACAGATAAGAGCACACGCAGCGAGAGAAACATACGTCTTGATTTACTTTGAACCAAGTGTTAATTTCCTTTCTGGAACAAGCTGTTTCTGAACTTAAAGAAATGCATATAACTTCTGAAAGATAAAATACAAATCTTGCTTATCAGGACAGAAGAAATATTGCAAGAAAATGTTTTCTCCTTTTAACGAAAAGTGCAGAAAAACAATGGCAGTGCATCTCCGTCGGCTTGATTTAGCTTAATATAAGTATTCACTCCCTTTTCTGGAAATTACAGCCTGCGAAAGATGAAATAAAGTTCTTGGTTTTCTTGGTCAGTGCAGAAGAAATACTGCCAACTGGCAGGAAAATGGCAGTATTTTATTTCCTTTAACTACAAAGATGTGAAATGTGAAAAGCAAAGGGAATGTGTCCCTGTGCAGCTATTAAACAAAGGGCTGGTGGGTCAAACCCACTCAGGGATATGCTTCAGATTGTTCTGATGTAAACAATCTCTGTTAAAAACTGACTTGAAGGGATTTCTTTGCAAACTCTCTTGAATTGTGCAGGAAATCTTCGTGGTTTACTCGTGTGGAACTACAACAAGTAAACAATTAAGTACCTAAGTCAATGTCCAAGAAAACTATTTTCACGTGTGGAATTTTATCTTCAACTGGCTGTCGGGAGAATTCATTTATACACCCGTTGTATCCTTAGCAAAAATATTTTAAAAGTAGAACACAGATTTGTTGGATAACTTGACAATCATTGACAATCATTATTAAATGAGCATTATACAAATGTGCGTTGATATTTTGTTATATGTGCCTTAATTGTAATATATACTGTATAAACATAATTGCTTCGATATGAATGTTCATTTGAAGGATTTGAGGAAACTATCAAGGATCTCAGAACAACCAAAGATACAGTTGGGCATCTGCTATTGGTAAAGATAAAAGAATACCGTAAGTGTGAAGCTTGCACACACGAGAGAAAAAAAAAGTTTCAAAGCACTTCATTAAAGTGACGGTGTGCTTATCAAATCGTGCGTAAACCGTGTATAGCAGAGGATGGTTTCGATCCATAGACCTCTGGGTTATGGGCCCAGCACGCTTCCGCTGCGCTTCCAAACAACTGCTTTTACACCTGAGATGATACTGTAAGTTTCAACGGTAAACGCAGACGTCACTTTGAGCACTTGGTGTTTTGTAGTACGAATCTTCACACGCTGCTCTACATGGGTGCGTCTTCAAGATCGTTGAGAACCAAACCTTCTGCTTTCCGAGGCAACTGATTCTTTCGTCGTTAATTCCCAAATCTTCAATGAGAATCAGTGAAACGAAAACCAAACACATCTACACACTCGCGTCCTAGCGTGAAAGAAAAATGATGGAAGCATTTGAGAAATAACAAGAGTAGTCTGAACAGGTTCAGCCTATCAACTGCTTTACAAAGCGATCGCTACCTCCACACCAAGTTTATAACGCTGAAAATGATGCAGGAAGCACAGTAAAGTTCTAAAACCAGCGGTTGAAAAGCGTCTAGATACATAAGATGACAAATTCTCATGAGTAAAATCTTCAGCTTTAAAATATTGTCATCCATATATTTTCGTTTTTCTCTTTTTTATATAACACGCTTTCGAGAAATAGACTGTCTTGTAATGAAGGCTGCATTAGAAAATGTTTATCTAAATTAAAATCGGGTTTATGACTTGCGTTATTTTCTCAGCGCTTGGGTCTCGGTTCAGATATTGCAATGAAAGCAACAGGGGAGTAAGTTTCCTTTTCAAAATCAAAGGTGATCTGCTCACAAGGAAGTATAAAAACTTCAGCGTTTACTTTTTGAAGACCGCAAATTGTCGAAACACTGTTGCTTCATAAGCTAATAAGTAACGTTTCTGAGCACGCATTGTTTTACTAATGCTGTTATTAATAAAAAAAAAACTTAAATTCACATAATGGAACTTGGACGCCTCAAAGTAGTCTATTCCTTGTACAACTTTACTTGCCCGATGAGTAGTTTAAAGCAACGCCAGCAGAAGTAGCAATAGCGTGGTTAGAGCGTCACAATACACTCTGTGAAAGAATTGCGGCTGCAGATCGTTTTGTTCTGTTGAAGCTACCTACAGGCTCTGAATATCTGACTTTCAGTTTGAAGCGGTACAATGGATTCCAAGGCACATTCGTTCTTGATTCAGGATATATATGAGTGTGCTATTGGTTAAAACTGTGTTTACATGAGCTACAAACCGTAACATTTTCATTGCGAGAAGAAAGTCAGTCCGTGCGCATTTCTCAGCGTGCACATTGTCAGGAACTCCAAACCCACAGTGCCAGCAAACCTATCGATAGCCTGTAGGTACTGCCATTGCAAATGTAACAGGTTGTTCATACACACATATGATATCGTTGCTATCTCGTAATTAGGAGATAATTTGGTATTTCTTAATTAAGAGAACTCAGGATTTTTTTTCCTTAGTGGCAACAATGCACTTCCACAATAAATCATAGCCCCTGATTTTAAAATAGCTACACCAGGCACTCGGACACAGATAAACTAAACAATACATTAAAGGTTTAATCTATACACTTACACATAATAAGTATACAAATAAGTACTCGGAAGAAGCCGCAGCTCAGGTGTTAAAGAGATTTGAAATTGGATTGGTGGATTTAGAGTCCAGACTGCGAACCGACAGCTGACAGGTCTTTTCTTATCGAGAGACCACAGGTGGTGTGGATAGGCAATAAAACATCAACACCACTCACCCTGAGCACTGGAACCCCACAAGGCTGCTGTCTGAGTCCAAGGTTGTACTCCCTATTTACTCACGACTGCACAGCAAGACACAGCAACAACCGCATCATTAAGTTTGCCGATGACACCACTATAATAGGACTGATCAGTGATGATGACGAGTCCACTTACAGGGATGAAGTTGTACAGCTGCTTAGGTGGTGTCATAGCAATAACCTGGACTTGAACATAAAGAAAACAAAAGAGCTAATATTGGACTTTCGGAGACACAGGCCATACACTCACAGCCCACTCAGTATTGATGGAACGGAAGTGGAAACAGTCACCAGCTTTAGGTTTTTGGGAATTCACATCTCTAAAGATCTAACCTGGACTGTGAACACTGACTCTATCATGAAGAAGGCTCAGCAGCGCCTTTATTTCTTGAGGTGCCTCAAGCGATGGGAGATGCCAATATATGTGTTGGTGAACTTCTACCGCTGCACCATCGAGAGCGTCCTCACCAATGGGATCACTGTGTGGTATGGCAACACCTCTTCGCGAGAAAGAAAGGCACTGCAGAGAATGGTCAATATGGCCCAGAAGATCATCGGCTGCGGTCTCACCGAGATTAAACAGCTCTATGAGGACCGCTGCCGTAGTAGAATTCTGGCCATCACAGAGGACAGTCACCACCCCGGGCATGAGCTCTTCACCCCACTGCCCTCAGGCAAGAGATATAAGAGCATACGGACACTTACCACTAGATTCTTCAATAGCTTCTACCCACAAGCAGTGAGATTGGAGAACGCATTTAGCCTTTGTCCCTGTGACGTCATTGTCCTGCTCGCAGCCGAGCCCAACACACGGTACCATCTGGTTTCTGTCGCTGGGCGCTCACCCTGCGGTCCATGTGTGTCCTCATGCCCCAGTATTATGACGGGGACACTAAACTGTAAACAGGTGCCGTCCTTCGGCTGAGAAGTAAAGCCGAGGTCCTGACTCTCTGTGGTCATTCAGGAGGATGCTGTACATTGGTTGTGGTGGAGGAGATTCCCCTTACCTGTAAAGCACATTGAGTGGAGTGTCCAGAAAAGCGCTATATAAGTGTAAGCAATAATAATTATTATTATTATATAAAATGTCAAATATCAAAATTTGATTCAAAATCGATTAATGTAAAAACTGATAAAGCTAATGCTTTTTCAGGGCTATATCTATTTTTTTTTTAAAAAGAGAAGTCTGTCGCGATTGTGAAAGTTAGAGAAGATGTACAGTACCAGCAGGTGCCTTCACATCTCCAGCTTAAATCTCGCCTGTAGCTGCGAGAAGGTTAAAAGCGCACAAGTAATCCGTCTTTAGTCAAAGTAATTGCTGGAGCAGTAGGACGCAGAACACCATCCAGCAGCTGTAGGCAGTGCTCGGCGAAGAGCTGATTCTGTTTTCAGCAGAGGGAGTGAGAATGAGCTCAGTAGGTTCCCAGCAGAATCCATCCTGGTTTGGTTACTGTGCGTCTGAGGCTCTTTGGATCACAACGTGGAACAAAAAAAACAATTGCTCACATCGTGTGACTTCCACGAGAGGAAGGGAACATATCACTTTAGAAAATCAGAACTTAATATTTGGATCCGGGACCTCAATTTTATAAAATTATTAAAATAATAATTATTAAAATATCAGATTGCGTTTCTGCAACATTTCGTGCACAGTACGCCATTTTTATCTAAAAATAAAACAAAAGTCACAACGAGAGCTTTATACACAGTCTGGGGTATATTCCCCTTTTATATTTTTGCCACTTTATACCGAACCTGTTATACTCCCAAAAGTGAATAGTAGCTTCGACTTAATAAAAATGTACAATTTACCGCTGGTATAAACAGATGTGTGCCGTGTTTGCCTTTGTAAGCATTTGTTTAAAAAATAAGTTCGCAATACGATAAAAACACAGAAAGCACAAACTTTATAATACAACGATACAAAATCAATACCAAATCATAAAGCCAATTAAGTACTTATCCTTTGAAAACAGAGAACACCTTTATATCTACCAAAAACTTGACATTTTTACTGTATGTTTTTTTTTAATTACAAAGCAAGCAGAGTATTCCCTTAATTCAAAGATTAGATATTGGCCAAAACAAGACAATCAGACGTGAGCTGAATTCAGAACAGGAGCCTCTGCTTCGGCGTTTATTAAGCTTTTGATCAATGTCTGAGTGAAACAGACTTGCTATTTTAACTCTTTGATTAAAGTACACAAAAAACACCTTCCTGGGAGCTGGAATCGAGCCAGAGACCTAAGGATTCCCCACTGATTTCACTACAGTCCACCGCTCTATCAACTGAGCTATCGAAGGGATGACTGATGATGCTCTCTGGCACATACTGCCGAATGTAGTGAAATGTTCCGGTTGATTTAAATCCCAGTTCGACATCAAGTTTCCAACTCGTTTCCTTAGTCTTGTTTACCTTGAACTTAAGCCACGAACCAGGATTCTACTGTATAAACTTCCAGGGATATTACAAAATGTTTGATAGGGCATCAATCATTCCAGGAGGAAATTGACTCCTTTTTTTTTTCTCGAGGGATCATATTAAACATTTCATTAGGATGGAGAGGAGGATCACCATGAGACACAAAACAAACAGTTTATTTCTGTCTTTATTAGAAAGTAGCGTTTGTGCTACATTACTAATATTTTCGTGGAAATATAGAAATTATCGATATCGAAATGTGGGTTTCAGTTAAATATTCGTGTGTTCATGTAATTAGTATGTATTTGTCATTACTATATATATATTGCCATGTTACTTAATTTGTAACTGAAGTTTACTAGTTGTGTTTTTAATGATGATTAGCCATTTGTTTATTATATTATTGTATATAAAGTATAATTTGAACTACATATTTTTCAGGTGTGAATAATTGTATATTTTCAGAATACATTTCTAAAACAAATCATTGGCTTTATTTACTAGTTTCTACACCTATAAAATCTATCTTAGATGTATAATAGACCTTTAACGATAATCCTCTAAATTTATCCGTATAATAGAACTCCAACCATTTATGTATAATGAACATATAATCATAAACGTCTAATTGACGTATAACGATATCCATATATTAGAATTTCATTCTAGACCAGTTACGGAGCCCATTTATACGTATAAGGTATGCGTTTAATCGACGTATATTCTACATATTTCGCCCACTGGGATGTGCCGATTTTACTTTAGCAAACCTAAATACACATTTTCTAATGCAGCCTTATTTACAAGACAGTTTATTTCTGGAAAGCGTTTTATGTAAAAAATAGAAAAACGAAAATATAAGGATGACAATCTTTCAAAGCTGAAGATTTTGCATTTGAAAAAATTGACTGAATCATTTTCAGTGATATAAACTGGGTGTAGAGGGAGCGATCAAAAATCTGTGAATGTGGAAAAAAGACGACGTGTCAGTTTCTCTGGCACACTCAGTCAGGGTGTCCTTCAGTTAAACAACGTTGGTAGATCAAACGCACCCAGAGACACACTTCGAATAAATCCGATCTAAACATCACCTTCTCTAAATGTGATTGGGTTTCTTTGCACATCCTCAACCATCCTGATATTTGCAGAGATTTCAAACTTTTGGCACGAGTCAAACTACAAGAAGTAAATATTTGAGTACCTAAGTCAATATCACCGTGAATGTGAATATAAACGTAAATGTAAATACTATTCAATACATCGCAATTCAGTTGTACTTTTTAGAATATTTTAGCTGTGGATCTTCAAATAATGAGTGTAGAAAAGAGCAACACTAAACACCATCAGGAGTGCAGAACATGTGATAAAAGTGTTCTTCAATCAAAAAGTGAATTTTTCTTTCACTTAGATGTTTATCGAAAGCTCAGTATACGATGAAGAAGAGGCTCGTGTTCTGAATTCTCGTGTTTGCTGCGACCTTTAAAAAAAAGTATCAATCGGGAGTTTAGTTCAGTGGTAGAGCACATGCATCGCGTGTATGAAGCCGTTTTCAATCGTTGGTGTCTTTTCTGTGATTTCTTTCGTGTGACTTCCCTCGTGTGTGAATTTCAGTACGACGCGTAAACAGACAAAATGAACGACGTTGTGTCTAAGTACACATAGAACACATGTGAAAAGCTTGACCGGGGCGATATTACAAGTCGCAGCTCTGAGGTCAATGTGGTTGAGTTGGAGAATGTGACTCGAGGGCAAGGAACGCAATGGGTAACGCGTCTGATTGCGGATCATAGTAGTAAAGCAAAACTGAATTATAAAATCATTTTAGGAATTCTGAGCGATATCTTAAACAGGCAATTCAATAAGAACGTTGAAATCTTTGAATATCACCTCATTATATATAGTGCTGCTTTTAACTCGGAGTAAAACTATCGGATTGAAGGTATTCTTACCGCGGGGTTAAATGTATTGTTGTTATTTGGAGAAATCAATGATCTCGTGATTTATATGCTTTAAAACACGGCCATACGCACAGAAATAAACGACAGTGCTGATTATTTTCCCGAGACGGAGCACTGATGACCTGTCCGAGCGAACTGATAAATCCCAGGTGAGATTAACAGGTGTTTTCTGCAACAGGCACGACAAGTGTGAAGACGGTCTCTGGATTTCCTGAATATGACGTTAAATTCGTTCAAATCATTTAGTATTTAACGGAACTAAATGAGGTACATTTAAAACGCAGTGCAACTCTGCAGCACGTTGAGTGTGCCTGAATTTAATTGTGTAAACCTGGCTCTCTCTGAACACGAGCAAAGAGTTCTCACTCAACAGAAGATTGCGATGTGTGTACTGTAATATAAAGAACCTGGAGAAGCCAGGGATTGAACCCGGGACCTCATACGTGCAAAGCATGCGCTCTACCACTGAGCTACATCCCCAATGGGAAGGTCATGGAACACACTTAGAGATGTGCAGATGCTCACTGATCACAATCCACCACTCACGAAGAATGCCTGCAGTTTCCCACTTTCGAGTTTCCTCTGAGTAAATTCATGGGAAGGAAGAAATAAGGAAGGAAAAATAATCGCATCGAAACTTCAAGAGACTGGGCACAAATTAATCTGTTATTTTTGTATCCAGTCACACGGGCGACGGTGGTTGATTCCCAGACGGGTAGTGCTTTTTTTCTACCTCCTTACTCGACTGTCTTTCAATTCTGTTTTATTTGAAAGCTTTTTGTATCTTTTAAGTGCTCTTGATTAAACTACGCATCGAAAAACAGCAGTACTGATGATTTTCAAGGACAGACGCACACTTGTTCTGTACAACTCCAGTGATAAAGCCCTGTCTGTAAATATTGTACAAGAACGAAAAAGAGCGCAACAAAGCTCCAATCACAGGAATGGTAACAGGAAGGATTGTGTTCTTATTTAATAAGTCCTTTTGAGATGTCTTGTCAATGCACACAGGCAGTAGAGCTGAATAATTTACTTTTAGTGGTGTTTTTAAACGATGGAACATGTTATTTCTATACCAGGAAGAAAGGAGCAGACTTTAACTTTAAGAGGCAAAAACGACATCTTAACAAAGCTAATATTAATTAAAATGACATCACAACAAAAGAGCGGAGCCTTGAGTGAATAAAATTAGTTTCATTGGATGTCTGTGTCTCCATAACTTTGTAGGTGAGAGAGAGGATTGCGAAATGTGCAGGTGCTTCTTAGAAGTGTGTTGGTGGAACAGGGGCCTTCCAAATAATTGAGCTGGGTTTGATCACGGCCAGTGCATCCCCAAATCTTTTCAAGATAATCTGTCATTCGGTAACATCTTTTGAAACTAGCATTCGAGGTAGGAAGCATGTTCTTAAACACCAAAACATCCAATAAGGAAGAAGCAGATCTCTGTACACAAGACGGCAGTGAGATATTAGAATTCCTGTGTTCTTGACGGATTCAGACTCGTTCTCAGATGTCCTTGCTCAACAACTAGCTTTGCAGCTGAGGAATAGCCCCATGGAAAATACCCAACTCAACAAGCGAGCGCGATGGTTGCTCTTGCTCTTAATGCAAGAAGCTCTTTTTTTTTCCTCGCAATAATCATTATTAACCAGAAACAACAGCACAACTGGTCGCATCTGTGATTATGTCACTTCTCTGCTTCAACAAGGTCAATAAAAGACACTGAAAGTAGTAAAGAAAAACTGAATTCAAAATCATATTAGGAATTCTGAGCGATATCTGCATACAGGCAATCTAATAAGAACGTTGAAATCTTTGAATATCATCTCTCTATATATCGTGCTGCTTTTTACCCGGAGGAAAACTATTGGATTGAAGTTTTCATTGGACTTCTGTGTCTCCATAACTTTGTAGGTGAGAGAGAGGATTGCAAAAATATGCAGGTGTTTTTCAAAAGTGCGTTGGTGGTACAGGCACCTTAAAAATAATTGAGTCGGGTTTTAATCCCAGCCAGTGCAAACCCACATCTTTTCAAAATAATCTGTGATCCGCTAACACATCTTTTGAAACACTACAACACGTAACACCCCGTGCGAAACATCATGAGCATCTGTAAAACCTCTCTACCTGCCCGTTCCTAGCAGAGACATGACGACGGTCTAAAGGGACATTTTGAGCCGTAGAAACATTTTATCATTCCGTACTTTCCTGTGCAGTCAGGCCAGTTCTACTTCAACTGCGCCCGACAACGGACATTTTGAAAACACGAGAGTAAAGGGACACTGCAGGTCTACAGAACATCACGTCCTAGATTCAGGACAGCAACATCAGAGATTGGAAGCAAGGGAGTTTCAGGTCTGTTTTTTATTGTAGGTTCATGAAAGTCTAAATACCTTTGCAAGAAGTATTAAGGAATCCCAGTCAAATCCAGTACGATTGCTGCATAGGTCTGCATTGTACAATTAGAATACTGTTTGTCCATTGAATCAAACACGCCGCATAAAGCATTTCTAAAACAGGAGATATCGTTAAGGAATGCGTCTTCCTGTAAAAATAAAATGACTTCAAGGGCGCTATTAGCAAAGGTGTGAAAGCCTGCTCTACAGAAGAAGTATATCGAGAGGTGCCAAAGAAGTCGAGATTTCACCACGTTAGAGGTGCAGTTGCAGTCGCTTTCACGTGTCATAACACCACTAGCTCAGACAACAAGAGCTGAAGAGCAGCTGTCGAGTGTACCGCGGCCGAGCGCTCTAAGGAAGTGGCTTAAACCTCCAGTCTCTTCAGGAGCATCTGTTGGAGTCACACTGCTGCAGCGTATCTCCTTGTTAAGAATCCCTTTTTTTTCTTAAGGTGGGTAGCAGCGTCAGCATGCGTAGGCTGCAAAGGAACAAGTAATAGGTTTATTCCATGCTGAAAAAAAGAAGAAAGAGAACACAACGTTTCGGCCATGGAGCCTTCTTCAGGTGTGTCACCTGTGTCACACACCTGAAGAAGGCTCCACGGCCAAAAACGTTGTGTTCTCTTTCTTCTTTTTTTCAGCATGGAATAAACCTATTACTTGTTCCTTTTTTTTCTTGATGCTGCCTCCAGACAATGTAAACCAGATTCAGAAAAAAATAATTTGAACAACATTAGCCCTATAATCCTCAACGGCACGCTGGCCAAGTGGTAAGGTGTTAGTCTTGTAAACCAGAGATCGTGGGTTCAAACCCCACCTGTCCCTGTTTCATTTGTCACCACTTTCCTTTAGTTTCAGAGTCTTTAAAAAACTCGCAATGTGGGAGTCCCTATAGTAAGAAGAACACAACTGTCGCCAGTGATTAGTGTTCTTGCATATCCTGCCCTGTTTTTTTTAGTCGACAGAGCCTGTCTCACACCCATCTTCCGAATGATTGCCTCAGCATTGGGAAGAAACGTGCGTTTGGTACAGCCCCCACTCCACGGTCTAATCACAAATAGATCGGGTGAGCTGTCAGTCTAGGTTGGAAGTACCGTTCGAAAGCACTCAAAATCTGACTTAGGAACGAGAAGACCGAGTTTTTTTAAATGAGTAAACGATAAAATAATATAAGTAATGGGACAAAACATTGCCTGCCTGCAAGACTATGTCATGCTAAACGCCACAAATTGTGTTCGTCCAGTCGTGTCAATCGTCCTAAAGTTACGGAAAATCGGATGCAACTGGTGCATACAGCATATGTTTCTTCAAGACACTCAAGTGGTTTATAATAGCAAATTTATAGCTTAGTGTCTTTAAGCTTTGTGTTCAGCTCTCCAAATAGAGGCGTGGGTTCAAATCCCACTCCCGACATTCAAGTGTTTTACCCTGTCTTTTTTACTTGTCTTGACAATGTTCTTGTTGTGCTCGCTGACAATCACAATAGGAGGAAAACAGAGAAACTGCTTAACAAGAACACAATGGACAGGAAAAAGTTTCATGAACACTTGAATGTGATTAGCAGAAGTAAGGTATGCATTCAAATGTTGAAACCTCAATTATAAAAACATCAGAAGAAAGGTGCAGCACAATGCAATTTGTGAGAATTTGCAGGTTTTTATGCTGCTTGGACTTCTTTCAAGCCTATAAAGTGACCCCCCTTTCATTTTCATTTTCGAACCTCAGAGCCGAATAACAAAACGGTTTAATGTGTGACAGCATTCCATTGGAAATACAGTTTCCACGATGTATTCAGCGGCGCGAATGACATATTTTAGTACTGGCTCAAATGCAAGGAATTTCAGAAAAACCTGGAAAAGCAATGCTTGCAGTAAATGACAAATTTAAAGCGTGTAGTCAGCATGAACAGAACATCGCAATGCTCTGTAAAAACGATCTGAAGCCGCAATTCCTCTTTTATCTAAGGCAGCTCATTCCGATACGATGTTTCTGCATAAGAAATGAGAAATGCCAAACTCCAAACACGTTGTTGCTATTATTGTTACTCCTGCTCCTGTAGTTTTAAGCTCTAATCAGTGGGTATGCACTGTTGTCTAGGGGTTGGACTACTTTGCTCCATCCAAATTCCATTATGTGAATTTAAGCTTTTTTAATAACAGCATTAACATCACAATGCGTGCTCATAAACCGTTACTTATTAGCTTAAGAAGCGGCAGTGTTTAGACAAAGTGTGGTATTCGAACAGTAAATGATGAAGTGTTTAATACTTGATCATGAGTAGATCTCCCTCGATTCAGACAAACTCCAATACTTTCAGAGCAATATCTGAAACGAGGCTCAAAGTGGAAAGAAAGCTGAATTACGCAAAGGGACACTTTTACGCAATCAGGTCATGCTAGGAGGATTGGGGGGATCAAATTGACACAGAGAGACCCAACGTGGGGGCTGAACCCACAGTTCTGAGATTAAGAGATTCAAGCTCTATCGACTGTGCCTTTTTAACTCTTGTGCTACAGCAGTAATGTTTCGGTCTATGGATGAACATGACATAATATAACAGCAGGAACACGTGGCCCAACAGCAGTGACAGTATTGCTATCACATTTGGCTGTAGACAGAGTAACAGGAACCGACCTAAAGTTTCGGCTGTGGATCTGTCTCATGCGAGAAAGAGACTGTAAAATACCATGGAAAATACACGAGAAGATACTGAAAGAATTGTGCTCATTGCAAAGTAGGAAAGAAAGATGATTATACACGTAAAACAGCTTGATGATAATTTGCAGCGACAGTTTTATGTTATTTAGAACACGGATTTCTCTTCATGTTCCTTAAGATGTGTCAACTGTATGTTGGTTTTATGAGAACAGTTTCTTCTAAAGTTCTGTCAATTGACAGTTGAGAGGTAGACAGTGCACGTCTTCAAGAAGACTCTTTAAGGTGATTTCATGTTTCTGCGTCATAGTTTTAAAATAGTTTAGCTAAAGAGCAACGGGAGTATAAATGAATTCCCCCACCCTCTATTCGAAGATAAAACTCCATGCGCGAGTCTAAGTTTCCTTGATGTTCGTCTTTATTGGACATCCCCGGTGATATTGACTCAAGAGCTCAATGTTTATGTGTTGTAGTTTGACATGTGCAAAACACATTTATTCCCTACAAATCGGCCAGGTCATGATTTTCTCAACAGTTCGTGTCATTGCAATTTGAACCATACTTTTTTCCTAATGTATGCTGACCTGCCGTGTTCAGAGGGTCATATTTAAAAAATGGTACATTTAAAATTTTTTACTGTACTTCAGGATTTTGATAGTGTGTTACATTGTCCTTCACACCTCGGTGTCAGAATTGTGAGACGTTCTTATAATCAGGGGGGAGGGCCGTAGCAAAAGGCAGAAAGTGCAATCACCTTTTCCCAGGGTAAGTCCGTGTTGTGGTGAATTTTTAAAATTGGCTTTGATTTTCTGAAATACATTCCATACAAAAATATAATTTTGGACAGTCGCTATTTATTTGGATACCCCCTTTCACTGAGGATGTCCACAGCATTCCAGCCGGATTAGTACTGATGGAAGAGAACCACCTACAGGCGAAAGGCGACAGAACATCACAGCAGCAGCATTTAAGGTGGAAAGAAAAACGCAAATAAGAAGCTGGCGAATAAGAAGCCAACTTCGGCCTCGTAGCAGACCCTGAGAGACACGATCAAACTAATCATCTTTCCCAGTACTTCAGAGTCATATTTAGATCGCTTTACTGCAATTTTATTTGATTGATGGGAGATGTGAAGCCATCGAGCCTGTACTGCGCTTCACATTGAACTCTTATCTGGCACATGCAAAGTACCAGCTAAAAGCCATTTCTCATGCTTTCTTTTTTTAGATTTTTTTATTAAATGTATAAAGAATTTACAAATACAAATACAACCAGAGGATCAAAACAGGTACAAGAGAACAAACACAAATAGAAAAATAAACAATTAACCGCCAGAGGTAATAAATAAGTTACATGATTAAATTGTATTTTATATATATTTCGAATGTTTTCCTGGCTTTATTATTTCTCAAATTTTTTTATAGAATTTAAATAGTGTTTCAGCTCCACCTCAAAAGTACTAAAAAGGGGAGTATTATTAGACCATTTGGATGCATGGATGTGAAATTTATCAAGAATGATTATTAAATTGACTATAAATAAATGCTCTTTTTCCAAATTTTCTATTAAACAATACAATAAAATACCAAAATCCTTCAATCTAAAAAACACCTTTAACTTCTTTTTTCTAAATTCTAAAAATATTTAGTATTTTTTCCCCTTCTTCCATCCACTTTCTTCTTGATCGTATAAATGCATCTTTAGCTTTTTCTTCATAAATCTGATCTACTGTAATTGCAATTGCAAAAGATTCAATTTTTCTTTTTCTTCCTGACTGTAATCAGTAATCTGAGTTAATTCGATTATATCTTTAAAAAGAGTATCTTCTTTATTTCTTTTCGACATAACTAGGATTTTGCTCCTTTTAATAGCTAACTCCCTAACTTTATACTTCATAAATTCCCAATAACTGCCGAAAGAATTGTTCTGTAATGCCTTTCCATGACAATCTTTAATAATTAATTTAACATCCTTAACAAATTGGTCATCTTCCAGAACAGTTTTGTTAAATTTCCAGTAACTAATTTTTTTTGGTTTTTAAAGATCCAGATGTATTAATCGACAAAAAAATACCTTTATGATCCGTCAAAACTGCAGGACTCTTATAGACATCGGAAGTGAAATTCTCCAGTTCTTTTGAAATAAGCCACATATCAATTCTAGACTTAGAAAAATCTTGATTACTCCATGAAAACTACTTAATCCCAGGTTCAAACATCTCCAGATATCAATTACACCCAAGCCAAAGCACACATTTTCCAAATGAAAAGACTCACCTCTATGATTAACCCTTCGAGGCCATCTATCCAAACTCTCATCAAACACTGTATTAAAATCTCCACCCAAAATTATTTTAACTTCCGAAAATCTATTTAAAACCTGTTTTATACTATCTTCTAGTTCCTGAAAAAGAAGTCTATTTTGTATTTTATTATTAGTGGCATATACATTAACAAGTATAAACTGTTTCCCCCCAATGTCAACTGTTAAAATTATCCATCTCCCAGAATGATGCATACTACT
This sequence comes from Lepisosteus oculatus, assembly GCF_040954835.1. Classification (NCBI taxonomy): domain Eukaryota; kingdom Metazoa; phylum Chordata; class Actinopteri; order Semionotiformes; family Lepisosteidae; genus Lepisosteus; species Lepisosteus oculatus. The sequence continues at coordinate 6,658,528 of NC_090709.1, forward strand.
GTGAAGAATTTTCCCCTTAAAGCTTACTTTCAAAACAGCAACACCTGCTGAGTGATTAGTACCATTGGAAAGCCAAATATCATCCCCTCATTGATTCCTCCATAACTGTAAATCCGATTGACATGCATGCGTTTCCTGTATAAAATAAAAATCAGCACTCACTTTTTTACAAAACAAAAAATCAGCTTTTCTTTTTACAACATTTCGAATACCTCTGGCATTAATAGAGAAAATAGAAAAAGATATACACAAAAGCAAATAACTAGCTCTAAGATTGTCTAAATTATGGAGTTTTTCAAGAACCAGAACTATAACAGTCTGTAATACATAACTACAACATTCCAAACTAACACTAAACAAACACTAGTATATACTGCTATAACAAATAAAACCAAACACAATCATTAACTGAGCAGTCAGTGGGAGTGAATCTCCTTCCCGTCTACAAAGGCCCTCGCTCCCACAAAGTAGGCTCTCCTCCCCTCTCTTCTTGCAGCTTCAACTTGGGGCCACAGCTGGCTCCTGGTGCTCCTGTCTGCGGCGGACAGGTCCTCAGCAAACCTCAGTTTGTTCTCATTCAAATACTTATTCCCTCTTGCCGCTCGCCACAGCATGTCCCTTGCCGTCCTCTTGGTGAACTGTATTTTAATCGATCTAGGGCGCACTTGCCCAGACATGTTCGCTCTCCCAAGCCTGTGAACAATGTCAATGGCCAATATCACATCCTCCTGGTCCGGCAGGGTCCTTTTACAGATACCCTTCACTGTTGCAACAATGTCCTCATCGCGTTCCTCCTTAACTCCAAGTAATTTTAAATTCCATTGTCGACGGTATCTTTCTGCATCGTTCGCTTTCAATTCAAGTTCTTTCATATGTTTTTCTTGCTCGATATTCACTCGTTTAAGAGCTTTCACTTCACTCTTTAAGTCTTCAACCTCTTTGAATACAAAGCCCATGGACTTTTTAAGACCTTCAATTCCGACTGTATTAAATCTAATCGTTTCCTTCAGCTCAGCCAGGCTCTGTGCCATCATGTTGAAGATGTTGGTTTGGAGCTCCTCCAGCGTCAGCTCGCCGGGCAGGGACTCCAGCTCTTCCTCCGGCAGCTGAGTCTCACTCGCGTACGAGCGCATCTCCAGTACCCTTTCCACGTCCCCTCCAGCTGCTTCACTTTTCTCTTGAGTTGCCATCGATTTTTTGTAGTACCATATATATACGATTGAGGTAAGTTAGATTTTTCCTTCGAAGACCCAACACTCTCTTTTCTGTTCCCAGTGCTACTCATATAGAAATTCTTAAACCTAAAAAAAAATTTTTTTTTTCAATTATAACCAAAGTTTAAAAAACTAGTGTTAAGTCCTATTTTTTCTGCAGTCAAAAAAGCAAAAAAATAACATTCAGGTCATGAAAAATTCAAAAAAACTCCTCAGCCTCTAAACTTTACCTCCCACCTGAATGCCATCTTGAATGCTACGCCTCTGTTTCTGAGTTTCTGGATTTGTTATTTCTGGTTTAAAATGAATACTTTGGATATTTCTTCGCATTTTCAAAATAAGTGTGAAGGTTTTCTTATATTTTAGCAAAATTTTGCTTTTGTAATTATATTGTTTTTGTGTAAAAACGGGCATTATACAGTCTTTGAATTCAGCACTGTTTTATTCTGCGTCATCAGGAAAATGGTATTAGAGAAGATGAACGAGCTGCTAAACTGGGATTTGAAATAAACTGTTTTAACAGACAGGTTGTCCAGTTTCTTACAGTATGCAGGTCGTTGTGGTGGGTTTTTAAGTTTTTGAAAGCAAGTGGTCGGGCTGTAGTTTCTCTTGCAGTCCGGTCAGAGGAAAAAAAGTTTAATCGCTGTGAAAACAAATGTTTAATGTTTGTATTTAGAGGATATTGGGGATCACTTGCATGTGTAATACTTAGTGAAACAATGACAGAATATGTCGTTTCTCTGGAAGGGAAGAGAAGTAATTAGTAATTGACTTGTTTTTCTCTCTCGGTGTGTTTGGGGGACAAAGACATTTCACAGTAATGGAGTTGAGTTGGAATGTAATCGGCAGGAGCCTGTTGTGATGTTTGCTGTTTTATTCCCCAGCTGCTGTGACTCTGGACCCTGATACAGCTCACTGTGAGCTCAGCCTGTCTGAGGATGGGAAGAGAGTGAGACTGGGACAGAGGAAGACTCTTTCTGACAATCCTCACAGATTTGATTACTGGTCCTGTGTCGTGAGCAGGGAGGCCTTCACCTCAGGGAGACACTACTGGGAGGTGGAGGTGAATGACTGGTGGACAATAGGAGTGACCAGAGAATCTGCAGAGATGAGAGGAAAGTTCAGCTTCTCTCCCAGCAGGGTTACTGGTGTCTGGGCTCTCACCCTTTCTCTGCTCTCACTGACCCTGTGACCCCTCTCTGGAAATATCTCTGGAAACCCTCCGGTGTGTTTTTCTAATTTTTGAGAAAATAAACTTTTAAAAAAGAAATCCCGTGTGAGTCTCTCCTGCGAGCGCCGGTGACTGTGAAGCTGCTAGAACGGGGAGGGACCCGCTGACGTCACTACAGCCAGGAGGAATAGGGACTGTGACGCTGTCAGGAAGTGGCTCAGGGTGTTTAAGGGAGTTGTAGTTTGTATCCAGCGCTGTGTCTGTGAGCAGCTACAGCCAGTCTAATACCTGGCTCCTCTTAGACAGGGTCACATCAGTATATTCAGTATTGGTGTTTTATGCTCTTATTGGGTTTATTTTTCTTGTGGTGGTTTGTTTAGTGTGAAAGCAGTTCTATTTGATCTCTGACCCAGGGGGGAGTGCGGTGTGAACACGGTGTGTCCATTACTCTTTTTTTCTGGTCTTTTCTGTAGTTTGGTTCCCATTTAAGTGTGATAATTGGCCAGTTAAAGCTCTGTTTTCCTTCATATGAAAGACCAAAACCCTAAACCGAGCCCAGGGTTTTGGTGGCAGTGGCTGGTGTTTTTCTTCACGGACGGAAACGTGGGCTTGTAAAAAGCGGCGAAGAAGTATGAAGAAATGTCAACCCAGGTTTATAGCCAACAGAGCTAAGCTTTACTGTGGGAGCTTCTTTCTTGCAACTGAACAGAGCATTTGTTGTGTCCAACACAGGACACACGATCCGTGTGTGTCTGAAGCAGGAATGACCTTTATTACATGTGCACACGGGAGCCACAGCCGATGAAGCACTGACTCAACTCACTGATACAAAAGGAGGCTTTTTCTACAAAATCACGGACAGAAAACCCACCCAGAACAGTTCCAGTACAGTTCCATGCCATATATGGAGTAAAGCCAAGGTGGCTAGCCTTGGTACGTGAGGAACTGTAAGAATATTCTTGGGTTCCTTTATTTATAGTGTTTAAGCAGACAGTACGTACTTCTAGACTTTATTAATCATGTCTTAAGCAGATACCAGGCGCTCTCAGTTCTGGTAAGGCTGCCCGAAGCTGGCTCTGCCCTTCACGGTCCAGGTGCGCAGCCAGCTCACACTTGAGCTGCAGTTAGTCATTTTCCATTATTCTAGCAGGATAGGTAGTAAGTTATTTACACAGTAAAAGCAAACTAGTGAAATAAGAGAAATAAATGTTTGATCCCTCAGTCCCCCCTTAGAACATATTGACATATTTTCCAATCTTGTTCTACACAAATACATGTAACAAACGTTCTGATGGTTTTTTGTCTTCAGAGTCGACAGTCATTATAGATGTGTTCACCTTGGTGCATAAAGTTTTGATAAATGATATGAGTAGGACAAAAATAACAAACATTACCAATCCCATCAATACATATTGAGCAAGAGTATCCCACGAGCCGAACGCTGACTTCAACAATGAGCCGATGCCCCTATCATCAAGATTATAAGTGTGATACTTCTGTCCTTCATCATAGATGTGCTGTGCTAAATCCGGGATATGTTCCGAATTGTCAGGGGTGTCAGTACAACACTCAGCTCCAATTACTGCACACGTCCCCTCTTGAGAGGCTTACAAGTCATCTAAAGCCAATCGATTTTGCATTGCGACAGTCCTCATGGCCACCATCTCGTCATTGTTGGTTCTTAACCCTTCGGACGTTTCGTTAGCGAGTTTTTCTAAGGACACAGACATGTAAATAGATTCTCTAGCAAGTTTCCCTGTTTCATACCAAGGGAAAGCTATAGCAAAAAATCGCTCTACTTCAGTAATTGCTCGGGGTGCATTTTGGAGCGATCTGGGGAGAATGGACTATGTGCCAATATCCAGGAGTGTGGCACCACGTAGCCTAGATACCGTGTTCCTGACCACTCTGCAGGAAGCCAGGGGTAGGCACTCTGCCCACATACTCAGTAGGTGCCATTGGGCAGTAACCCATCTAACGGGTACTTCCCCACTCCCCAAATATTATTGTCTCCTTTCATCATAAAGAACGGAGCTCCGCTGTTTTCTGTTCGATTACAAACTTCTTCCCATGAACTGTGTATTCTGATTATGTGTCCTGTTAAAACATAACCAGCCCCTATATGGCCTGGCAAGGCGCAAGGCAGGTGGACGTTTACTGTGATTATAACGAGGTGCGTACCAGCCCTCGAAATCTGTGGGATACCATCCCTGCCCTTTAGCTATTTCTCTATAATAGCTGCTTTAAGTTACCTCCCTTTACATTGGCAGATATGTTCAGAGTAGTTATACAGTATGTGTCCAATCTAGTCTACCTACATGGTCGTTCATATTAAAAGGAATGACCCCCAAGGGCAGCCCTCCTTGTAACGTGTGACGTGGTTTGGCAATACATACCCAGCCCGAGCTCTGATTATTCCTTATTACAGAAACAACTTTTCATCCTGATCCCTATGTTGTTCCTGGTCCCCTGTTGGACCCGCTTCTCTTACATCAAACAGCAAAATGGCAAAATACAACATTTTTAGCTGGTTAAATCTGCTTCTCTTGGAGAAGCTCGCCGACAGTGAGTGACGTGGATCCAGCGGTCTTTCTCCTCCAGCCTGACGGCCGATCCAGTGTTCAGCAGCACCTGGAACAGTCTTTCCCAACGGGGCTGCAAGGTGCTTGAAGGAAACTTCTTGACCCAAACTCACTTGCCAGGGAGCAGATCATGTCCTCCTTCTGGTTGTGTCCCCAGGCCTCCAGTACCCGGTCTCTATCAAGACCTGTACATACTGCAACAGACAATCAGTAATTCAACTCAAAGTTCCTTTGGTTAAGTCTAGGCTGCCCAGCAGCTTCATGGGCTGCCCTGTGTCCTGACAGCGCTAGAGCTCATCGTCTCACAGGCCCGAGGAGCATCCTGTAATTCCTGCAGCCATTTGCCAGCTTGCACCATCCTGACGTAGGCCTTACCTTCTCTGTCCTGTTCTCCAGGCCTTAAGGCCACCTGTCTTCGGCTAGGGCGTTCCCCTTAGCCACCAGTGAATCACTTTTACAATGTCCCTTACACTTCATTTTTAAAGCACAATGTTTTTGCTAAATTTATAATGGTTTTCTGTGGCTGGCAATGGCATTTCTGTAGTTAGCAATCAGCTGACAACTGTATTTACTGCACAGGTGCGCGGATCGGAAAATCCGATAAAAAGAGAGGAGGAGGGCTGGCAGTGTTTGTGAATAACAGATGGTGTGATTCTGGTCACATTACTGTAAAAGAACAGCTTTTCACCCCGGACATTGAGCTACTAGCAGTTAGCCTGCTGCCATTTTACCTACCTAGAGTGTTCTAGCGTGCTACTGTTGTGTTGGTGTATGTCTCGCCCTCTGCCGACGCAGCCTCAGCGTGTGACACATCATACACACTGTTACAGCTGGACTACACACTCGTCACCCACAAGCCCTGGTCCTGATAACTGGAGATTTTAATCATGCTTCGCTCTCCTCTATTCTGCCTACTTTTAGTCAGTTTGTTAAATGCCCTACTAGAGATAATAAGACATTGGGCTTGTTGTATGCTAATGTCAAGAATGCCTACAGCCCTCATCACTCCCCCCCTTGGCAGATCTGACCACAACCTTGTTCACCTCCTATCTCTGTACAAGCCTCATGTCCTACAGCAAACAATGACCACCAGGACAGTGAGGAGATGGTCAGCTGAGGCTAATGATGCACTGATGGACTGTTTGGAAACAACAGACTGGGAGATACTCTGTGAGCCTTATGGAGATGACATTGATGGTCTTACCCACTGCATCACTGGCTACATAAACGTCTGTGTTGACAATGCAGTGCCCACCAGGAAAGTGCGCTGCTTCTCCAATAATAAACCCTGGGTCACCAGTGATCTGAAGGCCATCCTAAATAGGAAAAAGAGGGCTTTCCAGGCAGGTGACAAGGGGGAGCTGAAGCGAACACAGAAAGAGCTGAAGGTGAGAGTTAGGGAGAGCAAGGTTGCTTATGGGAGGAAAATGGAGGACAGGCTGAGGGAGAGCAATGTGAGAGAAGTGTGGAATGGCATGAGGAAGATCTCCGGATACAAGTTGTCCGGCAGCCAACAGAGTGAGGGAAGCCTGGAGAGGGCCAATGAGCTGAATCTTTTCTATAACAGATTCGATACAGGGTCCACTGTCCATTCACCTCATAGGCCTTCACCCCAGACACCCTCTTCATGTCCTCAGTCACCCCATCATGAGATCCTTCCTACTCCATCTTCCCCTGCCCCCCACGGCCTATCCATCACAGCTGACCAGGTCAGAAGGGAGTTGAGGAGACTCCATGCAGGGAAGGCAGTGGGTCCTGACGGTGTCAGCTCCAGGGTGCTAAAGATTTGTGCGGACCAACTGGGTTCAATGCTGCAGTACATCTTCAACCTCAGCCTGAGATTAGAAAAGGTTCCGATGCTCTGGAAGACATCTTGCCTGGTGCCAGGCTACACAGAGCTAACTCTCACCTGGAGAAGACTGGGTGCATTGTGAGAGTTATGTTCTTTGACTTCTCCAGTGCCTTAAACACCATCCATCTACCTTTACTGAAAGATAAGCTACGGGCGGCTCAGGTGGACACTCCCCTGGTGTCCTGGATTATAGACTATCTGACCTGCAGGCCACAGTATGTACGGCTACAGAGCTGTGTGTCCGAACAGGTTGTTAGCAGTACTGGGGCTCCACAGGGGACCGTCCTTGCTCCATTCCTGTTCACCTTTTACACCTCTGACTTCAGGTACAACTCTGAGACATGTCATCTGCAGAAGTTTTCAGATGACTCTGCAATTGTGGGGTGTATTAGAGAGGGGAGGGAGGAGGACTATAGGAGCTTTATTACCAACTTTGTGGAGTGTTGTCATCTTAACCATCTCCAGCTTAACACCAGCAAGACCAAAGAAAAGATCTTGGACTTTCGAGGAAATAAGTCTCCGCTGAACCCTGTTTCCATCCAGGGTGAGGACATAGAGGGCGTATATTCCTACAAGAACTTAGGGGTACACCTGGATGATAAGCTGGAGTGGTCTGGTAACACTGACGCCCTGTACAAGAAAGGTCAGAGCCGACTCTGCTACACACTGCTACACAATTTTTACGAATCAGTGGTGGAGGCAGCCATCTTCTACGCTGTTGTGTGCTGGGGGAGCAGCATCATGACAAAAGACGCAAATAGGCTCAATAATTTTATCAAGCCCTTCATTTGCTCGTCTATGGACAGCATGTTTGCTCCATTGTACTTTTTGGACAATCAGTCTGTATAAACCTATGCACATTTTGCACATATTTTATTGTTTTTACAGTGACTATAATCATCACATTTTGCACACACCTATGTATTTATTTATTTTTTATTTATTTTTATTATTTTGTTGTCTTTTGTTTTATAACTATTCTGATGTCTGTTTTTGCTTGTCTTGGGCTGGACTGCTGTAACACATCAATTTCCCTACCGGATTAATAAAGTATTATCTATCTATCTACACACCTGCGTAGAAACGGCTGTGATCTCATCATGTGACAGAAACCCAGAAAATCCTGACATTGTACTTCAACTGAGTCTCAGTAAATAGACCCTGCAAAACTGGGTGCCAGCTAGCTCTCTAACCAGCACGCTGTAGAGACAGGAATTACACTTTGCTTGTGTTATGCACAGAATGACGAGCCTGAGTGCTCCCATATAGCCTAGTGGTTAGTATTCCTGGATTTCACTCTGGTGACCCCCATAATACTCTCTGTATTTAAAATATGTGTCTTGGTATTTTGTTCAGTATTGGACACAGAAAAACACAATGAAGATCTTCCCACATTATATGAGTATCTGTTACTGTGTGAAAGAATTAAGCGCTTTTGATTGCAACCATTAATTGCAATGACTACTGACATTTGCTATGCTTTGAATAATCAACACACCATGAGAGACCCTGGACTCCTGGTCACCACATAATTATAAACCAGCTACCTCTCGGTTGAGCATGAGACTCTTAATCTCAGGGTCATGGGTTTGAGCCCCACGTTGGGCGCAGTGTAAGAATGTCATTTTCTTACAGAAGGTCCAGCTCATCTTTAATCACCTTAATGGTACCTAGCACTTTACACCTGTCAGGATTGTAGTCCCTCCTCCTTAAGGACGCTCTGGCTCTTTCACTTTGGACCTAATTTTGTGCATCTGTCCCTTGTTCCAGCCTCCTTCCCATCCCCCTTAAAAGCCAGACACCCAGTCAGTTCAGGGCTGCATCTGATTCCCATATTGTGCAAGCCCGGGACCTGCAAACGCCTGGCTCCGTTATGTTTTTAAGTTTCTGTTCCTTTTCCTCCTGGCGGTTCTGACCCAGTTCCTGTTTTTAACCCGTATGTTCTTGGATGGACGGCCCAGCTTTGGACTTTGCCCGTTTTTTTGGATTCCTCGTCTGGATTACCTCTGGATTGTTTGCCTCGGCCACACCTTCCCCTTAACACACCTTAACACACCAAAGCGGTCACTATTATTACACGTTTTTGCACTCTGCTTGCTGTTTTAGGGGGCTCTCTTCTGCACTGAGCTGCTCATTTGAAATCAAAAAGGCAACACAGACGCGCTCCTATACCAGAAGTCGAACCCAGTCCACCTGGGTGATTTAGAGATTACAAATAATTTTAAACACATTAAAATGCTAATAATATGTAACAAAATGTAAAAAAAAACAGGTTAACAAGACTGCTGACAGTTTTTGAAAATGATCTCTGTAATATTCACAAATACTAAGACAAGGTATGAGTACTGCATGGGTTTAAAATTCAGAATTATGAATGGTCAATGGTTTATATTAATGGTCAATTGTTTACAGTTGGAATTTTTATGGTTCGTATGATTTAGCAACTTTTTTGGAATATGTAAAAAAAACAGCACAGCTAAATAAGAAAGCCTTAGAGCCACAGAGAAAAACAAATTGCGTTTGAAGTCATTTTAAAGACACGAGATAACATCGCACCATAAACGCAAATGTTTGTCTTCTTTGTGGCGCTTGCTTTTTGTTGCTTTAGCGAATTTCATGCAGTTTATTTCCAACACCTGACGTAAAGAGTTTGTGTATTTACGACAAAAAGTAGGGCAACAATTTTTATTGATCTTATTAAAACTGTTAAAATGTAAACAAGAGATCCTGTGTCCAAAATCCTGAGGTGCCTTTCCTCCTGTCTCCTGTATCATTAAGGACAATCACATATGGCTTGATTTTGTTAAATGCAAGTATTTATTTCCTTTCTTGGAACCACTTGTTTTTCGAGAAATTTAAACAATTTGTGAAATATGAAACAGAAATCTTGCTTATCGGTGGAGAAGAAATACTGCCAGTTGGCAAGAAAATGACAGCATTTTTTTTTCTTTAACCAAAAACCTGCATAGGGAGATGTAGAACAAAAATCCACTTGAGACGATTTCGTTGGGGAGGAGGGTTGAGGAAGGGCAAAAAAATGAATCTACAGTATTCCGTTACGAACGGCGAAGATCGCAGGTGATTCACTCCTCTTGACTAGGTGGCGCTAGGAGGTGCAGTGAAGTTTTATCCAGCTGCAGAAACTCCTCTTTCTCAGCTCCGCTTCTCGGTTGTTTTAAAGCCTAACGAATGACGTCATTATACTGCGCGACCCTACACGTATTTCAGCCACGTGAATTGTTTTCTTTAAAGAAAGTTGTTGTTTTTCAGATTACTTCAGGTTCTGCATACGCAACGTCTCGTCGGCTCTGTTTATGCTTGAACAGATCGCAGCCCTGACAACAGGATCTGTGAAGAATAAAGATAAAGAAGTTGTTCTGTTTAAACTTCGGAAGTCAGCTTTTGTTTCTGACCGACTCTGAAGAAGGATGGCGGAGTACTTGTTAAATCTGCAAACCCAGCTTGACTCGTTCATGCACGTTTTGCTCAAATCGATCGTGTATGAAGTGTCAGAAGTTTTTGGAAACAGGATGTCTGACTCTGAGTACGCGTTTCAAGACAAACTCCTCAGCGTCTCCCAGATCCTGGTGAGACGGGCCGTGTTTAAAATCACCCAGTGTGTGGAGGACAGTGTCGGTAGTGAAATGGATCAGCTGAAGAAGGAAAACGAGAACCTGAAGTTGAGATTGCAGCTGTGGGAGAAGGAGACGGGAGCAGGAGGAGATCAGGGTCCGACAGATCGTGTTGGACACATGCTTCCCTGCGAAGTCACTGCAGAAATAAAAGAAGAAATGGACACGAAACTGGAGCTGTCAGGTCAGTGTGGTTTCTTATATGAAGTTAGTGTGTTTAACACCAGTGTCTATACCTTCCTCACTGGTGAGATTTTTTAAATAACAAACTTTATTTTAAAGAAAACATCTCACAATAGTAAACATTCTCATTATCAGTACGCATTTTAAGAAACTACCAAACTGTCATAAAAAAAACTTTCCTCAGTGGTGAGAATATAGTGGAGAGATGCAGAGTGAAGTGGGAAAGACTTGTGTGACGTAGCAACTGGATTCTTTACTGGAAACTGAACTGTTTTGTCCGGTTACGGTTCTGAAAACACCTCGTTCACATTCAACAATTGTTTCACTGAATCAATTTGTATTCCAACGTCATTAGGAAACAACATTTATAAATATTGTATTTACGTTGTATTGGTCTAAATTTTTATAAGTATACTAATGATTGTGTATATAAACATTATTTAATTGGTTTAAGTAGTACTGTCGTCCAGGGTCTGTCTGTATTGACTCCTCTGGAATATTAATCTACTGTGTCTGTATAAAGCCCTCTCTCTGTGCAGTTTTAAAGTACTGTAATGTGCAGTCAGTGTGTCTCTATTAATCCCTCTCTTTCTCAATGCAGTGTTAATGTACTGTAGTGTCCGGTCAGCATGTCTGTATTAACCTCACTTTCGGTGCAGTTCTAATGTGCTGTAGTGTCCAGTCTGTGTGTGTATTAACCCTAGGGCTGGGTGATATGGCCAAAAACATTATCATGATAAAAATTTTCATATCAGTCAATATTGATAATTATCATGATAAATGTCAAATCATAATTTCTTTCAAGTTTAAAGGCAGATTTTTTCTCCTGAGTGAAAGTTGAAGAAACCAGACAGTTAATTGGTAAATTAAACAACTTTTTATTTTAAGAACACAACAAACACTTGCCAAACAGCAGAAACATTCAACAAATCTGTTAGCTGCCCGGTCTGCAACATACACGCGCACTCACACAGTATTTTGTTCGCATGCGCATATCATACGCAAAGCATAAACATATATATCGAACATTTATCGAACTTTTGTTAAAATTATATCGAGGAAAATTATATTGCGATAATTATCGTTATCGAATTATTGCCCAGCTCTAATTAACCCCTCTTTCAGTGCGGTGTTAATGTACTGTAGTGTGCAGTCAGTGTGTCTGAATCAACCCCCCTCTCTCAGTGCAGTGTTAATGTGCTGTAGTGTCCAGTCATTATGTTTGTGTTAAGCCCTCTCTCACTGCAGTGTTAATGGGCGGAGTGGTGGATCTGTGGCTAAGGACTTGTGCCTGTGGCTAGAAGGTTGCCAGTTCAAATCCTGCAACCAGCAGTGGAATCCTACTCCGTTGGGGTCCTGAGCAAGGCCCTTAACCCCAACTGCTCCAGGGCACCATACAATAGCAGACCCTGTGCTCTGACCCCAGGCTCTCTCCTTATCTGTGTGTCTCATGGAGAGCAAGCTGCGGTATGCAAAAAGATAATTCCTAATGCAATAAATTGTAAAGGGTTAATAAAGTGATGTTATTATTATTATTATTATTATTATTATTATTATTATTATTCCTTACAGCAGAGCAAACAAATTGTTACAAAAAACACCAGCTAATGTCCACCAGCGGAATTAACATTAATATACTGAAAATTGCTGTTACTTGGGAGTGTTAACCTACAGATAATTTAAACAAATGGCATTTATATCTCTAAAGAGGTTAACATAGACGTCTGTAACATATCTTTTCAGTTCATTGCTGTTCCTCTGACTTGGTGAGCCTTTGGAATTTTAAAACAGCTTTTTGCTTGCCTCTCATGTGGTTTGTGTACCAGTCCATTAAGAGCCGCACTATCACTGTGTAGTGTGTGGTCCTGACTGGGTTGTGTTTTGTAATCTGTAATGGTGTGTATACCACTCCACATGGTCCGTGTGTTGCAGCTGTGATAATATGACTCTAATTTTACTCTGTAGTTGTATTTAGCTTATTTTGATAGCTTTCCTGAGGTCGTATCTGGATTTTTTGTATTTATCCATATCGCCAGAATTAAAAGCAGCTGTCCTAGCTTTCAGTTTGGTGTGTATCTCGCCATTGACCCCTAGTTTCTGATTTGGATATGTGCGAACAGTAATCCTGGGAACCACGTCTTCAATACATTTACTGATGTAGCCAGTAACATAGTCCGTATACAGATTAATATTATTTTCGGCAGCTTCACAGAAGATCTGCCAGTTGGTGGTAGCAAAACAGTGATTTGGTATAAAATTTATTTAGTATAAAATCCGAGTCATCCGACCAACATTGAATGGTTCTTAACGCTGGCCTCTCCTGCACTTTCAGTGCAGTGTTAATGTACTGTCATGTCCAGTCAGTATGTATCTATTAACCCCTCTCTCTCAGTGCAGTGTTAATGTACTGTAGTGTCCAGTCAATGTGTCTGTATTAACCCCTCTCTCTCAGTGCAGTGTTAATGTAAATGTAATGTAATAGTGATATTATTACAGTAAATTTACTTTTTACATGGTAGTTAGGTTTCAGAACACCCCCTTATACCCACTTATTCTGCTATGTCTAAACAACCCAAATTGATTGTGAGTGTACTAGTATGGATGTGTGTAGTTTAAAGCTTTTAAGATCACATGGCCTCAGCTATCACTACTATGCTGATGATACTCAAATCTACGTCCATACCAAACCTGACGCTGATGTGGCTGTCTCTATTCTATTTATTTGCATCTCCGATTATAAAAACTTGGATGACTCAAAATTTCCTTAATTTAACTGTGACAAGTTTGAAGTCATGCTTATTGGCACCACCCATCAACTTTGTAAAACCAATGTGGTAACTCTCCATCTGTAGATGGTCTTGAACTTGAGCTTCAGTCTATATTGAAAAACTTGGGGGATCATATTTGATATTTGACCACCATGTGCAGCATGTTGTCAAAACATCTTTCATTCATCTCAGAAATATTGCTCGATTAGGCCCTATGTTTTGACTAACTGTGGTTGAAAAGTTTTGTCTTCTAAATCGACTAGTTTAACGCTCTACTCTCTTGGGTTTCTAAATCCACATTGAAAAAATGCCAGGAAGTCCAAAATTTGTCTGGCAGAACCTTGATCAGGTCTAGTACAAGTGTTCACATCCTTTCCTGGAGTCCTTGCACTGGCTTTCTGTCAAGTTGAATGTCGACTTAACAATCCTCCTGCTCACATATAAGGCTCTCCATGGCTTGGCACCTCAGTACCTGTCTGGGTTATCGCCCTACACCCCACCTCACAACCTTCGCTCTTCTAATTGTGTGCTCCTATCTGTCCCCCACTCCGTCTACAATCAATGGGTGACAGGGCCTTCTCCTGTTATGCCCCCAAGCTCGGGAACTCTCTCCCCAGGGATATCAGAGAGTCTCCTTATCTAAACTTCTTAAAATCCAGACTCAAAACCTTCTTCTTTAGAAGACCCTTCATTGAACTGTTCTTTACCCCTCCGCTCCTACTGTACTTAGTACCACCATCTACTGTCTCCTCTAACTGTGTATTCTCATTCTGCTTATATTGTGTATTTTTTGTTGTTGGCATTCTGTAAAGTGCTTTGAGAAGCCACCTTTAAAGGTGCTACTAAAATAAAGTTTATTATTATTATTATTATTAGTATAAAGATCTTGTTTTCTTGTCCTGTGTTTACAGGCTTAGAGGCCAGTGCTCTCTCTGACGCTGGGGAAAGGGCTCCTCTTGAACAGCAGCACAGTGAGGATGAGTGGAGCTCCAATCTGATGCAGGAGACAGAGCTCACTGCTGCAGAAGGGAAAGAGGCACTTAGTGAGCAGCACACAGAGAGCAGACAGATTGTCGAGGACATGGACTCTGTGCCCATGATGAAGACAGAACCTGAGAGTGAGACACCTGGGCTCTTAGTATGTGATGATTTTACAGAGAAGATGAATAATCTGGACACAAACAATATTACACAAGGTTGTAATGAACTGGGCTGTGTCTCTGTACAAGAGCACAAAGAAGAAATGGGTGAGTTTAATCTTATAGAGCAAGACATGGAGCCCCAGTTGATTGACCCTGCAGAGCAGCAGACTGATGTACCTGGTGAGAAGAGTCAGTACAGAGAGGAGAAACAGCAGCTCCTACAGGGCTTGATAATTAGGCCTTGTTCTGTTCAAGTGGAGAGACTGTCATTGCAGAGTCTAAAACAATCATTTGATCCCTTAGTATCTGATGACTTTACACACAGGTTTAATAATCTGGTTACTGAGAAAATTGTTGAAAGTTTGAATGAACTGGAGAGTGTGTCTGTTCTTGGGAAAAGAGAGGAACAACTGAATGAACTGGACGGTTTTAGTCTCAGAGAGCTGGAGAAGGAGCCCCAGATGATTCACACTGCTGAGCAGCACACTAAAGGACACGATGGAGAAAATACAGCTCTGTTTCAGCACACAGAGCATGACCATTCCATGGTGCATTTGCAAAATAAGAGACCCCAGCATGATCAGAGGATGAGGAAGAATCACTCAAGGCCTTGCTCAGATGGAGTGGACCAACTGCCATTATGGCACAGGGAGTCTAGCATTTCACAACCCTATCAGCACCTTCACACAGGAGAGAGACCTTTCAGTTGTAGTCAGTGTGGAAAGAGTTTTAGTCTGAAAAGCCACTTAAAATCACACCAGCGCATTCACACAGGAGAGAGACAGTTCACCTGCAGTCAGTGTGGAAAGAGTTTTAGTCTGAAAAGCAGCTTGCAATCACACCAGCGCATTCACACAGGAGATAGACCATTCAGCTGCAGTCAGTGTGGGAAGAGTTTCAGTCAGTTAGGTAACTTAATAACCCACCAGCACATTCACACAGGAGAGAGACCATTCACCTGCAGTCAGTGTGGAAAGAGTTTTAGTCTGAAAAGCCACTTACAATCACACCAGCGCATTCACACAGGAGACAGACCATTCAGCTGCAGTCAGTGTGGGAAGAGTTTTAGTCAATCACATGCCTTAAAATCCCACCAGCACATTCACACAGGAGAGAGACCATTCTGCTGCAGTCTGTGTGGGAAGAGTTTTAGTCGGTCAAGTAATTTAATAACCCACCAGCGCATTCACACAGGAGAGAGACTGTTCACCTGCAGTCAGTGTGGAAAGAGTTTTAGTCTGAAAAGCCACTTAAAATCACACCAGCGCATTCACACTGGAGAGAGACAGTTCACCTGCAGTCAGTGTGGAAAGAGTTTTAGTCTGAAAAGCCGCTTACAATCACACCAGCGCATTCACACAGGAGAGAGACCATTCAGCTGCAGTCAGTGTGGGAAGAGTTTTAGTCGGTTAGGTAACTTAATAACCCACCAGCGCATTCATACAGGAGAGAGACCATTCACCTGCAGTCAGTGTGGAAAGAGTTTTAGTCTGAAAAGCCACTTACAATCACACCAGCGCATTCACACAGGAGAGAGACCATTCAGCTGCAGTCAGTGTGGGAAGAGTTTTAGTCAATCACATGCCTTAAAATCCCACCAGCGCATTCACACAGGAGAGAGACCATTCTGCTGCAGTCAGTGTGGGAAGAGTTTTAGTCGGTCAAGTAATTTAATAACCCACCAGCGCATTCACACAGGAGAGAGACCGTTCAGCTGCAATCATTGTGAGAAGAGTTTTAGTCATTCCGGTTCCTTAATAACCCACCAGCGCATTCACACAGGAGAGAGACCATTCAGCTCCAATCAGTGTGGGAGGAGTTTTAGTCTGAAAAGCCACTTACAATCACACCAGCTCATTCACACAGGAGAGAGACCATTCAACTACAGTTAGTGTGTAAAAAAGAGTTTTATCCAGTCAGGTGACTTAAAAACACACCAATTTAGTCACCAGGTCAGTCACCAGTCAAGTCAACTAAAATGTCTTTTAGTTCAAGTAGCTAGATGCGTCAGCAAGTGACATCCAAAGAAGGCTCCACAGCCGAAACATTTATTTTCTTCTCTTTTGAGCAGGGAACAAACCTTTACTTGTTCCCAAAATGTCTATTAGTCATAGTCACTTTGTACTCACCCACTTTTGAGTTCGTCTTGTCAGTTAAAGTTTGACTATACTCTTATTTACAGTTGACTAAAACAGAAATAGTTCTTGTCATGGAGTTAAATTTATGTGGATAAGAGAGAATTAGATACTGAATTAGAAAGAATTAGATACTGTGAATCTCTTTTAATAAGAAAATCTATTTTGGCAGCGTTACTAATTATTCCATATTTTTATGCTTTTTTTTCAATGCAACTATTTTTTAAACAAGACAGGACAAGCAATATTTACAGTGCCTTCAGAAAGTATTCATGCCCCATTGTTTATTTCTCATTCTGCTGTGTTGCAAATCATATTTAAATGTTTTTTTTCCACTCCTGTAGAAGCAATTCTCTATAATGTTAAAATGAAATTAAGTATTTATAATTCTGAAGATATCTATTAAAAATAAAAATGGAGTATTCACTTCCTTTGTTTTAACAACCTAATTTGGTTCAATTATCTTGAGAGATCACATTAAATACCACATTACACCAGTGTTCATTTCAAATTCACCAGTGTTCAGTTGCTTGATTGCACAATAAATAGGCCAACATTTAGTCATGCTTTTAGTTTACTAGAAGCCATGTGACAAAACCAAAAGCCCTTTGGAAGACAAGTTTGTGGTCTGATGAGAATTAAAGTTGAACTTTTTGACCTGAAAGCAAAAAGCTATGTTTGTATCCAGCTGGGGCCATGACTTTTCTTTTAACAAACATTTCTTTAAAAAATAAAATAGCAATATTATGGACAATTAATTGACTTTTTATATTTCTGAATATCACAACATGTTCGAATCTAATTAATTTTTTAATAACAATGAATAGTCACCTTCTTTCCTTCTGACAACGGTTCCTGCTTCTGCTTCCTGCTTCTATCGTGTGGGGATCCCTTTAGATCTCCTTTCAGATTTAAAAGGTTATTAATAATATCTTTGGTGTCGCATCTTTCCGGTGTAGCTGATCTTTTGCTGCCCACCCATGCTTACACAAGCTCCCTGGGTAGACTATCACAAAGCTTTAGAGAACTTAACATTTCTATTATCAACAAACTGTAAACACGACATTATTAATTTTTCACTTGAGTGTATGGAGGATTGTCAGCTGTCACTGCGAGCAGACCCCCCCCTCTTAGGCTGCGCAAATGATTTTTTAGATTTTGATAAAGAAATGGAGGCTGTATGCGTTACAATATAAACATTTACTGTCAAACTTTAAATCAACAATTGATTTAAAGACAATCTGTCAAAGTGCAATGAAATACAATGTTGTTGTTGTTGTTATTGTTGTTTTTATCCCATAAACTGCTTTGAGAAGCCACCTTTAAAGGCGCCTTTTTTCAGCATGGAATAAACCTATTACTTGATTCTTATGTAAGCATGGTTCCGCCAGGGATTTAAAAAAAAACATGGAATCGTGTATCTAATAACAGTATAACTATATTCATGCACAAACAGTAGCATGTTACATTATTTATTTGGGTGTCTCCTCTTGCCAGAAGCGCTAAATTGCATTTTGAGTGTGGTTTTTGACTTTTTTAAAATTACAACCCATAAATAAAGCTGATACTGTTTAGACTTTTAATTATTTTAAACGGTATTACAGCAGCACAATACAACGTAAATCGCTACGCGATTTACAATCTGTTGTAAATCGCTTAAATAAAGTTTATTATTATTATTAATATTGATCATATTTTTCCTCCCAGAACTTGTAAATTGTTGTTGTTATCCTGTAAAGCGCTTTGAGAAGCATACTGTCCAGCTTGTCAGGTGCATTTTTTTTTAAAATAATGAGTACAGCTTTGGGCTTGTTAGTGCTCCACTTACAGCAACCCAATGTAAATACATTTTGTCTCCGAATCCACCACCACTTGTGTAAATCATAGCCCTGCCAAACGATGCAAATTCCACTGCAATGGTTGTGTGCAGGAATTATTCAGTATTGCATCTCCATGTTCAAATAAACACTGCTCTGTGTACAAATGCAAATGCATTTTAAAAAAGGCGCTTTATAAAATAAAGTTTATTATTTCTAATATTGATGATATTCTTCCTCCCAGGACTTTTAAAATTGTTGTTGTTATTGTTATCCTGTAAAGCACTTTGAGAAGCATACTGTCCAGCATATTGTATTTCATTGCACTTTGATAGATCGTCTTATAATCACTTGTTGTTAGAATATTCCCCAAGAGGATATTCCCCCCAAGAGGATATAGAGGATATCCCCCAAGAGGTATCCAGGTAACAGTGAAATGGGCGTACAGTCTGGGGAGATCGCCCGTTTTCCATGTAAATAGTTCCCTGGTTCCGCACCCCTTGGTGTCTCTCTCTGTCCCTCTCTCTGTCTCTCTCTCTCTCAGGCCCGCGGAAGAGTTGGCGGGCTTGTCTTGTGTCTCTCTCTTGTCTGGGCGCAGGGGAGGCGCTGGGACTGCTGTGGGCAAGGTTGGCCCAATCGAGGAGAATGGTGGGCACCAACGGAGGGGTGCACAGGGAATCAGATGGGGAGGAGGAGACGGTCAGCGCTGCAACTCCAGGGGAGCAACGACGGTGGGTCATCTGCCACTGCTGTGGGGAGAGGGGGCACATCGCCCAGGAGTGCCAGGCGCCGGAGCCCTGGGGACTCTGGAGGCCATCGGGAAATGGGAGCGGGGCGGCCGGTCGCGTGAGGAGTGTTGAAAAAGCCCTACAAAAATATCAACAGACATCCTACAGCATGTACAATTCTTGAGTTGTGGTACATTAATATAATTATATCGTTATTTCTTTAGATACGCGATTCCATATTATATTCCCTTTTAATCAAATTCTAAAAGTATGCTTGTTGACTCCGGTATCACGTTAGTTAAAGACTTCGATGCTTAAAATGTTTAGGGAGAAATGGAATACTGGTGTGAATTTTTTCTTTAAAGTACCGAGACCAGCCATATACTGTATGTTTATGTTCCAAAATTAATATCGTTTATGGCCTTCACACGCGTTAAAGTATGCTTCTATTCTTTATATGCTAAGCTACTAAGATTTCCCTTCAGTGGTAAAAACAGTAAAGACATTTAAATCTTTCTACGACCGACCAACACACCACGAGTGCCCCTGTCGGTCAACCAATCACGTACCGCGGTATTTTGTGTCATCGGGCGTCACAAAGCGCGAGGCCGTAGCCAATTACCTTCGGTACGTCTCTGTGCCGCGCAGTTTGAATGGCTGCATCTGTAAGACTGCTAAATAGCCAACCTGTAGCTTCTTCAGCAAATCACCTGTAATGGCAAATGGACACACAGTTTTCACTGTATTCAGCATAACTGCAATACATGTATATATTGCATACACCATGGACACATAACAGCTCTACTCATATTGAGTTTTATTCAATTTAAAAAATGTAACCTCAATTTTGTGATTTTTGTGTTTTTGTGAATTTTGTGATTCTTGTGATTTTTGTGAGCTTGCAGAAAAAGATATTTCATTGCCAGAAACCACTGCTACACGCTGTATTGTTGTGCTTTGATTAATAAACTTTGATTTGATTTGAACATAAACACAGAATCTAATGCGAGAACTTTTTCACGTCTTCGGTACCCCAGGTACCCCATCGTGCTCCTTTAGTCCCAGTAGACCTCTCGTATAAGAAGATATCTCTCATCTATCTGTGTACAAATCAGCAGGGGGTCCACAGCTGATGGGAAATTAAGTACTGACCTGCGTCAGCATGCGTGGGCTGCAAAGGAAAAAATACAGGTTTATTCCATGCTGAAAAGAGAAAGAAACATGACGTGGACCCTTCTTCAAGTGTGTCGCGGAATAAACCCTTTACCTGTTCCTTTGATGTTAATTTAGACCAAATCTCCAGCAAATATCTAACAGACTACAATCCCACTACATAAGGTGTTTAGGACAACCTATACGTAGCAGCATCTAAATTGGTTGCTTTCAGAAGCTAAAGACCTGCGCAGGCTGACGTTGCACAAACACAGGGTGAAACAAGGTTTCGGCATGTTTTCTGTCTCCGCCTGGGAGGGAAGGGACAGTAAAACAGCAAGGAAAACACAAGGGAAGAAAATGAAAAAACAGTGCTCACTGCAAAACAAAAAGAAAAAGAACATTAAAAGCATATCTGGGGAACAACAAAAACACAGAATCTAACTGCGAGAGCTTTTTCACATTTTCGGTACTCCATCGTGCTCCTCCCATCTAAGAAGATATCTCTCATCTATCTGTGTACAGGCCAGCTGGGGGTCCACAGCTGATGGTAATTTAGGTAAGTATCTTTGTCAGCATGCATGGGCTGCAAAGGAACGAGTAAAGGTTTATTCCATGCTGAACAATGTTTCGGCAGTGAAGCCTTCTTTGGGTGTGGTACAGAGTAAACCTTTACTTGTTTCATTCATGTTAATTTAGACCTGATCTCCAGCAAATACCTAAGAGCACCTAAACTAAAAAGTTGCTTTCAGTAGCTAAAGAAACAGGCCACACTGCTCCAGGTAAAACTCAAGCTCACAAACTCAGCATGACTCCGCTGTGCGCTCCTGTATAAATACCACACGCTGACTGATTGCGCCACTGAAGCTGCATGATTGCCTTTGCCTGCACAGACTGACATTGCACAAACACGGGGTGAAAACAGGGTTTTGGCATGTTTTCCGTCTCTGCGTGGGAGAAAGGGACAGTAAAACAGCAAGGAAAATACAAGGGAAGAAAATGGAAAAAATTGTGCTCACTGCAAAGGAGGGAAGAGATCTCGGGTTTCGGCATTTTTTTTTCATCATGCCCTTTGTTCCTCTCTCCAGCGCTCCCTGCCTAAAGTGACGCTTCCCTTTCTCAGCCCTAAACGCAAGTGAGACACCAGCAGCAGACCTTGCAGGTTTCCGTAGTGTAGCGGTTATCACGTTTGCCTCTTCTTGTACGCTTCTGTACTTCACAGAGGACTTGAGCCACTGGTCAATGTATTTCCGGTGCCTTCATGCACTCTTGTACCAAACACACTTCCTTCTGTACGTGGAGCCGATCATTTGCAATTGGGCTGTGCGAATGCCGATAGACCAGGACGAGCTCTGTCGGATCAAAAGCAGGGCAGGACCTGCAAGAACAACAGAAAGATTAGCATCCAGCGGGGGCCTCTAAGTGAGCCCAAGATCTCATCAAGAATCGGCTCCAGCAACAGGGCTGGGCGCATTGTTCCATTCTCCGACCACTCTCGGTGTAAACAAGTCCCTCCTGGTCTCTGCTTGAAATGCACTTTCCTGCGTTTGCTTTGGTGTAACTGGCTTCCTCTGCATGGGCGAATGTGAAGAAGATCCTTATTAAGTCATTGAAGAAAACCGAGAAGAGGTCGGAGTGGCCTCTGTCGTTCATCAACGATCCAGTCAGGCAGTACTCCCCTGTAAAGCGCCATTCGTTCACATCGATTGGCTTTTTTTTGCCTTCATTCGTGCAAGTAGTAAAAGCAGATGCCCCTATTCTGCCATGACCCAGATTTGAACCGGGGTTGTTGCGGCCACAACGCAAAGTACTGACCACTATACGATCACGGCAAGTTACCAAGACACACATGGCAGGGCAGCAAAGGAGGTGCTCTCTTTGTGTGACATAATTCGGAAAAGTCCTGACGTTGCATTTCAACTGAGCCCCAGTATACATCGACCCTTCGACACTCTGAGTGACAACTCTCTTGCGTGTTTTCTCATATTTATGTAGTTTGCTTGCATGATGCCGGGAACAGCGGGGTTGTACGCTGCCATATGGTCTATCGGTTAGGATTCCTGGTTTTCACCCAGGCGGACCGGGTTTGACTCCCGGTGTGAAAACGTGTCGGTTTTGCCTCCTGCTTTCCAAAAGATCAGCACCGTGTACGAAGGAGCCAGATTAAAACCACTCGAACGTGCAAAACGTGCGAGAGGAGGGGGCGCTTGTTTCTAACCGAAGACTCTCGCGTGTGAGACGAGCTGATCATAGCTGCAGGAGGTGGAAGGGTTACTCTGGTAGACAGGGCTGACCTTCGGCAATAGGGTTTATACTCTCCAAGATGATATTTGCACTTTCTGGAGAGGCAATTTTCTCCACTTCAGTAGCCCGATTTCATCGATTGCGTGGAGAGGGCTGTAGAATGTGGCGCCGCCTTTCCTGCTCCGTCCATGACAGGCGTGCTGGTCTCTGGAGAGAGAGCACGGTCCATCAGCGCACTGGAAGCAGCTGAATCACATTGGCGAAGCTCAGCACTGGGCTGCTGGGCATGGTTTACCACCGTTTCCGTAGTGTAGTGGTTATCACATTCCCCTCACACGCGAAAGGTCCCCAGTTCGGAACCAGGCGGAAACAGACCAGCTTCATTTGTCGCCACACACAAAAGGGGATTGGGGATTTGCCTAGTGCTGTGATCGAACAGACCTACTCACCTCTTAGTGTGGCGGGATCTGCACAGTGCATGTCACAGCGCATCCTGCTTTCACTTCAATGCGCGTCCTGATGTACCCCGGTCTCCCGCGTGACAGGTGGGGATAATCACAACTATACTAACGAGGAAGACATCGCTCTCTCCGACCCCCGGCATCGTGTCCCGACCCACCGTGCTGGAAGCCGACGCGTGCTGTGATTCCTTTACGGAGCAGAAATGACAACCGAGGAGCCGAGAGATCATTTCAGCATTTCCCAGCAATTCAGCATTTCGAAAACACAAATGACCAACTCAGAATGACTTGGTTTTGACGCTTTTCAAAGTGTTCTTTGTGCACGACGACTGCGCCGCCTAGCAGATACAAATGGGTTGTACAACTTTGAACTAGCAAATGGAAGAGGGCTAAGCCCCTCTCTTTTAGCCCAGGTTCGATCTGTCTCCCAGAATCACCAGGGCACACACACACACTGTCTTTTTTCTCGTACACGTATAGTGTAAAAATTAAGAACCCAGGACGAAGATGTGACACTCGAAGAAACTCTTTATTATTGAACCTGTAACTCCGAACCAGTTAGCTCCTAAATTCACTATGACCTGTGACCCTGAGCAACCGTTATTCCCTGCTCAGCCCTCCATCAATCAACATGCAGTTTCACTGCTGACGCACACAAATATTACACCTTCTGTTATGAATCGCCTCTCTTCAAAGCCCGGTGTTTTTTTTTTTTTTGGGGGGAGATGTTATATATGTCAGAAATAGCACTGTGACGTCAGAGACACCAGCCAGAGCGCCGGGATCAGAGAGTGAGACCGTGGGAGGCGCGCAGATCGCACTGCGGAGAGTTATTGATCACTTATCTATCGACAACCTATTAATTCAACTGAAGAACAGTAAAATTAACGATTAACTTGACCGATTGGTGAGTACTGATTCTTTTCCCGTTCTTGACCCTGTTTTAAATATCCAGAAATCGGTCAATACCGCCTGTATCGATCAATTACAGTACCATAGTGCGTTTAGTGTTAATAATGTTTAATCCGAAATTAAAGAATGGTTATTCAAATTATTGTTTGAACACTCAGACTCCACACACACAGACACCAGCACCAGCGACCCCCAGCAGGAACATGCAGACTCCACACACACAGACACCAGCGACCCCCAGCAGAAACACGCAGACTCCACACACACAGACACCAGCGACCCCCAGCAGGAACACGCAGACTCCACACACACAGACACCAGCGCCAGAGACCCCCAGCAGGAACACGCAGACTCCACACACACATTAGTCTACCTATCAGTGTACGCTTTCACCACCACACCTCCGTCTCATCTTGTATTTAAGCAGTAGTCTTTCCCTACCTCCTCGCTCAGTATTGGTTTTCCTTTCGAGCTACTTAGTTGCACTACGCCTTCTACCTTTTCGTACTGTTCTGGTTCCGACTTTGGTTTCTCCACTTTTACTAAAGAAATAAAGGATCACCTGGTAACTATACAACAGTTGGGCAGAACTTTGGAGGAAGTAATTTCCCAGGTGTTGGAATTAGAGTTTAGAATTTGTCAGAGGAATAGAGAAAGATCTCCGACACAGATACTAGAGGTTCCTCGGCCACCACCTACCAACACTCTAGACTCGGAATAATCTATGGAAATTGCCCGCACCCGGTTAACTCCAGAAGAAAGAGAGAGACGCAGACAAGAGGGCCGCTGTATGTTCTGTGGAAAATTAGGACACTTTAAAGCTGACTGCCCTGCTTTACATTCGTCTTTGAGGCGCCTCCCTTCTACTCAAGATCCTGTGGTGAGTGAGGTAACTCCTCTAAGTTTTCCTCAGGATTTCCTATTATGTCTACACTGTTTTGGGGTAATAAACAGATGCCACTTCTTGCTTTTATTGACTCGGGGGCAGCAGGGAACTTCATCGACGCCTCCTTAGCTCAAGCTTGGAAATTACCCCTGACCCAGGTGACTCCTCCTCTTCGTGGACAATCTATTGATGGTTCCCCAGTGTCTCCAGGATTTATAAGATGGCAAACTGAATTAATAAGATTGCAAATTGGCACCACACATGTGGAAGATATCTGGTTTTATCTCCTCGAGACCCCATCACATCCCCTTGTACTAGGCTTTCCCTGGCTCCAACAGAATGACCCTAACATTTCATGGTCCCGTAGAGAAATTTTAACTTGGGGACCCCAATGTATTGGTAGTTGCTGTCGTCTGCAAGGTTGTAAGAGTTGCACTCATGGAAAAGCCCCCCTCTGGTGTTCCTACGATATCCCCCCCCCAATATTCTGATCTACAGGAAGCCTTCAATGAGCAAGAGGCCTTGGCTCTCCCACCCCACCGACATTATGACTGTGCCATCGACCTTTTGCCAGGAACTATTCCTCCTAAAGGTCGTATATTCCACTCTCCAATATGGAATCCGAGGCCCTGAAAATATATATACAAGATTCTCTGAAGGCTGGAATTATACGCCCATCCACTTCTCCTGCTTGTGCTAGTTTTTTTTTGTGGAAAAGAAGGATGGTGGGCTCCGTCCCTGTATTGATTATAGTGGCCTTAATGAGATCACTATTAAGAACCGGTACCCTTTGCCCATAATTCCGGCAGCGCTTGAGTCCGTGCATGGGGCCAAGATCTTCATCAAACTGGATCTACGAGGGGCTTATAATTTAATCCGTATTCGGGAAGGGGACGAGTGGAAGACAGCATTCATGACAACCCATGGACATTATGAATATTTGGTCATGCCTTTTTGTTTGGTAAATGCCCCAGCAGTGTTTCAAACCTTTATTAATGATATTTTTTGTGATCTGCTACAAAGGTTTGTCTTGGTATACCTTGATGACATTCTAATTTTCTCTAATACCTTCCAGGATCATGTTCTCCATGTCAGAGAAGTTCTCTCCCGACTCATAAAGAATAAACTTTATGTCAAACTGGAGAAGTGTACTTTTAATGCTTCTAGGATTCACTTTTTAGGTTACATCATCTCTCCAGAAGGGGTGGAAATGGACTCAAGTAAAGTCTCCGCAATTACTGATTGGCCCACACCCAAGAACCTTAAACACATACAACGGTTTCTTGATTTTGCCAACTTCTATAGGAGGTTTATTTGAAACTTCAGCTCGGTGGTTGCTCCCATAACCTGTTTAACTCGCAAAGGACCCAGACAAGGTAAATGGACCCCTCAAGCAGAAGAGGCATTTCAGCACATGAAACACCTGTTCACTACTGCCCTCATCCTGAAACACCCTGATCCTTCTTTGCCTTTTGTTGTTGAGGTGGACGCTTCTGGCCATGGTGTGGGCGCTGTTCTCTCTCAACGTCATGGAGAAAAACAAATTCTTCACCCCTGCGCCTTCTTTTCTAAGAAGTTATCCCCTGCACAGATGAACTATGATGTTGGTAACCGTGAGCTTCTGGCTATTAAGTTAGCATTGGAGGAATGGAGGCACTGGCTGGAGGGAGCTCATCATCCATTCTTGATATACACAGATCACAAAAACTTGGAGTATTTACAATCGGCCAAACGTCTATGTCCTCGCCAGGCCAGATGGTCCCTCTTTTTCTCCAGATTTAATTTCCTTATCACCTACACTCCAGGCTCTAAGAACATCAAAGCTGATGCTCTCTCACAGATCCACGACCCCCCTGAGGCTGAACTGCTTCCTGAACCATTCATCCCTTCTGGTAAATTCCTGGCAGCTGTCAGATGGGACATAGAAGTTGTAGCTAGACGCGCCTTGGCTGGACAAACTGTACCTCCTCAGTGCCCTCCGGACAAGTTATTTGTCTCAACCCCAGTCAGATCTTCTGTCTTCTGTCTTCTGACGTACCTTGGATTTCATCTCTAGAGACTTCTGGTGGCCAACCATGGTTAAAGATGTCAAGGAGTATGTCCAGGCCTGCTCTATCTGTTCCCGAATTAAGTCTTCTCGGATGAGGGCGGCAGGCCCTCTTCAACCCTTACCTATCCCCAACCGTCCTTGGACCCACCTCTCAGTTGATTTTATTACTGACCTTCCACCAAGCCAAGGATACACGACAGTCATGACAGTAGTAGATCGTTTCTCTAAATCTGCCCATTTTATTCCCCTACCTTCCTTGCCTTCGGCTAGGGAACTAGCAGACCTGTTCGTACTGCATATCCTCCGCCTTCATGGAATCCCTAAAAATATTGTTTCAGATAGGGGCCCCCAGTTTATTTCACAATTTTGGAAGGCCTTCTGTAAGTCACTGGGAGCCCCAGTTTCGCTTACTTCAGCTTACCACCCTCAGGCCAACGGTCAAACTGAGCGTATGAATCAAGAGCTGCTAACCTACTTAAGGGCATATATCTCATCTACCCAAGAAGTGGATCACTGGCTTCCCCTGGACTCTCAGCTCTCTCCTTCGTCTACGGTATTTGGATCACGACTTGTCTCTATCGGCTCCTGCAAGTGGCTTCATTACTTGGTTTTGGTTTCACTGGCCGAATCCTTAACAGAATACTGAGCCACTTAACATGGACCCAGCAGAACAAGAGGAATTTCGCTCGGTTTTGGATCAATATTGGCAAGCCTTACTCCAGTTACAGGCTTCCGTCCAACAGATTTCACCGCACCTGTCGGCAGTGCCGCCTACCAGTAATAGTGAAAGTAACGCTGGAGCTGCCGCTTCGGCTCCGCCCCCGCCAGCTTCTACACCCGGTCCTCGACCTCTTCCACTTACACCACCTTACAGGTTTGACGGCAACCCTACGAGATGTCGGGGTTTCTTAGCACAGTGTGCGCTGGTTTTCAGGCTCCATCCGGAAACTTTTTTTTCTCCTCAAGACAAGATTGCCTTCGTAGTTTCTCTGTTAACTGGCCGTGCTCTGGATTGGGCAACTGTCCTACTAGATCGCAGGGTTCCTGAGGTACAGGACTATGATCTCTTTTTAGAGAAATTTAAGGGTTTTTTTTGTCGTTCCTCAGCTGGACAAGACTCCTATCGCCTCTCATCTATCTGCCAGGGCCGCAGGTCTGCACAGGATTATGCCATAGACTTTAGAGTAGCAGCAGCAGAGGCTCACTGGGAGGATGAGGCCCTAATTTTTCTTTTTCTGCAAGGGTTATGTGAAGAAATAATCACCTGGTAACACCTCCGTCTCATCTTGTATTTAAGCACTAGTCTTTCCCTACCTCCTCGCTCAGTATTGGTTGGCCTTTCGAGCTACTTAGTTGCGTTACGCCTTCTACCTCTTCGTACTATTCAGGTTCCGACTTTGGTTTCTCCCCTCTTACTACGTTTTTTGGATTACGGCTCGGCTTCGGTTGCTCTCTCTCAGTTTGGATCTCTGGCTTCCCCTGGACTCTCGGCTCTCTCCTTCGTCTACGGTATTTGGAGCACGACTTGTCTCTATCGGCTCCTGCAAGTGGGTTCATTACTTGGTTTCGGTTTCACTGGCCGAATCCTTAACAAGTAGCTAAATACACAGGTCACACTGCTCCAGTTGAGGCTCAAACTCACAACCTCAGCATGACTCTGCTGTGCATTGCTGTATAAGCACCGCGCGCTGACCGACTGCGCCACCGGAGCTGTTTAACACCCTCTCCTCATACAGACTGACGCTGCAGAAACACAGGCTGCAAACAGGGTTTCGGTTGTGGATCCATCTCCACATGGGGGAAAGGGACAGTAAAATAGCAAGGAAAATACAAGAGAAGAAACTGAAAGAATTGTGCTTACTGCAAAGTAGAAAGGAAAGAGGTGGCCGGATACGTAAAACAACTCCGCAGATAATTTGTAACGACATTCTTTGGTGACAATCAGCGGTCGGATTTCTCTTCAGGTTCAGCTCTGCGGTTTGAACGTACATTCTCCGAGATTGGTTAGTTATATGTGATCAGCTGATATTAAATAGGACTAATAAGAATCAATACAATTGATGTCTGGCAAAGGCAAATAACTTTTGTACATGATCTGGAATGTGACTGGTTAAATTTCAGCACAGTTGCTACCCCCTTTATAAAGGGTGTGCACACTTATATAACCAAGACATTGAAAGTTTTTTTTTTATTATTGTTCCAAAAAATGTTCCATTTGT
Source organism: Lepisosteus oculatus (assembly GCF_040954835.1). Taxonomy (NCBI): domain Eukaryota; kingdom Metazoa; phylum Chordata; class Actinopteri; order Semionotiformes; family Lepisosteidae; genus Lepisosteus; species Lepisosteus oculatus. The sequence goes on from NC_090709.1 coordinate 6,687,676, forward strand.
TTTCTTTCTTAAATGTTGTTGATTAAAAGATCTTATTAAATGCGAAAAAATCTGATTGTGAAAAGGTCAAATTCTTAGTGAAAAAATCAGTAATGTGAGGAAAGATGAATTGTGGGAGCCCCTTGACTCCTCGTGTCGTTCTGTATTTCTCGCTCATTCTACTGGGAGTTGTGCCGTCGCTTCTGGATAAAGTCTGTCAGTGGTCAGGTATGACTGCACTTCGGCACAAGAAGAGACGTGATTTGCGAGGATCCCGGCAGTGGCTTTGTTTTTTCTAGAGCCCAGATAGCTCAGTTGGTAGAGCATCAGACTTTTAATCTGAGGGTCCAGGGTTCAAGTCCCTGTTTAGGCAGTTGTGCTTTTCTTCAATCTATTGTGAATGTCATTCTAAATCGTCTTTTATCTTTCCCTCTTCTAGCTGTACTGTGGTTATTTTAAATGTTCATCACTTGTATTTTCTTTAGTGTTTCTTTCACAAACCAAAAATGTTCAAGGTGATCTTTTCACCACACTCCACGTAAATAAATTAAAAGAAATCACAGTAGAGTAAAGGACACGCAGTGAGGAGCTCCCGCAGTGAGTACTCTTGAATACGACAAGAGGAAAGGCACACTGCACATCTGCGGAACATCGCAAAGTAATTTTTTTTATTAAAGGTTCAAGGAAACCTGAATATGTTTGCTAGAAGTATTTCAGAATCACAGTCAAATCGAGTATGATTGCTGCACAGATCTACCATGTGAATTTAGAATACGTTTCGGAATGCGTCTTCCTGTAAAAATAAAATTTCTACACGGGTGCTATAAGCAGAGTCTGAAGCCTGCTTAACAGAAGAACTATATTCAGAGGGCCAAAGAAGTGAATATTTCACCAAGTGAGAAAAAGCATCTCAGAAAAAGGAGGTGCAGTCTCTTCCATGCAGAATAACACCACAAAGTCAGACTACAAGTGCTGAAAAGCTGCTATCAAGGGTAACCCGGCCGAGCGCTCTAAGGAGCTGGATTAAAGCTCCGTCTCTTCGAGGGCATGAGTCGGAATCCCACTGCTGCCCAGTATCTCCTTGTTAAGAATCATGGTTTTGTTGTTGTAGATTCTGCGCGATTAAATCAGTTTCAATAGAATTAATTTGAACAGTCATATTTGTTTTATTCCTCCTACCATGGCAATTTGTGCTCAAAGATTTAACTTTTTTGTATTTAAAAAACATGCTAGCCTTGATGGGAAAGTAAGCGGAACTGCAGGTGTGGTGGCCAAGTGGTATGTTGTCGGTATCAATAAGGTCAATGATCTGTTAAACATTTTATGCCATTTTTTCCATAGATGATGTTCACGTTGGAACAGTGAGAAAGGTGTGGCCTGGATGCACTTGAACCATCACCTTACTATAATTTTAGTCCCAACCTGGCCGCACTAAGCAATTGTACCACAGAGACTCCAACGAGTTGGTTTTCTCCATTTGCAGTTTTGGGTAAAAAATAATCTGCACTTTTAAGCAAGTATTGTATTTAAATTTTGCAAATTTCTTGAAAAAGGTTGTTTCAGAGAGAAACTGAGTAGATAGAAATAGCCCAGTCAGTAGAATATTGAACTTTTTATCTCTAGGTCCCTAGTCAGGCGACTGATTTTCTTGCAACTACTGTGAATAGATGGTCTTTTGTCCCTCAGTTTTTCAAGTTGTTCTATGAATGTTTGAAATGTTCAATATTTTTCATGCTCTTAAGCACTTTCCGTCACAAAGTTTATGGTGTTCTGGTGCTGTGCTGCACGTAGATAATGTAGACGAGAGCACAGGTAACAATACAGGACAAGCAGTGAGGAGCTCCCGTAGCTTTCAACTCAGTGCAGAGTCCAGAGGGAGGCCTAGGTCGCTAAACAATCAACAGGTATCTAATAATGACATTCACAAAGGTGACAATGCGTTTTTTCAACATATCCTTACATTTACCCATACAGCACAATTTTCTATACCCTCAAATCCCCGATGTAACTACTTTCTCCTGAGAAACACAAGTATAGAGTGAAATCACAATAACTTATACAACAAATCTATTCAAACGCCCAGATATGAGAGAACACACCCCTTTAAATATGTATTTCCTTCATTTCAGTTTTCTTCCCTCCCCAGGATACCTGAAAATTCACTATCGCATATTAAAGGCTGTACATGTAATACATCTACTAATAAAGATGGACATTAAAGTTAATTATTAAAAAATTACACTTTTCATTAAGACATGTATCGATAAAATTATCGTGAATAGTTGTGGTGTCTGGAAAGCAATTTTTGTTAAATATAACAATTTTCAAGTGAGTGGTGCATAAGCTTGTTATTTAGTGACTTAATTATTTCCACTGCATTCACAACAGTTCTAATGTGTTTGCTTGTTCAGCATAGCCTGCTACTGAGTTGTTTTCGGAACTGAAACCTATAAGAACATTATTTAAGATGCACCATGGCCCAGAATCGTTCATTGGGACTAGGATTAATATCAATTGAAAGTACTCCAAAATAAAATATTTAACCTGAATATTAAAAGAGTAGGAAAGTATTAAAACAACACCATAACGTCTTGACTTCCAATCTTCTTCCAGGTTCAGGCCATGTACAGTAAAATGACATAATCAGTTGAGTCATGCCGAGGCTGAAAGTTTAAGCCTCACCTGGAGCAGCCTGGTTTTCTGTCTTGACAAAAAAAGCGTTTTGTTCCACAACGGCATGAAATGATCATGTCTTTCACTCTACTTCTCTCTTGTAGTAAAGCAGATCTTGCTAGGTGAGCATTTGCTCCGGTAAATTAGGTCACTTTTCATGATAACTCACTTCTTCTAAACACAACATTTCCTGGTGCATGTTTTCTCCATGAAAAAAGACATTTTCCCTTACATGATTTCTCATTTTGTTTCATCAAAGAGTACAGAAAGAAGAAAGAAAGGAAAAGTGTGGTAAAGCCAGCAGACTCAGGGCTTACTGAACGCAGGTGTCTCAGAGTGGTGTGTCCAAGCGGCTGTAAAAGAGGAGAATTCTGCTGGCGCTGTAGCTTAGTTGCTTTAAGTATCTGTCTCGTTAACTGGAGATCCTGGCTCCACATCCCAGCTGTGCCCTTCTTCCTGTCTTTTTGTGCAGAAAGTACCATTTTGGACAACCGCATAGGGCTTGATTTAGTTTAATGCATTAATGCATTTCCTTTCTGCAACAACTTGTTTTTCAAGAAATTCATACAGCTTGTGAAAAATGAAATTTAATTCTTGGCTATCAGAGCAGTAGGAATATTGATTTACAGTCTTGCCGACTGGCAAGAAAATGCAAGCAATGTTTATTTTCTTACCAGAAAGGTGCGAATGGAGCAAAGCCTTTCTCATCAGTCTCTGTGGTGCAACCGGCAAGCGTGTTTGGCTGTTAACTGAAAGGTTGGTGGTTCAAAACCACCCAGGGATGATCTTCTTCTTCTTCTTCTTCTTATTATTATTATTATTATTGTCAATGTTAACACTGTCTCCACAAAAGCCGAACCTTTAACCCTCTTTATATTTGCCGAAAGTGCGAGTCTTTTGCCCGTGTCCAACAACAACACTTGAGACCAGGGAAGTCCAATAGTGATCAACACCGCAACTCCCCAGAAATCCATATTCACCCATGGAAAAGTATCTTTGAAGGGCTGGCGGGAGATATCATTTATACTCCTGTTGTATCCTCTGCTTAAATAGTTTAGAAATACAATGCGGATTTGTTTGAGAATTTGACAAGCATTGTTGCGTTAGCACTGTGAAGTTGGATGTTGATATTTTGATATATTTACCTTAATTTTAACATAAATGCTGTTCAATCTATGCTATACAATCAATCACAGGTATATTTTGAGTCTCGTACTGATCGTCCTGTGGATCCAAAAGAAAATTTTAAAGCTGATACACTTTCGATTGTAATTTGCATCTAGCTACAACGTCCCTGGAAAAGATATTTTATGAGTTGCGTGCAATCGGTATCTTTTACTTTAGGGATGGTAGTGGAAATAGCTTTAAAAATGTTTTCTAAAGAAGATTGTATTGCCAGGACCTGCCTTTAGCGCTCAGTAGCGATTACGCTGTTGATATAGATGGAGAAGAAATGTAAGATGAATTGATGATCTAAGATAAAATAGCCCTAACGCCTCCTGTAACAGTGTTTGTATTCATAGCAAGTAATATTCTTTTTCAAACCCGGATGTTGCTTTTGCATTAAGTGTTATGTAACCATTAGCAGTTTCGGTAGCTTCTGAAGAGCGCACTTTTCCAAACTGAAGCCTATAAGAACATTATTCAAGATGCACCATGGCCCAGAATCGTTCATCGGGACTAGGATTATCAATTGAAAGTACTCCAAAATAAAATATTTTTTATTTAAAATTAAAAGAGTAGGCAAGTATTAAAACAACACCATAACTTCTCGACTTCCAATCTCTTTCCTGGTTCAGGCCATGTCAAATGACAAAATCAGTGGAGTCATGCCGAGTTTGTGAGTTTAAGCCTCACCTGGAGCAGCCTGGGTTTCTGTCTTCACAGGTAAACAGTGTTTTGTGTAATTTGCTAAATGGAGAGAGGATGCTGTGTTAATTGTTCTCCTCCTGGGAGAGGACAAGATGAGAAGTTCACGAGGCTGGTGGTAAATATCCTGTCCGGGAATATCGGGGCTGCAGGGGGTCAGATCTGTAGATGTAGTGAAGACATTAGTGGGGACGGTGTGTCGGCTCTCTGTGAAAGAGCCGGGCAGGAAGAATAATCTGTGGTCTGGGAAGAAGAGACCCTCGTTGGAAAAGCGGCGCTCCTCACAGGAGAGAATGAAATCTTTTTTGAAAATATTTTTCAGGGACGCTGATTGTTCTCTTTGGGTGAATTAAAAGTCCTTGTGGCAAGTGACCTCGTGGCGCAACGGTAGCGCGTCTGACTCCAGATCAGAAGGTTGCGTGTTCAAATCACGTCGAGGTCAGCTGATGTGTTTGTAGATGCTGCTGGTGCCGAGCCTGGATCTTACACCACGCAGTTGCGTTTTATCTGTACACCACCTAGGTAATCTGAATGAAATAACAGAGCAGTACGGAACACCCAGTCAGGAGTTTATGCAGTGTTTCATCTTGAACACGGCAAGAGAAAAGGCACACTGCACATCCGCGAAACATCACGTCCGACTTTAGAGACAGTGACATCAGAGAATGGAAGTTTCAGACCGCTTTTTTGTTACAGTTTCAAGCAAACCTGAAAGTTAGGGAGTGTTTGGTCACTTTTGTATGAAAAAGTGTCTGAAGCCTGTAATTATAATTTGTCCTTTTTTAATTGTAGTTGAAATCCACTCCCATGTACCAAGACCTACAGTATATTCATGTTTGCTTAAATGATTAATGCTATAGGACATTAGCTGGTGTTTTTTGTAACGATTTGCTATTTCATGCAGGAAAGAAAGGAAACCAGACCCAACGTTTGCTTTCAGGTGCGGTCTATTTACATAACGGACATCTATTTCTGAGGAGCCTGATTTAAATCACACAACCCCGGTAGAAGTCGAATCGACAATCTTATAAACCGAAATCAGACGCGTTATCCATTAAACCACTAGCCCGTCACATAACTGAATTGCGCTTTGGTGAGTTCAGCGCCGCTACTAGTACACCACCACATCTACAATTTGAGAGAAACGTGCTTTCTACATTTTTATCAGTTTTAAAAAATCATCACTTTTAAACAGACAAAGCATTTATGTGTCGCTCTGAATTTCTAATTGATTTAGAATTCAAAGAAAAAAGCGTTTTGTTCCACAACGGCGTGAAATGATCACGTCTTTCACTCTACTTCTCTCTTGTAGTAAAGCAGACCTTGCTAGGTGAGCATTTGCTCCGGTAAATTAGGTCACTTTTCACGTTAACTCACTTCTTCTAAACACAACATTTCCTGGTGCACGTTTTCACCATGAAAAAAGACATTTAACCTTACATGGTTTCTCGTTTTTTTTTCCATCAAATAGTACAGAAAGAAGAAAGAAAGAAAGAAAGAAAGGAAAAGTGTCGTAAATGAACTCTGTCGTCTATGGGAGATGTCAAGCGCACTGGACATGAAAAGTGCCCGATAAAAGCCATTTCCGTACGTTTCTCTTAGTGTCGGGGCTCCTATTGAATGTAAAGGAGGCAACGTGCTCAGCCAGCCGATTCAACGCTTATTGAACGCAGGTGTCTCAGAGCGGTGTGTCCAATCGGCAGTAAAAGAGGAGAATTCTGCCGGCGCCGTGGCTTAGTTGGTTAAAGCACCTGTCTAGATAACGGGAAATCCTGGCTCCAAATCCCAGCAGTCCATCGCCTGTGTTGCACTGGACACCCTGTAGATCATCAAAAAAAATATTGAGCTCCTTAGTAATGAAACTGCTGGATAAAAGCCATTTCACATCCTTTCTCAACTTGCTCAGCGAGCAGGCTCACCGCGCACCGAACAAAGATGTGACGGAGTGGTGTGTCCACCTGGCTGTAAAAGGAAAGTATTTCGCCGGCGTTGTGGCTTAGTTAGTTAAAGCGCCTGTCTAGTAAACAGAAGATCGTAGGTTCAAAACCCAGCGGTGCCTTTCTTCTTGTTTTCTCGCACCGCTTATTGTTATAGACAACATGCTTCTGCATTATGTTTAAAGGAAGTGTTCATTTAGTTTTTGGCACAACTTGTTTTTCAAGAAATCCACACATTGCGAAAGATAAAGTGCTCATCTTTCTTATCAATGCAAAATAATTACTGCCAGCTGGCAAGAAAATGACAACGATTTGTTTTTACTTTAGCCAAAAATCTGTGAATGTAGAAGAATACGACATGTGTCAGTTTCTATGGCACACTCAGTCAGGGTGTCCTTCAGTTAGACACAATGTTGGTAGATCAAACGCACCCAGAGACACACTTCGAATTAATCCGATCTAAACATTACCTTCTCTAAATGTGATTGAGTTTCTTTGCACGTCCTTAGCCATCTTGATGTTTGGAGAGATTTTCAACTTTTGACACGAGTCAAACTACAAGTAAATAGTTGAGTACCTAAGTCAATATCACCGGGAATGTGAATATAAATGTTAACATCAATATTTCTGCTGTCTCCTGAGAAACACAAGTATAGAGTCAAAACACAATAAATAATGCTAAAAAATTATTCAGTTAACACCCAGATATGACAAAACACATTTAAGACTTACATCCCCTTTAAATATGTATTTCCTTAAAATCAGTTCTCTTCCCTCCCCAGGATACCTGCAAATTCACTATAGATACATATTAAAAGCTGTGTGTAAATCTTACATGTGTTCTGTCACATCTGGGTGTTAAATTAATAGATGTGTTGTGTTATTTAATATGATTTGACTCCACGCTTGTGTTTCTCCAGAGACAGCAGAAATATTGGGGATTTGCGGCTACAGAAAATAATGTGAACTTTACAGGCAAAAATAAGGTTACGTTAAAGAAACAAAAACTTATTGTCACCCTTTTCAAGGTGATTTTTTAAGACATTTGTTCGGAATAGTATATCTTCTCGTGTCTGTGGCTGTTATCCTACAATAACGGTGGTGAAATAGCAGGAATGTGCGGAAAGAATCGGAGATAGAACAGAAGACCAGTCATCCAGTCGATAGTAAGGTTGTGTAGGACCTCACATACTACGATGTCAGTGTTGAGTAGTGTGGTTTAAAAGCTTTTTCACGAACCAGGAAGGAGTAGAAATCTACAGTCTTCTGATCCGTAATCAGACACGTTATCCATTGTGCCATTGGCGTTTGTATTGCATTCCCATCCAGCACCACATTGAGTTCAGAGCCGCTACTATTCATGTGTGTTGTACGTGTGTCTAGTTACTACGTCTTTCATTATGTCTGGTTTAAAATAATGTATCTTTAAAACAGACAAAGGGTTTATGAGTCAGCCTGAAATTCACACACGAAGAATAAACAATATCGCGTTTAAAAAGAATACAGAGATGCCGGCGATAGATAACGGAGCATCTTAAGTGCGCGCTATCACTGAACTAAACTCTCGATCGTTAAGTTTGTCAGCGGCTTTTTAATTGTGTTAGGAAGAGCAAACAGTTCACAGTGTACATTTTAAAGGTCTAAGCAAAACAATCAGACGTGAGGATTATCCAGAACAGGAGCCTTTACTTCTTTGTATACTGAGCTTTCGGGTGAACATCAAAGTAAAAGACAAATTCGCAATTTTCACTTTTTGATTAAGGAACAAGAAAACACCATCCTTTGAGCTGGATTCAAACTAGGGATATGCCCACTGTTTTTGTCTACAGTCTTAAGATCTAGCAATTGAGCTATCAAGAGGTCGGAAAATAAACGCTTTGTCACACATGTAGCCCAATGTAGTGTAGTGTTCCTCTATTTAAATCCGAGTTCGACGTCAAAATACTCACTCCCATAGTCTCGTTCAGAAGAAGAAATGGACCAGAGTTCTTATAAAACGTTTGAAGGGACATCAGCGCAGGCTGAAATTGACCCTTTTTCTATTGGGATCAGGATCATATAAAACCTTTCTTTTGGATTGAGAAGAGGATCATGGAGACACTCAAAACATCCCTGTCTTTGCTTCTTTCAAGGATGAATGGAGTATTGAGCTGCAAGCATCGGTTCAAATCAAAACTCTCTGCTACTGCAGTTGCTTGTTTGAGAGTTTCTTCAAATCTTTCAACTGAACGTTGATATCAAGGGATATTGACAGTAATATCATAGGGACTTTGGTTTTCTTTTGATCGAAAATTGTATTAAAATACAAGTCTCTTTCACAGTTGTATAATACTTTCCCTTGCATCCTCAGATAAAATTTCTAAATACCACAAAGTTACAACATATGGAATAGCATTTATTTTAAAATGTATTTCAAAATTAGCAATTATTTAGAGCTATATTTAGAGCTTAGTAAAGATAGCATTGCTAATATTGATGGAGTAGAAATGTAAGATGAATTGATAGCTTTTTCTGAACTAAAAAAGTCCTACAACGCCTCCTGTAACAGGTAAGGACTCATAGCAAGACATTGCTATTGCATTGCGCATTTTGCAGATACGACCAGTTTCTGCTTCTGGTGAGTGCATCTTTTCCAAACTGAAATTAACAAGAACATTTTCAAGATGCGCCATGTCCCTAAATCGTTCATCAGGACTACTATTAATATCAGGTGAAAGCAGTACAAAGCATAAATTTGACCTATTAAGAGACTATATCTGTCAGCTACTGCTGTAAGCCATGTTCAGCCAACGCTAGAAATATTACTGCTCTACTACAGTAGCTAAAGAAAGCAAGTCCGACTTAGAAACGGATCACAAGTCGAAAACATAAACCAACAAGGATGGGATTCAAACCCACGCGTGCAAAGCACAATGGATTAGCAGTCCATCGCCTTAACCACTCAGCCACCTCGTGACGAGGGCCAACCCCCTTGGGCATGATTTTGCTCGGCGACCAGGCTCAGCGCACATCGACCTCAGATGCCTCAGAGCGGTGTGTCCAAGCGGCTGTATAAGAATAGGTAATAGGTTTATTCCATGTTATTCCAATAGGTTTATTCCATTGAGGGTGGGTACCCACCTTTATAAGAATAGTGTTCTGCTGGTGCTGTGGTAAAGCTGGTTAAAACACCTGTTTCATAAAGAGGAAATCCTGGATCCGAATTCCAGCGGTACCTTTTTTCCCGTCTTGTTTTACAGAACATGTAATTTGGGACACTCAAAAAGGTCTTGATTTGGTTTAATGCGTTTATTCATTTCCTTTGCAGAACAACTTGTTTTTTTTAATCATATAGCTTGCGAAAGATGAAATGCGAGCGAATTGTTTTGTTCACCAAAAGTATGTAAATGAAAAAGGTGTAAGCATTTCTTTGGTGCAATTGGTTAGCATGTTCGGCTATTAACCCCAAAGTGGGTTTTTTGATCCCACCCAGGGACGCACTTCTTCCTATAGTAAACATTATCACTCCAAAAATTTAATTTTTCCGCAAAACCTGAACTATTTTGATATTTGCAGTAGTAAACAATTACTACCAGTACCAGAGTCAACATTACCGGGAATTTTCAATAATTACGGACATAAAAACTCTCTTGCTTTTAACAGAGCGTTTCATAATTTCTAACTATGAAAATTATTTAAACTGCGACACTTATCATTCATCTTTTATATAGCATTTTAAGCGAATAGGTAATTAGATTGTTCATAAACCTAATTGCTTTTTCTACATAAACACAGTGTGATTGCTCTCTGAAAATGCTTTTTCTTTATATTTAGGCTCAGATTTCAACTATAGATCGTATTATTATAAACTTTCTTGGAAAAATGTCTCTTATGTAAACCATTTTTGCTATTAATTCATTTAGGGCTAGAATACGTTCATTGTCTTCCAATCGAGTCAAGTTGACATTGGAAGCTTGCCACGCCCGGACTGTTACACCAAGGCATTAGCATGTTAAAGCGATTTCATTGAGGAGCCTAGCTTTCTTAACTAGTAAGTACTGTACTTCCTACTTTGAAAATACCTGTGAAACCGGTTTAATTTGTCACAGCCAGCACTCCCGCAGAGAGGGGGGTTGTACTCGTTAATGTCTTAGCACAAAGCAGAAACTTCTTGTATTTTCCGATGACATACAAGTGGAAAGATTACAGATTTGAATCGTCTTTTTTTTGAACCAGGGAAAATCTGATCATGTTTCTCTATAACAATAATAAAAAACTTTCTTTTACATTATTTTACATATCCCGCTTACACATCGCACGACTTTAATGAATCTATTCTTTATTAATACTAAATAAATAATACTAAAAATACTACAGCAAAGAGGTCACTTGATTTTTGGAATAATTCCAAATACCACAATGATCCACTGGCATCCCTGAAGTCTGTTTAGTCCATAATCTTCCAAATACAATCACTAAGCAATTATAAGAATTATACCATCCTATTTCTTTGTGATGTCCTGTAAAAACTAAACCTATTTTTATAAGGCTTTTACTCAAAAGATTTCCAAACACACAAAGCATTTGTGAAGTACTATAGTATTTCTAAAGGTTACTGGTACAACATCAATCATTAAAGCTTAACCATAAAGTTTAGATTGCTGACTATGGACTAACTACATTAACTAACTGCAATGCAACAGTATACATTTTACAAGTAAGAATATCTGGTTGAATTCTTGCATTTGTAGCCAATTTAATGCGAGAGATTTTAAGTTTTAACAGAAGAAAACTACGAATATGAAAACAGCCATAACAACAAAAATTACTGTGCAAATATCAAAAGGCTACTTCAGTAATGAAATAATAATCACAGTAGAAACCAGACACTGTTTACACCATATTGTTAAGAAAGACTCAAGACAGAAATGTTCATGTACAGCTGGAAAAAACAACTTCTAAAACAACAGTGAAGGCTGCAACATTACGCCCATGCTTTTCCACACTTGTAAGGATAACCTTAAAACTTAGGCTGTTGAATCCAATCAATTAAAGCTGGAGTTCTGCAGGTTGTACAGGCTTAAAAGGTAGATTGGTAGTTTATCTGTAATATAGTCCAGTACTTTAGGTGTTTCTAGGTTTAATTTTCCTGCTTATTAATGCTTACTTTCCTACATTTCCGATGCAGTTCACTATCATTATACACAAAAGCCAAACCATAAACTTTGAAGCTAGCAGACTTCAAGAAAACACCTGTTGGTGTTAAATGGTGAGGTTTTATTATAATCTAGGGTATGAAAACAAACTAGCTACATTTTTAACACACTTTATAATACACCACTTTTTTGTTGTATCCCAAGTGATTTGAAGCATTTCTGTTTTAATTGAACTTCTAGATTTCTCCAATGTTTAGGAGGATATCGCCATAATAAGGGCATGCTTGTCATATGCTAAAAGAATAGCTTATAACAGGAAATGCAAAGTCTGTTTTTTTAAAAAGCTCCTTTAAAGCCTGTGCCCCAGAAGGTCCATTTATGTTGAGCTGTGAAAGTGCTTTACAGTAAAAACCTTGTGTAAATGGTTAAAAGCAATGATCCAGGGACCAAAGGTGATTCAGGAGCCTAGAACCAATATTTGTGTGCTCGGTGCAGTCACATGTTGAAATTTGTTCCCCGTTTTTGAGTCCCACTGTATGCTGTTCCTTTTATTTACAATAAGAATCTAGGAACCTCTAGGAGACATCAACTGCAAAGTGACATGACTGAGAGCCTCTTGAGTCCTGCAGATACAGGGTACCTCATAATTTTAATTAAATCAAATGTGTACTGTACGTGTAAAACTGAAACTGACCTAACAACCATCACCTTTTCTGCAGAGCGTGTTTAATTGTACTGTTTCAGCACATCAGTTTTTTTTTCCCCCACAAACTTTCCAGAGGAGCTATAAATATTTTAAATAAATACACACAGTATTGCTCATAAGGTCTGCTATTTGAGGTCCAGTTATTTAGATGCATACATCTTTTTTTATCTCAGCTTTTCAGCTGAGATACACAGATCATACATAAACAATGTAGTAAAAAAATCAAGTATTTAATCATTAGGTATAACAGTTTCCCTTTAGGCCTCTGAAAACACCACCTTCTACCTTGTGAATACCAGTACCTCCTAATTGTCTAAAGGCTTTATTTCTTAAGAGCATGACATTAAAAACTGCTAAACTTTACAGCTGCATGTTTGCTCGCAGCATTCCAATACCTCTCAAGCAGTGAAAACAAATAACCTGCTGCAAAGCTGCTTATTATGGAAAAAAAAACCTCAGTTACATTCCCAGATCATAATCATTAGCTTTCCCAGCTGCAAATAACTACAGGTGCAAAGAGACAATGTTCAGACACTCAAAACAACCTGCTTTTTTGGTAGTTATATGATGATTTATATTACTAAGTAATATTCTTTAGTATAAAAGTTTTTTATAATTGTTATAGAGAAACATGATCAGATTTTCCCTGGTTCAGAAAAAAGACGATTCAAATCTGTAATCTTTCCACTTGTATGTCATTGGAAAATACAAGAAGTTTCTGCTTTGTGCTAAGACATTAACAAGTACAACCCCCCTCTCTGCGGGAGTGCTGGCTGTGACAAATTAAACTGGTTTCACAGGTATTTTCAAAGTAGGAAGTACAGTACTTACTAGTTAAGAAAGCTAAGCTCCTCAATGAAATCGCTTTAACATGCTAATGCGTTGGTGTAACAGTCCGGGCGTGGCAAGCTTCCAATGTCAACTCGACTCGATTGGAAGACAATGAACGTATTCTAGCCCTAAATGAATTAATAGCAAACATGGTTTACATAAAAGACATTTTTCCAAGAAAGTTTATAATAATTCGATCAATAGTTGAAATCTGAGCCTAAATATAAAGAAAAAGCATTTTCAGAGAGCAATCACTGTGTTTATGTAGAAAAAGCAATTAGGTTTATGAGCAATCTAATTACCTATTCGCTTTAAACGCTATATAAAATAAAGTTTATTTGAATGATATGAATGATAAGTGTCGCAGTTTAAATAATTTTCGTAGTTAGAAATTATGAAACGCTCTGTTAAAAGCAAGAGAGTTTTTTTGTCCGTTGCAGTAAAAGAAGATGCCTGAAAAAGTAGGGCTTGGACAGATTCCAAGTGCATTTTTGCAATATACGTTGCATTGTCCAATGTGCTGCTGTAATACAGTTTAAAATACAGTAAGTCTAAACTGTATCAGCTTTATTTATGGGTTGCAATTTAGAAAAAGTCAAAAACCGCAATTTAGAGCTTTCTGGCAAGAGGAGACACCCAAATTAATAATGTAACATGCCACTGTTTGTGCATGAACAAAGTGATACTGCAATTTTCCTTAGATACGCGATTAGAAAAAATAACTTTTTTGAATCCCCGGCAGAACACACTCCATAAGAATCAACGCTTTTATATATCGCCTTTAAACACATATATTTAAACACGTGTTTACGATTTAAATCAAAACGCAATTCAAATCAATATATATGTTTATTTTGTAACGCATAGGTGACTATTCATTGTTATTAAAAATACTTAAATTCAATCATGTTGTGATATTTAGAAATATAAATTTGTTTGGTGCGAGTGAGGTTTTATTTCATCTCTGACCAAGGGAAACATTTAATTTTTTCAAAGAAATGTTTGTTAAAGCAATAAGTCAGAGTTATAGTGGGATTCAATCACAGACCATGTGACATGGGAATCAGCAACCTAACCCACAGCGCCAACAGCAAGGTCACATGCGGAGTGCTGAAAAAGCACTACAGAAACATTATTGACAGACAATGTACAGCATGTACTATTCTTGTGTTGCGGTACATGAATATAATTATATCGTTATTAATTTCTTTAGATAAGCGATTCCATATTATATTCCCTTTTAATCAAATTCTAAAAGTATGCTTGTTGACTCCGGTATCTCTTTAGTTAAAGACTTCGATGCTTAAAATGTTTAGGGAGAAATGGAATACTGGTGTGTATTTTTTCTTTAAAGTACCAAGACCAGCCATATACTGTATGTTTATGTTCCAAAATGAATATTGTTTATGGCCTTCAAACGCGTTACAGTATGCTCCTATTATTTTTATGCTCAGCTACTAAGATTTCCTTCAGTGGTAAAATTCCATATGAATATTCAATACTACAACGGGCACAGTAAAGACGTTTACTGTAAATCTTTCTACGACAGACCAATGGACCAAGAGTGCCCCTGTCGGTCAACCAATCACGCACCGCAGTACCGCGCGTCATCGAGCGTCACAATGTATGACGTCGTAGCCAATTACCTCCGATACGTGTGTGTACCGCGCACTTTGTACCGCTGCATCTGTATGTGTGTATTAATGATGATAGCACTACTGAATACTAGTATTCATGTGAGAATTAGTGATGATAGAGCTACTTTTAATTTTGGTTTTAATTCTAGTATTCATGTTAATATTAGTGATAATCATAGTGTTAGTGTCAGAATATTAAGACTCATTGTCATGTTATTTCTTTTGATAGTATTATTGTTATTATTGGTATTATTAGTGTACTGCTAAGTTTGTGTTATTGTTAGTAATAATGATACTGTAAGCCTTAATTGCAGTGTTACTGTTGTAATATTGGCCGTATTTGTGTGTTAGTTATAGTGTAACTGTAGGTAAGAGTGTAGGTAAAGCCCCGGCTGCCCTGTGGTGGCTCAGGGAGGACCTGTGGGTCGAACTGGAGGGGCTGCTCTAGGTTGAGGAGAGCCGGGTGTGGCCCAGGGCTCAGAATGCGATGTCTTCCATCCAGCTTGACTGCTTGGAGTTGTACGATGAGGTCCTGGCCAAGTTTGGATTGGAGGCAGCATATGTGGGATTAGTGAGTCACTGAAACCCCTCCCCTTGTCCAGCTTACACTGTGGTATCGGGGCGGTACAGGGGCTGGGGCGACTCTCCTGACCCCCTCAGCTTTCCAAGATACCTGCGCCACCCCACTCAACCTGGAAATCTCCCAGATCCAAGGGGAGAGAGACAGGAGCTGGGCTGGGACTCCAGCCTGCTGTTATTTCAAGTGGGTGACTGAAAGACACACCACTTACAGATCAACACTAGGGGGCATCATAGAGTGGGTGGTGAGACTCTTGGTCATCGATGGCAACAGTGGGGTTACTCCCCCTCTCTCTAATGGCTCTATTAACAGTGGGGTGTCTCTCTCTCTCTCTAATGGCCCTATTAACAGTGGGGTGACCCCCCTCCCCCTCTCTTTTGGCTTTAGAGATACCACAGTTCCACCCCTAGGTTGCATCTCCTGTCTGGCGCTGTGGAGGTATGATGATGATGATTCACTGTCTTTGTTCTCTCTCTTTGGTACAAGAGTTGGTACTGAGTTAGTGAAGTTTAACAGAGGATATGATAAGAAATTTTACCAAATCCCAAAATTAAAACAGTGAAGACAACAGGCAACACAACGAGAGCTCTGATAATGGAGGTTTGGTTTGACGGCAGCAGACATGGTCAGGACATCTTGCCTGATTCTCTCTCCCCATTTTCTTAGGATTTTCCCTTCCAGGGCACAGGAATCATGAAGCAGGATGACTAGGAGGAGGCGAAGGAGACACTGAAGTCTTACTTCGAAAACACGAAGGTCAGGTGTCACTTCTCTGAGGTGGTCAAGTGCTTCTGCTAGTCTGCAGCAGAGCTCGACCTCATCCTGCAGAACAACCTGGGAGTCCCTGTAGCTGAGGTCTGTGAATAGCAGGTTAATTTTTTCTCTTTGTAGTAGTCTTAGGACAGTCTGACTTGTTGTGGGACTCAGCAGGAACAGAAAGGTCTTCTGTGTGTCTTCAGTCTCCACAGCCAAGGAGACGCACGATCCAGATGGGTGAGGCTGTTAAAGAAAACAAGATGTTCATCCCTCCCTCTCCTGGACCTCGGCGCCCCTGGGCCCTCCCTCCTCAATCATCTGAGCTCAGAGAAACCCCTGGTGACTGTGCCATGCCGCCCCCATCAACCCCTGGAGGAGCCCCCTCCTTTGAGTAACTTCAGAGTTCCTGAGACTCAGAGACAGGTGAGAAGTGAACAGAACCTCTGTCCTTGTGTGGCGTCACCTGTACAGGCTTTTATTGGAGACACTGTATAAACTCATCTGGACAGACTCTTACTAGATACACTGTATAGTCTCATCTGGACAGACTCTTATTGGACACACTGTATAGAAGGAGATGGAACAGATGAAGCAGGAGGTGGAGAAGAGGAGATGGGAAGTGGAGAAAAAGAACAGTTGTACAGTTGTTCTCTCAAGAATATAAATACTCTACAACAAATACATGAGCTCTATCAATAATACAGATAAGATAATATATCAATAATATCAATCTTCTGTAAGATCAAAATAGACTAGATGAGAAATTGAAATTGAGATTTTTTCCTGAGTGTACATGGTTTACTTGTTTATAGTGTGTAAACATTTCTATGAAGAAAGAAGCTGGTCCCACCCTGAGCATGACAATAATGATTCAAAATCCAAACCCACAAGTCTATTAAGTACCCAACTCGTAAAAACACAGAATACCCTCATATCAAGCTTCACTAACATTTTTTATTATTTTTTTTATAACTACAAAGCAGATGGAGCCACCCCTTAATTGATTCAAACACCAGATTTGTTAAAATTCCACATACCTATTTATATTTATTTCTAACAGCACCGGAGAAGCTGATGTCAAAAACAGTTATTTTACAAACCAGAAACATTTTAAAAAGGACAAAGGAACACAAGGAGCCCACAGTTTCTGGTACTTCAAGTTTGAAAAACCGGATTGATTAACCAGCACACAAATGGATAAACTCCCCACTTGATTGACAGCAGGCTGTGATTCGGTGAAAACTACCAAGAATGAGAGCGGAGACTATGATTGGACAATTCTTTGTAAATAATTGGGAGCCATACAGGCTTTGATTGGCTAAGGCTACCAAAAATGAACTGAGACCCAGGGCTGCAAGTGTATAATGTGGGAAGATTTTCATCAGGTGTATCTGTGTTCAAGTCCTGGTGTGAATATGTTGAATGCAGGTGTGGCCTTCTGTTTAGACTCTGCAGCGCTCTGGTTGTCAGCTAGCTCTCTAGGAAGAACGGCATAGAGACAGGAACTACAATTTGCCTGCATTATGCACAGAATGACTACGTTGGTCTAGCAGTTAGGATTCCTGGTTTTCACCCAGGTGGCCCGGGTTCGGCTCCCAGTATAAGAATGCCTCTCTGTTGCCTTTTGGTTTCCAAATGAGCAGCTCAGTTTAGAAAAGAGCAGTGTAGAGCACCGTGAGGTCTGCAAAAACGTGTAATAATAGCGATCACTTGTTTCAGCCAGATTTTGTACTGAAGCCCTTAAATTTTGCCAGGTGGGAAGGGGTAACTTGTATAAAGTATTGAACTTCAAGAAATTTACTCGTCAAGGTAATATTTTTCCACATTGTAGCCATTTCTCCACTTCTGTACCCTGACTTTCTCTATTGCTAGAGAGCTGTAGAATCTGGAGTCACTTATCCAGCTCTGGGAACAGTGTCTAGATGACAGGTTTCTGACACAGGCCAGCAGGTTTTGTGCCAAAATATCTTGATATTTGGAGCTAGTCATTATCCTATGTATTTTGACTAGAGCCCCTGTCCCAGCTGAAGAAAAGCATCCCCAAAGCATGATGCTTCCACCACCAAGTGGTGTGTGATGATGGGCTGTGTTGCACCAAACATATCTTTTAAACTTAAGGCCAAAAGGCTCACCCTTTGTCTTATAAGACCATAAGACATTTTTTAGGATGACTGAATGCATTTTATTGCAAAATTTAGATTTATTTTTTTGTGAAAAATGGCTTCTGTCTTGCCTCCTACCCCATAGCCCAGACGTGCAGAATATGGGAGATTGTTGTCACATGCAAGGAGTGACCAATACCCACCAAAAAGTCCTGCAGCTCTGTAGGCCTCTTGGTAGCTTCCCTAATACGTTTTCTCCTTGTCCCATCATTAACTTTGGAGGGTTGTCCTGATCTTGTCAATGTCCCTGTGGTGCCACATTTGATGATAATCTTCACAGGGCTCCATGGTACATCCAATGCCTTTGATATTCTTTTATACCCCTCTCCAGATCAGTACCTTTCAACAATAAGATCCCTTATATTTTTAATCACCTCCTTGAGGACCATGGCTATCCCAGTAGACTTCAACCACGAAAGTTACAAGGAAGTCCTACAAGAACAGCTGATTTTTATTTGGGGTTAATCATAATCACTTTCATTAATGGCAGGTGTATGCTACTTAACTTTGGACATGATTTTGAATGTGATTGGTTAACTCTGAACACAGCTACAGCCCCCATTATAAAAGGGTGTGCACACTTATGCAACCAGAGTGTTGTAGGTGTCACGCCCTCTGCAGCCAGAGGGTGCTCCTTCTCTGTCCTGTCTCTCATTTCCGGTTATTTGTTGTCCTTCCGGTATTTCTCTCTCTCTGGGGCTATATATTTCCGGGTCTTGCACTCTGCCCTGGCTCAACATTGATGTTCAGATGTCCTGAGACCCATCTAGCACCAGGTCGTCCCACGTCCGCTACCTGAGGGCATTGGTTTCTATACGGCACTCCTGAACTCTTTGCACGAATGAGCCCGGGCTAACTCCCCGTTCCGCTGCTACGCATATGGGTCTTTTTCCACTCTCCTGCTCTCCACTGTTAGTCCCTTTGGACGTCTGTGACAGTAGGTTTTTTAATTTCAATGATTTTTCCTAATAATTATCTGTTTTCTCTTGAATTTTGTTGGTTGCAAGGTCACATTAAAGATGGAAAAATGTCTGACATGATTTATCTTGATTTCTGGTAACAGTACACAACAAGCAGTGAGCAGCTCACATAGCTTTCAACTCAGTGCGGAGTCCAGAGGGAGGCTTCGCTCGCTGAATGATGTCTCAAGAAACCCTGGTTGAGATTCAACAGGTGTCTAATAATCACGTTCAAAAAGGTGCCGAAAATTTTCTTTTTTAACATAACCTTACATTTACCCATACAGTACAATGTATTTTCTGTACCCTCAAATCCCCAATGTTACTACTTTCTCCTGAGAAACACAAGTATAGAGTGAAATCATAATAAATTATACAACAAATCTATTCAAACGCCCAGATATGTCGGAACACATTTAAGACTTTCACCCCTTTAAATATGTATTTCCTTAATTTCAGTTCTCTTCCCTCCGCAGAATACGGGAAAATTCACTATCGCATATTAAAGGCTGTACAGTACGTACTCAATTGTTTAACAAAAACAATCACATTTCCTGCAAATATCAAGTGGGTTAAGGTTTTGACAAAGAAATCCAATTAAGTAGAGAAGAGATTGAGATTAAGTAGAGATTCTTTATACCACCTCCTTAATACTTTTCACTGAGATGCCTTATGTAGCAGAGAGGTCATTAAAGAGATTAAGGATGTGTAATATTTCTGCTTTTACATGAAATATATTCAGCTACAGTAGACTTATTTAAAATCCAAGACTTACAAGAATCTATTACAGACAGAGATTAAGTGTTTCTAACTTGATTTTCCGAAGTTATTGACTAAGAGGATTTATAATTACTGTTCGGAATGTTTGAGCATTTGTTATTTACATAGAGGTTGAATGTTACAATGTGTAAATGAAGGTAAAATAAATTCTGATATAACATGTATAAAAGAGTAACATAAAGTATAAATACAATATCAAGAAATAAATATCTGATGCTTTTTAAATGTTCCAATATCTAATAATTGAACTGGTTCCTCAATGTCAATTTAGGGTACCACAGGGATCAGTGCTTGGGCCAATATTGTTCTCTCTGTACATGCTGCTGCTAGGTAGGATAATCCAAAAACATAATATTAACTTTTATTCATATGCTGATGACACTCAAATAAACATTTTGTTTACACCTAACGACAACTCGTCTATTATCACTTTATTTAATTGCATTAATGAAGTAAAGACTTGGATGTGTGAAAACATTTTGTTACTCAACTCTGATAAAACAGGTTCTGTTGTTTGGTGGCTACAATACTGATAGGACTACTATAACTTCAGCACTTAACTCAGTGGATTCAAAAATTTGCCTCAAAGACTCAGCACGTAATCATATTAGACACAAGGCTCTCATTTAACTCTCATGTTAAAAGAGTATCAAAACATGCTTCCTACAGTTAAGAAAAATTGCAAAACTAAGGCAGTTTCTATCCACTCAAGACACAGAGAAATTAATGCATGCTCTTGCATACAGCAGGTTAGACTACTGCAATGCCCCACTATCAGGTAGCAAAGACCTTTAGAGACCGCTGTGTATAAGCCCCACATAAGTGATGTGAACAAACAGCGTTTTACAAAGGAGCTGCTTTGGAGTCGACAAAGCTCATCTTGGTCTCTCTGCACAGCCAAATTTCAAGTGATCAGCTCCATGTACAGAAGGAAAGTGCATTTGGTACGAGATGCCATGAAACACCAGAAATACATTGACAAAAGATGGCCTGTCGCTAGGGACCTTTATACAGTTGAGAAGCATGGGAAAAAAGGTGGCTTGTTTCCGCTTGTTAAACCTTCCGTTTAGGCGAAACCACTACAGTATGGAAAGCTTCAGACACTACTGCTGCTGCTGCTGGTGACTCTTGTTGTGAATGCAAGGAGCTGCATCTCCAACATCCCTCATTTCCACTCGATAATCTACTGGACACACCTGCCCCTCACAGAGTCAGTGGAAAGACCCCCGAGTGGGAGTAATGGAAGGCAAAAGAGAAAGGGGTCTTTCTCTTCTTCTCACAAGCCGTGGGACACAACAGACATACAGAAGGTGCTGCAGCACCATTTTCATAAGATGCAATTATGTTGGATGAAATTGTCGAGCTGCTTCAACCTCTGGGAAAGGAAAGGCAGCCTCAGACATGCCCACAGCCACGCCGGCTCGTAGTGGGGGAAGATTTTCCCCCAAATCACCTCCAAGACCGGTGCCCTGAACTGCTTTGCCACAATCAGCCTGTGGAACACGCTGGTGGTGCACCCCAGGAGGCTCACCCCATGGTCCCCCCACTTCACTGTCATCTCCCTGAGCCATGCACCGGTCACAGCTTCTCCAGCCAGCTGTCCAGGAGGCTGAGCTTGAGCTGCTCAAAGTCCTGGCGGATCTAACTGCCAGACAGCTCATCGTCAACCTCCCGCACAGTGTCGACAATAGCTCGAGCAGGTAGAAAGCCATCCTTTATTTCGTAAAGAAGATCCCTGAACTTAGACAATTCAGCCTCATAGAAACATCTACGCCATCGAGACCTGAGCCGGGTGGTTGAGGAACAGAGGCTGCTCAAGCAGCGGAGCTCTCATCTTTGGCATGTAGGAGACATGAACTCCCCCCATGCCAGCAAGACTTCCCTGTAAAAGTGGGGCAGGTGTTCCACCAGCCCCAGAGTCAGCCTCATCAAGAGAGACTCCCACCCCACACCCCTGCAGGTCTTGAGGTGACGTCCAATACAGACGCTATGATTATCCGTGTTAAGGACGCTCTTCATCTTCAGGCCGATATCAGACAGCCCCAGCCCACCCATGGAGACTTCTCCAATAAGGGTGTTGTAGGTGACCTGTGGACAGAGCCCACCACCAGCTGTTGAATCTCTCTCTCAATCCTCTAGGGAAGAGGCATCACAGATAGAAGGTACCACAAGAGGGACAGGCATAGCATTTTGACCAATAAGACCGTTCCCTTAGAGGTCAGGGACTTGCATCTCCACCTGCCAAGTCTGACCCTCATCTTAACAAGCTTTTCCTTCCACAGCAGGAGCCCAGTGGCCTACTCATCAATACCAATATAGACTGCGAGGACCTTAAGGTGACCCGTCTCCACCTTGAAGGGGTATCCAAGGAGCGGGTCAGTGTCTACCCTCCCCACCGGCATGATCTCAGACTTCTCCAGGTTTACCCTGGTGCCCGAGGCAGTGCAGTAGGCCTGCACCACCTATGGTGTTGTTGGCATATTAATAGATCAGTGAGGTGGCAGCGCCCCCAGGCAAGGCAACCCGTGCACCCGCTCCTTCCTGAGAATCGCCAGGCCCAAGGGCTCAGCCACTGAGGAGTAGAGCAGGGCAGACAGAGGGCAACCCTGGCACATTTACCTGGTCACAGGAAAGAAGATCGTGAGGGAACCATTCACCCTGACACACCTCATGATCCCCCTGTACATGAGCCTCATGTCCTCTCCCTTTCCAGTCATGTCCTCCACAGGAAGACAGATGAAGGGAAATCCGTGTGCTGATTGACAATAAAAAAGTCACTTCAAATTATCCACCAATCTGTATTATGTGTCTGAGCACATCTTTCCTTCCTCCTTTGCAGTGAGCACATTTCTTTCAGTGTCTTCTCCTGTCTTTTCCTTGCTGTATTACTGTCCCCTTCCCTCATGTGGAGATGGATCTACAGCCAAAACCCTGCTTGTTTCACCCTGTTTGTGCACCGTCAGTCTGTGTGAGGAGAGGGACTCACGCTGCTCCGGTGGCACAATAGGTCAGCATACTTATACAGCAGAGTCATGTTGAGATTGTGAGTTCCAGCATCTCCTGGAGCATCATTGATTCTGATATACATAAATAAATTGGTACCAGATGATAATTTATAGCGACTTCCTGATTATTTGTCCCACAATACACACTTTTTTGGGGAAAAAAATTGAATTGATGTATCATGTGAACCCTTGCTCTTAATAATAATATAATAATAATAAACTTTATTTTATATAGCGCCTTTAAAGGTGGCTTCTCAAAGCGCTTTACAGGATGACAATAACAATAAATAAGAAGACTACAACAATAAATAAGAAAATTTCACAAGACAGGACACAATTATAATTACAACAATACAACAATAACAATAGAGGAGACCGTGGAAGATGGTATTAAGAAGAGCAGAGGGGTGAAGAATGGAACCAGTTAAGTAAAGGCTTTACTGAAGAAGAAAGTTTTGAGTCTGGATTTGAAGGAGTTTAGAGAAGGTGACTCTCTAATATCCTTGGGTAAAGAGTTCCAGAGCTTGGGGGCATAGCAGGAGAAGGCCCTGTCGCCCATACAATGTAGACGGGCTTGGGGGACAGTAAGGAGGGCAGAATTTGAAGAGCGGAGGTTGCGAGATGGAAAGAGATTGCATTTGGTATTGCATGTAATTAGATGCTAATTATTTTATTTACTTTGCCCTCTTGTTAAGATCTGTTACATCAGGAAAATAAAGTATATGCTCAGTAGAGGGGTTGTCATATTTTGTCTGTTAATCAAACATAATCAACAATTATGGACAACCATTTTTTGCCAAGGTTGTGAATTATAATGCCTTAAAAGTCACATTTAAACTTTCTGTAAAATTAAAAAAAAAAACACAGAAATACAAGCGGGCACTGATTTGTGTCCAGAATACTCCAACTTAACAAATCCTGCTCCAGAAATTGTCTCTTCTCCCCTTTTGAGCCACTGCCCACCAAAAGGTCTCTGCGTGTCTCTGTTAGGGAGATGTCAAGATGCTGAGCCTGTGCTGTGCTTCAGTGGCGGGTGTAGAGGACACGGTGTTGTACATGGAATGCAAATTGA
Source organism: Lepisosteus oculatus (assembly GCF_040954835.1). Taxonomy (NCBI): domain Eukaryota; kingdom Metazoa; phylum Chordata; class Actinopteri; order Semionotiformes; family Lepisosteidae; genus Lepisosteus; species Lepisosteus oculatus. Next base: position 6,711,757 of record NC_090709.1, read on the forward strand.
GCTCCTTGGACATGAAAACTGACAGATGGTTAAAACTTCTCTCAATAAACAGGAGGTCTGGAATCCTGAGGTGCGTTTCTTCCTCTCTTGTCATACAGAATGTATCATTAAGGACAATCACATATGGCTTGATTTTGTTAATGGAAGTATTTATTTCCTTTCTTGGGACAACGTGTTTTTCGAGAAATGCATACAATTTGCGAAATATGAAATACAAATTTTGCTTATGATGCAGAATAAATACTGCCAGCTGTGAAGAATATGACAGCATTTTTTTCTTTAACCAAAAACCTGCAAAGGGAGACGTTTTCGTTGTGGTAGGGCAAAACAATAAATCTGTTCCGTTTCACAAAATTCACACTTACGAACGGTGCAAGTCGCAGGTTATTCACTCCTCTTGACTAGGTGGCGCTAGGAGGTGCAGTGACGTTTATATCCGTCTGCAGAAACTCCTCTTTCTCAGCTCCGCTTCTCGGTTGTTTTGAAGCCGCGGCCGCGCTAACGACTGACGTCATCACACGGCGCTACACAGCGTACCTGTGGGTGCTTGAATTATTTTTTTTCTATAAAGAAGAAAGTTGTTTTTTTTAATAACTTCAGTTTCTGAAAACGTAGCATCTTGTCAACTGTGTTTATGCTTGAACAGAGCACAGCCCTGACAACAGAATCTGTGAAGAATAAAAATAAAGAAGCAGTTCTGTTTAAACATCGCAAGTCAGCCTTTGTTTCTGATCGACTCTGAAGAAGGATGGCGGAGTGCTTGTTAAATCTGCAAACCCAGCTTGACTCGTTCATGCAGGTTTTGCTCAAATCGATTGTGTATGAAATGTCAGAAGTTTTTGGAAACAGAATTTCTGACTCTGAGGACGAGTTTCAAGACAAACTCCGCAGCGTCCAAACTCTGGTGAGACGGGCCGTGATTAAAATCACACAGTGTGTGGAGGACAGTGTCGGGAGTGAAATGGCGCAGCTGAAGAAGGAGAACGAGAGCCTGAAGGTGAGATTGCAGCTGTGGGAGAAGGAGTCGGGAGCAGGAGGAGATCAGGGACTGACAGATCGTGTTGGACACACACTTCTCTGTGAAGTCACTGCAGAAATAAAAGAAGAAATGGACACGGAACTGCAGCTCTCAGGTCAGTGTGGTGACTTGTATGAAGTCAGAGTGTGTGTGTTAAAAACCAGTGTCTATAACTAACTCAATGGTGAGATTTTTTAAACAACAAACTTTATTTAAAAAAAAAAACATCTCACAATAGTAAACCTTCTCATTATCAGTACGCGTTCTAACAAAGTATCAAACCGTCATCAAACTTTCCTCACTGGTGAGAGTATAGTGGAGAGATGCTGAGTGACGTTGGACAGACGTGTGATGTAGCAACGGGATTCTTTATTGGAAACTGAACTGTTTTGTCCGGTTACGGTGCTGAAAACACCTCGTTCACATTCAACAATTGTTTCACTTTTGAATCAATTTGTACTCCAACGTCATTAGGAAACATCATTTATAAATATTGTATTTACGTTGTATTGGTCTAAATTTTATAAGTATACTAATGATTGTGTATATAGACATTATTTAATTGGTTTAAGTATTACTGTCGTCCAGGGTCTGTGTCTGTTTTAACTCCTCTGGAATGTTAATCCAGTGTGTCTGTATTAACCCCTCTGTCTCTAAGTGCATTGTTTATGTACTGTACTGTGCAGTAAGTGTGTCTGTATTAACACGACTCTCTCTGTGCAGTTTAAATTACTGTAATGTGCAGTGTGTCTCTATTAATCCCTCTCTTTCTCAATGCAGTGTTAATGACCTGTAGTGTGCAGTCAGTGTGTCTGTATTAACCCCTTTCTTTGATTGCAGTGTTAATGTCCTATAGTGTCCAGTCAGTCTGTGTTAACCCCTCTTTCAGTGCAGTGTTAATGTGCTGTAGTGTCCAGTTACTGTGTCTGTATTCACCCCTCTCTCTCAGTGCAGTCTTTATGTCCTGCAGTGTCCAGTCAGTGTCTGTATTAACCTGCCTCTCTCTGTGCAGTTTTAAAGTAATGTAATGTGCAGTCAGTGTGTCTGTATTAATCCCTTTCTCTGATTGCAATGTTAATGTGCTGTAGTGTCCAGTCAGTCAGTGTGTGTCTATTAACCCCTTTCTCTGATTGCAGTGTTAATGTGCTGTATTGTCCAGTCGCAGTGCCTGTGTGTAGCCCTCTTTCAGTGCAGTCTTTGTCCTGTAGTGTCCGGTCATTGTGTATGGATTAACCCGCCTCTCTCTGTGCAGTTTTAAAGTACTGTAATGTGCAGTCAGTGTGTCTGTATTAATCCCTCTCTTCTCAGTGCAGTGTTTACATGCTGTTACGTCCATTCAGTCTGTCTGTATTCACCCCTATCTCTCAGTGCAGTCTTTATGTCCTGTAGTGTCCAGTCATTGTGTATGTATTAACCCGCCTCTCTCTGTGCAGTTTTAAAGTACTGTAATGTGCAGTCAGTGTGTCTGTATAAATCCCTCTCTCTCAGTGCAGTGTTAATGCACTCTAGTGTCCAGTCAGTGTGTCTGTATTAATAGGCTGGGCAAACGATTTTTAAAATTTTAAAAAAATAAATAAAAAATGAGATATAATGATGTGTTCCTGCTTAACATAGACAGTGCACGATTTTAAAAAAAACATATAAAAACAGGTTTCGAAAGGTAAAAACCACTTTTTATGCACGAAAAATGGGTGATTTTTCTTCCTCGTGATCAGCTCAGAATCTTTGTGTACGCTGTAAGGTTTTTACTTCTTAATTAAACGTTTAAAATACACGAATTTCATAAAGACAACACACGTTTCAAAGAGAAAAAATCCCATTCTTTTCTCTTCCTGGTGTGTGAAACTGATCAGCAGGTCTTTTTTTCCCAATCAGAGGCTCTGAAAATAGCGTACTGCCCACTGCGCTCCGTCAGAGAGGGGCGCGGCACCGAGAGAGGGAGGAGGCGCAGAGCGCAGCAGTACAGAACGAACGTTCTGCTGCCTGGAGCGCTTATGGCAGCGATCGCGTCTGCATTTATAACTTAGTTTTTAAAATTAATCAAGCAATATGAAGCATCTCTTTTTACTTTTAAGTCACTTAATTATCGTTAAGCACAGCTTTCTCACCACTTAGACTACTTTTTGATACCATCCTTAGACAAAGCAGAAACTTCTTGTTCTAATGACATTACAAGTGGAAAGATTACAGATTTTAATCGTCTTTAATTTTGTTACGTTATACATTTTAGAAACGTTTCATCCATACAAACACCACAAAACTATTCTCGATTGTATTTCTGAATAGTATGTTACACTTAGTTCACTGTTTTAAATACATCTAATTAAGAAAGTTAGGTGTTAGCATAAACTATTAGCAATCAATAATATTAAATTTAGCACTGTAATAAGTTGTTGCACTTTCCCCCGCATCTTGTAAATATTTTCAATGCATATTTTCATTGTTCAAATATACATTAAGTCTGACTATCATATAATAAGTTAAATACAAAACTAAAGAAAAAATAGGGTTAAATATAATTCAAAATATTTTGCTAACAATGTTAACTGTCTATGAATAATAAAATGCATTAACTAAGGAGTTGGATGGCACAGTTGTTAGTATGTTTTTTGTTTTGTTTCTTTTTCATAAATACAACAATAGTACCTGATGTCTCAGTGCCTTTCAAAATTAAATTATGCATGCAAACCTGTGAACTAGAAAGATAACTAAGATATCCATCCATTTATAATGGTGGCGAAGTGGTTAGCATTGCTATCTTGCAGCACTGGGGTCCTAGGTTCAATTCCTGCCATCCTGGCAGTGTGTGTGGGGTTTACATGTTCTCTCTAGGTTACATGGTTTTTCTCCATATGTGTGATATGACTCCCTCTCGCACTCCAAAACATACTGGTAAGTTAATTGGTTTATGGGAAAACTGGCCCTGGTGTGTGTGTGTGTTTGTGTCTGTCTGTCCTGTGATGGACTGGCGCTATGTCCAGGGTGTATTCTGCCTTGTGTCCGTTGCTTACTGGGATAGGCTCCAAATCCTCTGTACTGGATAAAGAGATTAGAAATGGATGGAAGTAAAGGCACTGTGTGGATGGAACTATACACAGTGTTAGAAACCCATTATGAAATGGTAGCATCTCACTGAGAATAAAATATTTTATAGTGCTGGCTTAAGGAAACAGCCTTTCCACCTCTCTTGCACATCAGTATCCATACCTAGTTATTTAAACAAATTGCCTCTAATTATAAACATCTTAATATGCTGGCTCTGTGGATCCGCATCAGCTATGTTTGCCCATTCCTTCAATTCATGTGCATCCAACACACAGTTCAATGCCAGCAACTACACAAAATCTAAAATACAATCCTCATTTCAGTATCTATGTAAACATACAGTCTGTTAACTTCATCATCTTCATCAAAAGTATGCCTAACTCCATTAGGAAGTGTGCTTGTTATCAGTGTATTCCTCAGCTTTCCCCAAATTATCTTCTTCTTACCAACATCTCTAGTCTTTTATCCTGCAATAACTCAGCCAACACTTAAATCTCCAAAAGCTGCTTGTGTTAATTTCTTGAAATCACAAATATCATGTGTAAATACTGGCCATGTAATACTCTGCATTGTAGAATAATAGTTTATTTTAAAGGGAACTAGAGAAACTAAGAACTAGAGAAATCAAGAAAGGCTTTTTTTTCTAGAATTAATAAATGCACATCCTGTTCACTGGGGAAATTAAATCCACACTGAGCAATCTTCAATATGTTCAGAATATGACAGCAAGAATCCTATCAGGGATGCATTACACCTGTTTTCAAGTCCTTGCACTGGTTACCTATCAGGTTTCGAGTCAACTTCAAAATCCTTATCCTCATTCAGTACCTACAGTATATGGCTTATTATCTGTCTACTCCCCACCTTTGTCCGTCTGACTCTGGTCTTCTAGCTGTCCTCAAGAACATCTACATTCTGTGGGTGACAGGGTCTTCTCTAGCTGCACCCCAGAACTCTCAATTTGTATTCCCAGTGATATCAGTCACGTACCCTAAATGCATTTAAATCTAACCTCAGAACCTTTCTTTTCAGAAGACTTAGTGTCTGTATCTGCTTCGTTTTCTAATTTTGGTAGCACCTCTAACTGCTTGTCTTTCTTATATGTATTTACTTTGTAATCTGTGGTCCTTTTATCTGTTTTTATATCTACTGTATTGCTTTGAGATGCCACCTTTAATGGTGATATATAAAATAAAGTTTTTTATTATTGTTATAGAGAAACATGATCAGATTTTCCCTGGTTCAGAAATTAGAGAAACATGATCAGATTTTCCCTGGTTCAGAAAAAAAGATCTAAAGTATACTATTTGTCACTCTTCTCATTCCCTTTGCTAAATGACATTTCATATTAATCTGATCAATCTAACTGCCTGTTTTCTGTGCTTTCTCTATCCTGCTAGATTTGCAATTATTCTGAAAATGTTCTTCTTGAAATAACTCATTTCTAAATACCTTTTTTCACTGTTAACATCTTGCAGCAACTCTGCGACAAAATATACACTTAGCTCAACCTGACAGTTCATCCTGCTACCAACATTGAATAAAAAAAATCTTAAGATTTCTATTTATGTCTTTCTTTAGTGGTTTCATTAGTGACAAAGGCTAAACTTGGAAAAATGTATTTTATGTGTTGTGGAAAAAACTGACTTGCTTTAACAAAATATGTTTACAGATCCTTTCACCTGCCAATCTACCTGAATGCCCAACTATCTGAGAAGCCCTCCATGAAACCATGGTTGCTATTAATTCATTTAGGGCTCACTGACAGAATTGCTGTTTTTTATGCATGATAATTTTCTGATTCCTCACTCTGTTTCATGTTTATAGATAAGACTTTATTGATCGCGAAGGGAAATTGATGTACATGTTCATATACATGATGAACATGTTTGCATGTTCTTTTGTAACATACACCTTTTTGTGATTTTTTTGTATATCTAAGCAAGTGTTCCTGCATCCCTCTTCTGCACTGTAGTCATGGCTTTTTTTCTGTTTGCTTATTTCAAAGCAACACCTGCTCCATTTCTAAAACTTTTTGCCCATGTGCATTTTTGTATTTTTTACACCTCTAGCACTTAAACGTCCTAAATTTTCATTTGCATTAATTTGTAGAATGAATTTGAGTTTTAGCCTTAAGTTTTCACTATCTTTTGTTTCTTGTCCTACAACTGTTATTATTGATCACCGAATTATTGTACTTGACATGACTTCATTCAGCCTTTCCTGAACGTCTATGACAGGCAGAGAGAGTGCCGTTTCTGGTGCGATCTTTTGCAGCTGACATTTCACTGTTTTAAACGAACAAGAAATTAGATTGCTCATAAATCAGTTATTCTATATAAACACAGCGTAATTGCCCTCCGAAAATCCTCTTTTTCTTGTTCGTTTTAGAGACCTTGATCGAAACTGATTTTAGATGTCAGAAAGGATTTATTTTCTCTATTTCCTACATTGCTTTATCGAGATTTTAACTTTATATCTAACTTTATATCTAGGCTCAGATTTCAACTATAAATCGTACAGTAATTAATAGCAGTAAATACTGATGTTTTGCACCCTCTTACCACAAAAATATATGTTTTGTAGCTGGGATTAACTTCATTTCATACGCGTAGCTACTACGATTCGGACAGTGAACAGTTAAAGATGGCGGCAAATCAGACACCCAGAGAGGGGGGGGGGGGCGTCTTCTCGCCTCCATAACTAAAATGCCAAATAGGAGTGGCTTAAGCGACATACACAGTCGTGTAACTGACAGTTTGAGGTAGCCTATCGTGTAAATTTCGCTTTGTTGCTGATGGGTTAAGCTTTCGAAACTCTGCCCCAAAGTCATGTGACTGATTTTTCGCCCTGTTTCGTTGGTTAAACGCAATGATCACAAGCACCACCATGGTAACTGGGATGTGTAGTTTTTAATTCTGTTTGAATTATAACTGTACATACTGTCTTCATATTTGGCCAGGGCTTTAAAGAGAAGGCGCGCCAAAAAATTTCGGTGCCGTCATCTCCGCTTTAAAGGTACCCCCGTGCTGGAAGCATTTGACCTCGGAACGTTTGCCCAGCGTAGTATTAACCCCTCTCTCTCTCAGTGCACTGTTAATGTAAATGTAATGTAATTGTGATATTATTACAGTATACTTTTTACATGGTAGTTAGGTTTCTGACGAAGCTAAATCAGAACACGCCCTTATACCCACTTATTCCACTATGTTTAAACAACCCGAATTGATTGTGAGTGTACTTGTATGCGTGTGTGTAGTTTAAAGCTTTTAAGATCACATGGCCTCAGCTATCACTACTATGCTGATGATACTCAAATATACATCCATATCAAACCTGACACTGATGTGGCTGTCTCTATTCTATTTATTTGTATCCCCGATATAAAAACTTGGGTGACTCAAAATGTCCTTCATTTAACTGTGACAAGACTGAAGTCCTGCTTATTGGCACCACCCATCAACTTTGTACAACCAATGTGTAACTCCATCTGTAGATGGTCTTGTACTTGAGCTTCAGTCTAAATTGAAAAACTTGTGGATGATATTTGACCTTCGACCCACATGTGCAGCATGTTGTCAGAACATCTTTCATTCACCTCATAAATATTGCTTGACAACGCCCTATGTTATCACTAACTGTGGCTGAAAAGTGTTGTCTAATCTTAAATCGACTTCTGTAACGCTCTACTCTCTGGGGATTCTAAATCCCCATTGAACAAACTCCAGTATGTCCAAAATTCAGCAGCCAGAATCCTGACCAGGTCTAGTACAAATGATCAAGTTACTCCTATCCTGGAGTCCTTGCACTGGGTTCCTGTCAAGTTTCATATCGACCTAACAGTCCTCCTGCTCACCTATAAGACTCTCCATGGCTCGGTACCTGTCTGAGTTATCACCCTACTCCCCACCTCACAACCTTCTCTCTTCTAATTCTGCTCTCCTTACTGTCCCCCAAGCCCATCTACATTGTATGGGTGACATGGCCTTCACCTGTTATCCCCCCAAGCTCTGGAACTCTCTCCCTAAGGATATCGGAGAGTCACCTTCTCTAAACTCCTTCAAATCCAGACTCAAAACCTTCTTCAGAAGAGCCTTAATTTAACTGTTCTGTACCCCTCTGCTCCTACTGTACTTAGTACCACTGTCTACTGTCTCCTCTAACTGTGTATTCTCATCGTGCTAATTTTGTGTATTTTTTGTTGTTGGCATTCTGTAAAATGCTTTGAGAAGCCACTTCTTTATAGGTATAAAACTATAAAATAAAGTTTATTCTTATAAAGGTCGTGTCTTCTTGTCCTTTGTTTACAGGCTCAGAGGCCAGTGTTCTCTCCGATGCTGGGGAAAGGGCTCTTCTTGAACAGCAGCACAGGAAAGAGGACTGGAGCTCCAGTCTGATGCAGGAGACAGAGCTCACTGCCGCAGAAGGGAAAGAGGCACTTAGTGAGCAGCACACAGACAGCAGACAGAGTGTCAAGGATCTGGACTCTGTGCCCATGATGAAGACAGAGCCTGAGAGTGAGCCACCTGGGCTCTTAGTATGTGATGATTTTACAGAGAAGATGAATAATCTGGACACAATCAATATTACACAAAGTTGTAATGAACTTGGCTGCGTCTCTGTACAAGAGCACAGTAAAAAACTGGATGTTTTATATCTTACAGAGCAGGGTATGGATCCCAAGTTGATTGACCCTGCAGAGAAGCAGACTGATGTGTCTGGTAAAGAGAAAAGTACTGAGTCACAGCACACTGAGAAGAGTCAGTACAGGGAGGAGCAACAGCAGCTCCTACAGGGCTTGATAAGAATTAGGCCTTGTTCTGTTCAAGTGGAGAGACTGTCATTGCACAGTCTAAAACAATCATATGATCCCTTAGATTCTGTTGAGTTTACACACAGGTTTAATAATCTGGTTACTGAGAAAATTGTTGAAAGTTTTAATGAATGGGAGAGTATGTCTGTTCTTGGGCAAAGAGAGAAACAGCTGAATGAACTGGACGGCTTAAGTGTCAGAGAGCTGGAGAAGGAGCCCCAGATGATTCACACTGCTGAGCAGCACACTGAAGGTCACGGTGGAGAAAACACAGCTCTGTTTCAGCACACAGAGCAAGGCCATTCCATGGAGCATTTGCAGAATAAGAGACCCCAGCACGATCAGAGGATGAGGAAGAATCACTCAAGGCCTTGCTCAGATGGAGTGGACAAACTGCCATTATGGCACGGGGAGGAGCAGCTTTTCTGTCAGTCTAGCATTTCAAAACCCTACCAGCACCTTCACACAGCAGAGAGACCTTTCAGCTGCAGTCATTGTGTGAAGAGTTTTAGTAAGTCAAGTAACTTAATAGACCACCAGCGCATTCACACAGGAGAGAGACCTTTCAGCTGCAGTCAGTGTGGGAAGAGTTTTAGTCAGGCAAGTCACTTAAAAAGGCATCACCCCATTCACACAGGCGAGAGACCATTCAGCTGCAGTCAGTGTGGGAAGAGTTTTAGTCAATCAAGTAACTTAAAAACCCACCAGCGCATTCACATAGGAGAGAGACTGTTCAGCTGCAGTCAGTGTGGGAAGAGTTTTAGTCAGTCAAGTAACTTAATAGACCACCAGTGCAGTCACACAGGAGAGAGACCATTCAGCTGCAGTCAGTGTGGGAAGAGTTTTAGTCAATCAAATAACTTAAAAACCCACCAGCGCATTCACACGGCAGAGAGACCTTCACCTGCAGTCAGTGTGGGAAGAGTTTTAGTCAGTCAAGTAACTTAAAAACCCACCAGCGCATTCACACAGGAGAGAGACTGTTCAGCTGCAGTCAGTGTGGGAAGAGTTTTAGTCAGTCAAGTACCTTAATAGCCCACCAGCGCAATCACACAGGAGAGAGACCATTCAGCTGCAGACAGTGTGGGAAGAGTTTTAGTCGGTCAGGTGGCTTAAAAACCCACCAGCACATTCACACAGGAGAGAGAACGTTCAGCTGCAGTCAGTTTGGGAAGAGTTTTAGTCTGTCAAGTGACTTAAAAACCCACCAGCGCATTCACTCAGGAGAGAGACCGTTGTAGCGGCAAGGTTTATTAAAATACAGGAATTAAGTTTGCTGCTCCCTTGCCAGTCTCTCTCTCCCTCATCTCAAGTGGTGCTGGACACAGAGAGGCGATTCCATTTGGTTCACATTTAAGGTGTTTTTCTAGCTGACAGTGTGTTCTGATAAGGAACAACTCCCAAAGCTGAGACACGTGAATGGTCATCTCTGGTGCCTCGCTGTCTGGGAGATTCCAAGGGAGAGTCTCATCCCAAGTGGTTTACAACCCCAAGGTCAGAGTTCATGGTTACTCATCCTCACACGGGGCAACAATAACTGTAGGGGTTTGTGCATTTCCCGGGACAATTGTTAATTGTAGCAGTAAGTCATGAAATGATTCTTGAATGCCCAACGAACTTTCAACCAATGAGCGACCGTAGTTCCTCCAGGTACAACTCCAGCTCCTCCTGGACATCCTCAGACTCGGCTCAGACAGTCACGTAATGGCCAGTGTGTCCCAGTGCCAGGACTTTTCCTTGTTCTAAGAGTTGAGAATGGAGGTTGCCAGCGTGTAACCAAAGGATCCACCCGAGGTTAGCCCAGCAGCAAGCCTCGTGAACCCACCGCGAATGCTCACCTGATCAACGAGTGAACTACGGTTGGAACTGTGGACAGCTGAATATCAGTATTCAGGACTCGCGCTACATCGGGAACGAACCGGTCTTCTTCCTGTCTAAAGAGTGTGACTTTTCTGTGTGCAAACTCTGGTAGTTTCAGCCAACACAGGTCTTCAGAGAGCATCAGCAGCGCACCTCAGCAGAAATCTCTCCCTCCTTCTCCTTCTCTCAAGTCGAACCAGCACTGCCTTGCACCAGGCCAGAGAGCACCGATTGGACACGGCAACAGCCTGCCACTGCTTCTTTGCATCCGCGGGAGATCTGAATCCCCATAGAGCGGATGAGTATTCAACTTTCTGCATTACAGCTCGAGAATTCAATTGTTACCTCAACCTGAGTTGATATCAATTTAATTCCTATGAGTCATGTACTTGCTTTTGAGTATCTAATGTACAAGTTGTAACAAAGTTCATTTACAAAGTGGTCTAAATGAATGATATACGGAATGTATGTCCCTCTTGGTTTGTAACTCTTCGTGATTGAATATATACCTTTTGTAGTTCAGGTGGGTAGCTGCGTCAGCATGCGTAGGCTGCAAAGGAACAAGTAATAGGTTTATTCCATGCTGAAAAAAAGAAGAAAGAGAACACAACGTTTCGGCCGTGGAGCCTTCTTCAGGTGTGAGAGAGACAGGGCAGTAGGCAAAGGTAAAGTAGCGGGAGAACAAAGGTTGAGAGGGAGGAGGAGTGAGAGGCGGGAGCAGGGGACAGAAAGGGAGGCCAATCAAGAGCTGTGAAGTCAGAATGGGTGCAGAGAGGTGTGAAATGAAACTTCCAATGAATGGAGAAAATTTAAAAGAACAGTAATCTGTCGTTAAGGGAAGGGAGAATGTGTGATCCTAGCTGCAGAATAATTTTAGTTTCAGTGGTCTTTCTGATGTATGAGTTCGGAAAACCGTCTTTGAGAACACAGACGGAGAGATTAGAGTGGTCGTGGCCGTCAGAGGTGAAATGAGAAACAATGGGCTTGGAGAGATCTTTAATCTTCACAGCCCTGACGTGTTCTCTGAAGCGGTCTCCGAGTCTCCTTCCTGTTTCCCCAATGTAGATGGCTGGGCATTTACTGCAAGAGATACAGTAAATAAGGTTGCTGGAGGTACAAGATGCTGTCTGGGTGATCCGGAATTGTCCTGAGGGGCCTTGAATGAGTGTGGTGGTGGCTGTGTACTTGCAGGTGATACAGCGAGCTCTTTTGCAAGGGAAAGTGCCTGGTGTGGATGGTTGCTGAGGGCGGTCAAGGGAGCTGTGAACAAGGAGGTTACGCAGATTAGGTGGTCGGCGATATGAGATGATAGGGCGATCAGAAAAGAGGGCCCCAATGTAGGGATCATCCTGTAGGATGGAAAAGTTCTGGTTAATGGTCCTGGGGATAGGAAGTGTGTTAGGGTGGTAAGGAAGCACCAAAGGAATGCGGTTGTTACGGCGGGAGTTCCTGATCGGGTTGATGGTCCGGGGGGTGTTTTTGGCTCGGGCAAGGGCCCTGTCAATCACACTGCTGGGATATACTCTGTTGATAAAAAATGAGTACATTACGAGGGCTTGGTTTTCAATGTCGATGTCGTCGCTGCATAATCGTCGTAACCTAAGGAACTGTGAAAAAGGAAGAGAGTTTTTAGTGTGGTTGGGGTGAAATGAGCTGTACAGGAGGTAGCTGTGTGAATCCGTGGGTTTGTAATAAACTGAAGTGGACAGTCGGGGGTAGTTGATAGACAAGTGGATGTCTAGAAACGGAAGAGTGGTGGAAGAAATGTTAACCGTATATTTGAGGGACGGGTGGAAGTTGGTGAAATGGTGCAGGAAGAATTCAAGCTGATCATTGGAGCATGTGGCGGCACCGACGCAGTCATCAATATATCGTTTGTAGAGGTCAGGGACATAGCCAGTGTGCAAATAAATATTTATAATAGAATGTATAATTTAACACAGCAAAAATATATTGTATTTTGCACTATAATCAGATATTTCAAATGAAGCCCTCTGGATTTGATTACTCTTCTCACTTTACAAGCCGGAGCAGCTGATGCACCATGTGTCTTCCCATAAAAAGTCTTTGACTCCATACTATGGCTGTTGCAGTGCAGGCTCATATATGAGTAGAACAGGTGAACCTTTCAATGAACGAGGGGTTCCTTTTCACACAAGACTGATAGGAAACAGTCAAAACTTGCCACACCCGGACTGTTAAATTGATCAACCATTTTTAATAGCTGTGGAAATGCACTCACACTGTAGGATACGCACTCGGTGCGCCACAGGCGTCACATTCACATGTCAAACACTTGTTTTCAGTAGCAGGTGATTTGGGATCCCCCAGTCTTCGCTTTATCATCCACGCAGTATGCCTGTTCCAGAGACATTTTCATTGTTGATAACTATAGGGGGAGAGCATGTAGATTCCAAAACACTCTACGGCAGCAGAAGTGAGCAATTACCTGCTAGAAAAACAAATGTGTTCCCAGAAGCATATACTGCACAATTACCACAATATTTGTAAACATTTCCGATACATAACCACGTTATGTGCTCTACATTGTTCTATTTTGTACTGTGTGAGGAGAATACACACTCTATTATTGTTGTTGCTGAGCTTCGAGTCTCCTACTTATTTCTTCTACTAGCTTGCATAGAAAGTCATCGCCCTGCTTTTTGTCTATCACTTAATAAAAAGGTCAACGTAGAAAACGTTATTTATTACTGTGTGTTTATTTTGGGGATTAATATTTACTTTTATAATAAAAGAAAACATTTTCATACTATTTTTTTTAATTAAAATTGGAAAGGTATGTTTAATTAAATGATTTTATTGATTCACAATCTGACAAAGCAAGACAGAACAAAAGCCTTCATGAAATCACATTCTCGAATTTATCCCCTTGCACTCAACAATTTAAGGAAGAACACGAAACCGCCTGTTATTAAAATTGTCGCAGTTTTTTTATCGCTCTGAGGAGTTCTTGCACCCCCCCGCCCCCCCAAAATACAGTCTTTCAGGGAATGCCATACCATTTCTATTGGATTTAAATCTGGGGATTCTGCTGGAGTTTTCACCCAGTTTATTTCCTCTGCTTTAAGTCTTCCCTTTGCTGCTGTGCGTTTCAGATCGTTGTCCTGACAGAAATGATGCCTAGATCCAAAGTGCTCCCTGATGTATGGGGCAGTAGATTGTTTGATCATGACTTCCTCGAAGAATTCCCGATCCATTATTCCTTTGAAATTAAGAAGTTGTCCTGGGCCTCTTCTAGATATTCCACCCCCAGCCATGGACCTTCCAAAGCCACTGTTGTTTCATCAGTGAAAAGTGCATCATGAAATGCATCTCTCAGTTCAATCCATTGAAGTGCTTGCTTGAGCATTTCTTCAGTTTTTACCTTTATCTCCATCCTCAGCACTGGCTGGAGATGCTGTGTGTGTCCAAACTCAGCGGTTATATAGGACAGGACTCGGCGCGCAGCAGGTGCGACTCATTGCTCTGTGCTGCCCGTGCGGAATGCGCGTCTCCTCCCTCCACACACCATCGCCTCACTAAACCGCCTTCATACTCCCCAGCGGCAATAACATCTCCATTTATTACATTTATTCTTCCCTCTTAACCCAGAAAACTCCCGGGACGTTTTTGTGAACCGGTAAAGTGTCTCTCTATTGGTGGTCACAAGTAGAAACAATGCACGCGCTGAAAGCAGGAAGTCAAAACACTGTACGAGCACATCTGGGTCCAGACTTCTGAAGACTCCTAAAAGTGAATTTCCAGATTCCTTAAAGTCATGTTAAAGTCCCCCATCCGTTCGTTTCAAATGCATAAATTGGATGAGTTCGGGTACTTTTCTGATGTATTTTAATAGTTTGTAACGTGTTAAATATTTTACAAGTAAAATTTATCAACTTCACTTTCATGCAAGGTTTTGCGTGGATACAAAAACACCCCAGTGGGCAAAAGACGTATAATATACGTCTATTAAACACATACCTTAGACGTCTAAATGTGGTCCGCAATTCGTCTAGAATGAAATTCTAATATACGTCTATTGTTATACGTCAATTATACGTCTATGATTAGATGTTCATTATACCTAAATGTTTGGAGTTCTATTATACGGATAAATTTAGAGGACTATTATACATATATGGTTGGAGTTCCGGATAACTTTAGAGGACTATTGTACGTATATGGTTAGAGGTCTATTATACAGATAACTTTAGAGGACTATTATATGTATATGGTTAGAGGTCTATTATACGGATAACTTTAGAGGTCTATTATATGTATATGGTTAGAGGTCTATTATAGGGATAACTTTAGAGGTCTATTATACGTATATGGTTAGAGGTCTAATATATGGTTAACTTTAGACGTCTATTATACGGATAACTTTAGAGGTCTATTATACGTATATGGGTAGAGGTCTATTATACATCAAAGATAGGTTTTATAGGTGTAGAAACAAGTAAACCAAGCCAATGATTAAATTTATTCTGAAAATACACATTCACACCTGAAACATATGTATTTCAAATTATACATTGTATACAATCAATCAACAATCAACATATGGGCAATAATCATAAAAAACACAACTAGTCTTTAACTTCAGCTACAAATTCTGGTAACATGGCAATATACAGTATAGTAATGACAAACACAAACTAATTACATTAACACACTAACTCAAAACCTCATTTTGATTCAAATATAAATTTTAAAATGTACAACTTCTATATTTCCAAGAAAAAAAATAATGCAATGGAAGTTAAGACGATTTTTGTCCACTATTTGCAAACCCTGTCTAATTGTCCTAACAGAACAAGAAACCTATTATTTTCAGTGTCCAGATCTCCTGGCCCCCTGCCTTGCATATGCATTCTTCAAGTAACGTATTGCGTGCTCCTTTATTTCTTTTTCTGTTGATGTAGGGTGGGACTTCAGCACCGCAGCTAGGAGAAACTTATAAAATATTACTTCCCAAATAAATGATGATTAATATCTTCTTTAGTATAATCTAAAAAATGAAAAAATAAAAAATAAAAATTTACTAAGCTCAAAGCTGAAATAAATGTATAAAATTTGGCTTGTATCATAGCAGTTGAGCAATAAAGTCTGTCCTAATTAAAGAGTACCCAAACTTTGAAAGTACAACATAGAATAAGAATAATTAGAGAAACGGCAAAATGATTTTGTGTCATCTTCCCCATTCACACTATTTTTATGTGCCATTTTTTGCTTATTCACGTACTATTTTAATCAAAATAATATTAAGAAAGATCTGTATGTATTCAGATAGTATTATTATTATTTATACTTACTTGTCAAAAGAGGATTGTTGAGATATTTGCGGATAAATACTTCAATCTTCTACGATTGAAAAACGTCTCCAAAATGGTGACCAACGAATACTAGCAATGCATTGTGGTATATAACCAGAAAATATGCTGGGTTAGATATTTTCTCAACGTATGCGTTTATTAATGTTGTCGATATTATGGTTGAAATTTAACATTGATAATACATCGCGTTTAGGTGCCCCCCTGATGTGCAATTTTAACGCATGCAGTTAGTAAGGATCGGTCACTGTTGTAAGGTGTTATATATAATGACATTATGGAATAGGATGGGGACAGGCCTGGAGTCACGGGGGGAGGGAGGAGTGTCGCCCCTTCAGTTTTGGGCAAAAGGATTTACTTAACTTAACTTGCGCCCTAAAAAAATAGTTGTACTTTGTAAATGGTCAGACAACACTAATTGACACTAACAGTCGGACTGTTTGATGTGCAGGAGGACTCTCCGTCCAGGAACAGCACATATCAGTGTCGTTAGTGAGTGTCAACATTACGATCCTGTTTGCTCAGGTGGACCGATTCCTTGCAGTAGTTTATCATTATACTTAAAATCATTATATAACTAGGACTAGTTATAGCAGTCTGTGCTTTCTGTTGGGTTTTACAACTATTTTTTCTTAACATTTCAGAACCTCCATTGATGTAGCTGCAAAAATGAACGCTTGTGGTACTTTTCGCTCCAGGCAATCCAAACTGCGAGAGTGACAAAAAATGTGAAATTGAACTTCATGGAAAATACCAGATCGCTAGTCGTTATCTTCTGTCATGAAGCACTAATCAATGGCATAGCTGCCAGATTTCATTTGGGTAGCTGCACCATACAGCTCAGTTTCAACCAAAATATCACCCCCCCTCAGAATTTCAGACGCCCCCCTACAGATTTTTCCCTGGGCACCGGCCTGTCCAGGAAATGGTATCAACTTTTCTTAAGAAAATAAAAATAGAAAATCTATAGGCACTCAAACATTTTTTTTTTCAGGCAAGGGGCAAGACCCCTCCACAAAACCCTTGTATGCAAAGCTGTGTAAATAAATTAATTACTGCGAAAATAATTTACTTCGTACACTATGCAGATTGCCGTATACTCCTAGATGCAGCACAATGTATAAAAAGCCTTTGGCACTGTGTTAGATGTGTTTTTGACGTTATATATATGCATTTATTAATGTCGTCAATTTTACGGTTGCAATTCAACATTGATTATACATCGCGCCAATGTATATATATATGCATAGCTATATTATCGCTGTGATATATACGTATATTTGACGAATCACTGCCCACTGGGAAGCCAGGGTATCAGCTTGTTACCCTCTCCCACCCCTCTCTGTGTACAGTAGAGCCACCTGTCCTGACTAGAGGAGCTCATCGAGCAGTGTCTGGAGAGAAACCAGGGTATCGGCTTCAACAACGGACGTGGGGAGCTTGTTCCCCCCTCCCACCCCTCTATGTATACAGTAGAGCCTCTTGTCATGACTGGGGGAGCTCATCCAGCTGTGTCTGGAGAGAAGCCAGGTTATCAGCTTGTTCCCCCCTTCCACCCCTCTCTGTGTACAGTAGATCCTCCTGTCCTGACTGGAGAAGCTCATCCAGCTGTGTCTGGAGAGAAACCAGGGTATCAATTTCAACAACAGGGCTGGGAAGTTTGTTCCCCCCTTTCACCTCTCTCTGTGTAGAGTAGAGCCTCCTGTCCTGACTGGAGAAGCTCATTCAGCTTTGTCTATAGAGAAGCCAGGGTATCAGCTTGTTCCCTTCTCCCACCCCTCTCTGTGTACAGTAGATCCTCCTGTCCTGACTGGAGGAGCTCATCCAGGTGTGTCTGGAGAGAAGCCTGGGTATCGGCTTGTTCCCCCCTCTGTGTACAGTAGAGCCACATATCCCAACTGGAGGAGTTCATCCAGCTGTGTCTGGAGAGAAGCCAGGGTATCAGCTTGTTCCCCCCTCCCACCCCTCTCTGTATACAGTAGAGCCTCCTGTCCTGACTGGAGGAGCTTATAGGCATCCTCTCACGAGGCTCCAGTAAATGTAGGGGTTTGTGCATTTACAGGCACAATTATTAATTGTAGCATTAAGTCAGAAAATGATTCTTTGATGGCTATTAGAAGACCGTCCCAGCGGGATACTCAGCAACACACACACTCGGATACTAATACAAGAGAATACATTTATTAATGCATAAAATGTGCATTTGAACATAACAGATCTTATAGTGAGGGTTAGCAGAATACAAAAGGTATACATTCAATCACGAAGAGTTACAAATACTAAGAGGGACATACATTCAGTATATCATTCATTTAGACCGTTTCGTAAATGAACTTGGTTACAACTTCTACACTAAATACTCTAAAGCAAGTACATAACTCATAGGAATTCAATTGATATCAACTGGCATTGAGGCAGTGCTGGTTTGACGTGAGAGAAGGAGAAGGAGGGAGAGATTTCTGCTGCGTTGCGCTGCTGATGCTCTCTGAAGACCGGCTAGTTAGTGTTGGCTGAAACTAGCAGAGTTTGCACACAGAAAAGTGACTGCAGATCTGAGCAAGTCACACTCTTTAGACAGGAAGAAGACCGGTTCGTTCCCGATGTAGCGCGAGTCCTGAATACTGATATTCAGCTGTCCACAGTTCCAAAAGTAGTTCACTCGTTGATCAGGTGAGCGTTCACAGTGGGTTCACGAGGCATGCTGCTGGGCTAACCTCAGGTGGATCCTTTGGTTACACGCTGGCAACCTCCGTTCTCAACTCTTAGAACAAGGAAAAGTCCTGGCACTGGGACAAACTGGCCGTTACGTGACTGTCTGAGCTGAGTCTGAAGATGTCCACGAGGAGCTGGAGGTTTACCTGGAGGAACTACGGTTGCTCATTGGTTGAAAGATCCATGGGCATTTGAGAATCATTTTGTGAATTACTGCTACAATTAACAATTGTCCCAGGAAATGCACAAAACCCTACAGTTATTGGTGTCTCGTGAGAGGATGATTAACCATGAACTCTGACCTTGGGGTTGTAAACCACTTGGGATGAGACTCTCCCTTGGAATCTGCACCAGAGATGACCATTCATTAGGGTGGCTGATGGGACTCAAATTTGGGAGTTGTTCCTTATCAGAACACTCTATCAGCTAGAAAAACACCTTAAATGTGAACCAAATGGAATGGCCTCTCTGTATCAAGCACCACTTGAGATGAGGGAGAGAGAGACTGGCAAGGGAGCAGCAAACTTAATTCCTGTATTTTAATAAACCTTGCCGCTACAACGGTCTTTCTCCTGAGTGAATGCGCTGGTGGGTTTTTAAGTCACTTGAGCAACTAAAACTCCTCCCACACTGACTACAGCTGAAAGGTCTCTCTCCTGTGTGAATGCGCTGGTGTGATTGTAAGTTGCTTATCTGAATAAAACCCTTCCCACACTGACTGCAGCTGAATGGTCTCTCTCCTGTGTGAATGCGCTGGTGGGCTATTAAGCTACTTGACTGACTAAAACTCTTCCCACACTGACTGCAGCTGAACGGTCTCTCTCCTGTGTGAATGCGCTGGTGGGTTTTTAAGCTACTTGACCGACTAAAACTCTTCCAACACTGACTGCAGCTGAATGGTCTCTCTCCTGTGTGAATGTGCTGGTGTGATTCTAAGGCGCTTATCTGAATAAAACCCTTCCCACACTGACTGCAGCTGAATGGTTTCTCTCCTGTGTGAATGCGTTGGTGGGTTTTTAAGTCACCTGACTGAATAAAGCTCTTCCCACATTGACTGCAGCTGAACGGTCTCTCTTCTGCATGAATGCGTTGGTGGGTTTTTAAGTCACCTGACTGAATAAAGCTCTTCCCACATTGACTGCAGCTGAACGGTCTCTCTTCTGCATGAATGCGCTGGTGGGTTTTTAAGTTACTTGATTGACTAAAACTCTTCCCACACTGACTGCAGCTGAATGGTTTCTCTCCTGTGTGAAGGTGCTGGTAGGGTTGTGAAATGCTAGACTGACAGAAAGGCTGCTTCTCCCTGTGCCTTAATGGCAGTTTGTCCACTTCATCTGAGCAAGGCCTTGAGTTATTCTTCTTCATCCCCTGATCGTGCTGGGGTCTCTTATTCTGCAAATGCTCCATGGAATGGTCTTGCTCTGTGTGCTGAAACTGAGATTTGTTTTCTCCATAGTGTCCCTCAGTGTGCTGCTCAGCCGTGTGAATCATCTGGGGCTCCTTCTCCAGCTCTCCGAGACTAAAACCATCCATTTCATTCAGTTGTTCCTCTCTTTGCCCAAGAACAGACATACTCTCTAGTTCATTAAAACTTTCAACAATTTTCTCAGTAACCAGATTATTAAACCTGTGTGTAAAGTATTCAGATACTAAGGGATCATATGACTGTTTTAGACTCTGCAATGACAGTCTTTCGACTTGAACAAAACAAGGCCTAATTATTATCAAGCCCTGTAGGAGCTGCTGTTGCTGTACTGACTCTCCTCTGTGTGCTGTATCTCAGTACAGTTCTCTTTACCAGGTACATCAGTCTGCTGCTCTGCAGGGTCAATCAACTTGGGATCCATATCCTGCTCTGTAAGATTTAAAGCATCCAGTTCTTCACTGTGCTCCAGTACAGAGACACAGCCCAGTTCATTACAACCTTGTGTAATATTGGTTGTGTCCAGATTATTCATCTTCTCTGTAAAATCATCACATACTAAGAGCCCAGGTGTCTCACTCTCAGGCTCTGTCTTCATCATGGGCACAGAGTCCAGATCCTTGACACTCTGTCTGCTCTCTGTGTGCTGCTCACTAAGTGCCTCTTTCCCTTCTGAGGCAGGGAGCTCTGTCTCATGCATCAGCCTGGAGCCCCACTCCTCCTCACTGTGCTGCTGTTCAAGAGAAGCCTTTCCCCAGCGTCGGAGAGAACACTGGCCTCTGAGCCTGTAAATACAAGACAAGACCTTCATAAGAATAAACTTTATTTTATAGTTTCATACCTTTAGAGGTGGCTAATCAAAGCATTTTACAGAATGCCAACAACAAAAAATACACAAAATTAGCACGATGAGAATACACAGTTAGAGGAGACAGTAGACAGTAGACAGTGGTACTAAGTACAGTAGGAAGAGAGGGGTACAGAACACTTAAATAAAGACTCTTCTGAAGAAAAAGGTTTTGAGTCTGGATTTGGAGTTTAGAGAAGGTGACTCTCTGATACCTTGGGGAGAGAATTCCAGAGCTTGGGGCAAAACAGGAGAAGGCCATGTCACCCATAGAGTGTAGACAGACTGGGGGGAAAAATAGTTGAACACAATTAGAAGAGCTAAGATTGCAAGGTAGGGAGTAGGGTGATAATATCAGACCAGTATGGAGGTGCCAAGCCAAGACTTGCAGTCTTATAGGTGAGCAGGAGGATTTTTAAGTCGATATGAATCTTGACAGGAAGCCAGTGCATGGACTACAGGACAGGAGTAATGTGAACACTTGCACTAGACCTGGTCAGTATGCTGGCTGCTGAATTTTGGACATACTGAAGTTTGTTCAATGTGGATTTAGAATCCCCAGAGAGTAGAGCGTTACAGTAGTCGATTCAAGATTAGACAACACTTTTCAGCCACAGTTAGTGATAACATAAGGCGTAGTCGAGCAATATTTATGAGGTGAATGAAAGATGTTCTGACAACATGCTGCACATGTGGGTCAAACGTCAAATATCATCCCCAAGTTTTTCAATTTAGACTGAAGCTCAAGTATGAGACCATCTGCAGACAGAGTTATACATTGGTTGTACAAAGTTGATGGGTGGTGCCAATAAGCAGGACTTCAGTCTTGTCACAGTTAAATGAAGGAAATTTTGAGTCACCCAAGTTTTTATATCAGGGATACAAATAAATAGAATAGAGACAGCCACATCAGTGTCAGGTTTGACATGGATGTATATTTGAGTATCATCAGCATAGTAGTGATAGCTGAGGCCATGTGATCTTAAAAGCTTTAAACTACACACACGCATACAAGTACACTCACAATCAATTTGGGTTGTTTAAACATAGCGGAATAAGTGGGTATAAGGGCATGTTCTGATTTATCTTAATCAGAAACCTAACTACCATGTAAAAAGTAAGACTTCTGTAATAATATCACTATTACATTACATTTACATTAACACTCCGCTGAGAGAGAGAGGGGGGGTTAATACAGACACATTGACTGGACACTACAGCACATTAACAATGCACCGAAACAGAGGTTAATACAGTCATGCTGACTGGACACTAGAGCATATTAACACTGCACTGAGAGAGAGGGGTTAATACACACACACTGACTGGACACTCCAGTATATGAACACTGCAATCAGAGAAAGGGGTTAATACACACACACACTGACTGGACACTCCAGTGCATTAACACTGCACTGAAAGAGGGGTTATTACAGACACACTGACTGGACACTCCAGTACATTAACACTGCACTGAGAGAGGGATTAATACAGACACACTGACTGGACATAACAGTAAATTAACACTGTACTGAGAGAGAGAGGTGAATACAGACACATTGATTGACTGGACACTACAGTACATGAACACTAGACTGAGACATACAGACATGGTCAAACTGTAACTTAGAGCATCTTACCACTGCACTGAGAGAGGAGTTAATACAGACACTGACTGGACACTACAGGACATAAAGTCTGCACTGAGAGAGAAGGGTGAAGACAGACACATTGACTGCACAATACAGTACATTAACACTGCACTGAGTGAGAGGTTGATACAGACACTTTCTGGACACTACAGTACATTAACACTGCATTGAGAAAGAGAGGGGTTAATATAGACACACTGGATTAATATTCAAGAGGACTCAATACAGACAGACCCTGGACGACAGTAATACTTAAACCAATTAAAAATGTTTATATACACAATCATTAGTATACTTATAAAAATTTAGACCAATACAACTTAAATACAATATTTATAAATGTTCAGGTGGGTAGCTGCCTCAGCATGTATAGGCTGCAAAGGAACAAGAAACAGGTTTATTCTATGCTGAAAAAAAGAAGAGAGAAAAAACACGGCTCCACGGCCGAAACGTTGTGTTTTTGTCAGCATGGAATAAACCTATTACTTGTTCATTTATAAATGTTGTTTCATAATGACGTTGGATTACAAATTGATTCAGTGGAAAAATTGTTGAATGTGAACGAGTTAACCGGACAAAACAGTTCAGTTTCCAGTAAAGAATCCCGTTGCTACATCACACAAGTCTTTCCCACTTCACTCTGCATCTCTGCACTATGTTCTCACCAGTGAGGAAAGTTTTTATGACAGTTTGATAGTTTGTTAGATAACAAGAATGTTAACTCTTGTGAGATGTTTTCTTTAAAATAAAATTTGTTATTTAAAAAAAATCTCACCATTGAGTTAGTTATAGACACTGTTCTTTAACACACTCTGACTTCATACAAGTCACCACACTGACACCGGGGTAAAGTTAGCTTGAAGTTCGAAAACGATCTTGGCACACCTGTAGCGTTTTCACGAAATCTCTTAGAGTTACAAAAACACTTGCTTTGTGTATAAAATACATTGTGGATGCTTTCTCAGCCTTTACTTTTTCGTTTTTATGACATTTTTTTGACCAAGCACGAATATTCTTTTGTCCATATCTCCGCAATGGAAGCACATGTGGTGTGTAAAACACTTGGTTTCAGCAGTGTGGCTGTTGTATTTGAAATGCTATTGAGCCATGAAGACGACCCACCTGTCCCAGTGTATTACCTGTAGTGTTATCTTCAGAAAATCATTAAAAAAGTAAAGGCACACGTGTGCCACATCACGTCCGAGTTTAGTGACAACTACCTCAGAGATTGTAAGTTGGGTAGTTTCAGATCAGATCACTTTTTTAATCAAAGGTTCAAGCAAACCCGAATACTTTTGCAAGAGACATTTCAGAATCCTAGTCAAATCCAGTACGATTGCTGGATCCTTCGAATTCGACTGAACTATAGCACAGATCTGCAGTCCACGATTAGAATACTGTGGGTGTGTTGTATAAGCCATACAGCCCAAAATAGTTCTAAAACAGGAAATACATTCTCGTTTAGGAATGTGGTATAAAGTGAAATGGTCTGGGAAGAGTCCTACGTTTGAACGGTTCAAAATAGACGTAAAGGGGTATTTACGGACTCTTTCGAAATGTAAGAACGAGCTGTGCGGACCTTATCTTTATTTAACTTGTGCAATCGTTTTTCATAAAGTGTAATTGTATTATAGCATGTGCCCCTGAAGATTTTCTTGATACGTTATATTTGCTCTTGTTTGTATTGTATGTAGGTTTGTTGTTCAAATAAAAAGTAAAACAAAAAAAATTCCGGATGCGTGCTGCTGTAGAAATAAAATGACATCAAGGGTGCTGTACGCAGAGGTCTGAAACCTGCTCCACAGAAGATCTTTATCCAGAGGTGTTAAAGAAGTCGAGATCTCACCATGAGAGGGGAGGCATTTCAGAAAAAGCAGGTGCAGTTGGTTCCACGGTCATAATACCATTAAGTCAGGCGACAAGAGCAAAAGCCACCCAGCTTCCTGGATGCGTCGGTTTGAATTCCACTGCTGCTAGGGGTTTTTGTGTTACAACCACCAAATGGAGCAATGTGTTTAAAGATACTTTATCAGCTTAACATCTAAGCAGGGAGAAAAAAGTGTTTTTTCTTCTCAACACAAATTCTCATTTCCACCTTCAGCAGGGAAGTTTGTTTACCAAGATCACTTTTGAGTCAGTGCAAATAACAGTGCGCCCTCAATTTTAATGTCGGTTGTGCTCCTTTTATCTGTGAAACGTTAATGTTCTGCATTTTCAAGTCGAGTCATCCTCAGGGGTAGAGCTGATTAAGTCTTTCTGCATAGCGCTCCATCAGAAATGGGGAATTGAATCTGTTTCATGATGTTGTTCCTGTGGTTGCGTTGGTTACAAAGCTGAATGTTTCTTCATGTTCTGCTAGAGTATCCACTGGCTTGCCTTTATCAGCTGTCTTGGAAAGATAAGCTGTGCTTCGTCTCAGGAAAAATCATCAGTACTGTCATTTTATTTTGTGCGTATGGCTGATATTTAAGGTATATAAAAATCATGAGTTCATAGATTAATCCAAATATCAACGGCACCTTGTAAACCTGTGATAAGAATTCCTTCAATCCAATAGATTCACTCCAGGGAAAAGGCAGGGAAACATAGAGAATTCTTATTTAAAGACAACATCCGTATTGGATTGCATGTCAGCAGGCACCACTCAGAATTCCTAATATGATTTTGAATTCAGTTTTGCTGTTCTTTAGTGCTTTACTACTTTCAGAGAGTCCTTTATTGACCTTGCTGAAGCAGAGAAGCAACATAATCACAAATGTGACCAGTTTTTCTGCTGTTTCTGGTTAATAATGATTATTATTTTGTATTTTGATTAGTATTTTTCGTAGCGTTCTTCCTCAGCTTTTAAGTTATTTGGTGAGCAAGAACCACTGAGAACGAGTCTGAATCAATCAAGAACACATACAGTACTGCTGTCTTGTGTACAACTGCTTCGTCCTAATTAAGCTTTTCGGTGTTGAAGAAGACGTTTCCAATTTTGATTGCTGGTTTCAGAGGATGTGCTACAAGATCACAGATTCATTTGAAAAGATTTGGAGATGCATGTTATTCAAACCTGGCTCAATGGCACCTATACTCAGCAACGTGAGGAAAGGAGAGGGGGCCAGAGGTAGTGTGGTTGAATGGTCTAATTTGCTGGATTTTAGGCTCCACTCTCTCAGGGGTGTGGGTTTAAATCCCAATAGTGCCCAATGTTTTAAGACCTTACTTCTTGTGATTTGTAATATGGTCAGTAAAAGCACTTTATGTGAGTATCTCTTATGTCAGCGCTACAAGTCACTTACTGCTCCACAGGTCCGGGTTTCAATCCCTGGCATCTTCAGGTGTTTTATATTACTGTACTCACATCGCAATCTTCTGTTGAGTAAGAACTCTTTGCTCATGTTCATAGAGAGCCAGGTTTACATTTTGAATCTCACCCGGGATTTCCTGAGAGATCATTCCTCCCTCTGGACTCCGCACTGCGCTGAAAGCTGCACGAATTCCTCACTGCGTGTCCTGTACTGTTACAGGTGGTCCAGCGTAAATGTGCAGCACAGTGACATGAGCACCTTGAACTTTTTCTGTATGTGAAGGAAAATGCAAAAGAGCATGTAAAGTATTGATCGTATAAAATATCCATAGTTCAACTCGAGAAAAAACTGAAGCACAAAACAACGACTTTTGATGATTACAAGAGATTCAAGAAACACAACCATCCGCAGATGGGTTCGGATCCTGAACGCTTAAGTTAAAAGAACAAAAGCGAAGTAAACTCTCTTCATTGTCTTATAATTTATGAAATAAAACAATTTCTTACTTTCTTAATAATTTCTTACTGTTGATAGACGATTTAATGAATTTTAACAGAATCACAATTACATTTTGGGTTAAACTGTTATTCACATACTCTAACGAAGAGAAATGTTAATGTCTTCCGGTGTGTGAGCCCATTTCTCAAAAAATAAAAAAATAAGTTATATAAATTGAATTGTTCTACTTTTTAGTTCATAGAGGGCCAGGTTTACACAATTAAACTCGAAGTGCTACAGTGTTCTCTGCAGTTTTAAATGTACCTCCAAAGCATTTAGTTCTGTTAACTACCAAAGAATGTGAACTAATTTAACGTCATATTCAGGAAATCCAGAGAACGTCTTCACACTTGTCGTGGCTGTTGCAGAAAAACCTCACCTGGGATGTTGAATCTCACCCGGGATTTCCTGAGAGATCATTCACCGAGCGAGTCCTTCCTCTGGATTCCGCACTGAGCTGAAAGCTGCGCGAATTCCTCACTGCGTGTCCTGTACTGTGTAACACAGTGACAAGAATGCCTTGAGTTTTTTTCGTATGTGAAGGAAAATGCAAAAGAGCATGAAAAGTATCGATGGTAAAAAATATCCATGATACAACTCGAGAAAGAACTGACAGACAAAACAATGACATTTGAGGATTACAAGAGAAACACAGCCAATGGGCTTGGATCCTGACCGCTTGCGTTAAAAGACAAAGCAAAGGATATAACCTGTAAATGTCTTCATGTGTTACAGTTTATGAAATAACACAATTTTTTACTTTCTTCATAATTTCTTACTATTGATAGATGCTTTTTTTAAATTTTAACAGAATCACAATTACAAACATTTGGGGTTAAACTGTTATTCACATACTCTAACGAAGAGAAACGTTAGTGTCTTCTGGTGTGCGAGCCCATCTCTCAAAAAATAAAAAAATAAGTTATATAAATTGAATTGTTCTATTTTTCAGGCTTGCATAGTCTTATTCATATTTCAGTTAAGCCTTTTCCTCTGTAGTAATTTCATTTGATATAAAAATCAGTCCTGATTTACAATTTTTGGACATGGTTCATCTGAAAGAATTTTGTAATAAGTTTCGGTTTAGGAAAATCATGCCCAGAAGCTACCAAAACTGGTAATGTTCACAACGTTGTTCGTTAGAAAATTGTTTATGTTTTTTTAACATATTTTCAATACCAGACAAAAAGTCGAAAGTTTCAGTTTCATGCAACTGATGAAATCTCTCTTCAATGGAAGTTATAAGTACAGTACATCCAACATACTGCGGAATCAATCAGATTTACATGTTTCTTGTGGATCCAGAAGATCATTATGAGACTCAAAACATGCCTGTCTTTTCTTTTTTCGAGGACGAAGGAGTAGCAGCAGGAGTAGCAGTAATGGCAAGAACGTGTTTAGAGTTTAGCACTTCTCATTTCTAATGCAGAGCCATCGACTCGGAAAGCACCACCTGCGATAAAAGAAATTGCAGAATTGGTCTGTTCATGCTGCCTACACACTTTGAATTGCTGGCATTTTCTGCAAATGTTCCTTTTTGAGGGTTCAGGAAATTCCTCACATTTGAGCCAACACTAAAATATTTCATTCGGGGTCGCCTAATTCATAGTGCAAACCGAATCTACACGGGAATGCTGTGGCACATGAAGCGGTTTGTTATTCTGTTGTGAGGTGTGAGGGGTTGAATGCAAATTGAGTTGGTGAATAGAAAATGAAACAGGAGTCACTTCTTGAGCTACGAATACCAAAAAGTATGAAAACCTGTGCATTTTATCAGTGCAGAATACTCACAAATTGCACTGAGTTGCATGCTTTCTTCTGTTGCTTTTATATTTCAGTCATTCACTATCAGCTAGCACTGGAACAATTCAAGAGAGGTAAAAACAGAAGCTGTCAGGAGTGGGATTTGAACCCACGCCTCCATTTGGAGACCAGAATACCCAAGCCAGCTGGAAAGACACATGTCCTTGAGTCTGGCACCTTAGACCACTCGGCCACCCTGACAAGTGAGAGCAAGTGGTGTGCTGAATGCACCAGTAGTTGACTAAACTGAGTTTCTTCCCTGAAATTATTTGCTTGCGAAGAGCCAAGTTGCCTTGAATGGATCTTGGAAATCAAATATACGGATGGATTGTTATTCGGTTGTGAGTTTTGAGGGGGCGTATTATAAATTAGTGAAAAGGCGCTTTTTGTTAGTCTGTTGGGAGGCTGCACAAGGTGTTTAGAGGGAGAACTTCTAAAAGACGGGCTCTCTATGTTTACCATCAAGGCAGATTTTTTTTTTCTCAATGGAAATGCTCTTTGGCGCTTTCAGCTTTACTTAGGGAACAATGTCTGCAGAGATCACTTTTGAGCCAGTGCACATGGTAATGTGCCACCAAGTACATTTAATATTGAATACGAAAAACTGACAGTGCTGACAGTGCTGATTATTTTTCTGGAGACGGAGCACTGATGACCTATCCGAGCCAATTGATAAAGCCCACCCAGTGGATACTCTAGCTGAACGTCAAAGAACGTTCAGGTTTGTAATTAAGGCAACAACAGGAACAACATCAAAACGCGCAATCAATTCCCCTGTTAAATCTTTCGTGTAAGGTGTGCTTTGTGAAAGCATAAAGTGAATCTCCTGATCACTTTTGAACATGGACAAAGTATTTTTGAATGAGCGCTATGTTCAAAGATTTAATAAGATTTACCCCTGCCGATGATTCGGCATGAAGAAGTAAAAGTTTCAGAGATAAAAGCAGCTCGCAACCACAGCCAATATTAAATGTACTTGCCAGAACACTATGTGCCCTGGCTCATAGTGATCTCGGTAGATGCTGTTCCCTACGTAAAGCTGAAAGTGCCAAAAAGCATTTCTGTTGAGAAAAAACGTTTTCTGCCTTGGTAGCTGACAGCCTCTCTTTTAGAAAGTCTATCTCGAAACTCCTTGTGCAGCCTCTCGAGAGACTAACAAAAAACGCTTTTAAAACCGGGACATACTGGGATTTGAACCCAAGACTCCGGAATGGAGCTTAAAAAAATCCTCTATAGCGCCCTTTCTCCCGCAGCTCCGTCCTCATTGGAAGGAAGCAAGAGTGAAAGGCTGAAGTGAAATAGAGCGGGGACGAAGGCAGTGAAGAGAGAGAACGTGGGAAGAAGAGAAAAACGCAAGGGAAAAAAAGCAGCGTCGTAAAAGAGGTGACGGAGCTGTCCTCTCAATAAGAAGGGTGCCAGCGAGCCTTGCTCTCGCTTACGGCTACACCCCCTTGAGCATGCCTGATCTCGTCTGATCTCGGAAGCTAAACAGGGATGGGCCTGGTTAGTACTTGGATGGGAGACCGCCTGGGAATACCAGGTGCTGTAAGCTTTTAAGCGCAGGAGGCGCCCTATCCCCGCTCGCTCGCTCATTCCCCTGTTCACACGTGCAGTGCGGCTTGTCCGTCTGTTTATTTGTCAGCTTTGGCGCGACACGGGTGCTTGTGTATTAGCGTGAGCGTTTTTTATTCTGATCAGGAACAGTTTTACAAGTCCGCAAAGGATCGAGGAAAGGTTTATCGCCAGCTGAAAAGAGACACAGCGCTTCGGCTGAGGAGACTTGTTCGGCTGGCGTTCGGGGAGTCGCGTTTTTCAGAATTGTATTGAGATCGTTTTCCACAGAGCTCAGATGTCAAAGCACAGCAGCAGCTCTCCACAGCGATCCTCTATAGCGCCCTTTCTCCCGCAGCTCCGTCCTCATTGGAAGGAAGCAAGAGTGAAAGGCTGAAGTGAAATAGAGCGGGGACGAAGGCAGTGAAGAGAGAGAACGTGGGAAGAAGAGAAAAACGCAAGGGAAAAAAAGCAGCGTCGTAAAAGAGGTGACGGAGCTGTCCTCTCAATAAGAAGGGTGCCAGCGAGACTTGCTCTCGCTTACGGCCACACCCCCTTGTGCACGCCTGATCTCGTCTGATCTTGGAAGCTAAACAGGGATGGGCCTGGTTAGTACTTGGATGGGAGACCGCCTGGGAATACCAGGTGCTGTAAGCTTTTAAGCGCAGGAGGCGCCCTATCCCCGCTCGCTCGCTCATTCCCCTGTTCACACGTGCAGTGCGGCTTGTCCGTCTGTTTATTTGTCAGCTTTGGCGAGACACGGGTGCTTGTGTATTAGCGTGAGCGTTTTTTATTCTGATCAGGAACAGTTTTACAAGTCCGCAAAGGATCGAGGAAAGGTTTATCGCCAGCTGAAAAGAGACACAGCGCTTCGGCTGTGGAGACTTGTTCGGCTGGCGTTCGGGGAGTCGCGTTTTTCAGAATTGTACTGAGATCGTTTTCCACAGAGCTCAGATGTCAAAGCACAGCAGCAGCTCTCCACAGCGATCCTCTATAGCGCCCTTTCTCCCGCAGCTCCGTCCTCATTGGAAGGAAGCAAGAGTGAAAGGCTGAAGTGAAATAGAGCGGGGACGAAGGCAGTGAAGAGAGAGAACGTGGGAAGAAGAGAAAAACGCAAGGGAAAAAAAGCAGCGTCGTAAAAGAGGTGACGGAGCTGTCCTCTCAATAAGAAGGGTGCCAGCGAGCCTTGCTCTCGCTTACGGCCACACCCCCTTGAGCACGCCTGATCTCGTCTGATCTCGGAAGCTAAACAGGGATGGGCCTGGTTAGTACTTGGATGGGAGACCGCCTAGGAATACCAGGTGCTGTAAGCTTTTAAGCGCAGGAGGCGCCCTATCCCCGCTCGCTCGCTCATTCCCCTGTTCACACGTGCAGTGCGGCTTGTCCGTCTGTTTATTTGTCAGCTTTGGCGCGACACGGGTGCTTGTGTATTAGCGTGAGCGTTTTTTATTCTGATCAGGAACAGTTTTACAAGTCCGCAAAGGATCGAGGAAAGGTTTATCGCCAGCTGAAAAGAGACACAGCACTTCGGCTGTGGAGACTTGTTCGGCTGGCGTTCGGGGAGTCGCGTTTTTCAGAATTGTATTGAGATCGTTTTCCACAGAGCTCAGATGTCAAAGCACAGCAGCAGCTCTCCACAGCGATCCTCTATAGCGCCCTTTCTCCCGCAGCTCCGTCCTCATTGGAAGGAAGCAAGAGTGAAAGGCTGAAGTGAAATAGAGCGGGGACGAAGGCAGTGAAGAGAGAGAACGTGGGAAGAAGAGAAAAACGCAAGGGAAAAAAAGCAGCGTCGTAAAAGAGGTGACGGAGCTGTCCTCTCAATAAGAAGGGTGCCAGCGAGACTTGCTCTCGCTTATGGCCACACCCCCTTGAGCACGCCTGATCTCGTCTGATCTCGGAAGCTAAACAGGGATGGGCCTGGTTAGTACTTGGATGGGAGACCGCCTGGGAATACCAGGTGCTGTAAGCTTTTAAGCGCAGGAGGCGCCCTATCCCCGCTCGCTCGCTCATTCCCCTGTTCACACGTGCAGTGCGGCTTGTCCGTCTGTTTATTTGTCAGCTTTGGCGCGACACGGGTGCTTGTGTATTAGCGTGAGCGTTTTTTATTCTGATCAGGAACAGTTTTACAAGTCCGCAAAGGATCGAGGAAAGGTTTATCGCCAGCTGAAAAGAGACACAGCGCTTCGGCTGTGGAGACTTGTTCGGCTGGCGTTCGGAGAGTCGCGTTTTTCAGAATTGTACTGAGATCGTTTTCCACAGAGCTCAGATGTCAAAGCACAGCAGCAGCTCTCCACAGCGATCCTCTATAGCGCCCTTTCTCCCGCAGCTCCGTCCTCATTGGAAGGAAGCAAGAGTGAAAGGCTGAAGTGAAATAGAGCGGGGACGAAGGCAGTGAAGAGAGAGAACGTGGGAAGAAGAGAAAAACGCAAGGGAAAAAAACCAGCGTCGTAAAAGAGGTGACGGAGCTGTCCTCTCAATAAGAAGGGTGCCAGCGAGCCTTGCTCTCGCTTACGGCCACACCCCCTTGAGCACGCCTGATCTCGTCTGATCTCGGAAGCTAAACAGGGATGGGCCTGGTTAGTACTTGGATGGGAGACCGCCTGGGAATACCAGGTGCTGTAAGCTTTTAAGCGCAGGAGGCGCCCTATCCCCGCTCGCTCGCTCATTCCCCTGTTCACACGTGCAGTGCGGCTTGTCCGTCTGTTTATTTGTCAACTTTGGCGAGACACGGGTGCTTGTGTATTAGCGTGAGCGTTTTTTATTCTGATCATGAACAGTTTTACAAGTCCGCAAAGGATCGAGGAAAGGTTTATCGCCAGCTGAAAATAGACAGCGCTTCGGCTGTGGAGACTTGTTCGGCTGGCGTTCGGAGAGTCGCGTTTTTCAGAATTGTATTGAGATCATTTTCCACAGAGCTCAGATGTCAAAGCACAGCAGCAGCTCTCCACAGCGATCCTCTATAGCGCCCTTTCTCCCGCAGCTCCGTCCTCATTGGAAGGAAGCAAGAGTGAAAGGCTGAAGTGAAATACAGATGCAGCCATTCAAAATGAGCGTTAAAAACCCGCGGTTCAGTAACCGTAGGGCACCGCGGTAAGTGATTGGCTGGCCAAAATGACCGACAGGGGCACTCGTGGTGCATTGGTTGGTAGTGAAAAGATTTAATCATTTAATGTCTTTACTGTGCACGTTTCAATCCACTTAGTTTTGAATATTTATATGGAATTTTACCACTAAAGGGAAATTTTAGTAGCTGAGCATAAAAAGAAGAGGAGCATAACGCATCTGAAGGTCATAAACGATATTAATTTAGGAACATAAACATTACTGTATGTACATAAACTGTACTGTGTATGGCTGGTCTTGATAGTTTAAAGAAAAAATACACACCAGTCTTCCATTTCTCCCTAAACATTTTAAGCATGAAAGTTTTATGAAACGATACCCAAATAAGTGATTGCTGTATAGAATTAATTTTAATTTTTAAAAATTATTTAACACAAAAATTAAGCTGTTTACATCTTCCGCCTGAGAACAGTCACCCGTTGCTACCCAACGCAGAAACACAGCCACTAACTAGCAAAGAGAGGACATTAGCTAGCCAATATTATAAAGAAATAAATGATTATTTTGTTTATTTCTTTTGCACATTTATTTGAACATTTCCATCGATTGTACAAGCACTTGGAAACTGTCCAATCCCTAGTTCATCAAGCATTTACCGGTCTGGCGCCGGTCTATGTCTTCTAGGATATAATGCCAGCGAACTCTTGTTTTTATGTCCACTATAACTACGCTGGGCAAACGTTCCAAGGTCAAATTCTTCCAGCACGGGGGTACCTTTAAAGCGGAGACGACGGCACCGAAATTTTTTGGCGTGCCTTCTCTTTAAAGCCCTGGCCAAATATGAAGACAGTACGTACAGTTATAATTCAAACGGAATTAAAAACTACACATCCCAGTTACCATGGTGGTGTTTGTGATCATTGCGTTTAACCAACGAAACAGGGCGAAAAATCAGTCACATGACTTTGGGGCAGAGTTTCAAAAGCTTAACCTATCAGCAACAAAGCGAAATTTACACGATAGGCTACCTCAAACTGTCAGTTACACGACTGTGTATGTCGCTTAAGCCACTCCTATTTGGCATTTTAGTTATGGAGGCGAGAAGACGCCCCCCCCCTCTCTGGGTGTCTGATTTGCCGCCATCTTTAACTGTTCGGTGTCTGAATCGGAGTAGCTACGCGTACGAAATAAAGTTAATCCCAACTACAAAACATATATTTTTGTGGTAGGAGGGCGCAAAACATCAGTATTTACTGCTATTAATTACTGTACGTTTTATAGTTGAAATCTGAGCCTAGATATAAAGTTAGATATAAAGTTAAAATCTCGACAAAGCAATGTACGAAATACAGAGAAAATAAATCCTTTCTGACATCTAAAATCAATTTCGATCAAGGTCTCTAAAACGAACAAGAAAAAGAGGATTTTCGGAGGGCAATTACGCTGTGTTTATATAGAATAACTGATTTATGAGCAATCTAATTTCTTGTTCGTTTAAAACAGTGAAATGTCAGCTGCAAAAGATCGCACCAGAAACAGCACTCTCTCTGCCTGTCATAGACGTTCAAGAAAGGCTGAATGAAGTCATGTCAAGTACAATAATTCGGTGATCAATAATAACAGTTGTAGGACAGTATATAAGGAGGATAAGGATTTTGAAGTTGACTCGAAATCTGATAGGTAACCATTGCAAGGACTTGAAAACAGGTATAATGCATCCCTGATAGGATTCTTGCTGTCATATTCTGAACATATTGAAGATTGCTCAGTGTGGATTTAATTTCCCCAGTGAACAGGATGTGCATTTATTAATTCTAGAAAAAAAGCCTTTCTTGATTTCTCTAGTTCTTAGTTTCTCTAGTTCCCTTTAAAATAAACTATTATTCCACAATGCAGAGAATTACATGGCCAGTATTTACACATGATATTTGTGATTTAAAGAAATTAACACAAGCAGCTTTTGGAGATTTAAGTGTTGGCTGAGTTATTGCAGGATAAAAGACTAGAGATGTTGGCAAGAAGAAGATAATTTGGGGAAAGCTGAGGAATACACTTATAACAAGAACACTTCCTAATGGGGTTAGGCATACTTTTGATGAAGATGTTGAAGTTAACAGACTATATGTTTACATAGATACTGAAATAAGGATTGTATTTTAGATAATGTGTAGTTGCTGGCATTGAACTGTGTGTTGGATGCACATGAATTGAAGGAATGGGCAAACATAGCTGATGCGGATCCACAGAGCCAGCATATTAAGATGTTTATAATTAGAGGCAATTTGTTTAAATAACTAGGTATGGATACTGATGTGCAAGAGAAGTGGAAAGGCTGTTTCCTTAAGCCAGCACTATGAGATATTTTATTCTCAGTGAGATGCTGCCATTTCATAGTGGGTTTCTAACACTGTGTATAGTTCCATCCACACAGTGCCTTTACTTCCATCCATTTCTAATCTCTTTATCCAGTACAGAGGATTTGGAGCCTATCCCAGTAAGCAACGGACACAAGGCAGAATACACCCTGGACATAGCGCCAGTCCATCACAGGACAGACAGACACAAACACACACACACCAGGGCCAATTTTCCCATAAACCAATTAACTTACCAGTATGTTTTGGAGTGCGAGAGGGAGTCATATCACACATATGGAGAAAAACCATGTGACCCAGAGAGAACATGTAAACCCCACACACACAGGATGGTAGGAATTGAACCTAGGACCCCAGTGCTGCAAGATAGCAATGCTAACCACTTTGCCACCATTATAAATGGATGGATATCTTAGTTATCTTTTTAGTTCACAGGTTTGCATGCATAATTTAATTTTGAAAGCCACTGAGACATCAGGTACAACTGTTGTATTTATGAAAAAGAAACAAAACAAAAAACATACTAACAACTGTGCCATCCTACTCCTTAGTTAATACATTTTATTATTCATAAACAGTTAACATTGTTAGCAAAATATTTTGAATTATATTTAGCCCTATTTTTTCTTTAGTTTTGTATTTAACTTATTATATGATAGTCAGACTTAATGTATATTTGAACAATGAAAATATATTTTTACAAGATGCGGGGGAAAGTGCAACAGCTTATTACAGTGCTAAATTCTTATATTATTGATTGCTAATAGTTTATGCTAACACCTAACTTTCTTAATTAGATGTTTTTAAAACAGTGAACTAAGTGTAACATACTATTCAGAAATACAATCGAAAATAGTTTTGTGGTGTTTGTATGGATGAAACATTTCTAAAATGTATAACGTAACAAAATTAATGTAATGTCATTAGACAGAACAACACGTTTCTGGTTTGTTTTAATTAGCTAGTATTAGTTAGTAGTTAGTAGTTTTAATTTAATTAGTATTGCAATTCGCACTGATTACCTTGTGAAGATATGGACTTAAGAATATTCGTGCATGGTCAAAAAAATGGCATTAAGCACTTAAAATTAATATGGTTAATAATAGTAAACTGTAACGTGCTGTAACAAGATCGGTTAAACTGCGAAGAAAATGCTTTCAGAGAAAATGTTTCAGGTGTGAAGAACATAGATCTCAAATGCAATTTCAACAAAAACCTGTTCCCACACACCCTGCCCCCACTACCATTAGAATATACACAAAGCACTGAAATCTTTCGAGCTAATGATCAGGTGACCCGAGAGAGAGAGAGAGAAACACCAAGGGGTGCGGAACCAGGGAACTATTTACGTGGAAAACGGGCGATCTCCCCAGACTGTCCGCCCGTTTCACTGTTACCTAGCTACCTCTTTATTTAGAACTCACTAACACTGATTTTTAGTTTAGAAGGATTCAAGTAGGG
Source organism: Lepisosteus oculatus (assembly GCF_040954835.1). NCBI lineage: Eukaryota > Metazoa > Chordata > Actinopteri > Semionotiformes > Lepisosteidae > Lepisosteus > Lepisosteus oculatus. The sequence goes on from NC_090709.1 coordinate 6,748,504, forward strand.
TTTTAGATGAAAGGCAGCGACCTTAATCAAGCCCAAATCATAATTGAACCCATTCAGAGCCTACATTACATTTTAGCATTTCATTCTGAGCAGAAGACCCTCACACCTGAAGAAGGCTTGCATTTTCTCTCTTCTCTTTTAAGCATGTGTACAATGTGTAATACAATTACAATGTGTAATTACAATGCTGTAATACAATTTGAATCGTATGAGGGTGGGGGGGGGAGGGGGAGGTGTCTTTCGCTGGAAATCTCGCCTGCTTCTACTTTACGAGTCCCTCTCTGCCGGAGTGCTGGCTGTGATGAATTAAACCGGTTTCACAGGTTTCAATCACAGACCATGTGACATGGGAGTCAGGAAACTAACACACAGCGTCACCGGATTTGATAACGCTATAAAAACGCTATAAAATAATGTGACTAGGCACAGAACAAGTTTACAGCACAGTACAATAATAAATGCTGACCATGACTTTAGAAGCATAAATTGCCTTACACTCAATTTAAACACAAGCTGTCTTTAGCCCTCTAAGCTGGTTCATACAGAAATGTAGAGATCCAGGCTCAGAACACACAGCTTCATTAGCGAATACATATGCAGGACAACTAGAGAAGACGTTTTACAGAGGATGGATTTTTAGAAACATCCCATCAGTGACATCACTGAAGTCAACTCCTAGGTACTGTAACTGTCGTGTGGATAGTTTCACAAGAATCAGACAAAGGTTTAAGCATCGCTTGTTCTAGATAAAACTGCGAAAAAATCCAACAACCCATAATGTACTTCTTTGCGGGTCTGTTTGCCCAAATCATATATTCACAACGTGAAATTTAGAAAATAATATTACGTAACCAAAATCCGGAATATGGAAACAGAACCTGTGTAATTGTTGATAGATGATGTACTCGTAACATTTTTACAAGACAAACTACAACATTTAAAAAATGACTTGTATGTACTTGATATCTCTAATCAATCCACGGCGACATTGTTAAAGCAGAGTCCCAGTAAAATGAAACTAAAACGCCCTGGGCATACCGTTTCGCGCTTCATATTAGTTGCTCAAAAGTAATTTGACCGTATGAAATGCATAATATAAACCTAGAAACATATACGTGAGCAGTACTTACGTACTGTAGTATCGGTGTTAAGACATACCTCTCAAATACTGTAAATCAAGTTAAAAATATCTCAAGACCGATTCTGGTCATAATGAAACCATGTTTCGTGTATGTTTTCTTTAAAGTACCGAGACCAGCCATATAATGTATGTTTATGTTCCAAAATTAATATCGTTTATGGCCTTCACACGCGTTGCAGTATGCTCCTATTCTTTTTATGCTCAGCTACTAAGATTTCCCTTCAGTGGTAAAATTAGATATGAATATTCAATACTTAAACGGGCACAGTTAAGACATTAAATATACATATACATACTGTATACAGTACAGTTTTCATACAGTAATATGTTTATGTTCCTAAATCAATCTCTTTTATGAGCATGTGAAAGGCATGGTGAATCGATTCTCAAAAATTACTGTACTTTGCATGATTGGAAACAAATGCGTGATTGCGAAATGCTGTGGTGTTACTTTTACAAAGACGGTCAATGAAAAAAAGAATGTTGACCAGGGCAATACTTTGAGTTTACACTTACAGGTTGTCCAAGGTCATTCATTATTAATACTATTAGTAATATCTTCGTTAAAGACTTTGATGGCCACAGCTCAAACATGAGAGGTTGAGCTTTATTAGCTCCACCTTGCCAAAATTCCGGATACTATTATTTTGCTTGTCATATTATAGGAGAATTTACGGTAACTAGCGGTATTTACCGGTAACTTGCGGTAGACTGCGTACAGCGTACCGGAAAATAATGCGGTATCGCCCACACATTTTGAATGGCTGCATCTGTATGTCCCCCAGCTCGGAGCCCATTGGGCCTGCTGGTGTGACCAGAGCTGCAGCGTCGCCATGCTGGTGGGGGTCAGTTCGGCTTTTCTGTTGGAATGAACAGGGGGGTTACATGATGGTGCTGTCTGTGGTCTGGCTGTCCTGCTGCTCTGGATGAGGGGTGCGTAGTGTGGTGCAGGTTCTTGTCCCATCCTGCTCTTGGTCCAGGTTGGAGGGTTGCACCGATTCTGAGTCTTGTTAGCTGGTATGGATGGGTTTGGGGGTGTTGATACCAGAGTGGTCCGGGGGGGGTGCAGGTGTCTCGGGGGCATTCTTGTTTTTCTGTGAGTTCAGGTTGATTCTGTTGGTTTTGCCACGAATCTCCCTCACGCAGGCAAGTGCTCCCGCATTCCTACGAGCTCTCCCCGTACCAAACGTGCACGTGTCAATCATTCCTCTGCTTAAACCCTCATCTGCCCCCCGGTCATTGCTCACGATTGAGATTCTCTCCAGGAGCTTACGTACTAACTACACCTTTGCCTTACTACGACTTCTCCCCTGGACCTCGACCCCGCTTTCCGACTACCGCTTTAGCCACTCGATTTTGTACCTTCGCCTGTTTTACGCTTTCTCGGATCCTGACCCCAGCCTGTCTCTTCGTTTACGCCTCTGCCTTCTGAATCCACACCGACGCAACTTCTACGCCTTCCCGGACTCCGACCCCTGCCAGTCCCTCGACTACACTTTCGCCTGTCGATTCTGTGCCTACGCCTGTGCTACATGTGGAAGACCGAGTCAAAAGGTCAGGACAGTGACTATGCGTGGGAAAGGTTTTCTGTTCACACCTAAGACCACTGTCTTAGGTGCAAACTAAAGCCTGTGATTCCTCACACCCATTCAACCAGAGAAAATTGAAACAGATTGTAGGATGCCAAATGGCACCCCCCTGTCCTGTTTGTTTGACTTCTGACACTGCCCCTTTCCCTGTATGTTCCTTTGATATGATAAAGTATTGCCTACTTTTAATGTTTAAAAAAGGAAAGTATAACTTCAGTCCAGTGAGCATGTCTTGAGTGCTAGGGGAAACCCTTTCTCTGTGATATGCTCCCCTTCAGCTGATTGTATTAAAGATCTCTGTTGACAATCTCCCAACCTGAGTGAAGACTGAGTTTTCTTCGACATACGCCTTCCCGGACTCGGACCCCTGCCTGTTTACTCCGACTAGGCCTGCGTCTCGCGCCAACCCTACCAAGGGCACCGCATTGGATCCCTATCCTCAGCAGTCAGCCCCTGCGTGACAGGTTCTGAGTGTCTTGGTTACATCCGTTTGTGTGTATAGATGAAAAAGCTATTGAAGACCACCCCGACACCCCCCACCCATCTCGGTGGAAGTTGCCATGTTCAAAAAATCCTAAAAAGATAATTAAAGTTTCACACAACAAAGCATGACTGTGAAAGGTCAGGAGGCCTGCCTAATGGTGGTGCTGGCCCCACTAGCACCTCTTCCAGCAGCAACCTTAGTTTTTCCCAGGAGGTCTCCCATCCAGGTACTGACCAGGCTCACACCTGCTTCAGTACTGAAGGCTGCTGATTATGGCCAGCAGCCATATCACCCTGCAACTCACAACTGGCAACCCACTGAAGCTAAGCAGGTGGGAGCCTGGTCAGTACCTGGATGGTAGACCTCCTGGGAAAAACTAAGGTTCCTGCGGGAAGAGGTGCTAGTGGGGCAAGCAGGGGGCGCTCACCCTGCGGTCCATGTGGGTCCTAATGCCCCAGTATAGTGACGGGGACACTATACTGTAAACAGGCACCTTCCTTCGAATGAGATGTAAAACTGAGGTCCTGACTCTCTGTGGTCATTACAAATCCCATGGCGTTTCTTGTAAAGAGTAGGGGTGTAACCCCGGCGTCCTGGCCAAATTTCCCCATTGGCCCTTACTAATCATGGCCTCCTAATAATCCCCCTCTTTGAATTGGCTACATTTCTCTTCTCTCCTCCTCACTGATAGTGGTGAGTGTTCTGGCGCACTATGGCTGCCGTCGCATCATCCAGGTGGATGCTGCACATTGGTGGTGGTGGAGGGGAGTCCCCATTACCTGTAAAGTGCTTTGAGTGGACTGTCCAGAAAAGCGCTATATAAGTGTAAGCAATTATTATTATTATTATTAATGAGCACAACACTTGATTACAGTAAAAAAATCATTAAAAAATAAAGAAATGTTCCACAACTCAAAGCAAGGTTTTATAAGGTTAGGGGAGCTGTCTGGTGTGTAAAACACCTGGTTGCAGCACTGTGGCTGTTGTGCTTGAAGAGCTATTGACTCGTGAATACCACCCCCCTATCCCCATGTACCGGCTGTCTAATGGTGCCATATTGAAAAAATCATTACAAAATAAATAAAGGGGCCACAGCCACAGCAAGGTTGTATAAGGTTAGGGGGCCTGTCTGGTGTGTAAAACATATGGTTTCAGCAGTGTGGCTGTTGTATTTGAATTGCTATTGAGCCATGAAGAAGACCCACCTATCCCAATGTATTACCTGTAGTGTTACCTTCAGAAAATCATAAAAAAATAAAGAAAGGGGTCACAGCCAAAGCAAGGTTGTATAAGATTAGGGGGCGTGTGTGGTGTGTAAAACATATGGTTTCAGCAGTGTGGCTGTTGTATTTGAATTGCTATTGTAGCGGCAATGCTTGTTAATAAGACAGAATTAAGCGTTGGTATGCTGTCCTAAATGAGGCCCCATCTCACTCTCCATCTCTGTGGTGCAGCTGCAGAGAAAGTATTCATGCAGGCTGATTTAAGATGTTTTCTTTTGATAAGGAACAAGCTCCCAGACGGGGATGCACTTAGCTAAGCCTGGCTATCATGATCAATGGTCATCCATTGGCGCCTATCAGTCTAGGGAGTGCCGAATGGACATCTGGACTGCATTCCTAAGTGTCAAGAGTAAGTGACTTATAGCTCATCTTGACCAACCAATCAGGGACTGGCAGGGCGTGGTAATACCACGTGGGTCTCCAATGCCCGCCAAACTCTCAACCAATCAGCACACATCTGGGTCTTGGTCAAAAAGGGAGCGCAAGCTCAGATCGGGGCTCTCCTTGGCCATTTTCGCGCATCCTCAGAGACAATCACGTGACAACTGCTGTTGTCTGCAAAAGGACTTGGACTTTGTTCTAAGCGCGAGGCCGAGGATCCCGTACGTACTCAGAATTCTACCAACGTGAATGCTCCGCTTGATCAACGGCAGCCTACAGTTGGACCCTCGTCGACAAGCTGAATAGCTTATTCAGAAGCAGCGCTGGACCGGGAACGAACCAGCTTCTTCCCAGGCAAAAGAGTGACTTGTGAGGACTTGCGGTCACACTCTGTGCATAGAGACTTTCTACTAGCCAGCCGGACTGCTGGTAGATCCCCTCGGAGCAACGACTGCCCTGCGCGCCGCAGTCAGATTTCTCCGCCCGTCCTACTCCGAGCTGCACCTTGACTGGTTGGCCGGTAGCCAGAGAACGCCGACACAACGCCCATTGGACAACCGCTGCAACAGAGGCTGCAACAGAGCCTGTCAGCTGGTTTGGTGTTCGTGCCGGGAGATTCCAAATCCATACACAGTGGATAAGTAAACCCCATGTTCTACATTGCGTCTCGAGAATTCAATTGTACCTCAACACAAGTTGTTATCAATTTAATTCATGAGTAATGTATTTACTTCCGAGTTTAGAGTAACAGTGGGTAATAACACTGATTAGCGATTTGATAACTGAACGATATATATTGACATATATTCTCTGTTGTGTATCTCTTTGTGTTTGCATCTCTTCGAGATTATATACCTTGTATATTGATAACCCTCACAGTAAGGTCTGCCGCTCGTATCCAGGCAGACTAGTATATCTTTGGTGCACAATTTATATTAATAAATGTATCTCGTGTATTGAACCCGTGTGTGTGCGTTGTTAGTTGTTCTGACGGTTGATTTTCTAAAAGCTACAACGAACAACCTCCTGATTACTGTTATAATTAATAATTGTCTCAGTAAACCCATCAAACCACTACACTATTGAGCCATGAAGAAGACCTACCTGTCCCATTGTATTACCTGTAGTGTTACTTTCAGAAAATCATAAAAAAAATAAAGAAAGAGGCCACAGCCACAGCAAGGTTGTATGAGGTTAGGGGCCCTGTCTGGTGTGTAAAATATATGGTTTCAGCAGTGTGGCTGTTGTATTTTAATTACTATTGAGCCATGAAAAAGACCCACCTATCCCAGTGTATACCTGTAGTGTTATCTTCAGAAAATCATAAAAAATAAAGGTTCCACAACCCAAAACAAAGCTGGGAAATGTCAGAAGACCTGCTTAGTGTGCAAAACACTTACTTGCAGCATTGTGGGTACTGTGATTTAAATGCTATTGGTTTGTGAACAGAATACCCCTATCCCAGTGCATTGTGCCATATTAAATAAAAGCAAGAGAAAAAGAGATTCAGAACGCAAAGCTGTGTCAGTGTTCTGTGTAAAAAATCGGTTTGAACATCATGGGAGCTGTTTTTAATGAGCTGCTGAGTAAAGAATATTTTAATCTTCCTGCTGTCAGTAGTATTGTCAATATAGTTGACCCTTACCTGAATGAAAACAGGGCGTAATTGAAGGGTTTCAGAAATCAAACATAGCTTTATTCCTGTGCTTACAGTCTGGGTAATTGGAGACTGCACTGTTCTGCTTCCTAAGGTCATATATGGGTTATTCGCACGAAGCCGTATCGAACAGTATTTTTCGCGTTGTGAACGTGTGCACACAGCGGTCCTCCGGGTTCCAGTACGTGCGTAATTACGCATCGATGAAAAACCGGAGGTTTAAAAAAAGATAATTAGCCCACTGATAGTTTGATGTAGAGGCTGTGGAAATATCCACAAGTCTTGGTCTTTAAAATGCATTTGCTTTGACGGCGTTCTGTGCTTCCATTGGGAAGATATGGACAAAAGAATATTCATGCTTGGTAAAAAAAATGTCATAAAAACGAAAAAGTAAAGGCTGAGAAAGCATTCACAATGTATTTTATACACAAAGGAAGTATTCTCGCAACTCTAAGAGGTTTCGTGGTTTAATTTTTTTTAATTGTTGAATCATATTTAAATGTTAAACAACTGAAGAGTATATTGCTGTAGACCAGGATGGCCGAGTGGTTAAGGCGTTGGACTTAAGATCCAATGGACAAATGTCCACGTGGGTTCAATCTCCACTCCTGGTAGTGTTGTAATAAGTTTTAAGTGACAGAACACTTTGATGATTTACACTCTATTTAAATATGAATTTACTAAATTTCAGTTCAGTTCTCTTCACTCCCACTCCCTGGCATAACTGAGCTCTCACTATCGCATACTGAAGGCTTTACATGCATTAGCTGTATGCGATAGTGAGAGCTCAGTTATGAGTTCCCAATAAAGATGGAATCAAACAGTTTGTTCTGTCTCTCATGGTGATCCTCTTCTCGATCCAAATGAAATGTTTAATATGATGCCTCGAGAAAAAAAAAGGAGTGAATTTCCGCCTGTAATGATTGACGCCCCATCAAACATTTTGTAACATCCCCGGAAGATTATACAGTAGAATCCTGGTTTGTGGCTCAAATTCAAGGTAAACAAGACTAAGGAAACGAGTTGGAAACTTGATGTCGAACTGGAATTTAAGTACCCGGAACATTTCACTACATTGGGCAATATGTGCCAGAGAGGAGCGTTTTAAATCCTTTCGATAGCTCAGTTGGTAGCGCGGTTGACTGTATTAGAAACAGTTAGGAATCCTTAAGTCGCAGTTTTGACTCCAGCTCGAAGAAAGGTGCTTTTGTGAACTTTAATCAAATAGTTAAAATAGCGAATCTTTTTCACTCAGACGTTGATCAAAAGCTCAATAAACGATGAAGCAGAGGCTCTTGTTCCGAATTCAGCTAACATCTGGTTGTCTTGTTTTGGCAAATATCTTATCTTTGAATTAAGGGACTACGCTGTCTGATTTGTAATTCAAAAGTAGATACAAATGTCACTGTTTTCAAAGGATAGGTACTTAATTGGCTTTATGATTTGGTATTGATTTTGTATCATTATATTATTACGTTTGTGCTTTCTGTGTTTTTCTATCGTATTGTGAACTTATTTTTTAAACAAATCCTAACAAAGGCAAACACAGCACACATCTGTTTATACCAGCGGTGAATTGTACATTTTTATTAAGTACAATCTACTGTATTTTTAGAAAAAAATGGCATACTGTGCACGATATGTTGCAGAAACACAGCCTGATATTTTCATAATTATTATTTTAATCATTTGACAAGTATGAGGTCCCGGATCCAAATCTTCAGTTCTGATTTTTTTAAAGTGATATCTTCTCTTCCTCTCGTGGAAATCACAAGATGTGAGCAAATGTTTTTTGTTCTTTTTTTTTCACGTTGCGATCCAAAGAGCCTCAGACGCACAGTCTGACAGTAACCAAACCAGAATGGATTCTGCTGGGAGCCGGACTGAGCTCATTCTCACTCCCTGTGCTGAAAACAGAATTATCTCTTCCCCGAACATCGTCTACAGCTGCTAGATATTGCTCTGTGTCCTACTGCTCCAGCAATTCCTTTGACCAAAGACAGATCACTTGTGCGCTTTTAAACTTCTTGCGGCTACAGGCTCTTTGATGGCTCATGCTGATTGTCCTGTGGATCCAAAAGAAAATATTAAAGCTGATACTGATATTTTCGATTGTAATTTGCATCTAGCTACAACGTCCCTGGAAAAGATAATTTATTAGTTGCGTGCAATCGGAATCTTTTACTTTACGTATGGTAGTGGAAATAGTTTTAAAAATGTTTTCTAAAGAAGATTGTATTGCCAGGACCTGGCTCAGCGCTCAGTAGCGATGACGCTGTTGATATAGATGGAGTAGAAATGTAAGATGAATTGATGATCTAAGCTAAAATAGCCCTAACACGCCTCCTGTAACAGTGTTTGTATCCATAGCAAGTAATATTCTTTTTCAAACCTGAACGTTGCTTTTGCATTAAGTGTTATGTAACCATTAGCGGTTTCTGTAGCTTCTGAAGAGCGCACTTTTCCAAACTGAAGCCTACAGATGCAGCCATTCAAAATGCGCGGTAAAAACCTGCGGTACGGTAACCTACCCACAAGCCACCGCGGGGCACCAGAGGGTACCGCAGGGCAAGTGATTGGCTGGCCAAAATGACCGACAGGGGCACTCGTGGTGCATTGGTTGGTAGTGCAAAGATTTAATCATTTAATGTCTTTACTGTGCACATTTTAATCCGCTTAGTTTTGAATATTTATATGGATTTTACCACTAAAGGGAAATTTTAGTAGCTGAGCATAAAAAGAAGAGGAGCATAATGCATCTGAAGGTCATAAACGATATTAATTTAGGAACATAAACATTACTGTATGTATGTAAACTGTACTGTGTATGGCTGGTCTTGGTAGTTTAAAGAAAAAATACACACCAGTCTTCCATTTCTCCCTAAACATCTTAAGCATGAAAGTTTTATGAAATGGTACCCAAATATGTGATTGCTGTATAGAATGAATTTTAATTTTTAAAAATTATTTAACACGAAAATTAAGCTGTTTACATCTACCGCCTGAGAACAGTCACCCGTTGCTACCCAACGCAGAAACACAGCCACTAACTAGCAAAGAGAGGACATTAGCTAGCCAATATGATAAAGAAATAAATGATTATTTTGTTTATTTCTTTTGCACATTTATTTGAATATTTCCATCGATTGTACAAGCACTTGGAAACTGTCCAATCCCTAGTTCATCAGGCATTTTACCGGTCTGGCGCCGGTCTGTGTCTTCCAGGATATAATGCCAGCGAACTCTTGTTTTTATGTCCACTATAACAGACAATCTCCTTTGCTTTTAACCGAGCGTTTAATAATTTCCTAAAATGAAAATGATTTACTTTATTTCCCTCACAGGATCAATAAAAGTATCTATCATCTGTCTAAACTATGGGACAGAATTCTGGGGTCTCCCCATACCAGAGATTATGGTAGGGCTTCAGAATGGTGATTGGCTGACACCATCTGACACCCCTCTGATTGGAGAAAAAAAGACGTGCTGGTTTGCTATACATACTGTACCAGGAAGAGGATTTCTTTCTATTCAAAACATGTATTTTAAAAGTTTAAGAAGTAAAAACCTTACAGCGTACACAGATTTCTAAACTGATCAGGATCGTTATCTTTGTCTTATGCATAATAATGTTCAGCAAATTAATAATAAACTTTATTTTATATAGCTTTTTAAACGAATAAGTAATTAGATTGCTCATAAACCTAATCACTTGCTTTTTCTTTTTATTTAGGCTCAGATTTCAACTATAGACCGTATTATTAATAACCATAATAACAACCAACCAACAAAAACAACCATATAAACATAATACCAACCAAAAACATAGATAACAACCACAATACAAAATCAAATAATCAAACCATTTTACTCTCGCAAAGTCCTCCAATTATCATAATCCCGCCCCTTATGCAAAACCAAACCTTCCTCCCATCCCAGTTTATCCTGTTTATCATAAACAAAATCCACCTCAATTTTCAACATAAAGCATTACACAAAATCAATACCTCAACACTCCATACTCAACAACGATAATTCACAAACAGCCAGAACATGTAACTACACATTCCCAAACAGACCTAATTTCCATAGCCCCGCCCTTTATGCAAAACCAACATCCCTCCCCTGTTCTCTCTCTCCCCTGGTGGTTGTAATTGTTTTTATTTTCAAATAAATTTTAGCAAAGTCATGTATTTTAAAAATCTTAAGATGTTTATATTTATGTCTTTATTTAGTGGTTTCATTAGTGACAAAGGCTAAACTTTCTTGGAAAAATGTCTTTTATGTAAACCATGTTTGCTATTAATTCATTCAGGACTAAAATATGTTCATTGTCTTCTAATGAAAAAGGGTTCCTTTCGCCGTAGTCGGGAGCCTAGCCTTTAACTAGTAAGTACTGTATTTACTGGGTTTTTGAGGGGGGGGGGGGTGTCTTTCGCTGGAAATCTCGCCTCCTACTTTGAAAATACCCGTGAAACCGGTTCAATTCGTCACAGCCAGCACTCCTGCAGAGAGTTGGGTTGTACTTGCAGTGTATACAGTACACGCGTTATGCTCTTCGTTAATGTCTGTGAAGTTTTATTTAATCTCTGAGCCATACTGATTCTTCTGGAAGCCAGTTTCCGCCAGGGAGTAAAAAAAAAAACACACTATGGTATTCTCTCCAATGCAGTGCAGTTAAAAACATACCTCTGATGCTGCTCCTAAATGAATATCGTTTATGACCATCAGAAGCTTTATGCTCCTTTTCTTTTTTCCAGTGGATTGAACAGGGAGAGGCATTTCATGATGTACTTTTCACTGATGAAACAACAGTGGCTCTGGAACAGTTTTCAACCAAGTCGTTTTATAAAAAGGGGAGATATGTACACGTTACTGAAGCTAAAAGTTTAGCCTTTGTCACTAATGTAACCACTAAATAAAGACATATAGAAATCCCTACGTTACAGACTGTGTATGGCTGGTATTGGTAGTTTAAAGAAAAAATACACACCAGTATTCCACTTTCTCCCTAAACATTTTAAGCATCAGAGTCTTACATGTGGTTATTTCGAAAACGTTTGTACGTGCTCCTTCTTACCATGTTACTGTTTACTGTTACTGACCATATTAAGTTTAAGTGCCTGTGGGCACTTTTCCTGTCCGTGGGGGGTGGACCGTCTTTCATTAGAAGGTTAGTCTGTTCTACTCTGAGAATGTAGAGGGGGTGGAAAGTGCCCGCTGTCATTTAATTAGTATTAAAATCTTAGTTATCTTTCTAGTTCACAGGTTTGCATGCATAATTTAAATTTGAAAGCCACTGAGACATCAGGTACTACTGTTGTATTTATGAAAAAGAAACAAAACAAAAAACATACTAACAACTGTGCCATCCTACTCCTTAGTTAATACATTTTATTATTCATAAACAGTTAACATTGTTAGCAAAATATTTTGAATTATATTTAACCCCATTTTTTCTTTAGTTTTGTATTTAACTTATTATATGATAGTCAGACTTAATGTATATTAATGTATATTTGAACAATGAAAATATATTTTTACAAGATTTTACATTAAGCACTTAAAATTAATATGGTTAATAATAGTAAACTGTTACATGCTGTAACAAGATTGGTTAAACTGCGAAGAAAATCCTTTCAGAGAAAATGTTTCAGGTGTGAAGAACATAGATCTCCAATGCAATTTCAACCAAACCTGTTCCCACACACCCTGCCCCCACTACCATTAGAATATACACAAACATTTTAGCGTTTCATTCTGAGCAGAAGACCCTCACACCTGAAGAGTGCTGGCTGTGACGAATTAAACCGGTTTTACAGGTTTCAATCACAGACCATGTGACATGGGACTCAGTAAAGTAACACACAGCGCCATTGGATTTGATAATACTGTACCTAACCAAAATCCGCAATATGGAAACAGAACCTGTGTAATTGTTGATAGATGATGTACTCGTTGAAATAACTCATTTCTAAATACCTTTTTCACTGTTAACATCTTGTAGCAACTTTGCGACAAAATATACACTCTGACAGTTCATCCTGCTACCAACATTAAATAAAACAAATCTTAAGATTTCTATATTTATGTCTTTATTTAGTGGTTTCATTCGAAGCTTACAATGTTTAGGGAGAAATGGAATACTGGTGTGTATTTTTTTCTTTAAAGTACCGAGACCAGCTATATACTGTATGTTTATGTTAAGATTTCCCTTCAGTGGTAAAATTAGATATGAATATTCAATACTTAAACGGGCACAGTTAAGACATTAAATATACATATACATATTGTATACAGTACAGTTTGCATACGGTAATATGTTTATGTTACGCGATTAAAAAATAAATAAATAAAACTGAAAGGTCCAGCACCAGCTGGATTTGAACACACAACCTACCAGTTGGTAGTCACACACCTAGACCAGTAGGCTACAAGACAGCTCACATAAGCAGCCAGGCGAAACAGCCCTACACAGCCCTGCCGCAGTACACGGATATAATCATACCGTTATTAAATTCTTGAGATACGCGATTCCATATTATATTCCCTTTTAATCAAATTCTAAAAGTATGCTTGTTGACTCCGGTATCACGTTAGTTAAAGACTTCGAAGCTTACAATGTTTAGGGAGAAATGGAATACTGGTGTGTATTTTTTTCTTTTCATGATAGGTGTCGCATTTTAAATCATTTTCGTAGTTAGAAATTATGAAACGCCCTGTTAAAAGCAAGGAAGTTTTTATGCCCGTTGAAGTAAAACAAAATGCCTGACAAAGTATGGCTTGGACAGATTCCAAGTGCTTGTACAAATGTGCTAAAGAAATTATACTTTGAGTATACAGCTTGTCCAAAGTCATCCATTATTAATACTATTAGTAATATCTTCAGTAAAGGCTTTGATGCATAAATATTTCTGATAAAGGTAGGTTGTGTACTTTTGTCCAACTGAGCAATCTTGCTTTCATAAAATATACCAACATTTTAATGACTGATGATTAACATGCTGTAATACACAGTTCAAAATTAAAGGCTCAAATGCTGTACATGAGAGGTTAAGCTCCCCCTGGCGGTTTTACAAGGCGACGCCGGATAGTTATGCGTGATGCCCCGGTGGGTGTGTCGCGGTATGCCGCAAGATACCTCACCCATTTTGAATAGCTGCATCTGTATAGATCACCTTTCCATCCTCCAGGTTTTCCTCCCAAAGCCTACGGTACCAACGTCAACCCCTGCTGGCTGAGAGAGCAGAAGCTTGCAGCACCTGGTAATCCCAGAAAGTCTCCCATCCAAGTACTAACCAGGCCCAACCCTGCTTAGCTTCCAAGATCAGACAAGATCAGGCACGTTCAGGGTGGTGTAGCCGCAAGCGAAAGCCATGGCGCCTGACTCGCTACTTGAAGCTGTGTGTGGCTGGGGCTCCGTGCCCCCCGAGCGGGACTGAAGGATCGTTCGTGTGCAACTCTTTGGAAAGGAGCTTCTTTCCAAATCGCATTGCGTACCTGGATGTTGGCGAATGTGCTCCCTTGTGTTGGCTTGTCCCGCACTGGAGGAGAACAAACAAACTGCTCGGAGGAGCACAAGGCAAGTCTTCACAAGACAAAAACCTCCAGTGCACAGCACTCTGAAAACATTTCTGGGCTGTCGCGTGTTTATTTCAGCACATAAAGCGCACCAGTCCAACACGTCGGACGGGCGCGCGGCGCCTCCGCCCTCTTGTGGCCTTGCACCGTCAGAGCAAGAGGCTCCTTCTCGCTGCCTTTCCGCTGTATGCAGAGCCCCGAGAGGGAACCTGGAGCGCACACTTTGTGGGGGGCGGGGGACCGCGTTCGCGCTCTGCCCCCGGTCTCTTGCGTGAGAACTATATCTCACGGCGCCAACCAGCGGCCAGGAGACAAGTACAATATCGCGGGACAGGGGGGCCTCGTCATTGATTGTTACATATGAGACGGGGATTAGGAGGAGACCCCGACTGATTGGTAAAGGGGAACACTAACACCAGAGTGACACCCCCGGCGTCTCTTTTTGAGAGACGCCCTGGGATTTCTTAATGGGCAAGGAGGGTCGGGACCTCGGTATTACGCCTCCCCCGAAGGACGGCGCCTGTTTGTGCAGCAGAGTGTCGCCATCAGGATGCTGGGGCATAAGAAAGCCAATCAGACCGCAGGGTGAGCGCTCCCTACTGGTCCCAGTCACACCTCTTGCAGGAGCAACAGCAACCTGAGCTTTTCCGGGGGGAATCTCCCATCCGGGTGCCGGCTAGGCTCACACCTGCTGGGCTGCCGTGGGTGAGCCCAGTCGAGAGTCGCAGGGTGAGATCTAGTCACCGGGGAGAAACGATACAAGCAAAGGATTACTCGGCTCCCTGCACTTGAAAAGAAAATAACAAATGACTCGTTCCCGCGGGAGCTGAATGTACCTGCATGTTGTAGTGGTTTGATGGGTTTACTGAGACAATTATTAATTGTAGCAGTAATCACGAGGTTGTTCGTTGGGGCTTTTAGAAAATCAATCGTCAGAACAACTAACAACGCACACACACGGGTTCAATACACGGGATACATTTATTAATATAAACTGTGCACCAAACATATATTAGTCTGCCTGGATTCGAGCGGCAGACCTTACTGTGAGGGTTATCAATATACAAGGTATATAATCTCGAAGAGATTCAAACACAAAGAGATACACAACAGAGAATATATGTCAATATATATCGTTCGGTTACCAAATCGCTAATCAGTGTTATTACCCACTGTTACTCTAAACTCGGAAGTAAATACATTACTCATGGATTAAATTGATAACAACTTGTGTTGAGGTACAATTCAATTCTCGAGACGCAATGTAGAACATGGGGTTTACTTATCCACTGTGTTTGGATTTGGAATTTCCCGGCACGAACACCAAACCAGCTGACAGGCTGATCATGATAGCCAGGCTTAGCCAATTGCATCCCCGTCTGGGAGCTTGTTTCTTATCAAAAGAAAACATCTTAAATCAGCCTGCATGAATTCTTTCTCTGTGGCTGCACCACAGAGATGGAGGGTGAGATGGGGCCTCCTTTAGGAGCATACCAACGCTTAATTATGTCTTATTAACAAGCATTGACGCTACAACGTCTATGACAGGCAGAGACAGTGCTGTTTCTGGTGCGATCTTTTGCAGCTGACATTTCACTGTTTTAAACGAACAAGAAATTAGATTGCTCATAAATCACTTATCCTATATAAATACAGCGTAATTGCCCTCCGAAAATCCTCTTTTTCTTGTTCGTTTTAGAGACCTTGATCGAAACTGATTTTAGATGTCAGAAAGGATTTCTTTTCTCTGTATTTCCTACATTGCTTTGTCGAGATTTTAACTTTCCATTTAGGCTCAGATTTCAACTATAAATCGTACACTAATTAATAGCAGTAATTACTGATGTTTTGCTCCCTCTTACCACAAAAATATATGTTTTGTAGCTGGGATGAACTTTATTTCGTATGCATAGCTACTACCATTCGGACACGAAGCGGTTAAAGATGGCGGCAAATCAGACACCCAGAGAGGGGGGGCGGGGCGTCTTCTCGCCTCCATAACTAAAATGCCAAATAGGAGTGGCTTAAGCGACATACACAGTCGTGTAAATGACAGTTTGAGGTAGCCTAGCGTGTAAATTTCGTTTTGTTGCTGATAGGTTAAGCTTTCGAAACTCTGCCCCAAAGTCATGTGACTGATTTTTCGCCCTGTTTCGTTGGTTAAACGCAATGATCACAAGCACCACCATGGTAACTGGGATGTGTAGTTTTTAATTCCGTTTGAATTATAACTGTACGTACTGTCTTCATATTTGGCCAGGGCTTTAAAGAGAAGGCGCGCCAAAAAAGTTTGGTGCCGTCGTCTCAACTTTAAAGGTACCCCCGTGCTGGAAGAATTTGACCTCGGAACGTTTGCCCAGCGTACTCCTAGGTACTGTAACTGTCGTGTGGATAGTTTCACAAGAATCAGACAAAGGTTTAAGCATTGCTTGTTCTAGATAAAACTGCAAAAAAAACAAAACAACAACCCATAATGTACTTCTTTGCGGCTCTGTTTGCCCAAATCATATATTCACAACGTGAAATCTAGAAAATAATATTACGTAACCAAAATCCGCAATATGGAAACAGAACCTGTGTAGTTGTTGATAGATGATGTACTCGTAACATTTTTACAAGACGAACTACAACATTTAAAAAATGACTTGTATGTACTTGATATCTCTAATCAATCCACGGGGACATTGTTAAAAGCAGAGTCCCAGCACAAAACGAAACTAAAACGCATACCATTTCGCGCTTCTTATTAGTTGCTCAAAAGTAATTTGACCGTATGAAATGCATAATATAAACCTAGAAACATATACGTGAGCAGTATTTACGCACTGTAGTATCGGTGTTAAGACATACCTCTCAAATACTATAAATCAAGTTAAAAATATCTCAAGACCGATTCTGGTCATAATGAAACCATGTTTCGTGTATGTTTTCTTTAAAGTACCGAGACCAGCCATATACTGTATGTTTATGTTCCAAAATTAATATCGTTTATGGCCTTCACACACGTTGCAGTATGCTCCTATTCTTTTCATGCTCAGCTACTAAGATTTCCCTTCAGTGGTAAAATTAGATATGAATATTCAATACTTAAACGGGCAAAGTTAAGACATTAAATATACATATACATACTGTATACAGTACAGTTTGCATACGGTAATATGTTTATGTTCCTAAATCAATCTCTTTTATGAGCATGTGAAAGGCATGGTGAATTACTGTACTTTGCATGATTGGAAACAAATGAGTGATTGCAAAATGCTGTGGTGTTACTTTTACAAAGACGGTCAATGAAAAAAAGAATGTTGACCAGGGCAATACTTTGAGTTTACACTTACAGCTTGTCCAAGGTCATTCATTATTAATACTATTAGTAATATCTCTGTTAAAGACTGATGGCCACAGTTCAAACATGAGAGGTTGTGCTTTATTAGCTCCACCTTGCGGAAATTCCGGATACTATTATTTTGCTTGTCGTATTATAGGAGAATTTACGGTAACTAGCGGTATTTAGCGGTAACTCGCGGTACGCAGTCTAGCTTGCGGTAGACTGCGTACAGCGTACCGGAAAATAATGCGGTATCGCCCGCGCATTTTGAATGGCTGGATCTGTATATGTATAATAGTCTTCTAAATGTATCCGTATAATAGAACTCCAACCATTTATGTATGGTCTATGATCTATAATCATAGATGTCTAATTGACGTATAACGATATTCGTATATTAGAATTTCATTCTAGACCAGTTACGGAGCACATTTACACGTCTAAGGTATGCATTTAATAGTCGTATATTCTACATCTTTTGCCTACTGGGATGTGCCGATTTTAACTTAGCAAACCAAGATACACATTTTCTAATGAAGCCTTAATTAAAAGACAGTTTGTTTCTCGAAAGTGTGTTATGTAAAAAAAGAGAAAAACGAAAATATATGGATGGCAATCTTTCAAAGCTGAAGATTTTACTTTTGAAAAAATGACATTTTATTTATGCAGATGCATTCGCTGGTTTTAGAACTTTGCTGTACTTCCTGAATCATTTTCAGTATTATAAAGTGGGTGTAGATTTTTCTTTCAGGTTAGGACGCGAGTGTGTACATGTGTTTGATTTTCGTTTCACTGATTCTCATTGAAGATTTGGGAATTAACGAGGAAAGAATCAGTTGCCTCGGAAAGCAGAAGGTTTGGTTCTCAACGATATTGAAGACACGCCCATGTAGAGCAGCGGGTGATGATTTGTACTATAAAAGACCAAGTGCTCAAAGTGACGTCTGCGTTTGCCGTTTAGACTTTCATCTCTGGCGCACTTTTAGAAAGCAAAGATAGAGCAGTTGTGTTGAATCGCTACATGGCAGCTATCAGCAGAGTGGTGCAGTGGAAGCATGCTGGGCCCATAACCCAGAGGTTGATGGATCGAAACCATCCTCTGCTATGTACACTTTATGCACGATTGATTTAGCACACCATCAATTTAATGAAGTGAATTTAAACTGATTTTGTCTCTCGTGTGTATGCAAGCTTCACACTTAAGGTACTCTTTCCTCTTTACCAATAGCAGATGCCCAAATGTATCTTCATAGTTTCCTCAATTCCTTCAAATTAACATCCATATCAAAGCAATTATGTGTATATATATTACAATTAAGGTACATATTAAAAATATCAACGCACATTTGTATAATGCTCATTTAATAATGATTGTCAAGGATTGTCAAGTTCTCCAACAAATCTGTGTTCTAATTTTAAAATATTTTTGCTAAGGATACAACGGGTGTATAAATGAATTCTCCCAACAGCCAGTTAAAGAAAAATTCCACACGTGAAGATGGTTTTCTTGGACATTGACTTAGGTACTTATTTGTTTACCTGTTGTAGTTGCACACAAGTAAAACACGAAGATTTCCTGCAACATTCAAGAGGGTTTGCGAAGAAATCCCTTCAATTTTTAGCGGAGATTATGTTTACATCATCACAATCTGAAGCCCGTCCCTGAGTGCGTTTGACCCATCAGCCCTTTGTTTAACAGCTGCACAGGGACACATTCCCATTGCTTTTCACAAATCACTGGCATTTGTTTGCAGCATTTCTTCTGTCCTGAGAAGCAAGATTTGTATTTTATCTTTCAGAAGTTGTATGAATTTCTTGAAGTTCAGAAACAACTTGTTCCAGAAAAGAAATGAACACTTGCTTCAAAGTAAATCAAGACGTATGTGTCTCTTGCTGTGTGTGCTCTTATCTGTCCATCTCTCTCTCCTCTTCTCTCTGGCAGTCATTGCAGAGTATCTGAAGAGGATGTAACACCACTTGGAAAAGAAGAAAAATTCTCAGGAAAAATTCTCAGGAAAATTCTCAGGCAGAATAAAAAATCATTATTCTTTTCTCAGTCAGATTCACAGCTCTCACAGACCGTCTTATAAATTTACAATTAGATAAAGTCATGTAACAGTTTTACAGATAATTTAAATAATCAGACAGCAGTTTTGGCAGTGGATACATCTCCACATGGGGGAAAGAAACTGAAATATATGTGCTCACTGTAAAGTAGGAAGAGGTGGTCAGACAAGCAAAACAACTTTGCAGATAATGTGAAGTGACATTGTTTTGTGTCAATCAGCTCACGGATTTCGCTTCATGTACCTTAAGTTGTGCAATTTGTATGGTTGTTGAATGAGATTGGTTTCTTCACAAGCCCAGTCAATTGCCAGTGGAGAGCTTGCCGACACACACCTTCATGAAGACTCTCTTTAAGATTTAATTGTCAAGTCGCCTCCTTTGCATACAATAGTAGCACCGACACTAAGAGAAAGGATGAGAAATGGCGTTTATCAAGCGATTGCAGTGTTTGTTTGACTGAGGATCCTTGTGTGCTGAACTGGCCTCTGGAGAAGTGTAGTGCAGTAAAACAGAAGGTTTGTGTCACTCAAGATTGTAACAGAACAGAACAATACAATTACAATACTTTTATGAGAGTAAATATTACTGGTGCATCACAGTTCTTATAATGGTGAAAACAGGAGCACCTTCTCTACATTTTTGACTGAAGTATTTAAACAGAAAGAAATACTATCACAATGCAATTCATAAATGCAATTGAGCTTCTCTAAATGTTCTAATCTGATGAAACAATGTATAGAATAAGGTGACAAGGTGAATTCATTCAAATGCACAAGATTAATTTTCAGCAACAAAAAAAGTGCTCGGAAATATTTTACAAGAATGAAACCTTACATTCACCTAAATAAACATTCACCCTCTACATTAGCAGAGAACAGTAGGACAGAAGGTTAGTGTCACTGGACACTGCGTCAGAAAGGCCGATCTCTTCTCCCTCATTATGCAGGCTTGCCCACTCATGATGAACTGTCCTCCAGCGATACTCAGCTGCCATCATCGACTCAGCCATGACGTTCATGTACATATTATACCTTAATATGGCACTGCATTACAATAATTTGATCAAAACAACTGGTGAAAAAATAATAATCAAATATTTCTTTCCTTCTTTTAGTAGATAAAGACTTTGTCCAAAAAAGAAGCATTTATTCCTTTCCTCTCCTACCACCCTTACAAGTCACCCAGTTTTTAATTCAGAGGTGGATTAAAGCTCTAGTCTCTTTGGGGGTGTTAGTTGGAATCCCACTGCTGCCAAATATCTCCAACTATCTCAGTGTTAAGAAGCAAAAAACACACATTTGCTGCAGAAGGAACAGGAGAATTTGAGCCATTCAGCCTTATAGTGTGATGTCATTTTCTCATGCTCATTTTTAGATGCTTGTGATCGAATCTATGATTCTTATGAGTGTGGTCACCCTCCATAAAGGTTGCACAGATACAGATGCAGCCATTCAAAATTATTTTGCGGTGCGCTTTATGCATTCTACCGTGAGTTTCCGTAAATTCTCCTATAATACCGCAAGCAAAATAATGGTATCCGGAATTTCCGCAAGGTGAGCTAATAAAGCTCAACCTCTCATGTTTGAGCTGTCGCCATCAAAGTCTTTAACGAAAATATTACTAATAGTATTAATAATGAATGACCTTGGACAAGCTGTAAACTCAAAGTATTGCCATGGTCCACATTATTTTTTTCATTTGACGGTCTTTGTTAAAGTAACACCACAGCATTTCGCAATCACGCATTGGTTTCCAATCATGCAAAGTACAGTAATTTTTGAGAATCGATTCACCATGCCTTTCACATGCTCAAGAGATTGATTTAGGAACATAAACATATTAACGTATGCAAACTGTACTGTATACAGTATGTATATATATTTAATGTTTTGAAGGAACCCTTCTTTCGTTGGAAGACAATGAACATATTCTAGCCCTAAATGAATTAATAGCAAACATGGTTTACATAAAAGACATTTTTCCAAGAAAGTTTGGCCTTTGTCACTAATGAAACCACTAAAGACATAAATAAAGAAATCTTAAGATTTTTAAAATACATGACTTTGCTAAAATGTATTTAAAAATAAAAATGATTACAAACGCCAGCAGAGAGAGAGAACAGGGGAGGGATGTTGGGTGTGCATAAGGGGTGGGGCTATGGAAATGAGGTCTATTTGGGAATGTGGAGTTACATGTTCTGGCTGTTTGTGAATTATCGTTGTTGAGTATGGAGTGTTGAGGCAAAATGCAATTTAGCACTTTCTAGCAAGAGGAGACCCCCAAATTAATAATGTAACATGCTATTGTTGGTGCATGAACATAGTTACTGTATTCTGTTATTTCTTTAGATACACGATTCCATGTTATTTTTTAACCCCTGGCGGGACTGGGAGTCCATAAGAATCAAGTAATAGGTTTCCTTGCGCTTTGACAGATTGTCTTTAAATCAATTGTTGATTTAAAGGTTGACAGTAAATGTTTATATTGTAATGCATACTGTACAGCCTCAAAAGATATAAGATATGAGATATTAAGAGAGAGCATCTGCATTTATAACTTAGTTTTTAAAATTAGTCAAGCAATATGAAGCATCTCTTTTTACTTTAAAGTCCCTTAATTATAATTGAGCACAGCTTTCTCACCACTTAGATTAGAGAGAGAGAGCGTAGAGAGAGCGTAAAACCTGGGTGTAACAGCTGTTCCTTTTTCTGATCACTCGCATTCTGGATACACGTCTCACCTGTCCTGTTCTTTGTTTTCCTAATTTGTTGATTATGCCTGTTGCGATCCACTCCTGCCCTCACACCTAAAGAAGACTATTTTAAATTTCTTTGCGCGGTCCATTGTGCAATTAACCCTTGTATGTGCTGTCCTTAAGGTGATATCACATAAAGGTGATATGTAAAATAATGTTTTTTATTATTGTTATAGAGAAACATGATCAGATTTTCCCCCGTTCAGAAAAAAATATCTAAAGTATACTAGTTTGTCACTAGTATACTTTTAATACAGTCTGTGCTCTTGAGGATACTTGTGATATTTCGAGCTCTGTTGAATGATAAGTTTAAATAATTTTCGTAGTTTCGTATGAAAATCTGTTAAAAGCAAGGGAGGTTTTATGTCCGTTACAATAAAAGAAAATGCCTGACAAAGTAGGGCTTGGACAGATTCCAAGTGCATTTATGCAATTTACGTTGTATTGTGCATTGTGCTCCTGTAATACAGTTTAAAATAATTAGAAGTCTAAACAGTATCAGTTTTATTTATGGGTTGCAATTTAAAAAAAGTCAAAAACCGCACTCAAAATGCAATTTATAGCTTTCTGGCAAGAGGAGACACCCAAATTAATAATGTAACATGCCACTGTTTGTGCATGAACAAGGTTAAACTGCTATTTCCTTAGATATGCGATGCTTGTCTGTCCTGGCTGTGCTCTCTCGCTCTCTCTCTCGCTCGCCCTTCCCCCCCCCCCTCTCAATTCAATTCAATTCAAGGTGCTTTATTAGCATGACAGATGGGTACAATCAGTGTTGGGTATTTGCTTTGAGATGCCACTTTTAAAGGTGATATATAAAATCAAAGCTTTAACAGACTTTGATTTTAGTCTGAGTTCTTGTGTCTGTCCTATCTGAACCCAAAAGTATTACAATATGTATCTTTATAGCAGGTGGTGTACAGCTTTTTAGTATAGATTACACTTTTCTAAAATGTATTTAAAAAATAAAAACGATTACAATCTAATCTTTCCACGTTTGATCCCAAGATCCCAAGAAAAATAAATCTAAACGGGGAGAAAGCTATGCTGAAAATTT
This sequence comes from Lepisosteus oculatus, assembly GCF_040954835.1. NCBI lineage: Eukaryota > Metazoa > Chordata > Actinopteri > Semionotiformes > Lepisosteidae > Lepisosteus > Lepisosteus oculatus. The sequence goes on from NC_090709.1 coordinate 6,771,824, forward strand.
ATTAAGATACTTAGAAGACAAAAATATCAATTTATGTTGCATTTGTCTGATTGTGAATAAAAAAACACATATATTTAAACACGTGTTTGCAATTTAAATCAAAATGCGATTTAAATCAATATAAATGTTTATATTGTAACGCCTAGGTGACTATTCATTGTTATTAAAATGACTTAAATTCGATCATGTTGTGATATTTAGAAATATAAATTTGTTTGGTGCGAGTGAGGTTTTATTTAATCTCTGACTCAGGGAAACATTTCATTTTTTCAAAGAAATGTTTGTTAAAAAACAAGTCATGGCTCCAGCACGATTTGATCACAGACAAGGTGACATAGGAGTCAAGAACCTAACCCACTGCGCCACCAGCAAGGTCACATGGAGAGTGCTGAAAAAGCACTACAGAAACATTATCAACAGACAATGTACAGCGTGTACTATTCTTGTGTTGCGGTACATGAATATATCGTTATTAATTTCTTTAGATACGCGATTCCATATTATATTCCCTTTTAATCAAATTCTAAAAGTATGCTTGTTGACTCCGGTATGACGTTAGTTAAAGACTTCGATGCTTAAAATGTTTAGGGAGAAATGGAATACTGGTGTGTATGTTTTCTTTAAAGTACCGAGACCAGCCATATACTGTATGTTTAAGTTCCAAAATTAATATCGTTTATGGCCTTCGCACGCATTACAGTATGCTCCTATTCTTTTTATGCTCAGGTACTAAGATTTCCCTTCAGTGGTAAAATTCCATATAAATATTCAATACTTAAACAGGCACAGTTAAGACATTTACTGTAAATCTTTCTACAACCGACCAACGGACCACGAGTGCCCCTGTCAGTCAACCAATCATGTACCGCAGTATTTTGCTTCATCGCGCGTCACGATGTGCGACGCCATAGCCAATTAACTCCAGTATGTGTCTGTACACCGCACTTTGAATGGCTGCATCTGTATAACGTGCCACGTTTTCAGAGAATTGCATTAAATACAGGTCAGAAGAAGGCGACAAAGTGTCCACTAGGCAGTTCAGCGATTTCAACGGTGTTCTCTGTTGTTTAGGTCCAGAATGACACCCGTTACAACCAGGAAACCCACAGTGTCAGGCATCAAAAAGACTTCCCAAAACCCTGATCCTCTCCTTGATCGGGTGATGGCATCCAGACATTTCCTGCAACAAAGCCAGGATACGGTCTTCAACAACACGAGTGAAAAGCTAATTCCCAACCTTTGCAATCCTTTGCAAAGAAGGACCGCATGTGCTCAGTGTTAAATGCACTGTTCATTATTAATAATAATAATAATCTTTACATTATATAGCGCCTTTAAAGGTGGCTTTTCAAAGAGCTTTACAGAATGACAACAATAAAGTTAAAAAAATACACAAGATAAGCAGCATGAGAATACACAGTTAGAGGAGACAATAGATGGTGGTATTAAATACAGTAGGAACAGAGGGGTAAAGAATAGTTCATTAAAGGCTCTTCTAAAGAAGAGGGTTTTGAGTCTGGATTTGAAGGAGTTTAGAGAAGGTGACTCTCTGATATTCTTGGGGATAAAGATCCAGAGCTTTGGGGCAAAACAGGAGAAGGCCCTGTCACCCATAGAGTGTAGATGGACTGGGGGACAGATAGGAAATCACAATTAGAAGAGCGAAGGTTATGAGGTGGGGAGTAGGGCGATAACCCAGACAGGTATTACGGTGCCAAGCCATCGAGAGCCTAATAGGTGAGAATGAGGATTTTGAAGTTGACAGTGTAAGAAAACCGGCTCAGGGACGCCAAATATGTAACTGTAGTGGCTCTCTGAAGGCACCAGTTCTGTAGGGTTTGGGCATTTACTGGAACAATTATTAATTGTAGCAGTAAATCACAAAGTTGATTCTTTTGATGGCTTTAGAATCCAACCATGCGATATAACTCAAACAACGCACACACACAGGTACTAATACACGAGGATACATTTATTAATACATAGAATATGCATATAAAACTAACAGATCTTATCGAGAGGGTTATCAGAATACAAAAGATATATATTCATTCAGTTACAAAGAGTTACATTTATCAAGAGGACTTACGTTCAGTATATCATTCATTAAGACCGTTTCGTAAATGAACTTGGTTATAACTTCTACATTAAATACTCAAAACAAGTACATAACCCTTAGGAATTAAATTGATATCAACTGGTTGGGATAACAATTGAATTCTCGAGCTGTAATGCATTGAAGTTGAATACTCATCCAATTTCTGGGGATTCAGATCTCCTGCGGGCACAAAGAAACAGTTGCAGGCTTGTTGCTGTCCAATCCGCGCTCTCTGGCTCGGTGCCAGGCTGTGCTGTGCGGCTTGCGACGGTGCGCTGCTGATGGTCACTGTTGGCTTTAACTAGCAAAGTTTGTGCACAGGAGAAAAGATGACTGTGGGTCCCAGCAAGTCAGGAAGAGGACTGGTTCGTTCCTGATGAAGAGTTAGTTCTGAATAGTGATTCAGCTGTCCACAGTTCTGACCTAATCACGAGGCTTGCTGCTGGTGCTAACCTCGAGTGGATCCTCTGGTTACTCTCTGGCAACCTCCGCTCTAGACTCCGCTATAAGTTCTGGCACTCGGACACACTGGCCGTTCCGTGGTTGTCCGGGCTGAGTCGCAGGATGGTCAGGAGGCGCGCTGCGAGAATGTCCTGCCCTTGAGAGCCTTCTGCTCCTGGGCCGTCCTGCCCTGGAATTCTCCTTTGAATTCCCTTTAGAACAGTCCACAGAATCCTCCTGAATCCCTTCTGAATCTTACTGAATCTCTGTGTTGCCTGTTTTTACCTGGAGGAACTTCAGCTCATTGATTGGCTGAAAGTTCCATGGGCATCAGAGTCCCACGTGGGTTACTCGGCCCTACCAGTCCCTGATTGGTTGATCAAGGTGAGATATGAGTCACTTAATCCTGACACTTAGAAATGCAGTCCAGATGTCCATCTGGCACTCCCTAGACAGATAGGCGCCAATGGATGATCATTGATCATGATAGCCAGGCTTAGCTAAGTGCATTCCCCTTTGGGAGCTGTCCCTTATCAAAGGAAACCTTAAATCAGCCTGCATGAATAGTTTCTCTGTGGCTGCACCACAGAGATGAACAGAGATGGGGCCTCATTTGGGAAAGCTCGCAACACTTAATTCTGTCTTATTAATAAGTCTCGCCGCTACATATGTATAGTTATATGAAAAACAAGTGGTTTATCGACTCATCTTCATTTGCAGATTTAGAGGCAGCTTCGATATTCGTTTTACAAACGGACTTTTTTTTATATGGGTCACACACATGCCATAGCAACAAAACATCTCTAGAGATGAGGCTATAGATCACCTTTCCATCCTCCAGGTTTTCCTCCCAAAGCCTACGGTACCAACGGCGACCCCTGCTGGCCGAGAGAGTAAAAGCTTGCAGCACCTGGTATTCCCAGGCAGTTTCCCATCCAAGTACTAACCAGGCCCAACCCTGCTTAGCTTCCAAGATCAGATGAGATCGGGCACATTCAGGGTGGTGTGGCCGCAAGTGAAAGCTGTGGCGCCTGACTCGCTACTTGAAGCTGTGTGTGGCTGGGGCTCCGTGCCCCCCGAGCGGGACTGAAGGATCGTTCGTGTGCAACTCTTTGGAAAGGAGCTTCTTTCCAAATCGCATTGCGTACCTGGATGTTGGCGAATGTGCTCCCGTGTGTTGGCTTGTCCTGCACTGGAGGAGAACAAACAAACTGCTCGGAGGAGCACAAGGCAAGTCTTCACAAGACAAAAACCTACAGTGCACAGCACTCAAAACATTTCTGGGCTGTCGCGTGTTTATTTCAGCACATAAAGCGCAGCAGTCCAACACGTTGGCCGGGCGCGCGGCGTCTCCGCCCTCTTGTGGCATTGCGGCGTCAGAGCAAGAGGCTCCTTCTCGCTGCCTTTCCGCTGTGTTGCAGAGCCCCGAGAGGGAACCTGGAGCACACACTTTGTGGGGGGCGGGGGACCGCGTTCGCGCTCTGCCCCCGGTCTCTTGCGCGAGTACTAAATCTCACGGCGCCAGCCAGTGGCCAGGAGACAAGTACAATATCGCGGGACAGGGGGGCCTCGTCATTGATTGTTACATATGAGACGGGGATTAGGAGGAGAACCCGACTGATTGGTAAAGGGGAACACAAACACCAGAGTGACACCCCCGGCGTCTCTTTTTGAGAGACGCCCTGGGATTTCATAATGGCCAAGGAGGGTTGGGACCTCGGTTTTATGCCTCCCCCGAAGGACGGCGCCTGTTTGTGCAGCAGAGTGTCGCCATCAGGATGCTGGGGCATAAGAAAGCCACACAGACCGCAGGGTGAGCGCTCCCTTCTGGTCCCAGTCACACCTCTTGCAGGAGCAGCAGCAACCTGAGCTTTTCCGGGGGGAATCGCCCATCCAGGTGCCGGCTAGGCTCACACCTGCTGGGCTGCCGTGGGTGAGCCCAGTCGAGAGTCGCAGGGTGAGATCTAGTCATCGGAGAGAAACGATACAAGCGACGGATTACTCGGCTCCCAGCACTTGAAAAGACCGACAAATGACTCGTTCCCGCCGGAGCTGAATGTACCTGCATGTGTCGTGTCGTCTACTTCCCCCGCCCCGCTGTGTTTGCTGTATTGTCTTTGAAGCCGGCCCCCGAGACGAGACGGGCTGTTCCTGTGCCCCAATTAACACTTTACAGGTGCCATTCCCCGGCATTGTGGCCATTGTCGGTGGTCACACACGACAAGATAAGGTGGAGGAGAGCGGGGCATGCCCAGCGCCAGACATTCAAGGAGGGGGCTATGCGAGGTGAGGTGAGGTGCGACACGCCGGAGCCCCGCTGCTGCTAATGCGGAGCACTTGTTGAACTGGTATTGAAAGGACGTGTGCGCACGGAGCGAGCCTTCCCTGCGGCGGAGCGTGGAAACTTTCTCCCCGCGCTCCAGGAGTTGTGTGCGCTGCAGCGGTGCCGAGAGCACAGAAGAGAGCGGGTAAGAGACGGAGCCTTGTGGGCAGGCGAGCAGGCCCGTTTTTTAGAAATTGCTGAAAAGGCTCCGGTGTTTGTTCGGTGTGTGGCAGGCGCACGACGTGAGCTTGCGTAGCGATCTGCTGGGCTGGTGTTATGAAAATGAGGCCGAATTGCGTCCCGGGACATGCTGCGAATGTGTCCCGGGACATGCTGCGAATGTGTAGGAAACGGCGCGCTCGTTTTCTCGTTTTGCCCACCCTTTTGAGTGTTAGTGTGGCTTGTGAGTGTGCGAAAGAGTGGGCCCAGCAGGAGGCGGTGGTGTGCGGGGCGAGGAGCTGGCCTAGGCTGCGCACTTTGTGCTGTGGGTGCGAGCCGCTTGCAGGGGTTTGTACAGCTCATACTTACCTGGCAGGGGAGATACCTTGATCAGCCTGTAGGTGGAGTAGTTGGATTGTTTTCTTGTTTTGTGGAAGCAGTGTTTGTTTTGCAGTTCACGAAATGGCAACTTTTGGATCCCGCAAGAATGCTGTGAGTTTTGAGCTTTTGGATGACGTCTTCATGGATTGTATGCAGTTCAGCAGAAAAGTGTTGCAGAAGGAACTTGGCTTTGAACCTCGGCACTTGGATTTCATCTTCGCTCTCCCAGGTCAGAAAGCTTTTGAGGTTGTTTTTGCTACCTATTCTCTGTTTGAACAATGTGTGGATGTGTTTGAGGCAAAAAGAGGGAAAGTTCCTGCCCTTGAGAAGATCGACTTGCAGCCTCTGACACAGAGAGAGAGGAAAACGGTGCATGTTGTTATGTTCTCGGAACTGGCAAAGACAGAGGACATTCACACCTGGCTTAACTAGTACTGCACCGTCCACCATGGAACTGAGGTTAGAGATGTTGACGGTATAAAAACAGGAGCAAGGAAATTCGAGGTTCGCTTGCTACTGGACAATGTAAATGGAGGCTTAAGGCACCTGCCCTCTACAATCCGGCTGGGCGCCTGCAATGGCTATGTTTTTTATGTGGGACAACCAAAGGTGTGTTGGCGCTGTGGTGCTGTGGGACACCTGGCATCGTCCTGCACTGTGAAATGCTGCAAGACCTGTGGCAAACATTGATATTTAGCCTCTGACTGTTCAATGCTGCCAAAGTGCAATTTATGTGACTCGGAAGGACACGTTTTTAAGAACTGCCCTCACACCTACGCCAATAAACTCAAAATGAGAAAGGATGAGGCAGTGCTTGTTTCAGCCAAACCGGCCCGAAAAGCCAAAGCAAACAACAAGTTAAACAAAGAACCCTTGTTGGATAAAGACTCTCAGCCTCCAGCCAGGATCAGTTCTGCTGTGGCTCCAGGGCCGGTGGAAGAGAAATCCACTACGCCCCCACAACCGCAGACTGCACCAGACAAGCACGAGGGTTTGAAAACCCCCGAGAACAGCGAGGACCCCTCCCCCACTCCAGCTCCTCAGAACTAGGGCCAGTGTGGGGCCCCCCGGTGGAGCGGGTCCAGCGAGGATACCCAGGATTCATCGGAGCTGCTTTTCTCATACTCTGCAAGGGCTACAGATGTCCTCCTCTCCTCCATCCAGTCCATCACGGAGGATCTGCAGCAGTTGGTGGGTGAGGGGGAAGAGGAGACTGGTGCATCGGCTGCACATCTTTCACCTCAGTGCTCCCAGGAGCTGGACTTGAGGAAAAGGAAAAATGACTCTGTTTTCTCCCCGAGCGAGGAGGAAGGAGAGCATGGCGATGGGGACAGCTGGAACCCCTCCACCCCTCCCTCTACCCCCTTCCTTGAAATGGACTCCGTGAACGCTTTTACTGCTGCCACCCTGATGAAGGCTCATTCAGAGGATGGCTGGCAGGAAATTGGTAAGAAGAAAAAGAAGAAGGTAACAGGTGAGACCGAAGAGAAATGTGTTTTGTAAAGACTGGTTCCACTTTCTTATGTAATATGGCTCTAAACATAATTTCTCTTAACACCAGAGGTATCAATGACAGAATTAAATGCCAGTCTGTCTTTGATTACCTCCAGCAGAGAGAGGGAGATGTGTTGATGTTGCAGGAGTGTGCTTTAGCCTATCAAGAGAGGTATAAAAGCTTTGAAGATAGGTGGGATAAAGGGCCATCTGTTTGGTCAGGGGACAATAACAACAGAGCCTCTGGCGTGGCCATTCTTTTCAAAGGATGGGCTTTCAAATTGAAAAGTATTCAGAGGGTCATAGATGGCAGGTTGCTGTGTGTGGATGTGGAATATGGGACCGTTAACCTGCAGCTAATCAATGTGTATTGCCCTACTGACGTGGGAGGAAGGGTGGAGCTACTCAAGGCACCCTCTTCCCTATTGTTATGTAGCACAGACGTGATAGTGGGAGGGGATTTTAATTGTATCTTAGAGCACACAGACAGGCAGTCTAGCTCTCCGATAAAATTGGATTCCAGCTCACTGGCCCTGCAAAACTTAGTTCAAGACTTTAAACTCTCAGACACATTTAGATGTATATATCCCACAACAGCAGGATATACATGGTCAGGGAGGAATAGCAGCTCCAGAATTGACTATTGCTTTGTCTCAGCGAGAGTGAAAGTTGTTGGGGTCACTCTTCAGCCTGTCTTCTTCTCAGATCATCAGGCTTTAGGGTGTAGAGTGGAACTCCAGGGCGGGACTGTCTTTGGCCCAGGCCTCTGGAAACTCAACACAAAGCTGCTAGAGAACGAGGGGGTAGTATCCCGCTACAAGGAGAAACTATCAAAGTGGCTATCCTTGTAGTGTGTGTACAGGTCAGTAGGAGAGTGGTGGGAGGAGGTGAAGGTGAGGACAAAGGCCTTTTTCATGGCTGAAGGAAGGAAGGCTGCTGCCAGACGGAGAGGAGTGCTAGTCAGGAAACAGAGGCAGCTGCACATGATGCTGCACAGTGGCTTCGATGTGCTCGAGGATATCACCCTTTTAAAAAAGGACATCCGGAGCATAGCCGAAGAAAGTAGTCGAGGAGTGCTGTTAAGAAGCAGAATGCAATTCTTGGAAGAAAATGAGAAGTGTACTCGCCTCTTTTTCAGGAAAGTGGTAGGCTCCAAGTCTGTCATGGAAAGTGTAGTTGATGAGGAGGGACGAGAGAGAACAGAGCCGAGTGCTATCCTCTCCTGCACCGAGGCCTTCTACTCAAGACTGTACAGCTCTACAGAGGTAAAGGATGAAGAAATTCATTTTTTTACCTCAAAGCTAGAAAACTTTTTGAGTGAAGAAGATAGGGAAGTACTTGAGAGGGATTTGACAGTAGAAGAGCTGAGACAGGCTATGGAGAGCTTACAGAAGGGGAAAACTCCGGGTGCTGACGGGCTCCCTAAGGAATTTTATTGCACCTTTTGGGATCTGCTTCAGGATCCGCTACTGCTCCTATTCGAGGAAAGCTATAAGACAGAATTGCTGCCTGACTCCTTAAGAGAAGGCACTATCTCTCTCTTGTTTAAGAAAGGAGCAAAGAATGATATAAAGAACTGGAGACCCCTCAGTCTGTTAGGTGTGGACACTAAGATCCTGTCCAAAGCCCTTTTCCTGCGCCTACAAAATGTAGTGGCCTAACTGGTAGGAAAAGAACAGACTTGTGGGATAGCAGGACGCCTGATGAGCGACAACCTGGCCTTGTTGAGGGATGTCTGTCTGTACTCGGAGGATCGCTCCCTCCCTCTGTGCATTTTAGGTGTAGACCTAGAAAAGGCCTTTGACCGCATAAACCGGCAGTACTTAACATCGGTACTTGAGCACATGAAGTTTGGCCCCATCATGAGAAAGTGGATTAACCTGCTGTACACAGGTAGCAACAGCAGAGTAATGGTGAATGGCAATAGATCACGCCCCTTTGAAGTCTGTTCAGGGGTGAGGCAGGGCTGCCCATTATCCCCCTTGTTATTCGTTTTGGCTATGGAGCCCTTAGCTTGTGCCTTGCGCCAGGATCAGGCCATTAATGGGATACCAGTGCCTGGAAGTGGGAGAGGAGAGGTAAAGACATCTCTATACATGGATGACGTCACCCTGCTCCTCTCTGACAATGCCTCAATTAGCAGAGCTCTGCAGTGCTGTGATCGTTTCTCTTTGGCTTCCTCTGCAAAAATTAACAAATCTAAGAGTGAGATTTTTTATCAGAACTGGAGGGAGCCAAAAGAAGGAAATGATCTCAGGCTGCAAGAGAAGAGAATTAAGGTCCTGGGGGTGTATTTTGGAGAAGAGATGGGAACAGTAAATTGGCAGAACAAATTTCCAATCTTAAACAAAAAACTGATGCAATGGAAGGACCGAGACCTCACCATGACAGGGAAGGTGCTGGTCATCAAAGCCAAGCTCTTGCCTGTCTTGAATTTTCTGGCTTCTACCTTCCCAATCCCACACCGTGTTGCGGCGGTGCTGAGAAGATTGATGTTTCAATTTCTATGGGGTGGGAAGCAGGAAAGACTCAGAAGGGAAATAATGTACAGGCCGCTACCCTCAGGGGGGAAGTCTGTCCCAGATATTGCTACGAAGCTGCTGTGCATTTTTCTGGCCTCTGTGCTGAGAGGCTTTGCAACAGCACCTGCAGCGCGTACCTGGACTTATTTTTCCAGGCTCTGGGTAGGTAGGGAGGTGTTCAGAGTGTGGGGTGTCAGACCCAAGCTGGATGTCCCACTCTCTGACACATGCCCTGCAATTTATGGGACAGTTAAAAGTTTTCTAAGATCTCACCCAATTGGCCATATTCCCCTCCGAGATGTCAGCCTCCAAAAACTGGAAGATTTCATTGCACCCCAGAAGAATAGGCAGACCCATGTGATCATTTTAACAATCAGCCCAAACAAGGAAGGTGTGGAAACACACATCCTCTAAGTTTCTGTGCAACATTCACAGAGACGTAGCCTGAAATGTCATCCACCAGTGCTTACCGGTGCGAACTTTCTTGTACCGTAGGGCCTCACCCCCAGCCCTCGCTGCGTTAGGGTGGGCTGCGGTGAGGAGGAGACTGTGACCCATCTCCTGTGGTCCTGCTTTTTTGCTAAGACCTTCTGGGCCCAGTTTGAACACTGGTTGCAAGCTCTCTCGCCCCAATTTTCCCTGACCGCTGCTTTCGTTATATACGGCATCTCTCCTGACAAACTTCCTCCTGACATGTTTGACAGGATCTGGGCCGTGGTGAACAGTGGGAAAGACGCTCTGTGGAGAGTGAGGAACATGGGGCTGTTCAAAGGCATCGAGGTCCCTGTCAAGGCAGCAGGTAGCCTGGCCCTGTTCATCACCCGAGAGAACTATTACCTCAGAGATCTGTGGAAAGAAGGGAGGGAGGAAGCAGAAAATCTGTGGGAAATAGAGGGCATAGGACAGTATCTCAAGATGCTTGTGGTAGTGGGGGACTGCGTTTGCGCTCTCCCCCGATGTGCTTGGTCCAATATCAGATACAGAAGATTTCCGACACCACGAATCATGTGCTTGCTATAGGGTCCCAGTTTGAAAGGAATCGATGACGCTACTAGTTCTATATAGTTCTATTCTATTATTTACTTATAGGTCCAGAGAACCAATTCAAGCTGGTTACACTACTCCTTCCGGACATTCATTCCCTTTTCAAAGTGAGTCTTTTTGCTGTAGTTTGCATTACTTAGGATGATTATCGAGGTTAGCCTTTATTTGGTCATGGGGGGCCTCGGTACTGTATGCTTATTCTAAAGACAGTTTCACCCATTTTCTGATTGCTAGGATCTGTACCAGTGCAGACATGTCAAACAGTGAATGGCTGTACCTCTATTGCATCCGTGCTCAATGAATGAAATCAGTACTAAATGTATAGTTATGTAGCGCCGAGGCTTATTAATAAGGCAGAATTAAGTGTTTCTGTGCTTTCCCAAATGAGGCCCCATTTCTCTGTTCATCTCTGTGGTGCAGCCACAGAGAAACTATTCATGCAGGCTGATTTAAGGTTCCTTTGATAAGGACAGCTCCCAAAGGGGGATGCACTTAGCTAAGCCTGGCTATCATAATCAATGGTCATCCATTGGCGCCTATCTGTCTAGGGAGTGCCAGATGGACATCTGGACTGCATTCCTAAGTGTCAGGATTAAGTGACTCATATTTCACCTTGATCAACCAATCAGGGACTGGTAGGGCCGAGTAACCCACGTGGGACTCTGATGCCCATGGAACTTTCAGCCAATCAACGAGCTGAAGTTCCTCCAGGTAAAAACAGGCAACACAGAGAGCCTGAGAGATTCAGTAAGATTCAGAGAGATTCAATGGAGAATTCTGTGGACTTTCCTAAAGGGAATTCAAAGGAGAATTCCAGGGCAGGACGGCCCAGGAGCAGAAGGCTCCCAAGGGCAGGACATTCTCGCAGCGCGCCTCCTGACCATCCTGAGACTCAGCCCGGACAACCATGGAACGGCCAGTGTGTCCGAGTGCCAGAACTTTCCCTTGTTCTAAGAGTCTAGAGCGGAGGTTGCCAGAGAGTAACCAGAGGATCCAACCGAGGTTAGCACCAGCAGCAAGCCTCGTGAACACGTCGGAACTGTGGACAGCTGAATCACTATTCAGAACTAGCTCTTCATCTGGAACGAACCGTTCCTCTTCCTGACTTGCTGGGACCCACAGTCATCTTTTCTCCTGTGCACAAACTTTGCTAGTTAAAGCCAACACTAACAAGCCGGTCAGTGAGCAACAGCAGTGCACCGTCGCAAGCCGCACAGCAACAAGCCTGCAACTGTTTCTTTGTGCCCGCAGGAGATCTGAATCCCCAGAGATTGGATGAGTATTCAACTTCAATGCATTACAGCTCGAGAACTCAATTGTTATCCCAACCAGTTGATATCAATTTAATTCCTAAGAGTTATGTACTTGTTTTGAGTATCTAATGTAGAAGTTATAACCAAGTTCATTTACGAAACGGTCTAAATGAATGATATACTGAACGTATGTCCTCTTGATATGTGTAACACTTTGTAACTGATTGAATATATATCTTTTGTATTCTGATAACCCTCTCGATAAGATATGTTAGGTTTATATGCATATTTTATGTATTAATAAATGTATCCTCGTGTATTAGTACCTGTGTGTGTGCGTTGTTTGAGTTATGTCGCATGGTTGGATTCTAAAGCCATCAAAAGAATCAACTTTGTGATTTACTGCTACAATTGATAATTGTTCCAGTAAATGCCCAAACCCTACAGAACTGGTGCCTTCAGAGAGCCACTACATTTAATTTTGCTATGGCAACGTTACATATTTGGCGTTGAATGATTACAGTTATATGAAAAACAAGTGGTTTATTGATTGATCTTCATTTGCAGATTTAGAGGCAGCTTCGATATTCATTTTACAAACAGGTTTTTTTATATGTATGAGTCGCACACATGCCATAGCAACAAAACATCTCTAGAAATGAGGCTATAGATCACTTTTCTTGGAAATGTCCCTACTTCCGGCTTTCCTCCCAAAGCCTACGGCACCAGTGGCGACCTCCGCTGGCTGAGAGAGCAAGAGCTTACAGCACCTAGTATTCCCAAGCGGTCTCCCATCCAAGTACTAACCAGACCTGACCCTGCTTAGCTTCCAAGATCAAATATGTTCAGGGCGGTATGGCCATAAGCTAAAGCGATGGCACCTGACACGCTACTTGAAGCTGTTTGGCGGGGTTTCTGTGTCCCCTGAGCGGGACTAAAGGATCGTTCATTTGCAATTCTTTGGAAAGGAGCTTCTTTCGAAATCAATGCGTGGCTGGATGTTCGCAAATGTGCTCCCTTGTGTTGGCTTGTCCTGCACTCGATAAGGACAAACAGGTATCAGCTTGTTCCCTCCTCCCACCCGCCTCTGTGTACAATAGAGCCTCCTGTCCTGACTTGAGGAGCTCACCCAGCTGTGCCTGGAGAGAAGCCAGGGTATTGGCTTGTTCACCTCTCCCATCCCTCTCTGCGTACAGTAGAGCCTCCTTTCCTGACTGGAGGAGCTCACCCAGCTGTGTCTAAAGAAAAGCCAGGGTATCGGCTTCAACAACCGGGCTGGGCAGCTTGTTCCCTTCTCCCACCCCCCTCTGTGTATAGTTGAGCCTCCTGTCTTTACTGGAGGACCTCATCCAGCTGTGTCGGGAGAGATGCCAGGGTATCGGCTTGTTCCACACCACCACCCCTCTCTGTGTACAGTAGAGCCTCCTGTCCTGACTGGAGGAGCCCACCCAGCTGTGCCTGGAGAGACAGCAGGGTATCAGCTTGTTCCCCTCTCCCACCCCCCTCTGTGTACAGTAGCGCCTCCTGTCCTGACTGGAGAAGCTGATCCAGCTGTGTCTGGAGAGGAGCCAGAGTATCAGCTTGTTCCACACTCCCACAGCTCTCTGTGTACAGTAGAGCCTTCTGTCCTGACTGGAGGAGCTCATCCAGCTCTGTCTGTAGAGAAGCCAGGGTATCGGCTTAATCCACACCCCCACCCCTCTCTGTGTACAGTAGAGCCTACTGTACTGACTGGAGGAACTTGAAGGCATCCTCTCACGAGGCACCAATAAATATAGGTGTCTTGTGCATTTAACAGGACAATTATTAATTGTAGCAGTAAGTCACAAAATGATTCTTTGATGGTTATTAGAAGACCGACCCAGCAGGATAACTCAGCAACGCACACACACATGGATACTAATACACGAGAATACATTTATTATTACATAAAATGTGCATATCAACATAACAGATCTTATAGTGAGGGTTAGCAGAATACATAAGGTATATATTCAATCACAAAGAGTTACAAACCAAGAGGGACATACATTCTGTATATCATTCATTTAGACCGTTTTGTAAATGAACTTTGTTAAAACTTGTACATTAGATACTCAAAAGCAAGTACGAGACTCATAGGAATTAAATTGATATCAACTCAGGTTGATGTAACAATTGAATTCTCGAGCTGTAATGCAGAATGTTGAATACTCATCCGCTCTGTGGGGATCCAGATCTCCCACAGACGCAAAGAAGCAGTGGCAGGCTGTTGCTGCATGCAATCGGTGCTCTCTGGCCCTCTCTGGCTCTGCTGGTGCCAGGCAGTGCTGGTTCGACGTGAGAGAAGAAGAAGAAGAGAGATTTCTGCTGCGGTGCGCTGCTGATGCTCTCTGAAGACCGGCTAATCAGTGTTGGCTTAAACTAATGAGAGATTGCACACAGAAAAATGACTACAGATCCGAGCAAGTCACACTCTTTAGACAGGAAGAAGACCGGTTCGTTCTTGATGTAGTGCGAGTCCTGAATACTGATATTCAGCTGTCCACAGCTCCGACCGTAGTTCACTCGTTGATCAGGTGAGCGTTCGCGGTGGGTTCATGAAGCTTGCTGCTGGGCTAACCTCGGGTGGAGCCTTTGGTTACGCTGGCAACCTCCGTTCTCGACTCTTAGAACAAGGAAAAGTCCTGGCACTCGGACACATTGGCCGTTACGTGACTGTCTGAGCTGAGACTGAGGATGTCCAGGAGGAGCTGGAGTTTTACCTGGAGGAACTACGGTCGCTCATTGGTTGAAAGTTCCATGGACATTCGAGAATCATTTTGTGACTTACTGCTACAATTTACAATTGGCCCAGTAAATGCACAAGTCCCTACTGTTATTGGTGCCTCGTGAGAGGATAATTAACCATGAACTCTGACCTTGGGGTTGTAAACCACTTGGGATGAGACTCTCCCTTGGAATCTCCCAGACAGTGAGGCACCAGAGATGACCATTAATTAGGGTGGCTGATGTGTCTCAGCTTTGGGAGTTGTTCCTTATCAGAACACTCTTTCAGCTAGAAAAACACCTTAAATGTGAACCACACGGAATGGCCTCTCTGTATCAAGCACCACTTGAGATGAGGGAGAGAGACTGGCAAGGGAGCAGCAAACTTAATTCCTGTATTTTAATAAACCCTGCCGCTACAATGGTCTCTCTCCTGTGTGAATGCGCTGGTGGGTTTTTAAGTCACTGGACCGAATAAAACTCTTCCCACACTGACTGCAGCTGAACGGTCTCTCTCCTGTGTGAATGCGCTGGTGGGTTTTTAAGTCACTTGACCGAATAAAACTCTTCCCACACTGACTGCAGCTGAACGGTCTCTCTCCTGTGTGAATGTGCTGGTGCCTTTTTAAGTGACTTGACTTACTAAAACTCTTCCCACACTGACTGCAGCTGAATGGTCTCTCTCCTGTGTGAATGTGCTGGTGGGCTATTAAGCTACTCGACCGACTAAAACTCTTCCCACACTGACTACAGCTGAACGGTCTCTCTCCTGTGTGAATGCGCTGGTGAGTTACTAAGTTACTCGACCGACTAAAACTCTTCCCACACTGACTACAGCTGAATGGTCTCTCTCCTGTGTGAATGTGCTGGTGGGCTATTAAGCTACTCGACCGACTAAAACTCTTCCCACACTGACTACAGCTGAACAGTCTCTCTCCTGTGTGAAAGTGCTGGTAGGGTTTTGAAGTGCTAGAATTACAGAAACGCTGCTTCTCCCTTTGCCATAATGGCAGTTTGTCCACACCATCTGAGCAAGGCCTTGAGTGATTCTTCCTCATCCTCTGATCGTGCTGGGGTCTCTTATTCTGCAAATGCTCCATGGAATGGTCTTGCTCTGTGTGCTGAAACTGAGATTTGTTTTCTCCATTGTGTCCTTCAGTGTGCTGCTCAAAAGTGTGAATCATCTGGGACTCCATCCCCAGCTCTCTAAGACTAAAACCACCCAGTTCATTCAGCTGTTCCTCTCTTTGCCCAAGAACAGACATACTCTCCAGTTCATTAAAACCTTCAACAATTTTCTCAGTAACCAGATTATTAAACCTGTGTGTAAAGTCATCAGATACTAAGGGATCATATGATTATTTTAGACTGCAGTGACAGTCTCTCCACTTGAACAGAACAAGGCCTAATTATTATCGAGCACTGTAGGAGCTGCTGCTGCTCCTCCCGGTACTGACTCTCCTCTCGGCGCTGTAACTCAGTACTGTTCTCTTCACCAGGGACATCAGTCTGCTGCTCTGCAGGGTCAATCAACTTGGGATCCATATCCTGCTCTGTAAGATTTAAAACATCCAGTTCTTCACTGTGCTCTTGTACAGAGACACAGCCCAGTTCATTACAACTTTGTGTAATATTGATTGTGTCCAGATTATTCATCTTCTCTGTAAAATCATCACATACTAAGAGCCCAGGTGTCTCACTCTCAGACTCCGTCTTCATCATGGGCACAGAGTCCAGATCCTTCACACTCTGTCTGCTGTCTGTGTGCTGCTCACTAAGTGCCTCTTTCCCTGCTGCGGCAGTGAGCTCTGTCTCCTGAATCAGACTGGAGCCCCACTCCTCCTGCTGTTCAAGTAGAGCCCTTTCCCCAGTGTCGGCGAGAACACTGGCCTCTGAGCCTGTAAACACAGGACAAGAAGACACGACCTTTATAAGAATAAACTATTTTATAGTTTTATACCTTTAGAGGTGGCTTCTCAAAGCATTTTACAGAATGCCAATTACAAAAAATACACAAAATTAGCACGATGAGAATACACAGTTAGAAGAGACAGTAGACAGTGGTACTAAGTACAGTAGGAACAGAGGGGTACAGAACAGTTAAATAAAGTCTCTTCTGAAGAAAAAGTTTTTGAGTCTGGATTTGGAGTTTAGAGAAGGTGACTCTCTGATATCCTTGGGGAGAGAGTTCCAGAGCTTGGGGCAAAACAGGAGAAGGCCATGTAACCCATAGAGTGTAGACAGACTGGGGGACAAATAGATGAACGCAAATAGAAGAGTGAAGATTGCAAGGTAGGGAGTAGGGTGATAATATCAGACCAGTATGGAGGTGCCAAGCCAAGACATGGAGAGTCTTATAGGTGAGCAGGAGGATTTTTAAGTCGATATGAAACTTGACAGGAAGCCAGTGCTAGGACTCCAGGATAGGAGTAATGTGATAATTTGTACTAGACGTGGTCAGGGTTCTGGCTGCTGAATTTTGGACATACGTGAGTTTGTTCAATGTGGATTTAGAAACCCCAGAGAGTAGAGCATTACAGTAGTCGATTCAAGATTAGACAACAATTTTCAGCCACAGTTAGTGATAACATAGGGCGTAGTTGAGCAATATTTATGAGTTGAATGAAAGATGTTCTGACAACATGCTGCACATGTGGTTCGAACATCAAATATCATCCCCAAGTTTTTCAATTTAGACTGAAGCTCAAGTACAAGACCATCTACAGATAGGGTTACACATTGGTTGTACAAAGTTGATGGGTGGTGCCAATAAGCATGACTTCAGTCTTGTCAAAGATAAATGAAGGAAATTTTGAGTCACCCAAGTTTTTATATCGGGGATGCAAATAAATAGAATAGAGACAGCCACATCAGCGTCAGGTTTGGTATGGATGTATATCTGAGTATCATCAGCATAGTAGTGATAGCTGAGGCCATGTGATCTTAAAAGCTTTAAACTACACACACGCATACAAGTACACTCACAATCAATTTGGGTTGTTTAAACATAGCGGAATATGTGGGTATAAGGGCATGTTCTGATTTAGCTTCGTCAGAAACCTAACTACCGTCTAAAAAGTAAGACTACTGTAATAATATCACTATTACATTACATTTACATTGACACTGCACTGAGAGACAGAGGGTTAATACAGACACATTGACTGGACACTAAAGCACATTAACACTGCACTGAGAGAGAGAGGGGTTAATGCAGACACACTGACTGACTGGACATTCCAGTACATTAACACTGCAATCAGAGAAAGGGTTAATACACACACACACACACTGACTGGACACTCCAGTGCATTAACACTGCACTGAAAGAGGGATTAATACAGACACACTGACTGGACATAACAGTAAATTAACAGTGCACTGAGAGAGGGGTTAATAGATACATACAGACTAGACACTACAGCACATTAACACTGCACTGAAAGAGAGAGGGGTTAATACAGACACACTGACTGGACACCACAGTACATTAACACTGCACTGAAAGAGAGAGGGGTTAATACAGACATGGACAAACTGGAACTTAGAGCATATTACCACTGCACTGAGAGAGGGGTTAATACAGACACATTGACTGCACAACACAGTACATTAACACTGCATTGAGAGAAAGGGGTTAATAGACACACACTGACTGCACATTACATTACTTTAAAACTGCACAGAGAGAGGCAGGTTAATACAGACACTGACTGGACACTGCAGGACATAAAGACTGCACTGAGAGAGGGGTTAATACAGACACATTGAATGGACATAACAGCACATAAACACTGCACTGAGAGAGAGGGGTTAATAGATACATACAGACTGGACACTACAGTTCATTAACACTGCACTGAGAGAGGGGTTAACACAGACTGACTGGACACTATAGGACATTAACACTGCAATCAAAGAAAGGGGTTAATACAGACACACTGACTGCACACTACAGGTCATTAACACTGCACTGAGTGAGAGGTTAATACAGACACTTTCTGGACACTACACTAACACTGCATTGAGAAAGAGAGGGGTTAATATAGACACACTGGATTAATATTCAAGGACTCAATACAGATACAGACCCTGGACGACAGTAATACTTAAACCAATTAAATAATGTTTATATACACAATCATTAGTATACTTAGTAAAAATTTAGACCAATACAACGTAAATACAATATTTATAAATGTTCATGTGGATAGCTGCGTCAGCATGCGTAAGCTGCAAAGGAACAAGTAATAGGTTTATTCCATGCTGGAAAAAAAGAAGAGAGAAAAAACAAAACGTTTCGGCCGTGGAGCCGTGTTTTTTTCTCTCTTCTTTTTTTCAGCATGGAATAAACCTATTACTTGTTCATTTATAAATGTTGTTTCCTAATGACGTTGGAGTACAAATTAATTCAGTGAAACAATTGTTGAATGTGAACTAGGTGTTTTCAGCACCGTAACCGGACAAAACAGTTCAGTTTCCAATAAAGAATCCCGTTGCTACATCACACAAGTCTTTCCCATGTCACTCTGCATCTCTCCACTATATTCTCACCACTGAGGAAAGTTTTTTTATGACACTTTGATAGTTTGTTAGATAACTAGAATGTTTACTCTTGCGAGATGTTTTCTTTAAAATAAAATTTGTTATTTAAAAAAATCTCACCAGTGAGAAAGTTATAGACACTGGTTTTAAACACACTGACACCACACTGACCTGAGAGCTGCAGTTCCGTGTCCATTTCTTCTTTTATTTCTGCAGTGACTTCACAGGGAAGCATGTGTCCAACACGATCTGTCTGTTCCTGATCTCCTCCTGCTACCGACTCCTTCTCCATCAGCTGCAATCTCCACTTCAGGCTCTCGTTTTCCTTCTTCAGCTGCGCCATTTCACTCCCGACACTGTCCTCCACACACTGCGTGATTATAAACACGGCCCGTCTCACCAGGATCTGGGAGACGCTGCGGATTTTGTCTTGAAACTCGTCCTCAGAGTCAGACATCCAGTTTCGGAAAACTTCTGACACTTCATACACGACCGATTTGAGCAAAACCTGCATGAAAGAGTCAAGCTGGGTTTGCAGATTTAACAAGCACTCCGCCATCCTTCTTCAGAGTCGGTCAGAAACAAAGGCTGAGTTGCGATTTAAACAGAACAACTTCTTTATTTTTATTATAATAATAATAATTAATAATTGCTTACACTTATATAGCGCTTTTTCTGGACACTCCACTCAAAGCGCTTTACAGGTAATGGGGACTCCCCTCCGCCACCACCACCAATCTATTCTTCACAGATTCTGTTGTCAGGTCTGTGCTCTGTTCAAGCATAAACAACCAACAAGACGCTACGTTTTCAGAAACTGAAGTTATTAAAAAAACAACTTCCTTCTTTACCTAAAGAAAATGATTAAATCACCTACACGTGGGTGAAATATATGCAGTGTAGCGCAGTTTGAAGACGTCATTCGTTAGCGTGGCGGCGATTTCAAGACAATCGAGAAGCGGAGCTGAGAAAGAGGAGTCTCTGCAGCCGGATATAAACTTCACTGCACCTCCTATCGCCACCTAGTGAAGAGGAGTGAATCACCTGCGACTTGCGCCGTTCGTAACTGAATTTTGTGAAACGCAACAGATTCTTTTTGCCCTTCCGCAACCCTCCTCCCCAACGAAAACTTCTCAAGCGGATTTTTGTTCTACATCTCCCTGTGCAGGTTTTTGGTTAAAGAAAAAAAAATCCATCATTTTCTTGCCAGCTGGCAGTATTTCTTCTGCACCAATAAGCAAGATTTGTATTTCATATTTCGCAAATTGTATGAATGTTGTTGAAAAACAAGTTATTCCAAGAAAGGAAGTAAATACTTGCATGAAACTAAATCAAGCCCTATGTGATTGTCCTTAATTATACTGTAACGCTAACAGCCACCATTGAGTGTGAAAGCCGGCTTACCAGAATGGTGATGTCACCGCCCTCCCCTGTGATAGCAGGGGCTGCAGCCACTGGGCTGAAGGGAGATCTCTCTTTAGCTCAACTGGCTGGGTCCCTGTTGAGTGACGCCAGAGTCCCGGGTTCAAGTCCCCAACGGTTGGGGGCCGACCTAATGTGGTGGCAGCATAGGAGCCCACATGAACCCTGTAGTGTTAAAATACATTCTGTATGACAAGACAGGAAGAAAGGCACCTCGTTCCATTATTGGTAAATATTCATTTAACCCTATTTTCTTTATTTTAGCTCTTCCCCACAGCTCTGCCAGGGAACAAAGTGCATTTAATTATATCAGCTTAATCCCTTCTCTGTAATTGTTTTAGAAGTGGGATTCTCTTGTCTAAACTGTCTTTGTGTGAAGTGTAATTATAGAGGTGGATTTTAGTTTAGTTCAGTGCAACAGTAGTTTTTTACCTTATACATGCGTATAGCAAAGGAGATGACCTAGAACTGCTAGAAGTGTTAGATATGTTCTTTAATGAGTGACTTTAGGCAGTTGCATAGTAGCTTGAAAAGGCAAAAAATAAAATAAAATGGATAATAAAAGCTAAAAACTGAAATGAAGCACATTTGTCAGGAGCTAGAATGGACAGCTGGTCTTTTAATTCTGGGAAGACGTAAAGACTGGAAGGCCAGAGGAGAGTCTGGTAGCCTGAGTGCAGGTAGAGGAGTCACTGGCCTCTGAACCTGCAGTTCACAGGAAGTTAGTAAATGGATAGAGGTGTGTGAGCCTCGGCTCCAGTATTCCTCCACATTCAAGGACACTGGCTCCAGTATTTCCCTGAATCCTTGGACATTGGCTCCAGTATTCCTCAGAATTCCCAGACATCAGCTCCTTTATTCCTTCAAATTGCCAGACATCGCTCTAATATTCCTTGGAATCCGGCCAGGAAGTTGTGAATTCAGCAGCTCCAGTCTGAGCTCTTCTGTGTTTGTACTGCAGTGCCAACATGAGACGATTGACTCTGATTAAGGTCGTACCAGCATCACTCCTAGTAGCCCAGCATTGCTGGAGAAACCAAATCCTGCTCTGGTGCTGGACAGACCTGACCCTCCTGCCTGGTGTTGACCTTCTTGAGGGAGCAGTTGATGCACTCTTAATACTCTGATGGCACCTTGGCTGATTTGGTTAATGTGCTTGCCTATTAAACAGGAAATCCGGACTTCAAATCCTAGTGGTGCCTTTCTTCCTGTCTTTTCTTATAGAATATATCACTATGGATGAGCACGTGCGACTTAATTCATTTCCTTTCTGTAACAACTTGCTTTTCAAGAAATTCATACAGAAATATTCAGAAATACAAATCTTGCTTATCAGTGTAAAAGAAATATCGTAGGCTGGAATTTTTTTTCTTTTTTTTTAACCAAAAGCCCGCAAATGGAGAAAAAGAACACACGTTAGTCTCTTGGTGCTGTTAATTGAAATGTTAGTGAATTGAACCCACCCAGGGATGTAAACCTCATCTCTACTTAATTGGTTTTCTTAGCAAAACCTTAACCCACTTAATATTTGCAGGAAATGCAGTTGTTTTGTGTGTCCAACTACAACAAGTATGCAATTGAGCACATAAGTCAATATCACTGGGAATAGCCAATTATGACAAACATTCAAGGAAATTGTATTCAGCCATGGACTTTGATCTTTGAATGGCTGGCCGGAGAATTCATTTATACTCCGTTAAGTAAAATATTTAGTATTACAACACAGATTTGTTGGAGAATGTGACAAGCAAAAAAGACAAATGGACAGCATGAGTATGTCAGGACTGTATATTTGTATTTTAATACTTTTGTATATCTACCTTAATTTTAATATACATGTAACAATAAATGCTGTTCAATATATTTATATACATTTTGTTGTATTTTTGAAGATTTTAGCTGAGGGTGCAAAGGGAACTATTATACCTTGAGAAACATACAAGACAACTGTAATAGAGGCTCATATTTTAATAAAATTTGCTTTAAAAAGAAAACCACTATTCGTACGATATCATCCCTCAATATCGGCGTTCAGTTGAAGGATTTGAAGAAGCAACAGCGATAAGAGAGTACATTAATTTTGGACAGATGTTTGCATCTGAATAATCCTTCCACCTGGAAAGAAGAAAAAAAAACAGGTATGTTTTGAGTCTCATGATGATGCTCTTCTGGATCCGAAAAAAAAAATGTGCAAATTTGTTTCGGATGTACTTTTCAGTTTTATCGAATTTTATCAGTTGAATGCAGTTGAAACTTTCGACTTTTTGTATATGACAGGACCTACATTTAGCACTCAGTACCAATAACACTGACGCTATTGATGGAGTAGAAATAACTGATGTATTGGCAGTTTTATCTGAGGCGAGAAGTCCTAGAATACCTCCTATAAAAATGTTAGGATTCAGAGCAAGAAATATTTTTCCACTTCACCTCACCTAATGAGCTCCTTGGACATGAAAACTGCCAGATGGTTAAAACTTCTCTCAGTAAACAGGAAATCCTGTGTCCAAAATCCCAAGGTCCCTTTCTTCCTGTCTTGTCATACAGAATGTATTGTAACACTACAGGACTCATGTAGGTGCCCTCGCCGCCACCGCATCAGCTCGGCCCCCAACTGTTGGGGACTCAAACCCAGGACTCTGGCGTCACTCAACAGGGACCCAGCCAGTTGAGCTAAAGAGAGATCTCCCTTCAGCCCAGTGGCTGCAGCCCCTGCTATCACAGGGGAGGGCGGTGACATCACCACTCTGGTAAGCCGGCTTTCACACTCAATGGTGGCTGTTAGCGTTACAGTATAATTAAGGACAATCACATAGGGCTTGATTTAGTTTCATGCAAGTATTTACTTCCTTTCTTGGAATAACTTGTTTTTCAACAACATTCATACAATTTGAGAAATATGAAATACAAATCTTGCTTATTGGTGCAGAAGAAATTCTGCCAGATGGCAAGAAAATGATGGATTTTTTTTTCTTTAACCAAAAACCTGCACAGGGAGATGTGGAACAAAAATCCGCTTGAGACGTTTTCGTTGGGGAAGAGAGTTGTGGAAGGGCAAAAAAATGAATCTGTTCCGTTTCACGAAATTCACAGTTACGAACGGCGCAAGTCGCAGGTGATTCACTCCTCTTCACTAGGTGGCGATAGGAGGTGCAGTGACGTTTATATCCGGCTGAAGAAATTCCTCTTTCTCAGCTCCGCTTCTCGATTGTCTTGAAATCGCCGCCACGCTAACGAATGACGTCTTCAAACTGCGCGACACTGCATATATTTCACCCACGTGGGGGTGAGTGAATCATTTTCTTTAGATAAAGAAGGAAGTTGTTTTTTTTAATAACTTCAGTTCCTGAAAACGTAGCGTCTTGTCGATTGTGTTTATGCTTGAACAGAGCACAGACCTGACAACAGAATCTGTGAAGAATAAAAATAAAGAAGTTGTTCTGTTTAAATCGCAAGTCAGCCTTTGTTTCTGACCGACTCTTGAAGAAGGATGGCGGAGTGCTTGTTAAATCTGCAAACCCAGCTTGACTCGTTCATGCATGTTTTGCTCAAATCGATCGTGTATGAAGTGTCAGAAGTTTTTGGAAACAGAATTTCGGACTCTGAGGACGAGTTTCAAGACAAACTCCGCAGCGTCTCCCAGATCCTGGTGAGACGGGCCGTGTTTAAAATCACGCAGTGTGTGGAGGACAGTGTCGGGAGTGAAATGGCGCAGCTGAAGAAGGAAAACGAGAGCCTGAAGTGGAGATTGCAGCTGAGGGAGAAGGAGTCGGGAGCAGGAGGAGATCAGGAACAGACAGATCGTGTTGGACACACGCTTCCCTGTGAAGTCCCTGCAGAAATAAAAGAAGAAATGGACACGGAACTGCAGCTCTCAGGTCAGTGTGGTGACTTGTATGAAGTCAGAGTGTGTGTGTTAAAAAACAATGTCTATAATTAACTCAATGGTGAGATTGTTTTAAACAACAAACTTTATTTTTGTCATTATCAGTACGTGTTCTAACAAAGTATCAAACCGTCATCAAACTTTCCGAAAGAGGTGAGAGTATAGTGGAGAGATGCAGAGTGATGTGGGACAGACATGTGTGATGTAGCAACGGGATTCTTTATTGGAAACTGAATTGTTTTGTCCGGTTACGGTGCTGAAAACACCTCGTTCACATTCAACAATTGTTTCACTGAATCAATTTGTACTCCAACGTCATTAGGAAACAACATTTATAAATATTGTATTTACGTTGTATTGGTCTAGATTTTATAAGTATACTAATGATTGTGTATATAAACATTTAATTGGTTTAAGTATTACTGTCGTCCAGGGTCTGTGTCTGTATTGACTCCTCTGGAATATTAATCCAGTGTCTGTATTAACCCCTCTCTCTCTAAGTGCATTGTTTATGTACTGTACTGTGCAGTAAGTGTGTCTGTATTCACCCTTCTCTCTCAGTTCAGACTTTATGTCCTGTAGTGTCCAATCAGTGTCTGTTTTAACCCCTCTCTCAGTGCAGTGGTAAGATGCTCTAAGTTCCAGTTTGTCAATGTCTGTATGAGCCCCCTGTCTCAGTCTAGTGTTAATGTACTGTAGTGTCCAGTCAGTCATAGTGTCTGTATTAACCCCTCTCTCTCAGTGCAGTGTTAATGTACTGTTATGTCCAGCCAGTGTGTCTGTATTAACCCCTCTCTCTCAGTACAGTGTTAATGTACTGTTATGTCCAGTCAGTGTGTCTGTATTAACCCCTCTCTCTCAGTACAGTGTTAATGCACTGTAGCATCCAGTCAGTCATAGTGTCTGTATTAACCCCTCTTTCAGTGCAGTGTTAATGCACTGAAGTGTCCAGTCAGTCAGTGTGTGTGTATTAACCCCTTTCTCTGATTGCAGTGTTAATGTACTTAGTGTCCAGAAAGTGTCTGTATTAACCTCTGTTTCGGTTCAGTGTTAATGTCCTGTAGTGTGAAGTCAATGTGTCTGTATTAACCCCTTTCTCTCTCAGTGCACATTAATGTAAATGTAATGTAATTGTGATATTATTAAAGTAGACTTATTTTTTACATGGTAGTTAGGTTTCTGACTAAGCTAAATCAGAACACGCCCTTATACCCACTTATTCCACTATGTTTAAACAACCCAAATTGATTGTGAGTGTACTAGTATACGTGTGTGTAGTTTAAGGCTTTTAAGATCACATGGGCTCAGCTATCACTACTATGCTGGTAATACTCAAATATACATCCATACCAAACCTGACGCTGTTGTGGCTGTCTCTATTCTATTTATTTGCATCCCCGATATAAAAACTTGGGTGACTCAAAAATTCTTTAACTGTGACAAGACTGAAGTCATGCTTATTGGCACCACCCATCAACTTTGTACAACCAATGTGTAACCCTATCTGTAGATGGTCTTGTACTTGAGTTTCAGTGTAAATTGAAAAACATGGGGATGATATTTGACTTTCGACCCATATGTGCAGCATTTTGTCAGAACATCTTTCATTCACCTCATAAATATTGCTCGACTACGCCCTATGTTATCACTAACTGTGACTGAAAAATGTTGTCTTCTCCCAAATCGACTACTGTAATGCTCTACTCTGTGGGGTTTCTAAATCCACATTGAACAAACACCAGTATGTCCAAAATTCAGCAGCCAGAACCCTGACCAGGTCTAGTACAAATGATCACATTACTCCTATCCTGGAGTCCTTGCACTGGCTTCCTGTCAAGTTTCATATCGACTTAAAAATCCTCCTAGCTCACCTGTAAGACTCTCCATGTCTTGGCTTGGCACCTCCATACTGGTCTGATATTATCACCCAACTCCCTACCTTGCAGTTTTCGCTCTTCTAATTGTGTTCAACTATTTGTCCCCCAGTCTGTCTACACTCTATGGGTGACATGGCCTTCTCCTGTTTTGCCCCAAGCTCTGTAACTCTCTCCCCAAGGATATCAGAGAGTCCCCTTCTCTAAACTCCTTCAAATCCAGACTTCAAACTTTCTTCTTCAGAAGAGCCTTTATTTAACTGTTCTGTACCCCTCTGCTCCTACTGTACTTAGTACCACTGTCTCCTCTAACTGTGTATTCTCATCATGCTTATATTGTGTATTTTTTGTTGTTTGCCTTCTGTAAAGTGCTTAGAGAAGCCACCTCTAAAGGTATAAAACTATAAAATAAAGTCTATTCTTATAAAGGTGGTGTCTTCTTGTCCTGTGTTTACAGGCTCAAAGGCCAGTGTTCTCTCTGACGCTGGGGAAAGGGCTCCTCTTGAACAGCAGCACAGTGAGGAGGAGTGGGGCTCCAGTCTGATGCAGGAGACAGAGCTCACTGCCGCAGAAGGGAAAGAGGCACTTAGTGAGCAGCACACAGACAGCAGACAGAGTGTCAAGGATCTGGATTCTGTGCCCATGATGAAGACAGAGCCTGAGAGTGAGACACCTGGGCTCTTAGTATGTGATGATTTTACAGAGAAGATGAATAATCTGGACACAATCAATATTACACAAGGTTGTAATGAACTGGGCTGCATCTCTGTACAAGAGCACGGTGAAAAACTGGATGTTTTATATCTTACAGAGCAGGATATGGATCCCAAGTCAATTGACCCTGCAGAGCAGCAGAGTGATGTACCTGGTGAAGAGAACAGTACTGAGTCACAGTACTCAGAGAAGAGTCAGTACAGGGAGGAGCCTTGTTCTGTTCAAGTAGAGAGACTGTCATTGCAGAGTCTAAAACAATCATATGATCCCTTAGATTCTGTTGACTTTACACACAGGTTTAATAATCTGGTTACTGAGAAAAATTTTGAAAGTTTTAATGAACTGGAGAGTATGTCTGTTCTTGGGCAAAGAGAGGAACAACTGAATGAACTGGACAGTTTAAGTCTCAGAGAGCCCCAGATGATTCACTCTGCTGAGCAGCACACTGGGGGACATAATGAAGAAAACAAATCTCAGTTTCATCACATAGAGCAAGGCCATTCCATGGAGCATTTGCAGAATAAGAGACCCCAGCACGAGCAGAGGATGAGGAAGAATCACTCAAGGCCTTGCTCAGATGGAGTGGACAAACTGCAATTATGGCACGGGGAGAAGCAGCGTTTCTGTCAGTCTAGCATTTCAAAGCCCTACCAGCACCTTCACACAGGAGAGAGACCTTTCAGCTGCAGTCAGTGTGGGAAGAGTTTTAGTCGGTCAAGTAGCTTAATAGCCCACCAGCGCATTCACACAGGAGAGAGACCATTCAGCTGCAGTCAGTGTGGGAAGAGTTTTAGTCGGTCAGGTGACTTAAAAACCCACCAGCGCATTCACAGAGGAGAGAGACCGTTCAGCTGCAGTCAGTGTGGGAAGAGTTTTAGTAAGTCAAGTAACTTAAAAACCCACCAGCGCATTCACACAGGAGAGAGACCATTCAGCTGCAGTCAGTGTGGGAAGAGTTTTAGTCAGTCAGGTGACTTAAAAACCCACCAGCGCATTCACACAGGAGAGAGACCGTTCAGCTGCAGTCAGTGTGGGAAGAGTTTTGGTAAGTCAAGTCACTTAAAAACCCACCAGCGCATTCACGCAGGAGAGAGACCGTTCAGCTGCAGTCAGTGTAGGAAGAGTTTCAGTCACTTGGACCATCTAAAAACCCACCAGTTCATTCACACAGGAGAGAAACCTTTCAGCTGCAGTCAGTGTGGGAAGAGTTTTAGTCAGTCAAGTAGCTCAATTATCCACCAGCGCAGTCACACAGGAGAGAGACCGTTCAGCTGCAGTCAGTGTGGGAAGCGTTTTAGTCAGTCAAGTAGCTTAATTATCCACCAGCGCATTCACACAGGAGAGAGACTGTTCAGCTGCAGTCAGTGTGGGAAGAGTTATAGTCAATCACGTGACTTAATAACCCACCAGCGCATTCACACAGGAGAGAAACCGTTGAAGCGGCAAAGTTTATTAAAATACAGGAATTAAGCTTGCTGCTCCTTTGCCAGTCTCTCTCTCCCTCATCTCAAGTGGTGCTTGATACAGAGAGGTCATTCCATTTGGTTCACATTTAAGGTGTTTTTCTAGCTGATAGAGTGTTCTGATAAGGAACAACTCCCAATGCTGAGACACATCAACCACCCTAACAAATGGTCATCTCTGGTGCCTCACTGTCTGGGAGATTCCAAGGGAGAGTCTCATCCCAAATGGTTTACAACCCCTAGGTCAGAGTTCATGGTTAATCATCCTCACACGGGGCACCAATAAATGTAGGCATCCTCTCACAAGGCATCAATAAATGTAGTGGTTTGTGCATTTAATGGGACAATTGTTAATTGTTGCAGTAAGTCACAAAATGATTCTCGAATGCCCATGGATCTTTCAACCAATAAGCGACCGTAGTTCCTCCAGTCTTTTTCCTGTCTAAAGATTGTGACTTTTCTGTGTGCAAACTCTGTTAGTTTCAGCCAACGCTAACTTGCCGGTCTTCAGAGAGCATCAGCAGCGCACCGCAGCAGAAATCTCTCTACTCCTTCTCCTTCTCTCACGTCGAACCAGCACTGCCTTGCACCGGGCCAGAGAGCGCCGATTGGACACAGCAACAGCCTGCCACTGTTTCTTTGCATCCACGGGAGATCTGAATCTCCACAGAGGGGATGAGTATTCAACATTCTGCATTACAGCTCGAGAATTCAATTGTTACCTCAACGCCAGTTGATATAAATTTAATTCCTATGAGTCATGTACTTGCTTTTGAGTATCACATGTACAAGTTGTGACAAAGTTCATTTACAAAACGGTCTAAATGAATGATATACAGAATGTATGTCCCTCTTGGTTTGTAACTCTTCGTGATTGAATATATACCTTTTGTATTCTGCTAACCCTCACTATAAGATCTGTTATGTTGATATGCACATTTTATGTAATAATAAATGTATTCTCATGTATTAGTATCCATGTGTGTGTGCGTTGCTGAGTTATCCCGCTGGGTCGGTCTTTTAATAACCATCAAAGAATCATTTTGTGACTGACTGCTCGTGAGAGGATGTCTACAAGCTCCTCCAATTAGGACAGGTTGCTCTACTGTACACAGAGAGGGGTTGGAGAGGGAAACAAGCTGATACCCTGGCTTCTCTCCAGACACAGTTGGATGAGCTCCTCCAGTCAGAACAGGTGTCTCTACTGTACACAGAGAGGGGTGGGAGAAGGGAACAAGCTGATACCTGTTTGTCCTTATCCAGCTCGGGACAAGCGAACAGAATGGAGCACATTCGCGAAAAATCCAGGCACGCATTGATTTCGAAAGAAGCTCCTTTCCAAAGAATTGCAAATGAACGATCCTTCAGTCCCGCTCGGGGGGCACGGAGCCCCAGCCACACACAGCTTCAAGTAGCGAGTCAGGTGCCATGGCTTTCGCTTGTGGCCACACCACCCTGAATGTGCATGATCTCATCTGATCTTGGAAGCTAAGCAGGGTTGGGCCTGGTTAGTACTTGGATGGGAGACCGCCTGGGAATACCAGGCGCTGCAAGCTTTTGCTCTCTTGGCCAGCAGAGGTCGCCGTTGGTGCCGTAGGCTTTGGGAGGAAAACCTGGAGGATGGAAAGGTGATCTATAGCCTCATCTCTAGAGACGTTTTGTTGCTATGGCATGTGTGTGACTCATATAAAAAATCCTGTTTGTAAAACGAATATCGAAGCTGCCTCTAAATCTGCAAATGAAGATCAGTCAATAAACCACTTGTTTTTCGTATAACTAGACATATATTCACTTATTCAAGACAGGCAAGAGCTCGGCTTTGATGACCAGCACCTTCCCTGTCATGGTGAGGTCTCGGTCCTTCCATTGCATCAGTTTTTTGTTTAAGATTGGCAATTTGTTCTGCCAATTTACTGTTCCCATCTCTTCTCCAAAATACACCCCCAGGACCTTGATTCTCTTCTCTTGCAGCCTGAGGTCATGTCCTTCTTTTGGCTCCCTCCAGTTCTGACAAAAAATCTCACTCTTTGATTTGTTAATTTTTGCAGAGGAAGCCAAAGAGAAACGATCACAGTACTGCAGAGCTCTGCTAATTGAGGCATTGTCAGAGAGGAGCAGGGTGACATCATCCATGTATAGAGATGTCTTTACCTCTCCTCCCCTACTTCCAGGCACTGGTATCCCATTAATGGCCTGATCCTGGCGCAAGGCACAGGCTAAGGGCTCCATAGCCAAAACGAATAACAAGGGGGATAATGGACAGCCCTGCCTCACCCCTGAACAGACTTCAAAGGGGCGTGATCTATTGCCATTAACCATTACTCTGCTGTTGCTACCTGTGTACAGCAGGTTAATCACTTTCTCATGATGGGGCCAAACTTCATGTGCTCAAGTACCGATGTTAAGTACTGCCGGTTTAGGCGGTCAAAGGCCTTTTCTAGGTCTACACCTAAAATGCACAGAGGGAGGGAGCGATCCTCTGAGTACAGACAGACATCCCTCAACAAGGCCAGGTTGTCACTCATCAGGCGTCCTGCTATCCCACAAGTCTGTTCTTTCCCTACCAGTGAGGCCACTACATTTTGTAGGCGCAGGAAAAGGGCTTTGGACAGGATCTTAGTGTCCACGCCTAACAGAATGAGGGCTCTCCAGTTCTTTATGTCATTCTTTGCTCCTTTCTTAAACAAGAGAGAGATAGTGCCTTCTCTTAAGGAGTCAGGCAGCAATTCTGTCTTATAGCTTTCCTCGAATAGGAGCAGTAGCGGATCCTGAAGCAGATCCCAAAAGGTGCAATAAAATTCTTTAGGGAGCCCGTCAGCACCCGGAGTTTTCCCCTTCTGTAAGCTCTCCATAGCCTGTCTCAGCTCTTCTACTGTCAAATCCCTCTCAAGTACTTCCCTATCTTCTTCACTCAAAACGTTTTCTAGCTTTGAGGTAAAAAAATGAATTTCTTCATCCTTTACCTCTGTAGAGCTGTACAGTCTTGAGTAGAAGGCCTCGGTGCAGGAGAGGATAGCACTCGGCTCTGTTCTCTCTCGTCCCTCCTCATCAACTACACTTTCCATGACAGACTTGGAGCCTACCACTTTCCTGAAAAAGAAGCGAGTACACTTCTCATTTTCTTCCAAGAAATGCACTCAGCTTCTTAACAGCACTCCTCGACTACTTTTTTCGGCTATGCTCCGGATGTCCTTTTTTAAAAGGTTGATATCCTCAAGCACATCGAAGCCACTGTGCAGCATCGTGTAGTGACGCTGCAGCTGCCTCTGTTTCCTGGCTAGCACTCCTCTCCGTCTGGCAGCAGCCTTCCTTCCCTCAGCCATGAAAAAGGCCTTTGTCCTCACCTTCACCTCCTCCCACCACTCTCCTACTGACCCGTACAGACACTGCAAGGACAGCCACTGTGATAGTTTCTCCTTGTAGCGGGATACTACCCCCTCGTTCTCTAGCAGCTTTGTGTTGAGTTTCCAGAGGCCTGGGCCAAAGACAGTCCCGCCCTGGAGTTCCACTCTACACCCTAAAGCCTGATGATCTGAGAAGAAGACAGGCTGAAGAGTGACCCCAACAACTTTCACTCTCGCTGAGACAAAGCAATAGTCAATTCTGGAGCTGCTATTCCTCCCTGACCATGTATATCCTGCTGTTGTGGGATATATACATCTAAATGTGTCTGAGAGTTTAAAGTCTTGAACTAAGTTTTGCAGGGCCAGTGAGCTGGAATCCAATTTTATCGGCGAGCTAGACTGCCTGTCCGTGTGCTCTAAGATACAATTAAAATCCCCTCCCACTATCACGTCTGTGCTACATAACAATAGGGGGGAGAGTGCCTTGAGTAGCTCCACCCTTCCTCCCACGTCAGTAGGGCAATACACATTGATTAGCCGCAGGTTAACGGTCCCCCATTCCACATCCACACACAGCAACCTGCCATCTATGACCCTCTGAATACTTTTCAATTTGAATGCCCGTCCTTTGAAAAGAATGGCCACGCCAGAGGCTCTGTTGTTATTGTCCCCTGACCAAACAGATGGCCCTTTATCCCACCTATCTTCAAAGCTTTTATACCTCTCTTGATAGGCTAAAGCACACTCCTGCAACATCAACACATCTCCCTCTCTCTGCTGGAGGTAATCAAAGACAGACTGGCATTTAACTCTGTCATTGATACCTCTGGTGTTAAGAGAAATTATGTTCAGAGCCATATTACATAAGAAAGTGGAACCAGTCTTTACAAAACACATTTCTCTTCTGTCTCACCTGTTACCTTCTTCTTTTTCTTCTTACCAATTTCCTACCAGTCATCCTCTGAATGAGCCTTCATCAGGGTGGCAGCAGTAAAAGCGTTCACGGAGTCCATTTCAAGGAAGGGGGTAGAGGGAGGGGTGGAGGGGTTCCAGCTGTACCCATCACCATGCTCTCCTTCCTCCTCGCTCGGGGAGAAAACAGAGTCATTTTTCCTTTTCCTCAAGTCCAGCTCCTGGGAGCACTGAGGGGAAAGGGGTGCAGCTGATGCACCAGTCTCCTCTTCCCCCTCACCCACCAGCTGCTGCAGATCCTCCGTGATGGACTGGATGGAAGAGAGGAGGGCATCTGTAGCACTTGCAGAGTCTGAGAAAAGCAGCTCCGCTGAATCCTGGGTATCCTCGCTGGACCCGCTCCACCGGGGGGCCCCACACTGGCCCTCGTTCTGAGGAGCAGAAGTGGGGGAGGGGTCCTCGCTGTTCTCGGGGGTTTTCAAACCCTCGTGCTTGTCTGGTGCAGACTGCGGTTGTGGGGGCGTAGTGGATTTCTCTTCCACCGGCCCCGGAGCCACAGCAGGACTGATCCTGGCTGGAGGCAAGGAGTCTTTGTCCAACAAGGGTTCTTTGTTTGACTTGTTGTTTGCTTTGGATTTTCGGGCCGGTTTGGCTGAAACAAGCACTGCCTCATCCTTTCTCATTTTGAGTCTATTGGCGTAGGTGTGAGGGCAGTTCTTAAAAACATGTCCTTCCGAGCCACATATATTGCACTTTGGCTGCATTGAACAGTCAGAGGCTAAATGTCCCTGTTTGCCACAGGTCTTGCAGCATTTCACAATGCAGGACGATGCCAGGTGTCCCACAGCACCACAGCGCCGACACACCTTTGGTTGTCCCACATAAAAAACATAGCCATTGCAGGCGCCCAGCCGGATTGTAGAGGGCTGGTGCCTTAAGCCTCCATTTACATTGTCCAGTAGCAAGCGAACCTCGAATTTCCTTGCTCCTGTTTTTATACCGTCAACATCTCTAACCTCAGTTCCATGGTGGACAGTGCAGTACTGGTTAAGCCAGGTGTGAATGTCCTCCGTCTTTGCCAGTTCCAAGAACATAACAACATGCACCATTTTCCTCTCTCTCTGTGTCAGAGGCTGCAAGTCGATCTTCTCAAGGGCAGGAACTTTCCCTCTTTTTGCCTCAAACACATCCACACATTGTTCAAACAGAGGATAGGTAGCAAAAACAACCTCAAATGCTTTCTGACCTGGGAGAGCGAAGATGAAATCCAAGTGCCGAGGTTCAAAGCCAAGTTCCTTCTGCAACACTTTTCTGCTGAACTGCATACGATCCATGAAGAGGTCATCCAAAAGCTCAAAACGCACAGCATTCTTGCGGGATCCAAAAGTTGCCATTTCGTGAACTGCTAAACAAACACTGCTTCCACAAAACAAGGAAAACAATCCAACTACTCCACCTACAGGCTGATCAAGGTATCTCCCCTGCCAAGTAAGTATGAGCTGTACAAGCCCCTGCAAGCGGCCCGCACCCACAGCACAAAGCGCGCAGCCTAGGCCAGCTCAACGCCTCGCACGTCACCGCCTCCTGCTGGGCCCACTCTTTCGCACACTCTCACGCCACACTAACACTCAAAAGGGTGGGCAAAACGAGAAAACGAGCGCGCCGTTTCCTACACAACTACAGTCGCCATTGCGCATTCGCAGCATGTCCCGGGATGCAATTCGGCCTCATTTGCATAACACCAGACCGGCAGATCGCTACGCAAGCTCGCGTCGTGCGCCTGCCACACACCGAACAAACACCGGAGCCTTTTCAGCAATTTCCAAAAAACGGGCCTGCTCGCCTGCCCACAAGGCTCGGTCTCTTACCCGCTCTCCAGAGCCTGCTGCCTTCTGTGCTGTTCTCTCGGCACCGCTGCAGCGCACACAACTCCTGCAGCGCGGGGAGAAAGTTTCCACGCTCCGCCGCAGGGAAGGCTCGCTCCGTGCGCACACGTCCTTTCAATGCCAGTTCAACAAGTGCTCCGCATTAGCAGCGTCGGGACTCCGGTGTGTCGCACCTCACCTCACCTCGACATACGACATACGACACTGCTTTACACAGAGAGTGGCGGGATTGGGATGTCAGGGCCTGACAATACTACTTTACGCAGTTAGTGGTGGGGGTGGGATGTCAGGACCATACGACAGTTTTTTACGTAGAGAGTGGCGGGGGTGGGATGTCAGGGCGATACAACAGTGCTTTACATAGAGAGTGTTGGGGGTGGGATGTTAGGGCCATATGACACTGCTTTACACAGAGAGTGGTGGGGGTAGGATGTCAGGGCCATAAGACACTGCTTTATGCAGAGAGTGGAGGGATTGGTGTCAGGGCCATATGACACTGCTTTACACAGAGAGTGGCGGGGGTGGGATGTCAGGGCCTGACAACACAGCTTAACGCAGAGAGTGGAGGGGTGGGTGTCAGGGCCATACGACACTTCTTTACGTAGAGAGTGGCGGCGGTGGGATGTCAGGGCTTGTCGTTACTGCTTTATGCAAAGAATGGAGGGATGGGTGACAGGGCTATATGACTGTGCTTTCCGCAGAGAGTGGTGGGGGTTTGATGTCAGGGCCATACAACAGTGCTTTACACAGAGAGTGGCGGGGGAGGGATTTCAGGGCCTGACAACACAGCTTAACGCAGAGAGTGGAGGGCTGGGTGTCAGGGCCATACGACACTGCTTTACGTAGAGAGTGGCGGGGGTGGGATATCAGGGCTTGATGACACTGCTTTATGCGGAGAGTGGAGGGATGGGTGTCAGGGCTATATGACTGTGCTTTCCGCAGAGAGTGGTGGGGGTGTGATGTCAGGGCCATACAACAGTGCTTTACACAGAGAGTGGCGGGGGAGGGATGTCAGGGCCTGACAACACAGCTTAACGCAGAGAGTGGAGGGGTGGGTGTCAGGGCCATACGACACTTTTTTACGTAGAGAGTGGTGGGGGTGGGATGTCAGGGCTTGACGACACTGCTTTCTGCAGATAGTAGAGGGGTGGGTGTCAGGACTATACGACAGTGCTTTCCGCAGAGAGTGGTGGGGGTGTGATGTCAGAGCCATACGACACTTCTTTACGCAGGGAGTGGCAGGGGTGGGATGTCAGGGCCTGACGATACTGCTTTACGAAGATAGTGGCGGGGGTGGGATGTCAGGGCCATACAACAGTGCTTTACGCAGAGAGTGGAGGGGGTGGAATGTCAGGGCTTGACGTCACTTTTTTAAGCACAGGGTGGACGGGTGGGTGTCAGGGCCATACGACACTTCTTTGCGTAGAGAGTGGCGGGAGTTGGATGTCAGGGCCTGACGATACTACTTTACGCAGTTAGTGGTGGAGGTGGGATGTCAGGGCCATACTACACTTCTTTACGTAGAGAGTGGCGGGGGTGGGATGTCAGGGCTTGATGACACTGCTTTATGCAAAGAATGGAGGGGTGGTGTCAGGGCTATATGACTGTGCTTTCCGCAGAGAGTGGTGGGGGTGTGATGTCAGGGCCATACAACAGTGCTTTACACAGAGAGTGGAGGGGTGGGTGTCAGGGCCATACGACACTTCTTTACGTAGACAGTGGCGGGGGTGGGATGTCAGGGCTTGATGACACTGCTTTATTCAAAGAGAGGAGGGGTGGGTGTCAGGGCTTTATGACAGTGCTTTCCGCAGAGAGTTGTGGGGGTCGGATGTCAGGGCCATATGACACTGTTTACACAGAGAATGGCGGAGGTGGGGTGACAGGGCCTGACAACACAGCTTTACGCAGAGAGTGGAGGGGTGGGTGTCAGGGCCATACGACACTTTTTTACAT
Organism: Lepisosteus oculatus; assembly: GCF_040954835.1. Taxonomy (NCBI): domain Eukaryota; kingdom Metazoa; phylum Chordata; class Actinopteri; order Semionotiformes; family Lepisosteidae; genus Lepisosteus; species Lepisosteus oculatus. The sequence goes on from NC_090709.1 coordinate 6,808,286, forward strand.
AGACAGTGGCGGGGGTGGGATGTCAGGGCTTGACGACACTGCTTTATGCAGAGAGTGGAGGGGTGGGTGTCAGGGCTATACGACAGTGCTTGACGTAGAGAGTGGTGGGGGTGTGATGTCAGGGCCATACGACATTTCTTTATGCAGGGAGTGGCAGGGGTGGGATGTCAGGGCCTGACGATACTACTTTACGCAGTTAGTGGCGGGGGTGGGATGTCGGGGCTTGACGACACTGCTTTATTCAATGATTGGAGGGGTGGGTGTCAGGGCTATACGACAGTGCTTTACACAGAGAGTGGTGGGGGTGGGATGTCAGGGCCATATGACACTGCTTTACACAGAGAGTGGCGGGGTTGGGATGTCAGGGCCTGACAACACAGCTTAACGCAGAGAGTGGAGGGGTGGGTGTCAGGGCCATACGACACTTCTTTAGGCAGAGAGTGACAGGAGTGGGATGTCAGGGCCTGACGATTCTGCTTTATGCAGAGAGTTGAGGGGAAGGTGTCACTTCTTTATGCAGAGAGTGGCAGGGGTGGGTTGTCAGGGCCTGACGATACTGCTTTATACAGAGAGTGGCGAGGGTGGGATCTCAGGGCCTGACAAAACAGCTTAACGCAGAGAGTTGAGGGGTGGGTGTCAGGGCCATACGACACTTCTTTAGGCAGAGAGTGGCAGGGGTGGGATGTCAGGGCCTGACGAGACTGCATTCTGCAGAGAGTTGAGGGGAAGGTGTCACTTCTTTATGCAGAGAGTGGCAGGGGTGGGATGTCAGGGCCGTAAGACACTGCTTTATGCTGAGAGTGGCGGGGGTGGGATGTCAGGGCCAAACGACATTGCTTTACACAGCGAGTGGGGGGGGTGGGATGTCAGGGCCTGAAGGTACTGCTTTACGCAGATAGTGGCGGGGGTGGGATGTTAGGGCTTGACGACACTACTTTATGCAGAGAGAGGAGGGGTGGGTGTCAGGGCCATACGACACTTCTTTAGGCAGAGAGTGGTAGGGGTGGGATGTCAGGGCCTGACGAGACTGCATTCTGCAGAGAGTTGAGGGGAAGGTGTCACTTCTTTATGCAGAGAGTGGCAGGGGTGGGATGTCAGGGCCGTAAGACACTGCTTTATGCTGAGAGTGGCGGGGGTGGGATGTCAGGGCCAAACGACATTGCTTTACACAGCGAGTGGCGGGGGTGGGATGTCAGGGCCTGAAGATACTGCTTTTCGCAGAGAGCGGTGGAGGTGGGATGTCATGGTTATACGACAGTGCTTTCCACTGAGAGTGGTGGGGGTGGGATGTCATGGCCATAAGACACTGCTTTATGCAGAGAGTTGAGGGATTGACGTCAGGGCCATACAATAGTGCTCCAATCAGGCCTCTGCTTGAATTTGTACTCCTCCTCTCTCTTCCTACCTCTACCTCTCCCTCTCTGTGGGGCCAGCAGGGGGTGCTCACCCTGCGGTCTGTGTGGGTCCTATTGCCCCAGTATAGTGATGGGGGACACGATCTGGCCCACCAGCGACGATCAGGTTACCAGATCTAGACAAAGGGGGCGACTCTTAGTCGTATGAGCTTAGTCACACATCGCAGCGATTAAAAAAACAAAACAAACATATTATGTCTGTTACTAATGACTTTTTTTTCCTACATTGAAAGTCTCTTTCCCGGGTGATTTTCTAGCGCGACTGGGCCTCTTCATTTCTCCTCGGTGTCTCGTCACGGGCGGATTTGAAACAGACCACAGAACCTGCCGCTGCAGTGCTTTCAGTTAGGGGCTCTCATCCTGCATCACCAATCTTCCACAGCAGGGACGGAGCTGGATTTCTGTCTGGAAAATAAACTCCAGAGTGACAGTAAGAGAGAGAGAGCAGAGAGGGGTAGGGAGAGGTAGAGAGAGGAGGTGGAGAGAGAGGGATGTCAGGGCTTGACGACACTGCTTTCTGTCGTATGGCCCCACCAACCCCGGTTCGAATCCGGGTCATGGCAGAATAGGGGCATCTGCTTTTACTGCTTGCACTAATGAAGGCAAAAAAAAGCCAATCGATGTGAACGAACGGCGCTTTACAGAGGAGTACTGCCTGAATGGATCATTGATGAACGACAGAGGCCACTCCGACCTCTTCTCGGTTTTCATCTATGACTTACTAAGGATCTTCTTCACATTTGCCCATGCAGGGGAAGCCAGTTACACCAAAGCAAATGCAGGAAAGTGCATTTCAAGCAGAGACCAGGAGGGACTTGTTTACACCGAGAGTGGGCGGAGAATGGAACAATGCGCCCAGCCCTGTTGCTGGAGCCGATTCTTGATGAGATCTTGGGCTCACTAAGAGGCCCCCGCTGGATGCTAATCTTTCTGTTGTTCTTGCAGGTCCTGCGCTGCTTTTGAGCTGACAGAGCTCGTCCTGGTCTGTCGGCACAGCCCAATTGCAAATGATCGGCTCCGCGTACAGAAGGAACGTGCGTTTGGTACAAGACTGCATGAAGGCACCGGAAATACATTGGCAACAAATGACCGGTCGCTCAAGACCTCTGTGAAGTACAGGAGCGTGCAAAACAAGGCTGTTTCTGCCCAGTCTCGAACCGGGGACTTTTCAGGTGTTAGGCTGATGTGACAGCCGCTACGCTACGGAAACCTGCAGGGACTGCTTCTCATGTCTCACTTGTGTTTCAGGCTGAGAAAGGGAAGCGTCACTTTAGGAAGGGGGAGCTGCAGAGAGGAACAGAGGGCTTAATGAAACAAAACGCTGAAACCCGGGATTGAACCAGGGACCTTTAACACTCTCCACACCCACCTGCTCCAGCCTTCCTGTGTTGCGGCAAGAGCGCACCAAGAGGAGCGGGAGAGTGTTGCAGGAACGTCACTCAGAAGGAAAGCCACCCAGGTGCGCCCTCTGAGCTCTGTCCAGCGCATCTTCCTCGCATGGACTCCTGCCTGCGACGGGCAGGAAACAATTAGCAAGAACAGAACAACACCCCACGGGTGTCTCATGACCACACCTTAGGTTGTGAAAGGTGCAGGTGTGAGGGGTTGCCGGGCTACTTTGGAGCAGAGCTTGGGCGGAGGGGGGGCGGGAAAGCAGACAAAGAGGTGACACCTCAAGGTCTGCACAATCACAGCTCTCCGCCGCCCCAGGCTTCCGCTCGATAAGCTACTGGACACACCCCCCCCTCCTCACACAGACCGTGGAAAAGCCCCCGAGTGGGAGGGCTCTCTCTTCCTCCCAGGAGCTCTCGGACACGACGCACAGACAGGGCGCAGGGAGCCGTCGCCTGCAAACACGGCTCCAGGCAGGACTCCACTCCGCAGGAGCCGCAGAGCAGAGGAGATGGGGGCAGCTTAGCTCCTGTGCAGAGACCTGAGCTGTTGTTGCTGTGGATGCTGTCTTTTCTGTTCTCGGGGTAGGACATCAGGAAGCACATTGAAGCGCTGCGACATGCACTGTACAGATCCCGCCACTACTGGGCCCGATTTCCCCGGAACGAAACCGGGCGGAAACAGGCCCGTTTCGTTTGTTGTCACGCACACTGTTTGGGGATTCGCCTAGCGCTGTGATCGAACAGACCCACTCACCTCTTAGTGTGGCGGGATCTGCACAGTGGATGTCGCAGCATATCCTGCTTTCACTTCAATGCATGTCCTGATGTACCCTGGTCTCCCGCGTGACAGGTGGGGATACTTGCCACTATACTAACGAGGAAGACATCGCTCTCTGCTTAGTGTGTAAAACACTTACTTGCAGCATTGTGGGTGCTGTGGTTTAAATGCTATTGGTTTGTGAACAGAATACCCCTATCCCAGTACATTGTGCCACATTAAATAAACACACGAGAAAAAGAGATTCAGAACGCAAAGCTGTGTCAGTGTTCTGTGTAAAAAATCGGTTTGAACATCATGGGAGCTGTTTTTAATAAGCTGCTGAGTAAAGAATATTTTAATCTTCCTGCTGTCAGTAGTATTGTGCATATAGTTGACTCTTACCTGAATGAAAACAGGACGCAAAGGAAGGGTTTCAGAATTCAGACAAAGCTTTATTCCCGTGCTTACAGTCTGGGTAATTGGAGACTGCGCTGTAATGCTTCCTATGGTCATATACGGGTTTTTCGCATGAAACCGTATTGAACAGTATTTCTCGCGTTGTGAACTTGTGTATCCATCAGTCCCCCGGGTTCCAGTTAGTGCGTAATTACGCATCGATGAAAAACCGGAGGTTTAAAAAAAGATAATTAGCTCACTGATACTTTGATGTAGAGGCTGTGGAAATATCCACGTCGTGGTCTTTAAAATGCATTTGGTTTGAAGGCGTTCTGTGCTTCCGTTGCGAAGATATGGACAAAAGAATATTCGTGCTTGGTCCAAAAAATGTAATATAAACGAAAAAGTAAAGGCTGAGAAAGCATTCACAATGTATTTTATGCACAAAGCAAGTATTCTCGCGATTCTAAGAGGTTTCGTGTAAACGCTACAGGCGTGGCAAAATCGTTTTCGAACTTCAAGCTAACTTTACCCCGGTAAAAAAGCAGCGTCGTAAAAGAGGTGACGGAGCTGTCCTCTCAATAAGAAGGGTGCCAGCGAGCCTTTCTCTCGCTTACGGCCACACCCCCTTGAGCACGCCTGATCTCGTCTGATCTCGGAAGCTAAACAGGGATGGGCCTGGTTAGTACTTGGATGGGAGACCGCCTGGGAATACCAGGTGCTGTAAGCTTTTAAGCGCAGGAGGCGCCCTATCCCCGCTCGCTCACTCATTCCCCTGTTCACACGTGCAGTGCGGCTTGTCCGTCTGTTTATTTGTCAGCTTTGGCGAGACACGGGTGCTTGTGTATTAGCGTGAGCGTTTTTTATTCTGATCAGGAGAAGTTTTACAGGTCCGCAAAGGATCGAGGAAAGGTTTATCGCCAGCTGAAAAGAGACACAGCGCTTCGGCTGTGGAGACTTGTTCGGCTGGCGTTCGGGGAGTCGCGTTTTTCAGAATTGTATTGAGATCGTTTTCCACAGAGCTCAGATGTCAAAGCACAGCAGCAGCTCTCCACAGCGATCCTCTATAGCGCCCTTTCTCCCGCAGCTCCGTCCTCATTGGAAGGAAGCAAGAGTGAAAGGCTGAAGTGAAATAGAGCGGGGACGAAGGCAGTGAAGAGAGAGAACGTGGGAAGAAGAGAAAAACGCAAGGGAAAAAAAGCAGCGTCGTAAAAGAGGTGACAGAGCTGTCCTCTCAATAAGAAGGGTGTCAGCGAGCCTTGCTCTCGCTTACGGCCACACCCCCTTGAGCACGCCTGATCTCGTCGGATCTTGGAAGTTAAACAGGGATGGGCCTGGTTAGTACTTGGATGGGAGACCGCCTGGGAATACCAGGTGCTGTAAGCTTTTAAGCGCAGGAGGCGCCCTATCCCCGCTCGCTCGCTCATTCCCCTGTTCACACGTGCAATGCGGCTTGTCCGTCTGTTTATTTGTCAGCTTTGGCGAGACACGGGTGCTTGTGTATTAGCGTGAGCGTTTTTTATTCTGATCAGGAACAGTTTTACAAGTCCGCAAAGGATCGAAGAAAGGTTTATCGCCAGCTGAAAAGAGACATAGCGCTTCGACTGTGGAGACTTTATTAATAAGGCCCCTCAGTAGTTGAGATCTCTGTTATACCCATCTAGAAACATGCAATCAGCATGTTATTGCTGAAGCAATAGTCACAACATTATTCCACACCTGGGTGAGAGGCGGGTTATGATGACAGTCATGCTTTCTACACCTTATACTGAGCTCAGAAATGGACCAAGCGGACATCTCACGAGCAGATCCCTCCGCGTATAAGAAAGGCAACTTGTCTCAGCAAAAATACCACGGATTCACATCCCAAATATGATAAAAAGGCAAAAACGTCACACTTGGAATGCAAACGTACCCTAAAAAGGAAACACGGTTTTAAAACCAACTTGATTTTCCCCTGGAGAAACCTTTTTATGGACACACATCGCATCTATTACACATGTAGAACTAAATATAAAGATAAAACTTAATATAAGAAGTCATGACATATCACACATGACGAAGTCTGGTCCAGAATAAACAGTTTACACTGACCCACCTTTATTTACCCTGGTCACTCATTCTATTAACTGTTTAACTAGGTAACAAATTAAAATTTGTTTCAATTTGGGATCTACACCTGGGAGCCCTGAAATGTTGGCCAGAGGGGAGAAGCTGATATTCACCCCTACTCTTCTCCAGAAACACCCCGGGATTGTTAACGAGCACAGAGAGTCAGGACCTCGGTTTTACGTCTCATCCGAAGGACAGCGCCTGTTTACAGTCCAGTGTCCCCCGTCACTATACTGGGGCATCAGGACCCACACAGACTGCAGGGTGAGAGCGCCCCCTGCTGGCCCCACTCACACCTCTCCCAGCAGCAACCTTAGGGGGGGGGGGGGGGGAGGGAAAAAACCAAAAGCTAAACAGATTTTTTTTAAAAAAAATTTATTGATGCTTAACAAAAGGTCATCAGTCCAGTCTGGGGCCCCTCAGCTTCAGTCCAGACCAGTCTGGGGCCCCTCAGCTTCAGTCCAGTCTGGGGCCCCTCAGCTTCAGTCCAGTGCAGTCTGGGGTCCCTCAGCTTCAGTCCAGACTGGGGTCCCTCAGCATCGGTCCAGCACAGTCTGGGGTCCCTCAGCTTCGGTCCAGTCTGAGGTCCCTCAGCTTCGGTCCAGCACAGACTGGGGTCCCTCAGCTTCGGTCCAGTCTGGGGTCCCTCAGCTTCGGTCCAGCACAGACTGGGGTCCCTCAGCTTCGGTCCAGACTGGGGTCCCTAAGCTTCGGTCCAGCACAGTCTGGGGTCCCTCAGCTTCGGTACAGCACAGCCTGAGGTCCCTCAGCTTTGGTCCAGTCCAGTCTGGGGCCTCTCAGCTCCAGTCTAGTCCAGTCTGGGGCCCCTCAGCTCCAGTCCAGTCCAGTCTGGTGTCCCTCAGCTCCAGTGCTGTCCAGTCTGGGGTCCCTCAGCTTCAGACCAGCACAGTCTGGGGTCCCTCAGCTTCGGTCCAGCACAGTCTGGTGTCCCTCAGCTTCGGCCCAGCACAGACTGGGGTCCCTCAGCTTCGGTCCAGCACAATCTGGTGTCCCTCAGCTCCTGTCCAGTCCAGTCTGGGGTCCCTCAGCTTCGGTCCAGCACAGTCTGGGGTCCCTCAGCTTCGGTCCAGTCTGGTGTCTCTCAGCTCCGGTCCAGTCCAGTCTGGTGTCCCTAGGCTGCAGTCCAGTCGTCTGGTGTCCCTCAGCTCCGGTCCAGTCCAATTCAGTCCAGTCCAGTCCAGTCCAGATCTTAGCAGGCACAGAACCAGGAAAGGAACCTGGAAAGAATATTGTTATTGCAGGTGTGAGGGACACAGACACAGAAGTCACCATGACATCAAACAGCAAGAGGAGACTCTTCCTTGAATCACAGACACGACCGGGCGGCGCCCCCGTCTGCTCACCTGCACCTCCTCTTCCTCTTCTTGTCCTTCCCGGCAGCCTGCTCCTCCTCTCCTGAGCTACGGTCTCCGCCGCCTCCATTGGCTCGTCCTGATCTTCTGTCTCCACTGACACGCAGCTCAGGGACTTCAAAAAGACGCATCAGCGCTTCTGAAGCAGAGACAGGAGAGTCACGTTAAGAGTCGGACTGGACACTCCAGTACATGAACACTGCACTGAGAGAGAGAGGGGTTGATACAGACACACTGACTAGAGACTCCAGGACATGAACACTGCACTGAGAGAGAGAGGGGTTCATACAGACACACTGACTGGACACTGACTGGACACTGGACAAGAGTAAAGAGAGGATCAGAGCATTACCCTCCTTCTTTTTCTTCTGTCTCACAGGAGGTGGTGATTGGACCTCCTCCAGCTGGAGTCCGTGGAGGGAGAGAGGGGGCAGGAGAGGGACAGCACATGGAGAGAAAGAGAGAGACAGGTGAGTCAAGTGTCCCAAGAGCACAGAGACTCTGCTGAGATCACACTCGCAGTGAGTGAGCCTGGGTGTAGCCCACTAATACTGACCCACTGGACACCACATGACAGAGAGGAGGAGGAGGAGAGAGACACACTGCCTGGACACCACAGGACAGAGAGGAGGAAGGAGACACACTGAGGACAGAGAGGAGGAGGAGAGAGACACTGACAGACAGGGCTGAAAGAGAGAGAGACAGAGAGGCAGGGACAGGCAGACAGCAGGCCGAGAGAGACACTGACAGACAGGGCTGAAAGAGAGAGAGACACTGAGACCCAGGGACAGACAAGACGGCAAAACTCCACCACAGACAGGACAGGGGGCAGGGTGGGACCAGCACTGACCTCCTTCCTCTCTCCTGCCGGAAGAGCTGTCTCCACCTCCTCTTCCTCCTGCAAGTCAAGAGACAGGCTGAGAGAGTGACGGGCTGGCGGGACATCGGCGAACAGAGCTGAAGGCAAAGAGCAGAGGAGACAGGCCCAGCTGGGACAACGCAGGACAGACAGAGAGACAGACAGGGAGACACACGGAGAGACACAGGGAGAGAGACCCAGCTGGGACAACGCAGGACAGACAGAGAGCAGGGAGACACACGGAGAGACACAGGGAGACAGGCCCAGCTGGGACATCGCAGGACAGACAGAGAGCAGGGAGACACAAGGAGAGACACAGGGAGAGAGACCCATTTGGGATAACGCAGGACAGACAGAGAGCAGGGAGACACACGGAGAGAGAGAGGAGGAAGGGAGACACAGCTGGGACAACGCAGGACAGACAGAGAGACAGGCAGGGAGACACACGGAGAGACACAGGGAGAGAGACCCAGCTGGGACAACGCAGGACAGACAGAGAGCAGGGAGACACACGGAGAGACACAGGGAGACAGGCCCAGCTTGGACAACGCAGGACAGACAGAGAGCAGGGAGACATGGAGAGACTCAGACAGAAGGACAGAAAGACAGAAAGAGAGAAGTACAGACGGACAAAAAGACAGAGAAAAGGACAGATGGACTGATGGACAGAAAGGCAGAGAAAAGGACAGAAAGACAGATGGACAGAGAAAAGAACAGAAGGACAGAGGGACAGATGGACAGAGGGACAGATGGACTGAAGGATAGACAGACAGAAGGACAGATGGACAGACAGACGGACAGACTCTGCCCCACTTGCCTCGTCAGACATCTCAGCCTCTCTCCTTGCCCTCCGCACTGGGGAGCCCCAGGCGGGGCCTGGCGGGGCCGGGCGGGCGATGGGGGGCAGGACGGGCGGGGGCAGGGGCAGGGGCACCGCCCCGGGCATCAGGGGGGCTCGAGGGGCATGGCGGGGATGAAGGGGGGGCAGCGGGGCGGGGCGGGCAGGGGCCTGAGGGGGCCGGAGGGGGGGGCCGGGGGCGGGGAGCGGAGGGGGCTCTCGGGCGAGGAGGGGGGGGACACCGAGCGGAACGAGCTGGGCGAGCCTGAGCGGGACGAGCCGGGCGACCCCGGGAGCTCCAGCTGCAGCTCGGCCGCCCTCTCCAGCTTCTGGACGAGCTCGGGGAAACACGAAGACACCACGGGATTCTGTCCAGCGGGGAGAGAGGGAGACACAACGCAGGGGGGATGAGGAGCAGAGACTACGCCTGGACAGGTGAGTGTGTACAGTGTGTCCAGTAAGAGTCTGGACAGGTGAGTGTGTACAGTGTGTCAAGTAAGAGTCTGGACAGGTGAGTGTGTCCAGTGTGTCCAGTGAGAGTGTGGACAGGTGAGTGTGTACAGTGTGTCCAGTAAGAGTCTGGACAGGTGAGTGTGGACAGTGTGTCCAGTAAGAGTCTGGACAGGTGAGTGTGTCCAGTGTGTCCAGTGAGAGTGTGGACAGGTGAGTGTGTACAGTGTGTCCAGTAAGAGTCTGGACAGGTGAGTGTGGACAGTGTGTCCAATAAGAGTCCAGACAGGTGAGTGTGGACAGTGTGTCCAGTGAGAGTCTGGACAGGAGGGTGTGTACAGTGTGTCCAATAAGAGCCCAGACAGGTGAGTGTGGACAGTGTGTCCAGTGAGAGTCTGGACAGGTGGTTGTGTACAGTGTGTCCAGTAAGAGTCTGGACAGGTGGGTGTGTACAGTGTGTCCAGTAAGAGTCCGGACAGGCGAGTGTGTCCAGTGTGTCCAGTAAGAGTCCGGACAGGCGAGTGTGTCCAGTGTGTCCAGAAAGAGTGTGGACAGGTGTGTCCAACAGTAAGAAGCTGTCTTACCCTGTAACCTAGCTCAGGGGTGTTAGGGGGTGCTCTGTCTCCTCCCCAGATCTCACCTTCAGCTCTGGTGAAATGACGGACCACTAGGAGACGCTGAAAACGAGGACACAAGACAGAGGTTAGGTCCACAGAGCTCACTCAATCACTACAGCAAGCAGAGACCTCTCGGCCATCAGGACTGTGGGGGTCAGAGTGTGGAGCTGTAGGGTATCGGGAGTTTAGGGGTCAGAGTGTGGAGCTGTAGGGTATCGGGAGTTTAGGGGTCAGAGTGGGGAGCTGTAGGGTATCGGGAGTTTAGGGGTCAGTGTGGGGAGCTGTAGGGTATCGGGAGTTTAGGGGTCAGAGTGGGGAGCTGTAGGGTATCGGGAGTTTAGGGGTCAGAGTGTGGAGCTGTAGGGTATCGGGAGTTTAGGGGTCAGAGTGGGGAGCTGTAGGGTATCGGGAGTTTAGGGGTCAGTGGGGGGAGCTGTAGGGTATCGGGAGTTTAGGGGTCAGTGGGGGAGCTGTAGGGTATCGGGAGTTTAGGGGTCAGTGGGGGAGCTGTAGGGTAGATGTGGGGCACCGGGCCCACCACAGGGCGGCCGGTCCAGTCTCGCGGAAGGCGACCGGGTCAGACTTACGGAAAAGCACCGGGACTTGGGCCGGGACCTCTCCCGCTGCCAGTCCGGGTTCGGCCTGACCGGTGTGACCTGTGAAGACGCCAAACAGCCCATCTCCGAGACAGCTCTGACCAAATAGCCCAGCCCAGTCGTGTCGAGACTAGGGGCCTTGGGCAGTCTCTACAGTGTGTCCAGTGAGAGTGTGGACAGGTGAGTCTCTACAGTGTGTCCAGTGAGAGTGTGGACAGGTGGGTGTGTACAGTGTGTCCAGTGAGAGTCTGGACAGGTGAGTCTGACCAGTGTGTCCAGTAAGAGTCTGGACAGGTGAGTCTCTACAATGTGTCCAGTGAGAGTCTGGACAAGTGAGTCTGACCAGTGTGTCCAGTAAGAGTCTGGAAAGGTGAGTGTGTACAGTGTGTCTAGTAAAAGTCTGGACAGGTGAGTCTCTACAGTGTGTCCAGTGAGAGTCTGGACAGGTGAGTGTGTACAGTGTGTCCAGGAAGAGTCTGGGACGTCCAGAGGCAATCTGTGCTCTCAGAAGGCCATACTGGACAAGTGACCCTGTCTCTTGAGCCGAGGGCGTGTCCTCAGTCAAGATCACCACTGGAAGTGTCTCTCCTCGTCTAGAGGTGTTACCGTGAGACCTGGTCTGTCAAGCGCTTTGCGCTGCTATGTGTGTGAAAGGTGCTCTATCAGTGAAGTTTATTATTATTATTGTTATTATAATACAGCGAGCGCTACTGGGGGCGGAGAGGTCAGTCGGAGGAGGGCTGGATGCTGGACGCTGGACGGCGGGCGGGAGGGGTGGACTTACGACACCTCGCCAGGCCCTCGTCCTGCTGCGACCGCGCACGGCCATGCGGCATCTCTGTCGGTGCATCGTCCTGCCGAGACAAGCAGAGTCACAGTGGGGAGGGGAGGGGGCGGAGCCACACAGCTGGGCGGCTTGTTCCCCACCCCCGCCCCCCTCTGTGTACAGAAGAGCCTCCTGTCCTGACTGGAGGAGCTCACCCAGCTGTGTCTGGAGAGAAGCCAGGGTATCGGCTTTGTTCCACATCCCCGCCACTCTCTGTGTATAGTAGAGCCTCCTGTCCTGACTGGAGGAGCTCACCCAGCTGTGTCTGGAGAGAAGCCAGGGTATCGGCTTTGTTCCACACCCCCGCCACTCTCTTTGTACAGTAGAGCCTCCTGTCCTGACTGGAGGAGCTCACCCAGCTGTGTCTGGAGAGAAGCCAGGGTATCGGCTTCAACTACAGGGCTGGGCAGCTTGTTCCCCACCCCCGTCACCCTCTGTGTAGAGGTGCACCTCCTCTCAATATCTTTTTACAGCACGATCACACCCATAAGAGTGGAGTAACGGTAAAAAAAACAACTTATTTCTCAACTTATTTTGTTATTTCTCGCCAGCGGCGCTTTTGAGCGACTTACCGATTTCACGGTAACCCGGTAAGTCGAAGTAACCCGCGAATCTTTCTTGGAAGAAACACGTGTTTAGAAAGCGCTATATAGTCCTTTCCTCCTCCTCGCTCTTCACTCCTCTGAGCTCACGGGGCTCCGGCGCCGCCCCCCGCTAGATTCCGCCGCTCTGTGACGTCAGGCGGCTCATTGTGACGCCCCCGTGACGTCGCCCCCGACGTGCTCACGGCTCGGCCGCGAAACAAAAATGGCCGATATTTTTCGCGGTTGTTTTTTTTTGGGGTGGACATTTTATTTTTCCAACTCTCAGCGGCCAGCCGGGTGTCCCTGTACGACCCCGGTAGTCGCCACCTCGGACAGGCAGGGGAAACGGGTCCAGCTGTTTCCGGCCCAAGGGTTACAAAAGCTGCACTTGAATTTAAAGACAAAATCACGTCGAGGGCGCATTCAGCACCCCCACGTCCAACATGGGTTTCCGTGGGGTGGGGTTCAGTGAAATTAGTACCCCCCCGACCCCCAAATAAAAGAAAGACCAACCTCCACCCCCCTCTAGCGGCCAAGGGCGGAAATTTCGGGCCACGCCACGTCCAAAAACCACGGGTTCCCCCGTCCTGCGGGGAAAAGAGACGCCAAACGGGCTTCGCAGACGTGGAAAACCAGGCACGTCAACCTCTCTACAACACCACCCGGCCGTTTCTGTTTCAGACCGTGGGGGAGACACGGAAAAAAATAAAACCTGCGTGTTTTCGGCAGAGTAAGCTCAGCGGGGAAACTTCCTGAATCTCGGGGTTGCTTCTTGAACCCCGAAAACGACCTTTTTTCTCTCTCTCTCGTTTTCTTGGTGTCTGGGACGTTCACAAACCCCGCCGCGTCGGTGCGATTCCCAGCGGGACGTGAACATAACCCCCCCCCCCGTGGGGCCGAGAGGACCACCACCCGCAGGGCTGAGCTTTTACTGCCGTGTCCCGCTTTCACTCTGGCGATGAAGGAGGGAATCAAGGAGGAGAATCAATATTGTGATCCACCAGTCCATCACAGGACACACACACACCCTGGACAGGACACCAGTCCATCACAGGACACACACAGACTCATACACCCTGGACAGGACAGCAGTCCATCACAGGACACACACACACTCACACACCCTGGACAGTACACCAGTCCATCATAGGACACACACACACTCACACAACCTGGACAGGACACCTGTCCATCACAGGATGTTCAGTGCCTCTCTCTAATAAAGTAGAAACGCGACATTAAACTCCGTTCGAAACGGGAGAAATCACCAGGACACGGTACACCTTGCTCCGGACGATGGGAGAAGACCTGTACCTTCACGAGTCCGGGTTGTGAAAACTTCTTCTGGCATTTCAAAACGTTTCGAAGAGATTACAGCGCTACCCTGTTTTCCATTCCTATCGTGTATTATTATACAGTCATAAGTATCTGTACTGATCACAGAGTCCCCCTCTCACTGCCAGGACTGAAGCCCAGTGCAGCACGAATAATAATAATAATTAATAAGTCTGGACCCTCCCCTCAGAGCTCTTCCCAGGTCAGGGGGATCCCCTCCAGTCCCCCCAGTGTGCAGCCCCACCTGGATGATGCTCCAGTCCGCTCAGCACACAGCAGCTCTCAGTGGGGAGGAGAGCAGAGGGATGGAGCCAGTTCAGAGAGGGGGGTGATTAGGAGGCCATGATGGGTCAAGCCCGGGGGGGAATCAGGCCAGGATACTGGGGTAACACCCCTACTCTTCTCCAGAGACACCCCGGGATTGTTAATGAGCACAGAGAGTCAGGACCTCGTTTTGACTTCTCATCCAAAGGACGGCGCCTGTGTCCCCCGTCACTATACTGGGGCATCAGGACCCACACAGACCACAGGGTGAGAGCGCCCCCTGCTGGCCCCACTAACACCTCTCCCAGCAGCAACCTTAGTTTTTCCCAGGAGTCTCCCCTCCAGGTACTGGCTGGGCTCCCACCTGCTGGGCTCCAGTGGGGAGGGGGCTGCCAGCTGGGAGCTGCAGGGTGAGATGGCTGCTGGGCAAACGATGGCTAAAGAGCTTCCTAGGACACCCTGGACTTCGTGGTCGACTTCCTTCTCTTCAGACGGAGGTGGCTTGAAATCTGTCTCGTTTCAAGGAGTATTGGACACGATGCCCCCCCTGCTATATCCCCGCCAACTGGTGGCACGCCGACGACGAGGGCTCTCGGCCATAATCCGTCAACCACAAACTCTCCGGGATGAAAGAGAAGGACAGACTCTGTTCGTTCGTTTCAGTGGGGGGGGGGAACCAAAAGCTAAACAGATTTTTTTTTAAATTTTTTATTGATGCTTAACAAAAGAACAAAAATTACAATACAGATTAATGTCAAGGGTTTATTTAGTGACCCCCCCTCCCCCCCCCATCTTACGATCATCACAGGACCTTAAAATAATACTTAATAATACAAGGTCATGCAGACGATCTGAGGACTCAGGTGGAGATAATGTGAAAGTTTTCCACAGTCCAGTCTGGGGTCCCTCAGCTTCAGTCCAGACTGGGGTCTGGGGTCCCTCAGCTTCAGTCCAGTCTGGGGTCCCTCAGCTTCAGTCCAGACTGGGGTCTGGGGTCCCTCAGCTTCAGTCCAGACCAGTCTGGGGCCCCTCAGCTTCAGTCCAGTCCAGTCTGGGGCCCCTCAGCTCCAGTCCAGTCTGGTGTCCCTCAGCTCCAGTGCAGTCCAGACTGGGGTCCCTCAGCTTCGGTCCAGCACAGACTGGGGTCCCTCAGCTTCGGTCCAGACTGGGGTCCCTCAGCTTCGGCCCAGCACAGTCTGGGGTCTCTAAGCTTCGGTCCAGCACAGTCTGGGGTCCCTCAGCTTCGGTCCAGACTGGGGTCCCTCAGCTTCGGCCCAGCACAGTCTGGGGTCTCTAAGCTTCGGTCCAGCACAGTCTGGGTCCCTCAGCTTCGGTCCAGCACAGTCTGGGTCCCTCAGCTTTGGTCCAGTCCAGTCGGGTCCCTCAGCTTCGGTCCAGTCCAGTCTGGGGCCCCTCAACTCCAGTCCAGTCCAGTCTGGTGTCCCTCAGCTCCAGTGCAGTCCAGCCTGGGGTCCCTCAGCTTCAGTCCAGCACAGACTGGGGTCCCTAGGCTCCAGTCCAGTCCAGTCTGGGGTCCCTCAGCTTCGGTCCAGCACAGTCTGGGGTCCCTCAGCTTCGGTCCAGCACAGATTGGGGTCCCTCAGCTTCGGTCCAACACAGTCTGGTGTCCCTCAGCTTCGGCCCAGCACAGACTGGGGTCCCTCAGCTTCAGTCCAGACTGGGGTCCCTCAGCTTCAGTCCAGACTGGGGTCTGGGGTCCCTCAGCTTCAGTCCAGCACAGTCTGGGGTCCCTCAGCTTCGGTCCATTCCAGTCTGGGGCCCCTCAGCTCCAGTCCAGTCCAGTCTGGGGCCCCTCAGCTCCGGTCCAGTCCAGTCCAGTCCAGTCCAATCCAGTCCAGATCTTAGCTGGCACAGAACCAGGAAAGGAACCTGGAAAGAACATTGTTATTGCAGGTGTGAGGGACACAGACACAGACGTCACCATGACATCAAACAGCAAGAGGAGACTCCTCCTTGAATCACAGACACGACCGGGCGGCGCCCCCCTGTCTGCTCACCTGCACCTCCTCTTCCTCTTCTTGTCCTTCCCGGCAGCCTGCTCCTCCTCTCCTGACCCACGGTCTCCACCACCTCCATCGGCTCGTCCTGATCATCTGTCTCCACCGACACGCAGCTCAGGGACTTTAAAAAGACGTACCAGCGCTTCTGGAGCAGAGACAGACAAGGGGACAAGTGGACAAGTGGACAGACGAGTGGACAGAAGAGGGGACGAGTGGACAAGTGGACAGACGAGGGGACAGACAAATGGACGAGGGGACAAGTGGACGGACGAGGGGACAGATGAGGGGAAAGAAGAGAGGACAGACAAGTTGACGGACGAGGGGACGAGTGGATGGATGAGTGGACGGACGAGGGGACAGACAAGTGGACCCTCGTCCCCTCGCCTGTCCCCTCGCCTATCCTCTCGCCTGTCCCCTCGTCCCCTCGTCTGTCCCCTCGTCCATCCACTTGTCTGTCCCCTCGTCAACTTGTCTATCCTCTCGTCCGTCCCCTCTTCCGTCCCCTCGTCTGTCCCCTCGACTGTACACTTGTCTGTCCCCTCGTCTGTCCCCTCATCCGTCCCCTCGTCTGTCCACTCATCCGTCCACTTGTCCATCCACTCATCTGTCCCCTAGTCCACTTGTCCGTCCACTTGTCCCCTCGTCCCCTCGTCCGTCCACTCGTCTTTCCACTCATCCGTCCACTTGTCTGTCCTCTCGTCTGTCCCCTCGTCCGTCCACTTTATAAGAATATGTAGCACCTCTTCTATATATGTCATGTCTAGGAGTTGATACCTCCTTGTGATTATTATTTCTATCCACCCGTCTCCCCACTGCTCTCTCCAGTCCAGGGTCACAGACTGGGGGAGCTGGAGTCTGTCCCAGCAAGCAACAGGCACAAGGCAGGGTACACACTGGACAGGACAGCAGTCCATCACAGGACACACACACACTCACACACCCTGGACAGGACACCCGTCCATCACAGGACAGTCACACACACACACCCTGGACAGGACAACTGTCCATCACAGGACACACACACACACGCACACGCACACGCACACGCACATCTTGAGGAAACCCACACACTTCCTGAACTGCGAGTTCTACTTTATACTTTCGTTTTAAGAGCCTTGTCCAGAGTTAAATGAGGAAACAGCGACCTGCACCATTTCAAACTGCCGTCAGGTACAGTTCACGTGAGATCAGTTTCCAGCACAAACACAAGATCCAAGTCTCCGGCGAGCGGCTTCGCCTGTACAGGTAATGTTGGGGGAAATGGCGTCGTGACGAGCTATGAGGAATGAAAACGAAAGCTTCCGATGTATAAACTCTTGAAATCAAGCTCTCGAACAAAAGCTGTATTTTGGAGGCGGGGACGGGGTGTTTCACAACAGTATCGTGCTCTGGACGCTATACAGTACACCTTCTGGGTTGAAATTAATACACTTTCGCACTCGTTCTTAAGCGCTGATGTTGGTGTGAACGCATTTCATGACGAAACACAGTTCAGAATGCTAAACTGCCGGCGTCAATCAGAGTTCTGCTTCTGTTGAGTAGCAAAATAATGTTCACCGTCGTTTTTTCTCTGTTCTTGAAAAAAAAGACACATCCGCCCTGCTCTTGCTTTCGAATTCGGAAGATTCCTGAGATGCAAGCCAATCAAGATCGAAATATTCGAACCGCAGACGCAAACTGCTATCCTCAAGACAGGAAACGATGTTAATGAAATTAATCGCGAACATGCTGTCAAGGCAGGGATATATATATTTTACACAGGGAGGGGATATTAAGAAGGGGGGTCTCTCTGTAGGGGCAGCACGGTATCGATTCTAAACCTGTGGTGCTGTCTTTGTGGAGTTTGCATGTTCATGTGGGTTTGCTCCGGGGACTCTGGTTCCTCCCACAGTCCAATGACAGGCTGTTGGGTGAATTCGCTTCTGGGAAAACTGGCCCTGGTGTGAGTGTGTGTCCCGTCCAGGGTGTGTGTGTGTGTCCTGTGATGGACTGGTGTCCTGTCCAGGGTGTGTAAGTGTGTGTGTGTCCTGTGATGGACTGGTGTCCTGTCCAGGGTGTGTGTGTGTGTGTGTGTGTGTGTGTGTGTGTGTCCTGTGATGGACTGGTGTCCTGTCCAGGGTGTGTGTGTGTGTGTGTGTGTGTGTGTGTCCTGTGATGGACTGGTGTCCTGTCCAGGGTGTGTGAGTGTGTGTGTGTGTCCTGTGATGGACTGGTGTCCTGTCCAGGGTGTGTGAGTGTGTGTGTGTCCTGTGATGGACTGGTGTCCTGTCCAGGGTGTGTGAGTGTGTGTGTGTCCTGTGATGGACTGGTGTCCTGTCCAGGGTGTGTGAGTGTGTGTGTGTCCTGTGATGGACTGCTGTCCTCTCCAGGGTGTGTGAGTATGTGTCCTGTGATGGACTGGTGTCCTGTCCAGGGTGTGTGTGTGTGTGTGTGTGTGTGTGTGTGTGTGTGTGTGTGTGTGTGTGTGTGTGTGTGTGTGTGTGTGTGTGTGTCCTGTGATGGACTGCTGTCCTGTCCAGTGTGTTCCCTGCCTTGTGCCTGTTGCTTGCTGGGACAGACTCCAGCTCCCCCAGTCTGTGACCCTGGACTGGAGAGAGCAGTGGGGAGACGGGTGTATAGAAAATAATAATCACAAGGAGGTATCAACTCCTAGACATGACATATATTGAAGAGGTGCTATATATTCTGATAAACTGTATACCCATGAAAGTATTCCATAGTAATTTAAAATTAAAAAACAAAAGCTTGTCACATTCTTGCAAACCATGTGATTTTTAAGCAAAAGATTACCTAGCATGACTTCTGCATCAGTTGATTCACTGCTGACTGGTAATACACTTCGTCCAATAAGGAGCTGGTTTACAAGACATAATAATCATAATTGCTTACACTTATATAGCGCTTTTCTGGACACTCCACTCAAAGCGCTTGACAGGTCATTGGGAATCCCACCACCACCACCAGTGTGCAGCCCCACCTGGATGATGCGACGGCAGCCATAGTGCGCCAGAACGCTCCCCACACACCAGCTCTCAGTGGGGAGGAGAGCAGAGGGATGGAGCCAGTTCAGAGAGGGGGGTGATTAGGAGGCCATGATGGGTCAAGACCAGGGAGGGAATCAAGCCAGGACACTGGGGTAACACCCCTACTCTTCTCCAGAAACACCCCGGGATTGTTAATGACCACAGAGAGTCAGGACCTCGGTTTGACGTCTCATCCGAAGGACGGCGCTTGTTTACAGCCCAGTGTCCCCCGTCACTATACTGGGGCATCAGGACCCACACAGACCGCAGGGTGAGAGCGCCCCCTGCTGGCCCCACTAACACCTCTCCCAGCAGCAACCTTAGTTTTTCCCAGGAGTCTCCCCTCCAGGTACTGGCCGGGCTCCCACCTGCTGGGCTCCAGTGAGGAGGGGGCTGCCAGCTGGGAGCTGCAGGGTGAGATGGCTGCTGGATATAAGACATGCTGGTAGAAGGTTTTACAGCCCTGTGTTTTTTCAGCAGGCAGTTAATTCCAGTTACACGGGGGTAGGTGCATTTGAACGGAGATAGGTCCTTTACCCACACAGTGATTTTAAGACACCTAGTGAGGTAATGTGAGTTTACAGCCTCCCACAAAAGTTAAACGTTTACGGCAAGATAGCTACTATAGCAGGGTAAATTGGAGATGAGCTATTGCCACTCCTACATGGATGATTCAGTGTTCTGTCAGGATAAATATTGATCTGGGAATGAATTCTGTGAATGAACAGGAAGATTTTACAGGTAAAGGGATTTTCGTTTTTGGGTTTATTCAGTTTTACCTTACGAAGGGTCTTCAAGTGATGAATTATGTTCCTAATTGGAGTGAAAAAAAAACCCCATTTATTTCCAGATATGTAGACAAGGTATTTTTGTGGATAAAAGATAACTCTCTGCGGTTCGTACCCGGGAGGCCTGTCAGTACAGCAGATTTGGCGGTCACCTAGTGTTATACGTAGTTATACTTCTTAAACAGTAAAAACATCTCTAATGATCATTTTGACAATAGATAGTTAAGTAGTGTTTAGAGCGAATACTGGAAAAAAGTATATTTTCATGATATAGGGAATTTCTACTTTATTTTACCTGATACTGCTTTTCACTAAATATTTGTCATTGACTAAATATTTATCATTATCGGTGTCATTATGACACCGTAATTCGATTGTCTGTTACTGTATTGATGCAGTGAGTCTACAAAAAATCATTTACATTTTGACCAAATAATTGTGCGATCTAAGATGGCTATTTGAAATGGGGGAAAGGAGCAGACAAGAGAAATGGGACGCGTTTTGGGGAATTTGGTCACCTTGTTGATGGACAAATGTCTCTGTTTTTTTCAGATAAGTATGGAAAGTGAAGATTTGAAAAGATCGATGGACCAAAAACAGGCGGAACTTTCCAAAGAGCTTGAAAGCGTGGGCCTCGAAGCAGAGTACTGGCTACCAAAGCTACATAGTCTCCATCTTACAAACACAAACTCTTTACAGTTTGTCACGGAGGAGGAGTACGCAAAGTTAGAACTGCACGTGCGAGAAGTGTGGGAGAAAATGCTCTTCACAAACTTGTCAGAACTCCCGATCCAAATGTGAAATCTAGCGACCTGGCGGAAGAGCAAATGGAGAGACTGCAGGAGAAACTAGAGAAAACAAAACGGGCTCTCACTGAACTGATCAGAATGGAAAAAGAACACGGCCACACAGATCTTGAAGCAAGAGCGAAGGAGCTATGCTCATCTCTAGGGCAGTCTCGACAGCCTCGGAAGGAACTAGAAAGCATCTTGAGCAGCTCGCTGTTCTAGACATCACTCCCCGTAATCCTCCAGAACGTGTCTCCAGTGAGGAGGTGTTGCTGCATGCGTCTGGTGGCCTGGCTCTGGAGGGGGTATTTAAAACTGGGAAACTGGAGGACATGCTGGAGAAAAGACAGCAGCTCATTCAGGTCTCGAAACTGTTCTGCCTGAAGGGTCCGGAGCAGAGCTCCTTTTATGCACAGAGAGACTTTTCAACCCTTGAATCTCAGACGCTTTTCCAGAAGATTGTGGAAAGGCTCGGCTTCAGCAGCAACTGCGCGGTATCTACTGGTGTCCGCGGTGTCAGCCTAGCGGGCACAAGAGAAAAACGCAATTCAGAAGAATTCGGAGAGAAACGCGCGTCTTCTTGTGAGGTCTCCTACAAGTGCACTACAGTGTACAAGTACATACCCCTGGCTTCTGCCTTTATTGCTAAGGAACAGGTGAAACTATCGACTGCAGCTTTGCGTGAGCTGCAGAACCTGGAAAAAATTCTGCTGAATATTAACAAAGCTCAGAACACTTCTGAATCATTGCCGAAGTTCGCCAGTATTTTGAAAGGTTTGGGTCCCATGTGAACCAGGGTCCTTTTCACTTTGGCGGGAGGTTCTGCTGGAAGGCAGCTGCTGAGGGCATCATGAACAACGAGCTCACAGAGGTGGAGGGAGTCATGTCTCAGGTCCTGTCCGCCTACATTGGCTTTTGGTGCAGTGTAGCTTCCTCGTTGACCGCTGAGGTCAATGCGGGGTTCCTTTCATCTGAACTGAAGGAATTCCTTTCTGGAGGGCACAGTGAAGCTCTTCTGAACAAAATCCAGCTCTCTGTGAGTAAAACTGGGGGTCCAGCTGAAACAGATAACTACCTACAGTGGAGATCTGCTCTTGTATCCAGTAACAGAACCTGGTGTGTCATCGACAGAGGAGTAACTCTCATGCCTGTTTGGGAAATCATCCTCTCCGCTCACAGAAAGGATTTTAAAGACGTCACAATGCTGAGCAACATTCTCAGGGAAGCGTACATGTCGATCACAAACGTTAGCCCCGAGACACTATGGGGTGAGAATGTGCTCTCTGCAGTCACAGACGTTAAAAATCTTCTCAGTTCCATGAGGGGCAGGCAGACGTCAGACAGTGAAGCGTGCCTGAAAGAATTACTTGAATTCAAGATTAAGTTGTATGAAAAAACGGGAAGCCATGCTATTTGGGTAGAATCATGTCTTTCTGACAAAGTCTTTCAAGATTTTTTACTTCAAGTGACTCAAGAAAACGAGCATCTTGCTCCTGCAGAAACCACAACTCTCAGGGCACTGATGTGTGATTTAATTGAGCCTTATTCGTTTCAGGTGAAAAGCTTCCCAAGTAAGGCCCAAATACTGAAATGGGCTCATCAGTCCGCTGAGAAGATCCACAAAGATGTTGTTGTTGCTGATTTGTCACATTTCATAGAAATTCTCAAGACAGCTAAAGAAGAGACCAGAGGTGAAAGATTTTCACACTGTGATCTGGAAAGTGTTCAGGAAGCAAAAATCAAAGCAACACTTACAGTCTTGCTCTCATTGAACTCATTGCTGAGAACGCAAAGGGAGACCAATCAATACAGGGAAGAGATGTTAATCCTTTCCATCGTCAACATTTTGGGATATAGTGCAAAAGATGGTATATTTTCTCACCTTCTTGGGTGGGCAGAAATTGACTTCATTGAGGAAACACTGCTCAGTAAACATACCCAGTACATCCAGCTGAGTGCTAAGAGTGCAGATAGAGCCCTGGCTTTCTTGTGGCATTTAGCCCTTTCAATATCCTCTGACGGAGGAAAAGTTTCTTATGAAGAGAAGGGGAGACGACTGGAGTTCTTTAAAGCACACTTCAGAGAGACCCCTCCCAGTGACCTTTCTGCAATACTGGACTGTGACAGTCCACGTCAAGACTGGGAGAGAATTGAAAAAGAGCTACACTCCATCGTCTTGGGGACGGAGAAAAATGAGATACAACAGCTGGACAAAGTATTCCTGTGTACAGAGATCCGCTTCTCCGAATCCTCACAAGAAGGCAAGCGGCAGCTGCAGGTGGGGGAACAAGAGGACAAGCCAAGCGTCTTGGGCACGAGAAACAAAGAGGAGAGCATTTGAACCCAGCCGTCAGGAGCAGGGGAGAAAGCACATATTTTTATGAAACTACTGGAAAGACTCGGACTCCAGAAGTTCTATTCTGTAAAACTGACAAAGCCAGATGTACTAACTGTAAACAAGTTATCATTGAGTAACACTCAGCCAACCGCAGAAGAGGAGCTGTCTTTTTATTACCTGTACAAGCTCATGATGCTGGACTACCGAGCCAGGAGTGTGCTGTGCGTCAAGGAAAAAGGGCAGCCACATCACAAGAGTGCAGAGGTCAGCTGTGATGTCGATGATTTCCTGGGTGATACAAATGTGTGTGATGATGACACAGAGGAAGAATTGCAGATCCATCCCATGGATATTCAGATGGCTGTGTTCCTTTGTGCTAGCTATTTCCTGAGGCAGTGGATGTGTATGAAACTGACCAAGTGCCAATATGCCCTGCCTCTGCTAGTACCTGACCCACGAAACGATACGACCGAATTTCCCATGTGGGCATTTCAGCAGGTTAAGAAGAGCTGGAAAAGTAAAGGTACCAATAAAGACAGTGTCAAAAGCGGACTTTTGTTCCAGGCATCTGTACCGATAGTGTCTTTCATTAGGTTTGGAATATGCCCGACATCTAAATCGAAAATCCTGAACAGCGTAATCAACAGACAGAAGCACAATGTTTTCTTCCACCGGCACTGCAAAGGCAGTACGAGGGAATGCCTTCTCACGGATGGGCTGGTGGAGATTGCGTGGTACTGGCCAGGTGGAATGGAAGACGACGTTCTTAACAGCTGCATGGCGTTCACTAATCTGCACGGCGACGCCAGCAACCACAAGGAGCAGATCGCGTTTCTGCAGGAAGTCAGTGCTGTTATCGTGGTTCTGCTTTCGGAATCCTCTTTGAATGACACCAGAAAAGAGACCCTCTCTTCTCTCCTCAAGAGCTCCACACCGGTCATCTGTCTCTTTGCAGAAAAAGAAAAGGTTGCTCACAGACCTAATCCAACTAAGGTGAAACTTGCAGTTCACAATAAGAATGAAGCCCAGTTAACAGATGAAATCATTTCTCACATCAAACATTTTCTAGGTACTAAGGATAAAGAGTGCTCTTTAAAAGCCTGCATAGAAGTAGCCAGACGACATAGCATTGTAACAGATGAAGTCAATGAGAAATGCAGAGAAGGTCATGAAATTGCCCAGAGACTTATGGATCTAATAAAGAAAGAAGACCTGGCCAATGTGAAAAGGACATTTCTACCATTACAAGGTGATCTCTGGTATGAATGGTGCAGGAAAGATAAAGAGTCTTATCGACTACAGTCTAGTGCCTTTACCAGTATTGAGCAGCAAAAGAGTAAAATCCAAGCTAAGAAAGAAGACTTACGCAAAGAACAGCTGGGCAAAGCTTTCCCTCTCAACAACCTCATGAGATCCTTCCTGGAGTGTCTCGGCTCCTCTTCACTTTCTCAGGACACTAAACTGTACATGCTGCAGTGGTTAGGAACACTCCTGGATGATCTTACCACAGATTCACTCACTAAACTTCAAGCGCTCTACCACTCAACATGGGTGGACATGAAATCGCAGCGCACCTCAAACGGAGGCGATGAAAGTCAATTGCAAAAGACAGCGGAGAATATATCTCGGGAACTCGATGCTTCAAACTTTGGCCTTCAGCATTTGTTGCGAGAAGTCAGTCAGATCTATGAAGCTTTGAAAATGTCACCAGATATGGCAGATGAAAAACAGTATCTTACTGCTCTTCCAGGGATAGGGGCTGAAATGTTGATCGCAGGATATCCTCTTGAACTGATGGATGGGGATGCTTCCTACGTCCCTCTTGGATGGATCGAAGCAGTGCTGGACAAACTGATCCATAAAGTTGGTGACAAACAGATATTTGTTCTGTCCATTCTTGGTGTTCAAAGCTCTGGCAAGTCCACATTACTGAACACTATGTTTGGTCTTCACTTTCCAGTGAGTGCAGGAAGATGCACAAGAGGAGCATTCATGCAGTTAGTGACAGTGGATCAAAAGATCAGAGATGAGTTGCAGTATGACTTTGTCCTAATAGTGGACACAGAAGGCCTTCGATCACCGGAGATTAATAATGCAACAATTTGACGTAAGAAAGCACGTTTACTTTTTCAAAAATCTTTTTGAAGGAAACCCATCAACAGCACCTCCCAACCCAAGCTACAGCGAAAACGTCCAAGAACTGAAGAGCACAATACTCGGAATAAGAGAATGGAAGTCGGACTGTAGATTTGCTTCTATCTCAGAAATGAAATTGCGGATAGTGGCCATGTGGAATGCACTGCTAGGGGAAAACTTTGTTTTCAGCTTTCGAAACAGTTTGGAAGTCATGGTTTATAAGAGGTTAGAAGTAAATTGTGGAAATTGGACATGGCAGCTGAGAAAATGTGGTCTTGACCTGCAAAGGACACTGCGGCACCAAATCATGAGTGATCAAGTGCAAGCAGTAGACAGCTCAAGCATTAAAAAGTCGTTTGAGCAGCAGGCAAAAGCCATTTCAGAAGAAACTGAAGAGTACTTTAAAAAGGAGAAATATCCACATATATTGAATCAGTGGAAAAATAACATTGATTTCAGATTACAGACAGTGAAAGAGGAGCTCATCGAGGACACCCAGAGGAGATGTAAAAAATGGATTGCACAACGTAAGTCTAGATCAGGACTGGATCAAAAGAAATCCCAGTACCTGGCAGAGCTGCTCGCAAAAAGCAGATGTCTGGCTTCTAATCTAATTAGCGAGTGTGATGAGACAATGGATAAAGAGTTTGAGAAACTCTGGGTGGAACTGATGACCAGAGTTGCCTCAAAGACCCCTGCAGAGAAAGACGTCAACATCGATGCAGCAGTGGAAAAAATCTTTTGTGAAACATTTAAAACAAAAGCAAATTCCAAACAAGTAATTACTGAGCGTCCCCAAACCTTTCAGTTTGATGAGAAAAAACACATTCATAAAAAATCCAAATATGGAATTTTTACACACTCTTTTACTCCAACAGATGAAGAAAGTGTAATCCATCTTTCAGCAAGTATATCGAAAACAATTAAACAATACATTGATGATCTGCAGGATGCGATACTGGACTTCGATGAGGGCTACATCAATGCAATACTAAATCTAATACAATCAGGGTTCAAAGACTTTGAAGAACATACAAAACACTTTGCATTAACAGATAACTACAGAATCGAGTTATCTGCCCATCTTTGTGTGTTTGCAGCAGAACAGTTCAAGGTAAAGCAGGAAGCATTCAAGAAGGCAAACGACCCAATGCTGTACTTCAAAAGCAAGAGAGAGGAATATCTACAAATCTTTAAGAGTTTCTGCCAACAAAGCACAGCCCTCAACATTCTTGTTGATTTCCTTCATGGAAAACTGAAAACCGCTGTCCAGCAGGCAGTGTATGAAAAAATTGGCATCAGAATTGCAGGCGAGATGAGGTCGACCCATCCAGCTTTCAACAGTAATAGATCCAACCTGGAAAATCACCTACTGATATACCTGGCTGAGAAGGAGAGATTTGATTTGTATGAAGAATACTTTGTTGCACCAAAGGATTGTTTTGACAGGTATATAACAGACTGTGTTGAAAAATACTGTAAACACAGTGGGAGGGAGAGAATTACTGAGATCTTGACCGATAATCTCACATATCTGATAGACCGCATTATATTCACAGTTTGTAAAGTAACAGGGCTTGTTGAAGATAAGCAGGGCAATGTCTCCATGTGGCTGGATGAATTTTGTTCAGAACTGGGGAGTGACATGGACATTCCACGGAATTACTTTAGGACTATTGAGAAAGAGGACATTGACCTGCAGTATCTGAAAGAAAAGGTATATGAATCCATCATAGCGATGCATCACACTTTATCAGAAGAAACCAAAGGTGGAGTAGACATCAACAAGTTCTGGGAAAGCCCCGATTACATTCTGTCGAAGCAGCTCAGTGGGTGCTGGGAGCAGTGCCCTCTCTGTTGTGCTGTTTGTACCAACAGTATCCCTGACCACTCTACAGATCACTGTGTCCAATTTCATCGCCCCAGGGCTGTGAATGGCTGGTTTCACCACGGCACTCAGAACTTCTCCATAGAGATCTGTACCACCTCCGTCTGCAGTGATGGGACTTTCCTGCCCAATAACGACGAATCAAGAGAAACTCCGTGGAGGAGATACAGAGAAGCAGGTCCACCCTTCAATAGATGGCACATCACCCCAGATAACTCTGCACAGATGTATTGGAAGTGGTTCATCTGTGCCTTTAAAGACAAGCTGGAGAAGCGTTATAGCAAGACCTTTCAAGGTAAAGGAGAGATACCAGAATACTGGAAAACTATTGACAAGAAATCCGCAATAGAAGAACTGAAGACATTTAACACGTATGACCACGCGGAGATAGATGCACCGGTGAAATTGTGGAGCTCTCTGGACAGTGAAAAGAAGCATGTCCATCCACAAGACCTCGAAAAACGCAGCAAATCAGGCCAGTGCATAAGTTCATGTTTAAGAACAAATAGAGTAATGCTTCACGGAGCTGGTCCTCTTTTGGTGAACACTGGTATTTATGGGTGCAACACAAGCCTGAGGAAGTCAAAAATTGATTCTGTAATGCAATTACAAAAAAAGTGAAAGATTGGTATAAGAAACGTGACATGCTAGAGATAACAGTTATTGTGTAAGATTGTCGGAGAACCCATGGTCAAACTTTCAATCCCATATTTTGCCGTTTTAAACCTTGGGTATTTTAAGACAATTGTGACCTTGTGTTTTGTTTATTTTTGTCCATTTTTTATACTGCTTCATCAGATTTTCTCTAAGATTATTTGTTTGTTATATAATTTCTCATTTCATTTCTGAATGTTTCTTAGGTATTTAGCCATATTCACTGGGTTGTTAGATTATTTTGTCTGTTTTCCAGTTATTCTGTCTCCAGTCAGATTGGGTGGGTGCACAACACACAGTGTCGATGTCACTTCCTGTGCTGAAGCACACCTGTCTTAAAGCCTCATG
Organism: Lepisosteus oculatus; assembly: GCF_040954835.1. Classification (NCBI taxonomy): domain Eukaryota; kingdom Metazoa; phylum Chordata; class Actinopteri; order Semionotiformes; family Lepisosteidae; genus Lepisosteus; species Lepisosteus oculatus. Next base: position 6,836,089 of record NC_090709.1, read on the forward strand.
GCCCGGTGTCTGGTTGCGATTGGTGGACTTGGATCACATGACGTGGGCCTCATAAACCCGGCAGTGCTTCACTCCAGAGACAGAAGAGGAGGGAAACAGTGGGACACTAAACTACAGCCAGGGGACATCGATGGTACATTGTACTGAAAAATGGACCAATTCCATAGAAATTGGGTATTTAAGCAACATCAGAGATTAACTCGCATTTTGCATGAAGTTTATTTCTCCATTTTCAAAACAGATCTTAACAATTCTTTAATAGCATATCTTAGTTACAAGGCTCTATAATCCAATGATATTTTATATACTGCTGCATGTTTACTCAGAGCAAGACTTTAGTATAAAAATTCTTTAGCCTTAAGACTAACTTTATAATAGATGACTGAGTTATTTTCCATGCTATCTGATGCCTGCAGTTTGCTATTTGATGCTGTTGTGTGAATTACTGTTCAGTTGTAACTTTTATAGTTCATCCATCTGTTTTCGAAGCATTTTTTCCAATTCAGGGCTGTAGGCGCCAAACGCTTATTTGGTTTTGATGATCTGATTTGTTTCTTATGATTGTATTGAATTTAAAGGAAGTAAAGGTTGTTTATAGAATTAAAGTGCGTCTGTCTGTTGATTTTTTTATTTAAAGAGATGCTAGGTTACGTTTTGGCTCGGAAGATTCCATCGGAAAATGGGATCTGCTCTCCCAAAACCTTACCGCCCATTCTTCCTTCCGCACCTGACAAGCTCTGGGAGAGAGATTTCAAGAGGGCACAGCCAACATTTCAGTCTTTATTATGCTTTTCATATTCTTATGATCACAGTTATTATTGTCATTACAAAGTCAGAATCTTCAGAATCCGAATACATCTTTTTTAAGAGCAGGAGTTGCAAAAGTCACACTGGCAGAGATGAAATAACATGGATTAGATTGCTGTCTGGATTTAACTGCTGTCTTGATCAGGGTGCTGTCTCGATTAAATTGCCTGGATGAGGGTCTCTGTCTCGATTAAATTGCCTGGTTGAGGTCTCTGTCTCGATTAAATTGCCTGGATGAGGGTCTATAATAGATGGTGGACTTGGATCACAGATGACTGATGTCTCGAGTAAATTGCCTGGTTGAGGTCTCTGTCTGGATTAAGTTGCGTGGATGTGGGTCTCTGTCCTGATTAAATTGGCTGGATGAGGTCTCTGTGTGGATTAAGTTGCCTGGATGAGGTCTCTGTGTGGATTAAGTTGCCTGGATGAGGGTCTCTGTGTGGGGTGTGTCGCTGGCTGTCGACGCTACTGCAGGCTGCAGCGCGATGCTTCTCTGCTGTCTGGCTGCTGCGCTCCGTGCGGGACGTGTCCCGAGTCCGGCCCGGTCCCTTTGGTCCCGGATCCTGGAAAACACAGGGAAAACGGGGCTGGAATACGGGAGCAGCACAGCGGGTGACGAGCATCCCTCTGCTCTCCTCCCCCCCAGAGAGCAGCTGTGGGCGGAGCGGACTGGAGCATCCTCCAGGTGGGGGCTGCACACTGGTGGTGGTAGTGGGATTCCCCGTGACCTGGGAAGAGCTCTGAGGGGAGGGTCCAGCAAGGCGCTATACAGAAGTGTAAGGAAGGCACTGAGGGCGCGAGGCTCTGGTCGTGGCAGGGCTGTGCCAGCGGGAGGCGTACTTACGGCGGGAAACACGGCACGGAGGCTTGTACTGGATTCTCAGCTTTGGGCCGAGCTGGGCGGAGTCCGGCGCGCCTTCCTCTCTCCTCTGCCTCGGCCGGGCCCATTTCTTCTGCCTCCACTGCTGTATCTCCTCCAGCTCCTGCCTCAGCTCTGCCTCCCTCTGCTGCTGCCTCTCCTCCAGCTCCTGCCTCAGCTCTGCCTCCCTCTGCTGCTGCCTCTGTCTCTCCTCCAGCTCCTGCCTCAGTTTTGTCTCCCTCTGCTGCTGCCTCTCCTCCAACTCCTGCCTCAGCTCTGCCTCCCTCTGCTGCTGCTTCTCCTCCAGCTCCTGCCTCAGCTCTGCCTCCCTCTGCTGCTGCTTCTCCTCCAGCTCCTGCCTCAGCTCTGTCTCCCTCTGCTGCTGCCTCTGTATCTCCTCCAGCTCCTGCCTCAGCTCTGACTCCCTCTGTTGCTGCCTCTGTATCTCCTCCAGCTCCTGCCTCAGCTCTGCCACCCTCTGCTGCTGCCTCTGTATCTCCTCCAGCTCCTGCCTCAGCTCTGCCTCCCTCTGCTGCTGCCTCTGCCTCTCCTCCAGCTCCTGCCTCAGCTCTGCCTCCCTCTGCTGCTGTCTCTGTCTCTCCTCCTGCTCCTGCCTCAGCTCTGTCTCCCTCTGCTGCTGCCTCAGCTCTGTCTCCCTCTGCTGCTGCCTCTCCTCCAGTCCCTGTTAGAGAAAGGAGAGAGGGGAGAGAGTAAGGAGAGAGAGGGGAGAGAGAGGGGAGAGAGTGAGGGGAGAAAGAAAGGGGAGAGAGAATGAGGGGGAGAGAGAGGAGATAGTAAGGGGAGAGGGGAGAGAGAGGCCCAACACTGTTCAATATCTATATCAACGAATTAGCAGGAATGTTGGAGCAGTCTGCACCTCCTGGTCTCACACTACACCACACAGAAATCAAGTTCCTGCTCTACGCAGATGACCTGGTCCTGCTGTCGCCCACAGAACAGGGGCTGCAGTCAATCTGGCTGTCAATCTGGACCCAGAGCAGCAGAACTTGGCACTGCTGGAGCAGTACTGTCAGACCTGGGCGCTGACTGTCAATCTGGACCCAGAACAGCAGAACCTGGCACTGCTGGAGCAGGACTGTCAGACCTGGGTGCTGACAGTCAATCTGGACAAGACCAGAGTTATGGTTTTCCAGAAGAAAGCCAGACCTCAGGGAAACAGGTACAAATTCACACTGAACAACAACACATTGGAGCACACATCCAGCTACACATATCTCGGTCTCACCATCAGCTGTTCCGGGAGTTTTGACCTGACAGTGAAGGCACTGAGGGAGAAGGCACTCAGGGCTTTCTACGCAATAAGAAGGAGGCTCTTCAACATCAACCCACCAACAAGAATCTGGCTCCAAATATTTGAAAGTGTAATCCAACCCCTTGCCCTATATGGCAGTGAAGTGTGGGGTCCCCTCACAGACCAGGATTACACTCAATGGGACAAACACCCCACAGAAACTCTGCACGTGGAGATCTGTAGAAACATCCTCCGTGTGCAGAGAAAAACACCTAACAACGGGTGCAGGGCCGAATTAGGCCAGTACCCACTATTGATTAACATACAGAAAAGAATATTAAAGTATTGGCTACACCTAAAAAACAGCGACCACAATTCCTACCACCACAAAGCCCTGCTGAGCCAAGAGCTAAACCCAAAACAGAGCCCCCTGAGCCAGCTGGTCCTGAGGCTCACCGACCTGAGCCACACCAACCCTAACCAGCCTCAGGACAGCACTGCTAGAGCACCACAACAGCACAGATCAAACAGCAATATCTCACACACTGGGACACACACACACAAACACAACATCAACTGGAATGCTACAGAACCCTAAACAGACAATACACACTACCTGATTATTTGACCAAAATAAAAAATAACAAACAGAAACAGACCCTGACGAAGTACAGGCTCAGTGACCACAACCTGGCCATAGAAACTGGGCGACACAGGCAGACCTGGCTGCCCAGAGGGGACAGGCTGTGCTCCCACTGCCAGGGGGAGAAATAGAGACAGAGGTGCACTTCCTACTGCACTGTGACAGATACTCTGGGATTAGAGAAACATTCTTCCCGAAATTCAGAAATCTAATCCCAGAGTTCCCACACCTGCCAGAATCACAACGGGTCCCAATCCTACTGGGAGAGGGAGGAGGGAACTCAGTTGATCTGGCAGCCCAGTATGTGATCTCCTGTCACAGCCTGAGGAACAGTGAGTCTGTCTCCCAATAATGCTCCAGCCGCCTACAGTATATGTCAATATTTTATAATATGTCTTTGTTGTAAATGTCTGTAACATGTCTGTAGATTTTATTTTACTTCTATTTTTTGTTTTGTTCCATGTTAATTTTATTATTTTTATTTGCTTTGGCAACACTGATTGTACCCATCGGTCATGCTAATAAAGCACCTTGAATTGAATTGAGAGAGAGAGAGGGAGAGTGTTCAAATACAGCTGCTTCGGCCGCTGCGGGAAAAGCTCGTCCCGGCAACAGGGAGGAGAGAGCCGGGAGTTTGCGCGGTTTCCCGGGAGGAGAACCCCAGCGCCGTTTTCGCTTAAATCCCGAAATAAAAATGAATTCGCTAGAACATCGATGAGGACACGGTGGTAGTTGACATCTAATAAGCGGGTCTTTGAGCAGTAACGAGGACACACTTTTTTTTTGACTAGTTGTTTGAGGACGCCTCATGGCTGAACAGCCGGGCGGCTGGTAATGCGGCCCTTTTCCGCCAGAGGGCGCCCAAAGTCCTATCAGACTTCCGTCAGGTCTACGCGTTCCCACAGTTGAAGCGATTTGGACAGAGGGAAGAGATTCCTGAGGATAATATACCCACCCGTGGCTGTTTGGGGGGGGGGGGTGGCATTAAGTTTCAAGTCTATAAATGAGATCTCACTTAACGCTGCTCCTGCTCAAGAATATCCTCGATTTTCTCAGACTTCCGTCCTTCTAATATAACGGGATGAGAAGTTCCCTTCGTTTAACAGCGTCTGATCTTTTAAGCCACCTTGTGCGCGTCCCTCTCGACCTCGGGGTTCCCGACACACCTACCCGTGTTCTCCGACCATTTTCAGTCGCTGATCTTCTCTACTTCTGGAAAAGAAAGAGACGGGGGAGTCAAAATGTTGTTGTTGTTGTTGTTGTTGTTGTTTTTTTAAAACAATACCCTAAACGTCATCCAGGCCGGGCTGCGGTGGAGGGGATCCCCGTGACCCGGAGAGAGCTGGAGAGTCCGGAAGAGGCGCTATATAGGTGTACGGGGGGGCGGGGGGATGTTGAATAATATGAGCTGCCTTTTGTGTAAGAGGAAACTTTTTCCAGCATCCTTCATTATAGGGGCAGCTCCGGGGTTGCTGGTGTGTTGAATTAATTCCTTATATACAAAGGAGTGGTGGCTCTGTGGCTCAGGATCAGCGCCTGGGGCTGGAAGGAGTTTGCCGGGTCGAATCCCGCGGCCCGCAGACGAATCCTACTCCGTTGGGGCCCCTGAGCGAGGCCCTGAACCCCAGCTGCTCCAGGTGGAGCTGTACAATGGCCGACCCTGCGCTCTGACCCCCAGCTTCTCTCTCTCCCTGTCTGTGTGTCTCCTGGAGAGCCAGCTGGGCTCTGCGACAAGACCAATTCCTCATAAGTGATCATAAAGTGAATTGATCTTCTCTTATAGCTGCTGCCTCTACCGCATTTGCTGGGGATCGTGGGAGTGAAGGTCCAAATTCTTACCGAGTGACATTTTTTCGTGCTCTTCACGCAAGACGGGGGAACCCGCAAGAAAGCCACGCGCGTGTCTCTTTTTATCCTGATTGCGTCACGCATCGGTTGTTAAAACAAAAAAACCCACCACTGACGCAGATCCGAACTTTTCTGAGTGGGAGAGGAACCCCGACACACCCACAGCCCTGCTCCGTGGAAGAGCGCGGCGCGGGTTCATTCCACGCAGAAAAGCAGAAACGGACACACACCCTGGACAGGACATCAGTCCATCACAGGACACACACACACACCCTGGACAGGACACCAGTCCATCACAGGACACACACTCACACACCCTGGACAGGACACCAGTCCATCACAGGACACACACACACACTCACACACCCTGGACAGGACACCAGTCCATCACAGGACACACACACACACACTCACACACCCTGGACAGGACACCAGTCCATCACAGGACACACACACACACTCACACACCCTGGACAGGACACGAGTCCATCACAGGACACACACACTCACAGACCCTGGACAGGACACCAGTCCATCACAGGACACACACACACTCACACACCCTGGACAGGACACCAGTCCATCACAGGACACACACACTCACACACCCTGGACAGGACACCAGTCCATCACAGGACACACACACACACTCACACACCCTGGACAGGACACCAGTCCATCACAGGACACACACACACACACTCACACACCCTGGACAGGACACCAGTCCATCACAGGACACACACACACACTCACACACCCTGGACAGGACACGAGTCCATCACAGGACACACACACTCACAGACCCTGGACAGGACACCAGTCCATCACAGGACACACACACACTCACACACCCTGGACAGGACACCAGTCCATCACAGGACACACACACACACTCACACACCCTGGACAGGACACCAGTCCATCACAGGACACACACACACACTCACACACCCTGGACAGGACATCAGTCCATCACAGGCAAACACACACACTCACACACCCTGGATAGGAGACAAGTCCATCACAGAGATCACAAGAGACATTTGTCTGCTGCTTCTCGTTATCTTGGTGTGCAGTTATGAGTTACAAGCTAAGCCAGCCATTTACAGAGTCATGCCCACACTGGCACAGATGAGATCATCTTTAAATTCCCCCAACAGATCACAGTACATTCACACAAAGCAACAGCAATAAAATAAACTACTTTAACACTCCACACTCTTTCACATGTCAACTTTCTCAACCGATGGGAAAAAAAAAATGTCCAGCAAAGAGAGAAGACTTTTACTGTCCCCATCGAGGGAATGTCTGTATGGACACCCAGCACTCCTGTACACTTCAATAGCATGCAAAAAAGAACATCGTTGCACATTTTACTGTCGCAAAAAAATCAGAAAAACATCGCACATCACTCTATTGCACACGTACAGTAGGACACATAACAACATGGGACGTTTCTGACACATCATGACAAAACATATCGCACTCAAGTGGGCTGTAAGAGGCAAAAGTGTGTTTATGCCGGACATTTGCAGCGACAGCCGTCACGCATAGTGCAACAAAGGAACGGTCTGTATCTGTTTGACTTACGTTTGGGAGCCCTGAAACGTTGGCCAGAAGGAGGAAGTTGGTAGCCAGGGCTGAGGATGTGGGAAGGACCTGATATCATTTTTCCTGGCTGATTTTTCAAAGATTGTCAGCAGGGAGGGGCTGCTGTCTCACTCCCTTGACCTTCAGAGCTGTCTGGATGAGTCGGGTCATTTGCCATGTAAAATGAACTGCTAGATGACCGAACCACACTGAAATCCCGTATCTGATCATGCTCTCGATTACAGCGCGGCAGAAGAGAAGCATCACTTCCTGTCGAACCCCAGACACTCGTAGTCTTCGCAGGAAATATTAGCGCTGCTGACCTTTGGAGCAAACAGTCTTAACATGAGTAGACCAGCACAGGTTTACAGTCTATGAGTACTTATATGAATCAACCTGAAGGATAAGGTTGCATGAAAGCTGCAGTAGGTCCAAAATTCACAAAAGAACTGTGTTGCCCTTGGGAGATGTCAAGCACATTGGACATGAAAAGTGCCAGATAAAAGCCATTTCTCTTCGTTTCACTTAGTGTCGGAGCTGCCATTGCATGTAAAGGAGGCAACTTGCTCTTTGAGCAGGTTCAGCACGCACTGAGCACAGATGTCTCTGAGCGGTGCCATAGCTTAGTTGGCTAAAGTGCCTGTTTAGTAAACAGGAGATCCTGGGTCCGCATCCCACCAGTGGCATTTTTCCTAGCTTGTTGTGCAGAATGTATGATTTTTGGACAATGACATAAAGTCATTTGACCAGGTCTAGTGCAAGTGTTCACGTTACTCCTATCCTGGAGTCCCCGCACTGGCTTCCGGTCAAATTCCATGTGCTCTCGATGACAGCTCCAGAGACAGATGAAGTGGGTGACGGCAGCCACCGTCTGCGACACGGCGTGGTGTGAACGATACAGGGTGTCAAGACCCTTTCCAGACGAGCTGCGATCAAACACAAAGGAGACGAAACTGGGAATCAGACCATCTAACAACCCAGCAAACAGGGCTGAATGGGTAAGAAACACCGTAGCTTAATGACCCAATATAAGGTAACGATAGGAGGAATCACAGGAGAAAATATAGCAAATAATTAAAAAAACAGGAAGATAACAGTGGAGCAAATACGCAAATAGACAAAAGGAACGATCTCCTAAATTCTCAGTCAAAACATTTTTCGACAGTCTTTGTGCTGTCAACACAAAAATACATTTACATTTATATTTATATCTATATCTATATTTACATCTATATTTATATTCATGTGTGTGATACAATTTGTCTGCGTGCTGTGCTGTTCTAGTTTGTTCTTTGTGTGTCCTGGACTGTGAGAAACTCTTTTAGTGCACCCCTCACTGAACTGATTGTATTGTATTGTATTATTATTATTATTGTATCATTCGGAACACTGTGGCTGTGTTGTCTGTGTTAAGCTGCTGTCGCACTGCAATTTCCCCTCACGGGATCAATAAAGTATCGATCTTTCTACAAAAGGTCACTCAAGCCCAGATCAGAGTCTTTCCTGGGAGCCAGACCGGGTGTGAACACCTTTCAGACAAGCTGCGCTCAAAGGTTCGGACCGCAGTGTGTCCTGAAAGACAGCAGAGGGCGGCCAGAGGGCACCGGCTGTGAGCTCTGGGGGAGACCCCCGTGCACCCCCACGTCTGCAGCCAGAGAAGGGGGGGTGTGACGCTCCCTCTGGGTGGGGAAACAGGCCCTCCGTGCCCGTACTGTCACTCATGCTGTGTGGTGGCGGCACGTTCCCGTCGTCTGCAGGCGAGGCAAAGGAAGTTGTAGCCCCTCTGTTGCCCTCTTCCGAAGGGACACAAGGAGAAGGGAACCAGAGAGAGGATCTGGAAGAGCTCCGGCTGAAGTTCTGTTGGATTGTAAACTTGTAAAGCAGGGGGTGTTTCTGCCAGGGTGGAGCCACTGTTAGCCACTGCCCAGTCTCATCCCAATAATAATAATTATAATAATAATTATTATATATAATAATAATATATAATTATATTATGATATTATTATGTTATTACATGTTACTGTTATTGCTATTGTGTTACTGTCTATTGTCTTATCTGCTGTCCTATTTACTTACTGCACCTGAGTGACTCAGGAGAAACACTTTTCACTCAACTACGTGCCTGTGTGAGTATAATGACAATCAAGTTGAATTGGATAATAATACTGGAACACCTCTGAAAGTGGCTTCTCAAAGTGAGCCTCAGGAGGAAAGCAATGTCAAAGGATGGGAAAAACCAGATGTAGTACAATTAAATTCAAGGGACTGGAAGTGTAGTAGAGGGTTGGAAGGGAGCAGACAACCAACGGAGAGCGTTTCTGAAGACGCAGGCGTCGAGCTCAGGGAGGGCGACTCTCCAAGTTCCACGGGGAGAGGGTTCCAGCGCTCTGGGGCGCAGCAGCAGCAGGAGACCCCGTCTCCCCTAGAGTGTAGAGGGCTTGAGGACCGACAGGAACTGAGTCTCTTTAGTCTGAAGGGGGGTGTCCCACACTGACAGGCTGGAGGAACTGAGTCTCTTCAGTCTGAAGGGAGCGTCCCGTACTGACAGGCTGGAGGAACTGAGTCTCTTCAGTCTGAAGGGAGCGTCCCGCACTGACAGGCTGGAGGAACTGAGTCTCTTCAGTCTGAAGGGAGCGTCTCGCACTGACAGGCCGGAGGAACTGAGCCTCTTTAGTCTGTAGGGAGCGTCCCGCACTGACAGGCTGGAGGAACTGAGTCTCTTTAGTCTGAAGGGAGTGTCCCACACTGACAGGCGGGAGGAACTGAGCCTCTTTAGTCTGAAGGGAGCTCCTTGATCAAGATTTCCGGTGTTTGAAAGAGAAAAGAACACAGCGCTGTGTGTGAGTGTGAGTGTGTGTGAGAGTGTGAGAGTATGTGAGTGAGTGTGTGTGTGTCCATCCGTCCTCCAGCCTGGTTTGTGCTTCCTGCACTGTTCCCACTGAAACACCCTGATTTGCATCCCGGCTGTGTCTGTGTTTGTGTCCGAGAGGAGAGGAGGAGAGAGAGTCAGGAATAAAGAACACAGACAGACAGACACATCGCACAGACAGCTCACCTGGAGAGACGTCCTGACCCACCGACACACAGCGCTGAGCAGGTAAGTCTCAGGGCACAGTGACCCCTCAGTGTAGGACCTCCTGTTATTGAGACAGTAGCTGCCTGCTGCCCTGCAAGAGATTTAAACGAGTACAGGTGTCTCTAACGGGATCAACAGATACTGTCTGGAGAGCAGGTCCACAGGCTGCTCTCATTTCTGTAGCAACCTGCGTGTTTTTATCTACCCAGCAACGCAGAAGAAGATCCGTGTTCCTTGTCCTTAGTTCTGCTAAGTCTGAGTCTCGTAGGAAAGTTGTTTACTTAGGAAGCTGGTTATTCCTCACTGCGGTTTCAGTTCAAGGTGCATCCCTCTGCAGTTAGAGAAAGTTAGGGAGAGAGGAGAGAGAGAGACAGGTTAGAAATGGGGGTGAGAGAGAGACAGGTTAGAAATGGGGGTGAAAGGAGAGACAGACAGGTTAGAGATGGGGGTGAGAGAGGAGAGAGAGAGACAGGTTAGAGATGGGGGTGAGAGAGGAGAGAGACAGGTTAGAGATGGGGGAGAGAGAGGAGAGAGAGGCAGGTTAGAGATGGGGGAGAGAGAGGAGAGAGAAGGCAGGAGAGTCAGAGAGAGGAGAGAGGGGAGGGATCGGGAGAGGGGAAAGACAGGGAGATAGAGACGGGAGTCAGTGGTATGAGACAGAGAGGGGGATACTGAGCGAGAGGGAGACAAACAGGAAATTAAAAATATTCTGTCTCTCATGGCATCAGACGGTGGCTGTTTGATTTTCCCCTACATGACCCAGGCCTGACCCCTCCACTCCTGCATCAATGGCTCCATTCACTCCCACAGACAGACACAGCCACAGACAACAGGAGTGTTTCCGTGATGCTATCAGCAGAGAGAGGAGGCACAAGAGAGAGGAGAGAAACTGTGGATCATAGAGAGAGGAGAAAGGAGAGAGGGGAGAGAGTGGAGAGGAGAGAGAGCAGAGAGAGGAGAGAGGAGACAGGACAGATACTGTGGATCACAGAGAGAGGAGAGAGAGAGGGGAGAGGGTAGAGAGAGTGGAGAGGAGAGAGCATAGAGAGGAGACACAAGAGAGAGGAGAGAAACTGTGAATGGGAGAAGGAGAGGAGAAAGGAGAGTGGAGAGAGTAGAGAGAGGAGAAGGAGAGGAAGAGCCACAGACAGCAGGAGTGTTTCCTTGATGCTATCAGCAGAGAGAGGAGGCACAAGAGAGAGGAGAGAAACTGTGAATGGGAGAAGGAGAGGAGAAAGGAGAGTGGAGAGAATGTAGAGAAGGGAGAAGGAGAGGAAGAGCCACAGACAGCAGCAGTGTTTCCTTGATGCTATCAGCAGGGAGAGCAGGACAGCAGGAGGAGACTGATGGATCCAGTCGGGAATCTCTCCCAGCAGTCCGGATCCCATGTTTCTGAGTGGGAGAGGGGGGTCCTGCCCCTCTCCAGATTCCTGCGTCTCCCCCAGTCTCCACTAGTGACCGATCCACACCAGCCAGGGGGATCGGTAGCAGCCCAGCAGGGCTGAGTTAATTCAGATCTCACTGAGCCCATGAGCGAGACCCGAGCTCCGCCAGAGACCTGTAGGAGCTGTGTCAGACGCGCCTGTGCTGTGTCACGCAGGAGGATTCGAACCCGGAGCCAGGAGCCACGCCGCGCCTTCGCCTCTGAGCGGATCTGCTGGGATGGAGAGGAAGGGGCTGGTGCTTCTCTTCCTGACAGGTGGGCCTGTGACTCTGCTCCCAGGTCCCAGGTCAGAGAACCTGCAGCAGGTCTGTGTGGGTCCTGAAGCCCCAGTATAGTGACGGGGACACTAGACTGTAAACAGGCGCCGTCCTTCGGATGAGACGTAAAACCGAGGTCCTGACTCTCTGTGCTCATTAACAATCCCGGGGTGTTTCTCGAAAAGAGTAGGGGTGTTACCCCGGCGTCCTAGCCAAATTTCCCATTGGCCCTTACCAATCATGGCCTCCTAATAAACCCCGAGCAAGTAATATGAGGAAGGAAGATGCTGGCGATTTCATCGTGGCCAAGCGGTGTTAGACACTGGATTTATGCTTTAGTTTCTTTGGTGGTGTACTTTCAAATCTCCCCGCTGCCAAGCATTTCTGGGGGGGGGCGACTCCCCTTCTGTTGTGAGCTCAATGGGCAAAAGATTTGTTTGTCAAGAGACTGCGCTAGGTGTTTCAGGACTTAACATCAAGGCAGAAAATATCCAAGTTTTGTCTTCCCAAAAGACGTTATGCAGGGGACAACATCTGCCATGATCACTTTTGAGTCTGTGTGAATCGTAGTGTGCTGTACAGATGCAGCCATTCAAAATGGGTGAGGTATTTCGCGGCATACCCCGGTGGGCGTGTCACGGTATCACGCAGTTCACGTGTGTCACGTGGCTAACTATCCGGCGTCGCCTTGTAAAACCGCCAGGGGGAGCTTAACCTCTCATGTACAGCATTTGAGCCTTTAATTTTGAAAAGCAAATACAGTAGATGTAAAAACAGATAAAAGGACCACAGATTACAAAGTAAATACATATAAGAAAGACAAGCAGTTAGAGGTGCTACCAAAATTAGAAAATGAAGCAGATACAGACACTAAGTCTTCTGAAAAGAAAGGTTCTGAGGTTAGATTTAAGTGCACTCAGGGTACGTGACTGATATTTCACACGCTATTTCACATGCTAGTTAAATACTTTGATGCTTAAAATCGTTAGGGAGAAATGGAATACCGGTGTGTATTTTTCCTTTAAAGTGCCGATTCCTGGAATCTGACTGGCTGACACCCCTCTGAAGTGCTTCCATAAAATCTGGAATACGGAAAAGAAAGCATTGATAAATACAAGTGTCTTTTAATACACTCTTTGCTGTGCTCTTGAGGATCCTTGTGATATTTTAAGCTCTAGTTGAATGATAAGTGTCGCATTTTAAATCATTTTCGTAGTTAGAAATTATGAAACGCCCTGTTAAAAGCAAGGAAGTTTTTATGCCCGTTGAAGTAAAACAAAATGCCTGACAAACTATGGCTTGGACAGATTCCAAATGCTTGTACAAATGTGCTAAATAAATTATACTTTGAGTATACAGCTTGTCCAAAGTCATCCATTATTAATACTATTAGTAATATCTTCAGTAAAGGCTTTGATGCATAAATATTTCTGATAAAGGTAGGTTGTGTACTTTTGTCCAACTGAGCAATCTTGCTTTCATAAAATATACCAACATTTTAATGACTGATGATTAACATGCTGTAATACACAATTCAAAATGTATTGCTTTGAGAAGCCACTGATATATAAGGTGATATATAAAGTAAAGTTTTTTATTATTGTTACAGAGAAAAATGATCAGATTTTCCCTGGTTCAGTAAAAATGATCTAAAGTATACTAATTTGTCACTCTTCTCATTCCCTTTGCTAAATGACTTTTCATATTAATCTGATCAATCTAACTGCCAGTTTTCTGTGCTTTCTCCATCCTGCTAGATTTGCAATTATTCTGAAAATTTTAATCTTGAAATAACTCATTTCTAAATACCTTTTTCACTGTTAACATCTTGCAGCAACTCTGCAACAAAATATACACTTAGCTCAACCTGACAGTTCATCCTGCTACCCACATTAAATAAAAAAAATCTTAACATTTCTATATTTATGTCTTTATTTTGTGGTTTCATTAGTGACAAAGGCTAAACTTTCTTGGAAAAATGTATTTTATGTGTTGCGGAAAAAAAATATAATTGCTAATTTCTGATTCCTCACTCTGTTTCATGTTTATAGGTAAAACTTTATTGATCACAAAGGGAAATTGATGTACATGTTCATGTACATGATGAACATGTTTGCATGTTCTTTTGTAACATACACCTTTTTGTGATTTTTTTGTATATCTAAGCAAGTTTTCCTGCATCCCTCTTCTGCACTATAGGCATGGCTTTTTTTCTGTTTGCTCCATTTCTAAAACTTTTTGCTCATGTGCATTTGTGTATTCTTTACACCTCTAGCACTTTAACGTCCTGGATTTTCATTTGCCTTAATTTGTAGAATGAATTTGAGTTTTAGCCTTAAAAATCTTAAGTTTTCACTATCTTTTGTTTCTTGTCCTACAACTGTTAATATTGATCACCGAATTATTGTACTTGACATAACTTCATTCACCTTCCTGAACGTCTATGACAGGCAGAGAGAGTGCTGTTTCTGGTGCGATCTTTTGCAACTGACATTTCACTGTTTTAAACGAACAAGAAATTAGATTATAAATCAGTTATTCTATATAAACACAGCGTAATTGCCCTCCGAAAATCCTCTTTTTCTTGTTCGTTTTAGAGACCTTGATCGAAACTGATTTTAGATGTCAGAAAGGATTTATTTTCTCTGTATTTCCTACATTGCTTTGTCGAGATTTTAACTTTATATTAAGGCTCAGATTTCAACTATAAACAGTACACTAATTAATAGCAGTAAATACTGATGTTTTGCTCCCTCTTACCACAAAAATCTATGTTTTGTAGCTGGGATGAACTTTATTTCGTACGCGTAGCTACTGCGATTCGGACACAGAACGGTTAAAGGTGGCGGCAAATCAAGCACCTGGGGGGGGGGCGTCTTCTCGCCTCCATAACTAAAATGCCAAATAGGAGTGGCTTAAGCGACATACACAATCGTGTAACTAACAGTTTGAGGTAGCCTATCGTGTAAATTTCGCTTTGTTGTTGATAGGTTAAGCTTTCCAAACTCTGCCCCAAAGTCATGTGACTGATTTTCGCCCTGTTTCGTTGGTTAAACGCAATGATCACAAGCACCTCCATTATAACTGGGATGTGTAGTTTTTAATTCCGTTTGAATTATAACTGTACGTACTGTCTTCATATTTGGCCAGGGCTTTAAAGAGAAGGCGTGCCAAAAAATTTCAGTGCTGTCGTCTCCGCTTTAAAGGTACCCCTGTGCTGGAAGAATTTGACCTCGGAACGTTTGCCCAGCGTACAATAGGAAAACACTTTAACCAAATCAGCCAAGGTGCTGTCAGAGTATTAACATCATGTCTGCGTCAGTGATTACAGCTGACTATCACTGGAGGACAGTTCACTGTGAACAAGTCAGCCTGCATAATGAAGGGGAAAAGACTGACCTCTGTGATGCACTATAGAGTTACACTAACCTTCTCTCCAACTGTTCTATGCTGCATTCTACCCTAGTGGTAAATATTGTTTTCCATGCGTGAAATATTCCTTTTTTTGTCAGATATTTTCAGATATGTTGAAAATAAGCCTTGTGGTTTTCAATCTTGTGATCCTTTCCCCTAGTGTCACCCAAATTGATACATGTAGTTCAGGTGGGTAGCTGCGTCAGCATGCGTAGGCTGCAAAGGAACAAGTAATAGGTTTATTCCATGCTGAAAAAAAGGAGAAAGAGAACACAACGTTTCGGCCGTGGAGCCTTCTTCAGGTGTGACACCTGAAGAAGGCTCCACGGCCGAAACGTTGTGTTCTCTTTTTTTTTTTTCAGCATGGAATAAACCTATTACTTGTTCAAATTGATACATTGTGCTTTGGTAATTCTTCAGGCTATATTGTTTAGATTAACAAATTAATTCAGTTGAATTAATTTGTGTAGATAAAGTATTTCTTTTCCGTTTAATCCTTTAAAACATATTACATTTTCAATACATTGTATCTTTCTTCCTACTAATTGTAGCAGCAATACTTGTTAATAAGACAGAATTAAGTGTTGCTGTGCTTTCCCAAATGAGGCCCATCTCTCTCTTCATCTCTGTGGTGCAGCCACAGAGAAACTATTCATGCAGGCTGATTTAAAGATGTTTTCTTTTGATAAGGGACAGCTCCCAAAGGGGGATGCACTTAGCTAAGCCTGGCTATCATGATCAATGGTCATCCATTGGTGCCTATCTGTCTAGGGAGTGCCAGATGGACATCTGGACTGCATTCCTAGGTGTCAGGAGTAAGTGACTCATATCTCACCTTGATCAACCTGCACTGTTCAATTTCCCGGTTGATTTTCATTTCTTGTTTTGTAAGACAGGGAGACCGGCTGTTTAAAATGTTACCTCACCCTTGAGCTGTTCTTTTCTTTCCAAAGGCACAGATACTACAACAGGTAACACCCCCTGTGGAACATCATGAGCACATGTAAAACCTCTCTACCTGCCCGCTCCCCACACCGACGTGTATGAGGAGGGTTTTAAAGGGACATTTTGAAGCATAGAAACATTTTATCGTTCTGTAATTTTCTATACAGTTTGTTCCCCTTTAACTCCGCCCGACAACAGAGGTAGTTTTTAATACGACAAGAGTAAAGACACACTGCACATCTGCAGAAGATCACATCCGAGTTTAGTTACAGCAACGTCAGAGATTGGAAGGTAAGTAGTTTCTAATCACTTTTTTATTCTAGTTTTAAGCAACCCTGAATACCTTTTCAAGAAAAAATTAAGAATCCCAGCCAAATCCAGTAAGATTGCTGCACTGATCTACAATATACAAATAGAATACTGTTTGTGCTTTATATAAAACACACTGCCCAGAGCATTTCTAAAACAGGAATTACATGTTTTGGAATGCGCCCTCCTTTATAAATTAAATAAAACAATATTTATATTATTTATAAATACATTAATTAAATAAAAGGTCTGAAGCCTGCTCCAAAGAAGAACTATATCCAGAGCTGCCAAAGAAGTTGAGATTTCACCAAGTGACAGGAAGCATCTCAGAAAACGAAGGTACAGTCGTTTCCACGTGTCGGACAAGAGGAGCTGAAGCTACCCGGCTTTATTAGCATGACCGATGGGTAGAATCAGTGTTACCAAAGCACATTAGATAATGGATGGGCTGACCACACTGCCAGAGCTTGTTCACATCACCACAGAGAGGACTCCGTCACCCACAGACTTGTCCGTTACAGATAGGGGGGGTCACCTGTCTCACCGGCGGGGTGACGAGTGAGTTTCGGGTGGAGGACAGCAGGACTGTGGTGCTACTGTATCTCACAATAGATTTAAACAACCTGACTCTGGAGCGTACAGACCCTTTGAACTGCAATACAGATGGATTTGAGAAACTTACACAACCCATAATTCTGTGTTCCCAGTGCTCTGTCCTCCTGGATCCGGCCTCATCAGGAAGTTCTACTTTGTGGACTCACCCCTGACCTGGCCTCCGTCAACAGCACAGCAGACATGGACACAGTCCTCAACACCACTAACCTGCCCAGTGGCACAGCCTGGATAGGCCTGTACCGAGACTGCAGAGAGAGCTGGCGGTGGTCTGGCGGAGAGGTCGTGACCTTCACCCACTGGAGGAGTCAGCTCCCCTGTGCTGTTCTCAACGCAGCGGGATTCTGGGAGGAGAGAGACTGCAGCGAGGAGGTCTACTTCATATGTGAGAGTCAAGGTGAGACGACACTGCACGCAGGGCTCAATCTGAGATCTGTCTTTAGGTATAGACAGAAAAGAACAGGAAGCAGGAAGAGCTGGGTTGCATGGGCATTCTGGTATCTGTAGTCTCATCTCACTTTGCAGTCATTATGCGATGAGCATTGTATCTTGGGAAACGTAGTCCTAAATTATATGCACTCACATACACGCCAAAGTCAAAATGCACAGACTTCAACACTACCTTTTCCCTGGGATCATCACGTCATGGGAAAAGACCTATCCAGGCCCCTTTTCTTGGAATGTATCTATTAATCTTATTTTCTTTATTACAGTAAGCTGTCACTACTAACGCCTCTTGGCGTGATAGAGCAGTGATCACAAACATCATACAGCATCAGAAAACATAAACTCACCACAAAGATCTCTCCAAATCACAGAGAATGTTATTGTCCTGAAACAAACAAAGGCATGCGATAAAGAGTAGTTTGAAATAAAAACAAAATTCAAGCTACAAATTCATCTGACTGGTATCACTTTATACATGATGAACTGTCATGGGTTCGAGCTCAGGAATTCTGCTGGTACACACAGCTAAAGGCATCACAGCTGAAACGTGTTTCTTGTCTTCTCTTTTCAGGAATAAACCTCTACCTATTTAACTATACACCGGAATGAACAGGAAACAGGAAATGGTGGTGTGCAAAGCACTATGGGATTTGTAGTCTCACAGCTGTACACACCGTTACACCTGATCTTTGTCTTCGCAGGTGGGGCCCAGCAGTACAGCCTGATCAGGGAAAACAAGACCTTCGCTGCAGCCCAGAGACACTGCAGAGAGAGCTGCTCCGACCTGCCCCTGGTGGACAGTGTGGGAGAGTCTGAACAGATCAGGACGACGGCGCAGGGACACGCTGTCTGGATCGCTCTGCTCCAGGACGGCTGGGAGTGGTCTGACGGGAGGCGCTCTGGGTTTCGCAACTGGAGTCCTGGGCAGCACAATGGAGGAGGAGCCTTGTACATGGAGATCTATTTAAAAGGTAACGTAAATAAAAATAATAATAAAAGAGGTGGCTGGAACGATGCAGGTGGAACATATCCCAGCCCCTTCTTCTGCTACACTGGTGAGTCCAGCCCTGACAGACTGTCCCAGAGCCCCAGGCAGTAGCTCAGGGGGCTGAGTTTGTCTCAGGAGAATCCAGCTTGAGAGAACAGCAGCAGAGAGCTGTATCTCCCTCGTCTGACCTTGGTCTCCCAGCAGCAGCATAGAACTACATCAGGAGCCAATGATGAATTTGGAGACAGAACATCAAGTAAACGACAATTTCAGAATGTACAGAAATCTTATTTCTATATGTATTTTATTTACAGCTACAGACTCCTCTGAGCAGTACCACTTCATACGCTATAAACTGACATGGGTTCGAGCTCAGGAATACTGTCGGTACAATCACACAGACCTGGTCACTGTGTTCACTGAGGAGCAGCAGAGGCAACTTCTCAGCCTCACAAACACTGGTGAAGCAGACGGAGCCTGGATTGGTCTGTATAATAGCACACAGAGTGACCCAGGGTCTGGGGGAGCTGCAGGGAGCCCCTACACTCAAACCCAGGGGCGCGTCGGTGTGCTGATGGACTCTGAGGGAGGATGGGAAGAGAGAGACTGTCAGGAGAGAAACTACTTCATGTGTCTCAACAACACAGGTAAGAGGACAGTCCATCACTCCAGTGTCTCACTGACTTCTCTCTGCTCTGAATCAGAGAAACGCTTCACCACTGTCACTCGACACAGGTAAGAGGACAGTCCATCACACCAGTATCTCACTGACATTTTGACTCACTGATACATTTTCTTGTCTGCTCAGAGCGCAGTGACGTCACCCTGATTGAACTCAACCAGACCTGGACTGAAGCCCAGAGTCTCTGCAGACAGAAGCACACAGAGCTGGTCAGTGTGAGGAGCCAGAGTGAGAATGAGGAGGTTTGGAGGTCAGCGCGGGGTCACAGGGTGTGGATCGGCCTGTACAACGAGCCCCGGAAGTATTCAGACCAGGGGGCGTCCAGCTTCAGGAACTGGGCAGGAGGGCAGCCTGGGTCAGCAGGTGGACAGAGATGTGCGCAGGTGGACCTGCAGGGCAGCCCGAGAGGCAGATGGACAGAGACAGACTGCAGTGAGATCAGACCCTTCTTCTGTCACTGGGGTGAGGACGGCTCCGTTTTCCACTTGGGTTCGTGTCCGGAAGGGGCGTCTGGGGACCCTACAGAGACACAGATTCAGAATTTGTATCTCTCTCTTCCAGACAGCAGAGAGCTCGTCCTGGTGAGAGAGGAGAAGTCCTGGGCTGAGGCCCTGGATCACTGTCAGACTCACCACACTGGCCTGGCGTATATCCAGTCACACCAGGAGCAGAGCTACGCTGCTGAAGAGGCCCAGTCTGCTGAGTCCACTCTGGTCTTGCTGGGCCTGAGGCAGAACCGAGTCTCGGGGTCCTGGTTCTGGGCGAACGAGGCTCCCCTGGTCTATCAGAATTGGGGCGCAGGGGGAGCCCCGGGCCGGCCTGCTTCCATCCCCTGTGGAGCCCTGGACAGAGACAGAGGAGGCTCTGGACTAACCGCAGCTGTGAGGAGCAGCTGAGTTTCCTCTGCTCCAGAGGTACTGAGGGCGACTCCCTGTTCTGCACATGTTTGACCAGCAGGTGGCGACAGCAGAGCCGTCTGCTCTCAGACCAGGCCTCTCGCTTGACCGCTGAGCGAGGAGAGATCTGCGCTCGATCTCACACTCCAGTGTAGAACCAGGAGACTGTCGGCCTTGTTAGTGACCCCACACCCCCCGACTGCAGGCCGGCCCCCCTCCTCTCCCCCTCTCACACCTGCATCAGGGGTGAACCAGTGGGCACGGCTGGTGAATACCAGTGTTGAGGGACTGCTCTGGACTGCAAGTCAAATGTGGTGGCAAACGTTGATTCAATTTTCAAACTGGGGCAACAGCGCTCATTCTCTGTCTCCCTCTCTCTCGGGTGTCTCTCTGTCCTGCAACGCCTGTCGCCCCAGATCCACAGAGGAGGACGGGGAAGAGGACCATCCTGAGGCTGAAGATCGCCGGGAGCAGACAGCAGATTCAGAACGACGCCGAGACGAAACACAGACTCCTGGAGCAGGTAGGCGGGAGCCCCTTCTGGGAGCTGAGTGTGTCTGGTGTGTGACTGGGGTTCCCCCAGGAAGGGAGCGTTTCAGACTCCGAGGAGGGCGTCCGCGACGAGCCAGACTGTTCCAGATGTCGACAGGTGGGCTATAAAGGGAACCTTCCTGTCCCTGATCCTCAGGGATTCAGATCAAGGGCTCAGCAGGAGAGACGGAGCAGATCTGCTCTGCGACACGATGTTTCACAGCTCGAACCCGTGTTGCTCGAATCCAGGGGTGTTAGCGCTGTGTCTGAGGCGCACGCTGCCGCTGTGTGAGCTGTCCTACAGTGCCGCATGCCTGAGTGTTGAGTCACTGCACACAGCTCAGTCCGTCTGTGTCTGCAGATGGATGACCTGTTGGCCCAGCAGGGTCTCCTGGGGAACCACACCCTGCGCTGGAGGGAGCAGCCGGACGGACGGGTTTTCTGCCCGGCAGAAGTGGGAGGAGGTGAGTCTGAGACCCTCCCGCCCGAGACAGGACCCTCCCGCCCGAGACAGGACCCGCTGCCCGAGACAGGACCCTCCTGTCCAAGACAGGACTCGCTGCCTGAGACGTGATCTGCTGCTTCTGACAGGACCTGTTGTCGCTGCCATGAGCTCCTGCACAGACCCCTGTGGCCTATATAGTGTGTGTGGTGTCCAGCTCCATCAGTACAGTGTGCGTGTGGTGTCAGTACAGTGTATGTGTGTGTGTGTGTGGTGTCCAGCTCTGTCAGTCCAGTGTGTGTGTGTGTGTGGGTGTGGGTGTGTGTGGGTGTGGGTGATGTCCAGCTCTATCTCTGCTCTGAGTGTCTAACTCTGCTGTCGTGTGTTTTGTCCACAGACCAGTGTGTGTCCAGTTTAGACTCGGAGCCAGTCTGACAGCAGAGTGTCCAGTCCAGGCAGTGTGGGACTGCTCGGAGACTCTAGCCTTCTTCACACAACTCTGTGGGCTTCGAGTGATACTGCACCTGTCAAACATGGTCTTTCTTTTAGATCTCATTTGCTTTCATTATACTGCATTTAGAGAAACTACAGAAGTTCAGCAGCATGAACATGTTATTTCATCAACATCCTGATAAAACTGCTGTTGAACTGACTCACATTCTGTACTTCTGTACGGCACAGAATTCACTGCGCTTATAAAAAGATGTCAAGTTAAAAAGACGTCAAGTTAAAAAGATGTCAGGTTCCCTTCTTTCTAATAAAAGTGCCTGTCACACTGAGCGAGAGGACGTTCTGGGTGGTTTTCTGACTTGAAGCTTGTTAAAAGTCCAGCTGAAGTGTCTGGATGCCATTCCACTCGAGTTTGCATCTGTGGAAACGTGAGTGTTGGGGTGTGTTCAGCTGCAGGTTGTTCTCCAGCAGGGTTAATGGCTCTGCGGTGTTGTGAACTGACACGCAGCCCAGTGTCTCCCCCAGAGATGAATCCTGCAGCAGCACCAAGCGCCCTGGGAGAGTCACTCAGGTCAGAGGTCACAACCTCTGTTTGCCCTCTGCATTTCCTCCACAGACTGGGGGGACAGTGTGACACCTCCTGATGTGTTTTTTGTGCATTGTGTGTATTCTACAGTGTGATCTGGGTGTTTGTGGTGTGTTGCTGGTGCAGAACGATCACTATGAGTCTCCCAGGTGGGGTAACTGGTGCAGAATGATCACTGTGTGTCTCCCAGGTGGGGTTACTGGTGCAGAATGATCACTGTGCGTCTCCCAGGTGGGGCTGCTGGTGCAGAATGATCTCTGTGCGTCTCCCAGGGGGGGTTACTGGTGCAGACTCCACAGCGCCAGCAGTACCGCCTGCAGCCACCAGAGGGAGACACTCCTGTCCGCTCTCACAGCGGATCAGCTGTCACACTGCTCACAGTGTGTGTGTCCTGTGATGGACTGGTGTCCTGTCCAGGGTGTGTGTGTGTCCTGTGATGGACTGGTGTTCTGTCCAGGGTGTGTGAGTGTGTGTCTGTGTCTACACCTGTAGCGGCTGCACTGAAGCCACACCCACAGAAAACAAAAGCAGAGCAGCACCGAGCAGATTTTCACAACTGTAGGACCTGTTCAAGCGGATGAGCTGGTCTGAAGAGGCCGGATTCTCATTTCCAGAGAAACACGACACGGAAAGAACACGCCTGAGGACCTGTTGAAGTGCATAACACATTTCTTAAGAAAAAAACAGAGAAAGTACATAAGTAGTGATTTGCAAATAATAATAATTGCTTACACTTATATAGCGCTTTTCTGGACACTCCACTCAAAGCGCTGCACAGGGAATGGGGAATCCCACTACCGCCACCAATGTACAGCCCCCACCTGGATGATGCGACGGCAGCCATAGTGCGCCAGAACACTCCCCACACACCAGCTCTCAGTGGGGAGGAGAGCAGAGGGATGAAGCCAGTTCAGAGAGGGGGTTTATTAGGAGGCCATGATTGGTAAGGGCCAATGGGAAATTTGGCTAGGACGCCGGGGTAACACCCCTACTCTTTTCGAGAAACACCCCGGGATTGTTAATGACCACAGAGAGTCAGGACCTCGGTTTTACGTCTCATCCGAAGGACGGCGCCTCTTTACAGTCCAGTGTCCCCCGTCACTATACTGGGGCATCAGGACCCACACAGACTGCCCCCTGCTGGCCCCACTAACACCTCTTCCAGCAGCAGCCTTAGTTTTTCCCAGGAGTCTCCCCTCCAGGTACTGGCCAGGCTCACTCCTGCTGAGCTCTAGTGGGGGGGCTGCCAGCTGGGAGCTGCAGGGTGAGATGGCTGCCGGCTGTACATACAGGGAGCCGTCGTCAGCGTTGGGCCAGTGAGGCCAGTGTTGTCGTCGCTGTCCCCTCGAAGCAATTCAGACTTGAGATGAAAGCGGTGCAGAAAGAAGCACGTAGCGGTCAGTGTGTGTGTGTGCAGAGGGACAAACAGTTCTCTCCCAGTGAGACTCGGAGATAAACTCAGGAAACCGCAGTCACCGCTGTCGCAGCAGCCTGAGTGATGAAAAGGCCTCAGAGCTGAAGAGAGGACTTCGAACCCGCTGCAAGGCCGCAGGCCCTCCATCAGTTCCACTGGTGACTCTGGACGGCCATCCCTGTGGTAGGACGCAGGGAGCGCCGGGAGTCCGCAAAGGAAACTGCATTGCAAACAATACTTTACGCAGAGGGGGGTGGGGGTGGGGAACAAGCCGCCCAGTCCGTGTGGTTGAAGCCGATACCCTGGCTCCTCTCCAGACACAGCTGGGTGAGCTCCTCCAGTCAGGACAGGAGGCTCTACTGTACACAGAGGGGGGTGGGGGTGGGGAACAAGCTGCCCAGCCCTGTGGTTGAAGCCGATACCCCGGCTTCTCTCCAGACACAGCTGGGTGAGCTCCTCCAGTCAGGACAGGAGGCTCTACTGTACACAGAGGATGGCGGGGGTGTGGAACAACTCCTTTGTTCGGGGCCTTGGGGCATTCTTGTTGTGAAAGGCGCTTTATAAAAAAACTGAATTGAAATTGAATCATACAGGTTTGGGTTTTTCGGAGATCTTGTCAGAGATCTTGTCTGACGTGCCCGTTTCAAAAACGTAGCGACACTCCTCACGTCCGAGCGCCGCCGGTCTGTGACGTAACGTATGCTTACACAACCATGACGGTTTCATCATGGACAGCACGAAAGCCCGAAAAGTGGTTGACGTTTTAATTTGGCAACGCCACGATGGATCCCAGTTTTTTTTTTTATTTTGGAGGCCAAAGAGGACAAAAAAGGAAATGTCCGGAGGTGGATCGATGGTCATCTCTGCGGTTGTTCTGATGTTCTGGAAAAAAACAAAACAAAAAAAAACGTCTCGCTTGCCCGGTCGTGTAGTGTTTCCACACCCCACGCAAATCAACTTCTCTTCGCCCCCGGGGGCTCGTCGCCCGCCGCACCCCTCTCACGTGATAGGGGCTTCCCCCGGCTGTGACGTACTTACCCCACCCCCTTCGGCCAACGTCATACCGAAGGTCGCGCTTCGGGCCGCGGCGATGTTGACGGACTGTCTTGTAGCGTGAGAAGGATTTAAATTTCGACTTAAGGAGTTGGCCATCGTTATATTTCGCGAGGTATAATACGGGGGGGGAAAGAACATTTATATTTATCAACCTATTAGTAATACTGGGTGGATGTCATGTTCCCCAAAGTTCAGTGCCTCTCTCTAATAAAGTAGAAACGCGACATTAAACTCCGTTCGAAACGGGAGAAATCACCAGGACACGATCCAACTGACGTCCGGAAAAGAAAAAAAGAACTCCTATTCCCATTTGTGATGACCCCGTCGTGTTTTTCCCGGTGTGCGCTTATCTTTCGGAGACCGTTTCTCTCTGGTGTTGTTTTGCTGTTGGAATAAATGCCGAGGTGACCCTTCTGTGTGGAGTCTGCGTGTTCTCTCCAGCGGGTCGTTTCCTCCACCGCAGGGGCTGGTCAAACCGGGGTCTTCCAGTCGTCACAGAAGTGTGTGTCGTTTTGGGTGGTGGGGGGGGTGCATCGGGGATACTGCGCCCCGAGGGGGTGGCCTCTCACCTTCCCGGACGAAGGGAGAAGACCTGTACCTTCACGAGTCCGGGTTGTGAAAACTTCTTCTGGCAGTTCAAAACGTTTCTAAGAGACTACAGCGCTACCCTGTTTTCCATTTCTATCGTGTATTATTATACAGTCATAAGTATATGTACTGATCACAGAGTCCCCCTCTCACTGCCAGGACAGGAGCCCATTGCAGCACGAATAATAATAATAATTAATAAGTCTGGACCCTCCCCTCAGAGCTCTTCCCAGGTCAGGGTGATCCCCTCCAGCCCCCCCAGTGTGCAGCCCCCACCTGGATGATGCTCCAGTCCGCTCAGCACACAGCAGCTCTCAGTGGGGAGGAGAGCAGAGGGATGGAGCCAGTTCAGAGAGGGGGGGTGATAAGGAGGCCATGATGGGTAAAGACCAGGGGGGGAATCAGGCCAGGACACTGGGGTAATACCCCTACTCTTCTCCAGAGACACCCCGGGATTGTTAATGAGCACAGAGAATCAGGACCTCGGTTTGACGTCTCATCCGAAGGACAGCGCCTGTTTACAGTCCAGTGTCCCCCTTCACTATACTGGGGCATCAGGACCCACATAGACCGCAGGGTGAGAGCACCCCCTGCTGGCCCCACTCACACCTCTCCCAGCAGCAACCCTGGGGGGGGGGGGGAGGGAAAAAACCAAACGCTAAACAGATTTTTTTTAAAAAAAATTTATTGATGCTTTACAAAAGTCCAGTCCAGTCTGGTGTCCCTCAGCTCCAGTCCAATCCAGTTTGGTGTCCCTCAGCTCCAGTCCAGTCCAGTCTGGGGCCCCTCAGCTCCAGTCCAGTCCAGTCTGGTGTCCCTCAGCTCCAGTCCAGTCCAGTCTGGGGCCCCTCAGCTCCAGTCCAGTCCAGTCTGGGGCCCCTCAGCTCCAGTCCAGTCTGGTGTCCCTCAGCTCCAGTCCAATCCAGTCTGGGGCCCCTCAGCTCCAGTGCAGTCCAGACTGGGGTCCCTCAGCTTCGGTCCAGCACAGTCTCAGGTCCCTCAGGTTCGGTCCAGCACAGATTGGGGTCCCTCAGCTTCGCTCCAGTCCAGACTGGGGCCCCTCAGCTCCAGTCCAGTCCAGTCTGGGGCACCTTAGCTCCAGTCCAGTCCAGTCTGGTGTCCCTCAGCTTCGGTCCAGTCCAGTCTGGGGTCCCTCAGCTTCAGTCCCGCACAGTCTGGGGTCCCTCAGCTTCGGTCCAGCACAGTCTGGGGTCCCTCAGCTTCGGTCCAGCACAGACTGGTGTCCCTCAGCTTCGGTCCAGCACAGTCTGTTGTCCCTCAGCTTCGGCCCAGCACAGACTGGAGTCCCTCAGCTTCGGTCCAGCACAGACTGGAGTCCCTCAGCTTCGGTCCAGCACAGTCTGGGGTCCCTCAGCTTCAGTCCAGACTGGGGTCCCTCAGCTTCGGTCCAGCACAGTCTGGGGTCCCTCAGCTCCGGTCCAGTCCAGCCTATTGTCCCTAGGCTCCAGTCCCGTCGTCTGGTGTCCCTCAGCTCCGGTCCAGTCCAGTGCAGTCCAGTCCAGTCCAGTCCAGATCTTAGCAGGCACAGAACCAGGAAAGGAACCTGGAAAGAATATTGTTATTGCAGGTGTGAGGGACACAGACACAGACGTCACCATGACATCAAACAGCAAGAGGAGACTCTTCCTTGAATCACAGACACGACCGGGCGGCGCCCCCCTGTCTGCTCACCTGCACCTCCTCTTCCTCTTCTTGTCCTTCCCGGCATCCTGCTCCTCCTCTCCCTCGCTCTTCCTCTCCTGAGCTACGGTCTCCGCCGCCTCCATCGGCTCGTCCTGATCTTCTGTCTCCACTGACACGCAGCTCAGGGACTTCAAAAAGATGCAACAGCGCTTCTGAAGCAGAGACAGGAGAGTCACTTTAAGAGTTGGACTGGACACTCCAGGACATGAACACTGCACTGAGAGAGAGAGGGGTTCATACAGACACACTGACTAGACACTCCAGGACATGAACACTGCACTGAGAGAGAGAGGGGTTCATACAGACACCCTGACTGGACACTGACTGGACACTGGACAGGAGTAAAGAGAGGATCAGAGCATTACCCACCTTCTTTTTCTTCTGTCTCACAGGAGATGCTGATTGGACCTCCTCCAGCTGGAGTCCGAGGAGGGAGAGAGGGGGCAGGAGAGGGACAGCACAGGGAGAGAAAGAGAGAGACAGGTGAGTCAAGTGTCCCAAGAGCACAGAGACTCTGCTGAGATCACACTCGCAGTGAGTGAGCCTGGGTGTAGCCCACTAATACTGACCCACTGGACACCACAGGACAGAGAGGAGGAGGAGGAGAGAGACACACTGCCTGGACACCACAGGACAGAGAGGAGGAGGAGAGAGACACACTGAGGACAGAGAGGAGGAGGAGAGAGACACTGACAGACAGGCAGACAGCAGGCCGAGAGAGAGACACTGAGATCGAGGGACAGACAGACTGACAGACAGGGCTGAAAGAGAGAGACAGAGAGGCAGGGACAGGCAGACAGCAGGCCGAGAGAGAGACACTGAGATCGAGGGACAGACAGACTGACAGACAGGGCTGAAAGAGAGAGACAGAGAGGCAGGGACAGACAAACAGCAGGCCGAGAGAGAGACACTGAGATCGAGGGACAGACAGACTGACAGACAGGGCTGAAAGAGAGAGACAGAGAGGCAGGGACAGGCAGGCCGAGAGAGAGACACTGAGATCGAGGGACAGACAGACTGACAGACAGGGCTGAAAGAGAGAGAGACAGAGAGGCAGGGACAACCAAGACAGGACCAGCGCTTCTGAAGCAGAGACAGGAGAGTCACGTTAAGAGTCGGACTGGACACACCAGGACATGAACACTGGACTGAGAGAGAGAGGGGGGTTCATACAGACACACTGACTGGATACTCCAGTACATGAACACTGCACTGAGAGAGAGAGGGGGGTTCATACAGACACACTGACTGGACACTCCAGTACATGAACACTGCACTGAGAGAGAGGGGTACATACAGACACACTGACTGGACACTGGACAGGAGTAAAGAGAGGATCAGAGCATTACCCACCTTCTTTTTCTTCTGTCTCACAGGAGGTGGTGATTGGACCTCCTCCAGCTGGAGTCCGAGGAGGGAGAGAGGGGGCAGGAGAGGGACAGCACAGGGAGAGAAAGAGAGAGACAGGTGAGTAAAGTGTCCCAAGAGCACAGAGACTCTGCTGGGATCACACTCGCAGTGAGTGACCTGGGAGTAGCCCACTAATACTGACCCACTGGACACCACAGGACAGAGAGGAGGAGGAGGAGGAGAGAGACACACTGACTGGACACCACAGGACAGAGAGGAGGAGGAGAGAGACACTGACTGGAAACCACAAGACAGAGAGGAGGAAGAGAGAGACACACTGACTGGACACCACAGGACAGAGAGAGACAGAAAGGAAGTAGAGAGAGAGACAAAGATGAAGGCACAGAAAGACAGCAGGCAAAGAGAAAGATTGAGATTGAGGGACAAACAAACCGAGAGAGAGAGGAAAGAGAGAGAGAGAGACAGAGATCGAGGGACAGACAAGACGGCGAAACTCCACCACAGACAGGACAGGAGGCAGGGTGGGACCAGCACTGACCTCCTTCCTCTCTCCTGCTGGAGGAGCTGTCTCCACCTCCTCTTCCTCCTGCAAGTCAAGAGACAGGCTGAGAGAGAGACGGGCTGGTGGGACATCGGCGAACAGAGCTGAAGGCAGAGAGCCGGGGAGACAGGCCCAGCTGGGACAACGCAGGACAGACAGAGTGACAGACAGAAAGGAAGGAGAGAGAGAGACAAAGATGAAGGCACAGAAAGACAGCGGGCAAAGAGAAAGATTGAGATTGAGGGACAAACAAACCGAGAGAGAGAGAGGAAGGAGAGAGAGAGAGACAGAGATCGAGGGACAGACAGACTGACAGACAGGGCTGAAAGAGAGAGACAGAGAGGCAGGGACAGACAGACAGCAGGGTGAGAGAGAGACAGAGATCGAGGGACAATAATTTGGTTTCGAAATTTATTCTGAAAATATACAATCATTCACTCCTGAAAAATATCGAGTTCAAATTATACATTATGTACAATATTGTAATCAACATATGGCTAATCATCAAAAAAAAAAAACTGTACTGGGGGACACAGCTGGCTGTGCTGTTCTGGACAGAACACACTGAGGTCCAGTTTCCACCTCCTGCAGGATCAAACAGCACCTCCACTGGCTCTCCAGTGAACAGAGGGACAGACAGAGAGGCTTCAGGCTGCAGGGTGACAGTGTCTCTGTGAGCTAAAAGACAATCAGGACAGAGGATGATATAAGAACACACTCTGTCAAGAATATAGAGCCCTCTAGTGACCCTACTGTAGACCTGCTTACCACCCACAGTGACGATCACAGTGCTGATACTGCTTCCCTTAAGGTCCCTCACTGTGTAGTTGCCCTGATCAGCTGGAGTGAGGGAGCGGAGTGTCAGAGAGCTGTTCTGCACTGACACTCACTGTTCGTACCTGGGGCCAGGGAGCCCTGCGCTGCTCAGTAAGACTATACGAGATTGGACAGATCCTGTAGGATCAAACAGCACCTCCACTGGACCAGCAGTGTGGAGGGAGAGAGACAGAGAGGCACCAGGCTGCAGGCTATGGACTTCTGAGTGAGCTGAAAAGGGACAGGTAGAAACATGTTGAATATTTAGTTTTACAACAATACCTTGAGTTTGGACTGCGATCAGCTTCATTTTGTATTTCAGCTGTGAAAATGCAATTTCAAAAATGCACGCCCCAGTCATGTTAGGTTCAAGTTACAGTTGCATCACAACTCAATACATTTCCAATTCACTTCAAATGTTGTTTTTGTTTGATCCAGTCTGTCCTCACCTAAAGGAGATACTTACTTTTAACACCATTTATTTCTTCTGGGAGGTTAACTGGCTTCTGAGATAATTGTTCCTGGTGTTTGTGTTGTGTATGCCTTGCAATGGAGGGGTGAGAAGTAATGGACTTATTACATTATAATGAATAATAATTGCTTACACTTATATAGTGCTTTTCTGGACACTCCACTCAAAGCGCTTTGCAGGACATGGGGACTCCCCTCCACCACCACCAATGTGCAGCATCCACCTGGATGATGCGACGGCAGCCATAGTGCACCAGAACGCTCCCCACACACCAGCTATCAGTGGGGAGGAGAGCAGAGTAATGAAGCCAATTCATAAATGGGGGTTATTAGGAGGCCATGATTGGTAAGGGTCAATGGGAAATTTGGCCAGGACACTGGGGTAAAACCCCTACTCTTTTCGAGAAACACCCTGGGATTTTTAATGACCACAGAGAGTCAGGACCTCGGTTTTACGTCTCATCCGAAGGACGGCGCCAGTTTACAGTCCAGTGTCCCCATCACTAGACTGGGGCATTAGGACCCACACAGACCGCAGGGTGAGCACCCCCTGCTGGCCCCATTAACACCTCTTCCAGCATCCACCTTAGTTATTATTGTCGAGAAGGAAAGAATATTAGGAACATGAAAAGGCTGAATGTCTTAAATGCATTTTTTATACTGAAACAGAGAGGCACACACACGTCATTACAAACGCACACCCGCACAGAGACGTCCTCAAGCGCCTTGTTCACAATTATGGGCTCCAACAGGAACAAAAAACGCCAGCCTGACAACTCGAGCATTCAAACCAAGAACCCAAACGTTGGCAGCCTGTGCAGAAAAGCATAAAGAACCACAAGCCTTCTCTTTTGGGAGGAAAAGCACACAGTCCCTCTCTCACACTCCTGATTTCCCTAATAGCTCATTCTTCATCTCTGGCTCCTACATACAGTAAAGCAGCGCTCCGTCTGCTTTGAATAAGCCATAAATCCAAGATTTGTTTTATCTGTTCCTCTTGTCTAGGCCTAGAGCTGCTTTTCATAAAAGAGCTGTTTGCATAAATAGCTAGGGTTACAGCTGAAGACACCAGCTTCATCCCCCAGTGTGTTATACGTCGGGAGCAAGAGAAGAGGGCCAGGCCGTGCCTTTTCATAGATTTTTCTTCTGAAAAGTCGGGTTCTCGGAGGCAGATTTAGCCCCTCATGCAGTGTAGAGAGATAGACACGCCCGCGCGCACAGTTAGAGCTGCACCCTCACAAAGAGTCAGACCCGCACAGACACGTCCTCTTGTTTAAACAAATACACAAACCTGACGGCGCTCACAATGATCCAGACACACACACACACACACACACACACACACACACACACGTGACATCAGCAGTCACTCTCGCACACTGGACCCCAGCTCAGTCCTCACCTCCAGCTCCTGCGAACCGCTTCGAACAAACTGTATTAAGAAAATTAGGTTGCGTTCCGGTAGCAGGCCATCCTGGGCACCAGTGTGAGTTACACACTCATTTGTAAAAGCCCTTCCGCATCGTCGGGCATGCTTCACAGTTCTGGACCTGGGGTGTGGGTGCTGTCTGTGTGGAGTTTGCATGTTCTCTCCCTTGTCTGTGGGGGTTTCCTCCAGGTGCTCCAGTTTCCACCCACAGTCCAGGGACAGGCTGCCACTTTCACTGGGCAGTGCACCGTCGCCGTGGCAGCATGGTGGGTCGGATCTGATTTCAGTCTTTATTTCCTTTTTTAGAGATCCTGTAACCAGGACCTGTTCACTGCCACGACGGACAGGGAAGCACGTCATCACTGGACATCCTCTTACCTCCTGTGGCAAAGGGCAGCTGATGAAGCTTTGTGCTCGCCAGATCATGGCAATCGCCACTCCACCCTGATCCTGGCTCAGCACAGGGCACCTGGGTTCACTCCCTTCAGACTAAAGAGACTCAGTTCCTCCGGCCTGTCAGACTAAAGAGACTCAGTTTCTTCAATCTGTCAGTGTGGGACGCCTACATCAGCTTCGTTGCTTGTACACAATACCGCGGACTGCCTGCCAGACCAAATTCTGGGCTTACAGCAAACCACCCATTACATACACTGGTGTCTTCCCCGGGCCAGAGGAATTCAGGAACTCACGTTTACTCCGTCATCTCAGGCGATTCTCGTCCTGGTCTGTCGGCACAGCCCAATTGCAAATGATCGGCTCCGCGTACAGAAGGAACGTGCGTTTGGTACAAGAGTGCACGAAGGCACCGGAAATACATTGGGAACAAATGACCGGTCGCTCAAGACCTCTGTGAAGTACAGGATCGTGCAAAACGAGGCTGTTTCCGCCCGGTCTTGAACCGGGGACCTTTCGCGTGTTAGGCGAACGTGATAGCCGCTACACTACGGAAACCTGCAGGGACCGCTGCTGGTGTCTCGCTTGCGTTTCGGGCTGAGAAAGGGACGCGTCACTTTAGGCAGGGGGCGCTGGAGAAAGGAACAAAGGGTGCGATGAAACAAAATGCCGAAACCCGGGATCGAACCAGGGACCTTTAGATCTTCAGTCTAATGCTCTCCCAACTGAGCTATTTCGGCAGTATGGAGAGCCCACAGCCACCTGCTCCAGCCTTCCTGTGTTGCGGCATGAGCGCACCAAGAGTAGCGGGAGAGTGTTGCAGGAACGTCATTCAGAAGGAAAGCCACCCAGCTGCGCCCTCTGAACTCTTTCCAGCGCATCTTCCTCGCATGGACTCCTGCCTGCGACGGGCAGGAAACAATTAGCAAGAACAGAACAACACCCCATGGGTGTCTCATGACCGCACCTTAGGTTGTGACACGTGCAGGTGTGAGGGGTTGCCGGGCTACTTTGGAGCAGAGCTTGGGCGGAGGGGGGGCGGGAAAGCAGACAAAGAGGTGACACCTCAAGGTCTGCACGATCACAGCTCTCCGCCGCCCCAGGCTTCCGCTCGATAAGCTACTGGACACACCTGCTCCTCCTCACACAGACCGTGGAAAAGCCCCCGAGTGGGAGGGCTCTCTCTTCCTCCCAGGAGCTCTTGGACACGATGCACAGACAGAGCGCGGGGAGCCGCCGCCTGCAAACACGGCTCCAGGCAGGACTCCACTCCTGCAGAGGAGATGGGGGCAGCTTAGATCCAGTGCAGAGACCTGATCTGTTGTTGCTGTGTACGCTGTCCTTTCTGTTCTCGGGGTAGGACATCAGGAAGCACATTGAAGCGCTGCGACATGCACTGTACAGATCCCGCCACTACTGGGCCCGATTTCCCCGGATCGAAACCGGGCGGAAACAGGCCCGTTTCGTTTGTTGCCACGCACACTGTTTGGGGATTCGCCTAGCGCTGTGATCGAACAGACCCACTCACCTCTTAGTGTGGCGGGATCTGCACAGTGGATGTCGCAGCGCATCCTGCTTTCACTTCAATGCATGTCCTGATGTACCCTGGTCTCCCGCGTGACAGGTGGGGATATTTGCCACTATACTAACGAGGAAGACATCGCTCTCTACTTAGTGTGTAAAACACTTACTTGCAGCATTGTGGGTGCTGTGGTTTAAATGCTATTGGTTTGTGAACAGAATACCCCTATCCAAGTACATTGTGCCACATTAAATAAACACACGAGAAAAAGAGATTCCGAACGCAAAGCTGTGTCAGTGTTCTGTGTAAAAAATCGGTTTGAACATCATGGGAGCTGTTTTTAATAAGCTGCTGAGTAAAGAATATTTTAATCTTCCTGCTGTCAGTAGTATTGTGAATATAGTTGACTCTTACCCGAATGAAAACAGAACGTAAAGGAAGGGTTTCAGAATTCAGACAAAGCTTTATTCCCGTGCTTACAGTCTGAGTAATTGGAGACTGCGCTATTCTGTTGCCTATGGTCATATACGGGTTTTTCACATGAAGCCATATTGAACAGTATTTCTCGCGTTGTGAACTTGTGCACACAGCGGTCCCCCGGGTTCCAGTTAGTGCGTAATTACGCATCGATGAAAAACCGGAGGTTTAAAAAAAGATAATTAGCTCACTGATACTTTGATGTAGAGACTGTGGAAATATCCACATGTCGTGGTCTTTTAAATGCATTTGGTTTGAAGGCGTTCTGTGCTTCCGTTACGAAGATATGGACAAAAGAATATTCGTGCTTGGTCAAACAAATGTCATATAAACGAAAAAGTAAAGGCTGAGAAAGCATTCACAATGTATTTTATACACAAAGCAAGTATTCTCGCGATTCTAAGAGGTATCGTGTAAACGCTACAGGCGTGCCAAAATCGTTTTCGAACTTCAAGCTAACTTTTCCCCGGTTCTGGAGACCAGACCTCTTCTCTGACGAGAAGAAAAGGTCAGGAGCCGCAGTATTTAATGTAAATAAGAGATTTCATTTTTTTTCTGTGGCGCAGCTAGTACCAAACACTTAATCTCGGGGTTGTGAATTCGAGCTCCACGCTGGTAAGAAATCATATAGGTTATGATAAATGTACTTTTTTAAATAAAAAGTAATATTATAAAACTTTCTCGATACCAGTTTGCAGGTGACATGTTCTTTATAAAAATAATCTTTAGTATGGGATCAATAACCGCGCCTGAACAAATATCGGAAAGAATCGCCTGTCACTAAGGTATTTAAGTAAAGTAGAGATATAATCAGAAAACCTACATATAGGAAATGTTAGTTACTTTGTATGTGCTTTAGCGTTTTCTTTTATATACCGAAAAAAAGGTTCAAGGCGTTCTAGTCGCTGTACTCCTCGTAGATAATCTCAACGAAATCACAATACAGTACAGGACACGCAGTGAGGAGCTCACACAACGAATAGTATTGAACATACCAAGCGTAAAGGCACACTGCACATCTGCGAAACATCACATCCTAGTTTAGTTACAGTGAGATTATAGACTGGAAGCTAGGAAGTCTCAGATCACTTTTTTATTAAATGTTCAAGCAAACCCAAATACCTTTGCAAGAGACATTTCAGAATCCCAGTCAAATCCAGTATGATTGCTGGATCCCTCGAATTCGACAATATCACAGATCTGCAGTCCACGTTGTGCAAGACATACCGCCCAGAGCATTTCTAAGACAGGAAATACATTTTCGTTACGAAAAGAGATATACTGTACGTAGAGTGAAATGGTCTGGTACGAGTCCTAAGTTTGAATAGTTCAAAATAGACGAAAAAGGGTAATTACAGACTCTTTCGAAATGTAAGAACATTAAAGCTGTGCGGACCTTATCTTGATTTACCTAGTTTAATCGTTTTCAGAAAGTGTAATTTTATTATTTTATGTACCCTTGACGATTCTACTGATGTTATAAGTGCTCTTGTTTATATTGAATTTATTTTGTTGTTCAAATAAAAAGTAAAAAAAAAACATTCCGGATGCGTCTGCTGTAGAAATAAAATGACATCAAAGGCGTTGTACTGTACGTAGAGTTCTGAAGCCTGTTCCACAGAAGAACTAGCTGAGATGAAACGTTCGATATTCTACTGACAGGGCTATTCCCATCAACTCAGTTTCTTTCTGAAACAACGTTTTCCAAGAAAAACTTACACTTTGCAAAATTTGAAATAAAATACTTGCTTAAAAGTGCAGATTATTTTTTTCCCAAAAACTGTAAAAGGAGAAAACCGACCCGTTGGAGTCTCTGTCGTACCATTGCTCAGTGCGGTCAGGTCGGGACTAAAACGATAGTAAGGTGCTGGTTCAAGCACATCTAGGCACGCCTTTCTCACTGTTCCATCGTGAACATCATCTAGAGAAAAAGTGGCATGTAATGTTTAATACATTATTGGCCTTATTAATAATTTGAGGGAATATAAATGCTTTGCATGTATCGAATTACAGCACGTAACAACTGAGTACCTGAGTCGATATCACCGGGCAATTTCCAATAACGACCAACATCAGACACTTCAAGAAAAATAAGATTCCATATCTTGGAATGTAGGGCGGAAGAATTCATTTATACTGCTGTTGCATCTTGAGTTAAACTTTTTTTAAAAAATATGACGCAGATTTGCTCAAAATACTTGTAATCGCCTTAAAGAGAGTTTTCATGAAAACGTACATCGGCTAGCTCTCCACTGTTAATTGACAGAACTTTTGAAGAAACTGTTCTTATATAAGCAACATACAAATTAAACATCTTAATGAACATGAAGGGAAATCTATGGAAGCCCGTTTCCGTCAGGGAGTAAAAAAAAAACGCGCTATGGTATCTCATTGTATGTCCTTTTTTACTTAAAAAGGTCTTCTTTAGCTCAGCTAGCAAGACCTGGGTTCGAGCCAATGCAGTGAGGCACGAACAAGGGTGGGAGCTGCGAGGGCACAAGCCCTAGAACCCGAATCCGTTACAATAACAAAAGGACAGACATTGAAATATGGGCTATTTCGAAGTCGCAAATGTGAGATATAAAGTAGGAATTCTGAGTTACTAAGTCGCAATTCTGAGTTGCTAAGTCGTTTTTTTTTTTTTTTTTACTCCCTGGCGGAAACGGGCTTCCATAGAAATCCGGGTTGTGAATAACAACTGTCACTACACACGATTGAGTTCTTGAGGCTGGCACCTAAGACCACTCAGCCATCCTGACAAGCAGTGAGAATGCCCGTTACTTTGTCAAAGGATTATTAACTACTTTTCTTTTCTTATTATTACAGAGATTTCTACATTGCAAGACAATTGACGATTTAGATAAAGGTATATCGTGGTACGCAAACCAGTCACGGACAGGGTTTGAACCCGCGCTCTTCGGCTTACGAGACCGATGCCTTACCACTTGGCCACCGCGCACACAGTTTAATTTTTTATCCCATCAAGGCTAATACATTTTGAAAAAAAAATCTGTGGGCAAATTGCAATGGCAGGAGAAGTAAAGAATATAGTTCTTCTGTGGAGCTGGCTTCAGACTCTGCTTATAGCGCCCGTCAAATAAAATAGATATTTTATTTTTACAGGAAGACGCATTCCGAAATGTATCTCTGCAGTTTTAGAAAAGTTTTGAATGGTATATTTTATACAACGCAAAAACCGTATTCTAATTGCAGACTGCAGATCTGTGCAGCAATCGTACTACATTTCACTGTGATTCTGAAATACTTCTAGCAAACATATTCAGGTTTCCTTGAACTTTAATAAAAAACTACTTCGCTTTCAATCTCTGGTGTTACTGTAAACTCGGACGTGATGTTCCGCAGATGTGCAGTGTGCCTTCTTGTCTTATTCAAGTTTACTGGATTTGTGAAACGAAAATACAAACTGGACAGTTTCAGACACATGAAGACTCATAAATGTCACTACAAATGACAAATTTGTAGTGTAAATCCGCCGGGCTGATTTACGTGTCTGACCATCTCTCTCCTCCCTCTTCGGCAGTGAGCACTATTTTTTCATTTTCTTTTCTTGTAGTTTCCTCGCTCTTTTACTGTCCCTTTCTCCCATGGAGAGACGGAAAACATGCCGAAATCGTTTTCACCCTGTGTTTGTGCAACGTCAGTGTGTGAAGGGAAAGTAGTCTATGTGGCTCCAGTGGCGCAATCGGTCAGCGCGCGGTACTTATACAGCAGTGCACAGCGGAGTCATGCCGAGGTTGTGAGTTCGAGCCTCACCTGGAGCAGTATGGCCTGTCTTTAGCTACCGAAAGCAACCGTCCACTTTAGATACTGTTACTTATAGGTCGTCCTTAACACCTTATCTAACGGGATTGTAGCCTGTTAGGTGTTTGCTGGAGATCCAGTCTAAATTAACATCATAGGAACAGGTAAAGGTTTATTCCACGTCACACCCGAAGAAGGGTCCACATTGTGTTTCCTTCTCCTTTCAGCATGGAATAAACCTATACTTTTTCCTTTGCAGCTGACGCAGGTCACTACTTAAATTCCCATCAGCTGTGGACCCCCAGCTGATCTCTACACAGATAGATGAGAGAAATCTTCTTAGACGAGAGGTCTACTGGGACTAAGGGAGCATGATGGGGTACCGAAGACTTGAAAAAGCTCTCGCATTAAATTCTGTTTTTGTTGTTTCCCAGATTTGTTTTTAATGTTCTTTTTGTTTTGAAGTTGTTCCTTTAAGTATTTTTTTATTTTATTTTCTGTAGTCGTTAGACTACTACAGTGATTTACCTAGGTTCCCGGAAGGCTTTCTCGCATCGTGGTTGTTGTGTTTTTGGGTTACAAGTATTTTTGTTCTATTGATAGGACCCCACGCATTACTGTGGGACTAGTTAACTTAAGTTCTTACATTGTACCTGAAATTACCACATAAACTACTACTCTGTTTTTCTTTTTTTTTAATAAAGGCACAAATTATGTTTTTTTTTTCTTGCAGCTGATTGGCAATGACCCTACAACGGGTCATTGCATCGAACGTGGCTGCTGAAATTTGTCAGCAGCTCCATACTAAACCTGTTCTCAATTGCAACAAACCTAAAATAACATATGCTGCCCATTAGATGTTACCGATGTAGGAGACTAACTTAAACCTCCTCTTCACAGGGTTTATGTAGTTCAGTAGAGGAACAGTCGATCGCATTTGAACTGTTCTGAATGTAGTGGAAATAATATAGTCACAAAGTAACGAACATACGCACCACTCGCTTGAAATATTTACTGTAGCTAAAATTGTTTTCTAGACACCACAACTATTCACAATGAATTTGATGAATACATGTCTTTATTAATAAAAGTGTAATTTATTAATAATTAAGATTAATGTATATCTTTATTAGTAGCTGTATTACCGGTAATGCATGTACAGTCCTTAATATGGGATAGTGAACTTTCAGGTATCCTGGGGAGGTAAGAAAACTGAAATGAAGGAAATACATATTTAAAGGGGGTGTAAGTCTTAAATGTGTTCTGTTACATCTGGGTGTTAACTGAATAGATTGTATTACTTATTGTGATTTGACACATGTCTGTCTCAGGAGACAGCAGAAAAATTGGGGAATTTGCAGGTACAGAAAATAACTTGAACTGAACAGGCAAATGTAAGGTTATGTTAAAGAAAAATAAACTTTGTCACCTTTTTAAACATGATTATTTAAGACAGTTTATCGGAACCGTATCTCTCCTCGATTCTGTGGCTGTGGTCCAACAGTAACGGTGGTGAAACAAGCAGAATGTGCGGAAAGAATTGGAGACGTAACGGGAGACTCATCCAGTCGATAGAAGGGTTGTGTACGCTGAGAAGTGTAGTTTAAAAGCTTAACGAGCCAGGGAGGAGTCAAACCTGCAATCTTCTGAGCCAAAGTCAAACACATTATCCATTGCACCACTGGCTCTGATACCCTAAAGCCACCACTGTGAGCTTTGTGCTGTCATTAGTAATACTGTAGCACTCCGGTGTTCACAACAGCCCCCCACCACCAGGAACTCAAACCCAGGCCTCCTGCATCACTCAACAGGGACCTAGCCTGTTGAGCTAAAGAGCAATCTCCCTCAGTCCTGCGGCTGTGGCCCTGCTATTACATTGAAGGGCAGTGACATCACCGCTCTGGTAAGCCGGCTCTTACACACTCAATGGTGGCCGTATGCGTTACACTCTCCCCCGCTTAACACACCAACCTCAGCAAAGGGCTATCCCATTCCACTGCTGACACCAATGTAACGCTCCAGGGTTCACATGGGCATCCTCGCCACTGCCACATCAGGTCAGTCCCCCACCGTCAGGGACTCAAACCCAGACCTCTGGCATCACTCAACAGGGACCCAGCCTGTTGAACTAAAGGGAGACCGTCCTTAAGCTCAAGCGGCTGGGTCCCTGTTGAGCTATGGTGGCAGTCGCAGGTTTGAGTCCCCGACGGTGGGGGGCTGACTTAAGTGGCAATGGCAAGGGTGCCTGCCTGAACCCCCAACCATTACAATACTATACATCGCTCCAGTCCAAATTTTCTCAATTAGATTCACGTGTTTTCTACTTGTATTTAGCTACTAGGTCTTTCGTTTGGTCTGTTTTAAAAATAGCATCTCAAACGATTTTATGTGTCATGCTGAAATTCACACACGGGGGACGTCACATGAAAGACAATCACAGATAAGATGTTGCATTTAAAAAGAAATCCAGAGTGGCAGTAGAAAACAAAGCCTTATACACGAGATGCAAGTGCTCTACCACTGAACTAAACTGACAGGCACTTTTGCCTGCAGCTCTTTAATTGAGTTAGGGAGAGTGAAGGGTCTACACAGTGTACAATTTAAAGGTCGAAGCAAGACAATCTGATTCGAGGAGAATTCACAAAACGAGCCTCTGCTTTATCGTTTACTGAGCATTCAATGAACGTCTAAGTGAAAGACAAATTCACTATTTTCACTTTTTGTTTAAAGAACACTTTTATCACGTTCTGCACTCCCGGTGTTTAACGGTGTTCTTTTCTACACTCCTGATTTGAGGATCCCCAGCTAAAATATTTTTTAAATACAACAAAATTCCGATATATTGAATAGTATTTATGTTTACATTTATATTCACTCGTGCCAAAAGCTTGTGTTCTCTGCATATATCAGGATGTGGAAAGAGGCCCAATCACATCTGGAGTAGATAGTATTTAGGTCAAAGCTAATTCAAAGTGCATCTCTGGGTGTGTTTGAATTACCTACGTGTTTGACTGAAGGACAAGCTCACGGTGCCATAAAAATTGACACTCGTCATCTTTTCTTCTACATTCACAGGTTTTACGCTAAAGACAAAAAAATTTTTTTTGTCGTTTTCATGCCAGCTGGCACTAATTATTCTGCACTGACAGGGAAGATTAGTATTTTATCTATCGCAATATGTGTGGAATTTGTTTTTAAAAAAGTTGTTCCAGAAATGAACACTTCCATTAAAGTTAAGGCAGACACCTGTTGCTGTCCACAACGACCAACTCTGCATGGCAAGAGAGGAGAAAAGCACTGGGGTGATTTGAACCCAGAAACTTATTTACTAGACATGCACGTTAACCAGCTAAGCCACAGCACCAATAGAGCACTATCCTTTTACAGCCTCTTAGACACACCGCTCTGAGATACCTGCGTTCTGTGTGCGCTGAGCCTGCTCGCTGAGCAAGTGATGAGAAATGGCTTTTATCTGGTAATTTCAAGTCCAAGGAGCTCAATATGCTTTTTATGTTTGACATCTTCAAGGAAAATGGTGAAATCGCAGGTGGAAGAGGAAAATGATCCTTGAGTAGAGGAAAGACGACCATCTTGAGCACTAACTCATGTCAGGAGGCTAACTTCTGGGATGAGGTGGTGGAGTGGTAAGGCAATGGACTACTAATCCATTGTGCTCTGCACATGTGGGTGTGAATCCCATCCTTGTGAAGTTCAGTAGTTGACAAATGTGCCTTTTTAAACTGGGTGTGCTTTCGTTTCGTCTTTCGCTCCTGTACTACAGCAGTAATATTTCTAGATGTGCATGAACATGGTATAGTAGGCTGACGGCAGGAACACGGGGTCCACAAGCAGTGACAGTATCAGAGGTGTCTGCAGTGTGTTGGTTTGTGAGCACTAATAAAATAACTTGCCGTGGAAGCACGTGTGCCTGCATTAATACAGCTCCATTGAGCAGAAAAAGCAACACAAACACCGACTTGTCAACAGGAAGTTTCCGTAGCTGAAAACACAGCCATTGTGCTCCAGGTGAAGCTTGTGTCGCAGGATGTGGGTCATTGAGGCAGTCACGGGCTGGGATTGATTGGGTTATGTTGATTTGTGTTACAGGGTGTGGGTCATTGAGGCAGTAACAGGCTGTGATTGATTAGGTTATGTTGATTTCCAGGATGGTGTCAGTGTTGCCTCTCACTCAAGGGGGTGACTGCAGTTGTCCCAATTAATACAGGAACAGTCAGTAAAAACAGTCAAACTCGAGTCGTTCAGGGAGCAATTAGGTATCGAGACTTGGAGGTGTGAGGAGTCACTGAGCCAGTTTTAGCCAGACCAGGGGGTGAACTGATAAGGTTCCATGACACCTAGCTCAGCACTCCCACACCCCTCAAACAACACAAGCTTCCTCCTGGAAAAATACTGGGCAGCCCTGATTCTGACAGGGACAGTGGAAACCCCCCTGAAAGGGATTGGCTAAGGAGAGGGATAAAAAAGACCTGAGACAGAACAGAGGGGGCTCCCGATTCCCACTGGATCCTGGAGACGACACAGGCAGCACAAGGAAGCTGCAGGGTGCAAGACCCCGCTGCAGAGTGCAAGACCCCGGAGGAACTCTGCAGAGACTTCTAATACCTGGAGGCAAGGATCTACTGGTTCAGTAACTGACGACAACGAGAGACATTGGCATTGGAACAGAGGTACTGTACAGAGACTTTTAACACCTGAAGGTGAGGAACAAGGAAACTGGCACAGTTAGCCGATTCAAACTGAGAGGAATGTAATATAGTCACAGAGGATTTCTATTGTTACCTGAACAGAGACTGGGGAAATAGGACTGGGCGATACCCCTCTCCTCAAAGTGGGCCATCAGAGACTACAGGTACTAAGTAGAGACGATCGAGTAACCTCTCTTATGTATTTTACAGAAAAGACTGCTGCCCCTCTGTATTCATTTTGACCCTGGGAAGGACCTTTTGCTGCTGTGAATTCTGTTTTCGTTGTGTTTTTGGGTGATAGTGCATGTGAATGTAGTTGGAAAATAAAAAGGGCACTTATACAATACAAATGCTTGTCGCTGGTCTGTGTGTGC
The DNA here is from genome assembly GCF_040954835.1 of Lepisosteus oculatus. NCBI lineage: Eukaryota > Metazoa > Chordata > Actinopteri > Semionotiformes > Lepisosteidae > Lepisosteus > Lepisosteus oculatus. The sequence goes on from NC_090709.1 coordinate 6,878,794, forward strand.
ATTGGTGATTCTGGGAGACAAACAGAGCCTGTGGTAATGTAGAGGGGCCCTAGCACCCAGTTTGTATTGCTAGGTGGTGTAGATGTACACGAAGCAGGAACATCCCTCGCCCTTGTGTTCACCTTACTGTGACACCTTCTTCATCTATGTTTTTTGAGTGCACTGCAAATGATCTTAGTATCGAAATGCCGTCCCACATAACCGATCCAAACAAGCTGCTTTACAGAGGAGCACTGCCGGAGCTTATCGTTGGCAAACTGAAGACCAGGCCGACCTCTTCTGTGACTCTTGAACACTAAATCTCAAGGTTGTGAATTCAAGCTCCACGCTGGCGGGAAATTCCATAGGTAATGATCACATTTTCTTGCATGCTAATCAAAAGAAATATTAAGAAACTTTTCCCGATACCAGTTTTTTACAAAAGTAAAGGCACACAGCACATGTGTGCCACATCACGTCCGAGTTTAGTGACAACTACCTCAGAGATTGTAAGCTGGGTAGTTTCAGATTAGATCACTTTTTTTATCAAAGGTTCAAGCAAACTCAAATACTTTTGCAAGTGACATTTCAGAATCCTAGTCAAATCCAGTACGATTGCTGGATCCTTCGAATTCGACTGAACTATAGCACAGATCTGCAGTCCACCATTAGAATACTGTGGGTGTGTTGTATAAGCCATACCGCCCAAAATAGTTCTAAAACGGGAGATGCATCCTCATTTAGGAATGTGGTATAAAGTGAAATGGTCTGGGAAGAGTCCTACGTTTGAACAGTTCAAAATAGACGTAAAGGGGTATATACGGACTCTTTCGAAATGTAAGAACAAGCTGTGCGGACCTTATCTTTATTAACGTCGTGTAAACGTTTTTCATAGAGTGTAATTGTATTATAGCATGTGCCCCTGAAGATTTTCTTGATACGTTATATGTGCTCTTGTTTGTATTGTATGTAGTTTTGTTGTTCAAATAAAACGTAAAAGACACAACTTTCCGGATGCGGCTGCTGTAAAAATAAAATTACATCAAGGGTGCTGTACGCAGAGGTCTGAAGCCTGTTTCATTTAAGAACTATATCCAGAGGTGTTAAAGAAGTCTAGATCTCACTACGAGAATGGCAGCATCTCAAAAAAAGCAGGTGCAGTTCGTTACACAGTCGTAATGCCACTAAGTCGGACCAGAAGAGCGAAAGCCACCTGGCTTTCTCTGAGCAAGTAATGTGACAAAGAGACACAGTACAGTGGTAACTGTGGCTGAACAGTGGAAAGCGCTGGATTAAGGCTCCAGCCCCTTCAGGGGCTTGGGTTTGAATCTCACCTTGTTAGGTGCTTCTGTTGAGACCCCTTCCAACTGACTTCAAAGGGAGGGAGCTGCTTTTTGGCAGTCTCTCGAGAAACTAAGCAAAGTGTTTAAAGATACTTTGTCAGCTTGACATCAAAGCAGAAAACAAAAACTTTCTTGCGTCCACTCAAACCAAATGCGGTTTGCCACCTTTTGCGTTATGCAGGGAATGACGTCTGCCGAGATCACTTTTGAGTCAATGCAAATCGTAGTGTGCCCTCCATTTTAATGTTGGTTGTGCTGGCGTGCTGCTTCTGTCTGTGAAACTTTATGCAATCAAGGCATTTAATGTTTTTTTTAATAATTGGAAAAAAATGTACTATTTTTTTTCTTAAATATTGATGGTTTAATAACTTATTTAATGTGAAACGGTCATTGTGATTGTAAAACGGTCAAAATGTTAGTGAAGAATGTTAGTGTTAGTGAGCCTCTTGACTCCCCGTGTCGTGCTGTGTTTCTCTCTCATTCTACTTGGAGTGGTGCCGTCGCTTCTGGATAAAGTCTGTCTTGGGTCATTCCGGACAAGTCAGGTATGACTGTGCTTCACCACAAGAAGAGACACCTCACTTGCGAGGATCCCAACAGTATATTTCCCCTTTCAGAGCCCATGGGAGTGAATTTCATACACAATTAAAAAACCCTAATTTTATTTAGAGGCTTCAGACACTTTTTTAATTAAAAAAGTGACCTGAAACGCCTTAGCTTTCAGGTTTGCTAGAACCTGTAATAATAAAGTGGTCTCAAACTTTCATTGTCTGATGTAGCTGTCTCTAAAGTTGGACATGATGTTTTGGAGATGCTGAGATATTGAGAAGAACTCAACTACATGGTGAGAAGTCTGGGTTCAGCACCAGCAGATGGTGAAAAACTCTTAGCTGACCCCAACCTAATTTGAACGCACAACTTCCTGAGCTAGAATCAACTACACTACCACTGTGCCACACCCTATAGTCTTCTTTAGCTCCCCAATGGAGAAAAATCAGTGTCCCAAAAAAAGTGCTTCCCGAAATGTCTTTAACAGAAAGGAAAATTTAGACAGGCTTCCATTTCTGCATTAAGAACTGTTTGTGCTGTCCTGTAATTGAGGAAATATACCACCTAAATCAGCAAAGAGTTCTACGTTTGAATGGTTCTAAATAGACGTAAATGGATATTTACAGACTCTTTCGAAATGTAGGAACATGAAAGCTGTGTGGACCTTGTTTTTATTTACTTTGTTTAACCTTTTTTTCCATAAAGTCTGATTGTATTATTTATGTGCCCCTCACGAGTCTATTAATACGTTATATGTGCTCTTGTTTATATTGAATCTATTTTGTTGTTCAAATAAAAAGTAAAACAAAAACAAATTCCGGATGGGTGCTGCTATAGAAATAAAACAACATCAAGGGTGCTGTACGCAGAGGTCTGTAGCCTGCTCCACAGAAGAACTTTATCCAGAGGTGTTTAAGAATTCGAGATCTCACCATGAGAGGGGAAGCATCTCAGAAAAAGCAGGTGCAGTCGGTTCCATAGTCATAACGCCACTGTCGGACAAGAGCAAAAGCCACCCGGCTTCCTCCGGGCAAGTAATGAGACAAAGAGACAGGACACAGTGGTTAGTGTGGCTGAGTGGTCTAAGGTGCTGGATTAAGGCTCCAGTCTTGTTGGAGGTGTGTGTTTGAATCCCACTGCTGCTAAGAGTTTTTGTGTTACAACCACCAAGTGGAGCAATGTGTTAAAAGCTACTTTATCAGCTTAACATCAAAGCAGGGAGAAAAAAGTGTTTCTTCTTCTCAACACAAATTCTTTTTTCCACCTTCAGCAGGGAAGCTTGTCTACCAAGATCACTTTTGAGTCAGTGCAAATCACAATGCGCCCTCAATTTTAATGTCGGTTGTGCTCCTTTTATCGGTGAAACGTTAATGTTCTGCATTTTCAAGTCGAGTCATCCTCAGGGGTAGAGCTGATTAAGTCTTTCCGCATAGCGCTCCATCAGAAATAACTTGTCTAAGTTCAAAAGAGATTGTGGGTTTCACTTCAAGCAATCACAAAGCATACCTGGTTGGTTACAAAGCTGAACATTTTTCCATGTTCTGCTAGAGTATCCACTGGCTTGCCTTTATCAGCTGTCTTGGAAAGATAAGCTGTGCTTCGTCTCAGGAAAAATCATCAGTAATTTTATTCTGTGCGTATGGCCGTTATTTAAAGTATATAAAAATCACGAGTTTATAGATTTATCCAAACATCAACAGCACCTTGTAAACCTGTCATAAGAATTCCTTCAATCCAATAGTTTCACTCCAGGGAAAAGGCAGGGAAACATAGTGAATTCTTATTTAAAGACAACATCTGTATTGGATTGCATGTAAGCAGGCACCACTCAGAATTCCTAATATGATTTTGAATTCAGTTTTGCAGTGCTTTAGTGCTTTACTACTTTCAGAGAGTCCTTTATTACCTTGCTGAAGCAGAGAAGCAACATAATCACAATTGTGACCAGTTTTTCTGCTGTTTCTGGTGAATAATGATTATTATTTTGTATTTTGATTAGTATTTTTCGTAGCGTTCTTCCTCAGCTTTTAAGATATTTGGTGAGCAAGAACCACTGAGAACGAGTCTGAATCAATCAAAAACACATATGGTACTGCTGTCCTGTGTACAACTGCTTCGTCCTAATTGAGCTTTTCAGTGTTGAAGAAGACGTTTCCAATTTCGATTGCTGGTTTCAGAGGATGTGCTACAGGATCACAGATTCAATTGAAATGATTTGGAGATGCATTGGCTGAGATTCAAACCTGGCTCAATTTCATGGAGGCACCTATACTCAGCAACGAGAGGAAAGGAGAAGGGGCCAGAGGTAGTGTGCCTGAATGGTCTAATATGCTGGATTTTAGGCTCCACTCTCTCAGGGGCGTGGGTTTAAATCCCACTACTGCCCAATGTTTTAAGACCTTACTTCCTGAGATTTGTAATATGGTCAGTAAAAGCACTTTATGTAAGTATCTCTTATGTCAGCGCTACAAGTCACTTACTGCTCCACAGATCCGGGGTTCAATCCCTGGCATCTTCAGTTGTTTTATATTACTGTACTCACATCGCAATCTTCTGTTGAGTGAGAACTCTTTGCTCGTGTTCATAGAGAGCCAGGTTTACCTTTTGAATCTCACCCGGGATTTCCTGAGAGATCATTCAGCGCGCGAGTCCTCCCTCTGGACACGGCATTGAGCTGAAAGCTGCACGAATTCCTCACTGCGTGTCCTGTACTGTTACAGGTGGTCCAGCGTAAATGTGCAGCACAGTGACATGAACACCTTGAACTTTTTCTGTATGTGAAGGAAAATGCAAAAGAGCATGTAAAGTATTGATCACAAAAAATATCCATGGTACAACTCGAGAAAAAACTGAAGCACAAAACAACGACTTTTGATGATTAAAAGAGATTCAAGAAACACAACCGTCCGCAGATGGGTTCGGATCCTGAACGCTTAAGTCAAAAGAACAAAAGTGAAGTAAACTCTCTTCATTGTCTAATAGTTTATGAAATAAAACAATTTCTTACTTTCTTAATAATTTCTTACTATTGATAGACGATTTATTGAATTTTAACAGAATCACAATTGCAAACATTTTGGGTTAAACTGTTATTCACATACTCTAACAAAGAGAAACGTTAGTGTCTTCCGGTGTGTGAGCCCATCTCTCAAAAAATGAAAAAATAAGTTATATAAATTGAATTGTTCTACTTTTTAGGCTTGCATAGTCTTATTCATATTTCAGTTAAACCTTTTCTTCTGTAGTAATTTCATTTGATATTAAAATTAGTCCTGATTTACAATTTTTGGACATGGTTAAAGAATTTTGTAATAAGTTTCAGTTTAGGAAAATTGTGCCCAGAAGCTACCAAAACTGGTAATGTTCACATTATGTGTAATGCAAAAGCAGCAGTTGGGGTGGGAAACAAAAGGCATTTCTTGGTATGAATCCTAAAACTTCATAGATGGCGTTCTAGGACTTCTCGCTTCAGATAAAGCTGTCAATACATCATAGATTTCTATTCAATCAATATCAGCAGTGTTATCACTACCGAACGCTAAATATAGATCCTGGCAATAATTCATGAGTTGTTTGTTAGAAAATTGTTTATGGTTTTTTTTTAACATATTTTCAATACCAGACAAAAAGTCGAAAGTTTCAATTTCATGCAACTGATGAAATCTCTCTTCGATGGAAGTTATAAGTACAGTACATCCAAAATACTGCGGAATCAATCAAATGTACATGTTTCTTGTGGATCCAGAAGATCATTTTGAGACTCAAAACATGCCTGTCTTTTCTTTTTTCGAGGATGAAGGAGAAGCAGCAGGAGTAGCAGTAATGGCAAGAACGTGTTTAGACTTCAGCACTTCTCATTTCTAATGCAGAGCCATCGACTCGGAAGCACCAGCCGCGATAACAGAAATTGCAGAATTGGTCTGTTCATGCTGCCTACACGCTTTGAATTGCTGGCATTTTCTGCAAGCGTTCCTTTCTGAGGGTTCATGAAATTCCTCACATTTGAGCCAACACTAAAATATTTCATTCGGGGTCGCCTAATTCATAGTGCAAACCGAATCTACAGGGGAATGCTGTGGCACATGAAGCCGTTTGTTATTCTGTTGTGAGGTGTGAGGGGCGGAATGCAAATCGAGTTGGTGAATAGAAAATGAAACAGGAGTCACTTCTTGAGCTACGAATTCCAAAAAGTATGAAAACCTGTGCATTTTAACAGTGCAGAATGCTCACAAATTGCACTGAGTTGCTTGCTTTCTTCTGCTGCTTTTATATTTCAGTCATTCACTGTCAGCTAGCACTGGAACAATTCAAGAGAGGTAAAAACAGAAGCTGTCAGGAGTGGGATTTGAACCCACACCTCCATTTGGAGACCAGAACACCCAAGCCAGCTGGAAAGACACATATCCTTGAGTCTGGCGCCTTAGACCACTCAGCCACCCTGACAAGCAAAAGCAAGTGGTGTGCTGAATGCACCAGTAGTTGACTAAACTGAGTTTCTTCCCTGAAATTATTTGCTTGCGAAGACCCAAGTTGCCTTGAATGGATCTTGGAAATCAAATATACGGATGGATTGTTATTCGGTTGTGAGTTTTGAGGGGCGTATTATAAATTGAGTTGGTGAAAAGGCACTTTTTGTTAGTCTGTCGGGAGGCTGCACAAGGTGTTTAGAGGGAGAACTTCTAAAAGGCAGGCTCTCTATGTTTAACATCAAGAAAGATTTTTTTTCTCAGTGGAAATGCTCTTTGGCGCTTTCAGCTTTATGTAGGGAACAACGTCTGCCGAGACCACTTTTGAGCCAGTGCAAATGGTAATGTGCCACCAAGTACATTTAATATTGGCTGTGGTAGCGAGCTGCTTTTGTTTGTGAAGCTTTTACTTCTTTAAGCTGAATCATCGGCAGGAGTAGCTTATTAAATCTTTGCTCATTGCGCTCCATCAGAAATACCTTGTCCATGTTCAAAAGAGATCAGGGGATTTACTTCATGCTTTCACATGGCATACCTTACACGAAAGATTTAAATGGGGAATTGATTGTGCTTCTTGATGTTGTTCCTGTGGTTGCCTTGGTTACAATGGTGAACGTTCTTCCACGTTCTGCTAGAGTATCCACTGGGTGGGCTTTATCAATTGGCTCGGATAGGTCAACAGTGCTCCGTCTCCAGAAAAATAATCAGCACTGTCTTTTTTCTGTGCGCATGACCGTCTTTTAAAACATATAAAATCACGAGTTCATTGATTTCTCCAAATAACAACAATACATTTTAACCCTTCAATCCAATAGTTTTACTCCAAGTAAAAAGCAGCGCAATATATAGAGAGATGACATTCAAAGATTTCAACGTTCTTATTGGATTGCCTGTATGCAGATATCGCTCAGAATTGCTAATATGATTTTAATTTAGTTTTTCTCTACTACTTTCAGAGTCTTTTATTGACCTTGGTGAAGCAGAGAAGTGACATAATCACAAATGCAACCAGTTGTGCAGCTGTTTCTGGTTAATAATGATTAATGCGAAAAAAAAAAAACAGCTCCTTGCATTAAGAGTCCTCCCTCTGGATTCCTCTGAAAGCTACGCGAATTACTCACTGCGTGTCCTGTACTGTGTAGCACAGTGACAAGAACGCCTTGGGTTTTTTTCCGTATGTGAAGGAAAATGCAAAAGAGCATGAAAAGTATTGATGGTATAAAATATCCATGGTACAACTCGAGAAAGAACTGAAGGACGAAACAATGACATTTGATGATGTAGCGGCGAGGCTTATTAATAAGAAAGAATTAAGTGTTCTGAGCCTTCCCAAATGAGGCCCCATTTCTCTGTTCATCTCTGTGGTGCAGCCACAGAGAAACTATTCATGCAAGATGTTTTCTTTTGATAAGGACAGCTCCCAAAGGGGGATGCACTTAGCTAAGCCTGGCTATCATGATCAAAGGTCATCCATTGGCGCCTATCTGTCTAGGGAGTGCCAGTTGGACATCTGGACTGCATTACTAAGTGTCAGGAGTAAGTGACTCATATCTCACCTTGATCAACCAATCAGGGACTGGTAGGGCCGAGTAACCCACGTGGGACTCTGATGCCCATGGAACTTTCAGCCAATCAATGAGCTGAAGTTCCTCCAGGTAAAAACAGGCAACACAGAGAGCCTGTGAGATTCAGATTCAGATTCAGAAGGGAAGATTCAACAAGATTCAGTAAGATTCTAAAGGGAATTCCAGGGCAGGACGGCCCAGGAGCAGAAGGCTCCCAAGGGCAGGACATTCTCGCAGCGCGCCTCCTGACCATTCTTAGACTCAGCCCGGACAACCACGGAACGGCCAGTGTGTCCGAGTGCCAGAACTTTCCTTTGTTCTAAGAGTCTAGAGTGGAGGTTGCCAGAGAGTAACCAGCAGCAGGCCTCGTGAACAGGTCGGAACTGTGGACAGCTGAATTACTATTCAGAACTAGCTCTTCATCAGGAACGAACCGGTCCTCTTCCTGACTTGCTGGGACCCACAGTCATCTTTTCTCCTGTGCACAAACTGTGCTAGTTAAACAACACTAACTAGCCGGTCAGTGAGCATCAGCAGCGCACCGTCGCAAGCCGCACAGCACAGCCTGGCACGGAGCCAGAGAGCGCGGATTGGACAGCAACAGCCTGCAACTGTTTCTTTGTGCCCGCAGGAGATCTGAATCCCCAGAGATTGGATGAGTATTCAACTTCAATGCATTACAATGCATACAACAATTCAATTGTTATCCCAACCAGTTGATATCAATTTAATTCCTAAGAGTTATGTACTTGTTTTGAGTATCTAATGTAGAAGTTATAACCAGTATCATTTACGAAACGGTCTAAATGAATGATATACTGAACGTATGTCCTCTTGATATGTGTAACTCTTTGTAACTGATTGAATATATATCTTTTGTATTCTGATAACCCTCTCGATAAGATATGTTAGGTTTATATGCATATTCTATGTATTAATAAATGTATCCTCGTGTATTAGTACCTGTGTGTGTGCGTTGTTTGAGTTATGTCGCATGGTTGGACTCTAAAGCCATCAAAAGAATCGTCTTTGTGATTTACTGCTACAATTAATAATTGTCTCAGTAAATGCCCAAACCCTACAGAACCGGTTTTCCATACATTATTTGGCGTCCCTGGCACGGGCGTGGCAAGACTGAAATGAGTCAACCAAGCGGAATAATTCAATATAAAACGCCGCGGGTTTCATACACGACAATACAGTGTGCTGAAAGCCGAAAGAAAAAAAAGTTCCCCTTGCTCTTTAAGCAGTGCTTGATTGTTTTGTGATCTTTTGCGATCTACCGGTTTGATTGCATACTTGATCTTGTGGTTTTCTGTGGTAAAACTGTGATTTCGTACTTAAAAGTAATACTCTTTAAGTTAACGATGGTTGCTAAAAGGTCTGAATTCGAGTCGCTATTAAGCACTCTCTCTAGCAACGACAGGTCTGACCACGATCTCTTCCATATCTCCGTCAGCGGAGAAGCTAGAAGAATAAATCTCCATTCTCTGAGAGAGCTAACGAAGGACATAGAGAGATTTGACCCCGCAGTGTCAGAGAATAATATCGAGAGTTATATTCAAGACCTCAGGTATAACCTGCAGTACCTGCCAAACGCCACAGAACAGGAGAAAGTGTTTCTGGTCAGGAAAACTACCAGCAGAGCTGTACATGAGTGGATGGCTAGGCAGATGAAAGAAGTCTGTAATGATTTTGAGCAGCTTTGTCATGCACTTATCGAAGAATACAGTGCGTTTATTGACCCGACTGCTGCGATAGCCGCCGCTCTTAACATTAAGCACGAGAGAGCAGAGTCCCCTCGCGAATATTACGAGAGACTTAGACGAACTTATTTTGCAGGGCGAAATGATGAGGGTTGCGAAGAGAACATACATTTCAAGGGTTTATTCATTGCGAATCTCCACCCGTCAGTCAGAAAGATGATCTTAATGCATACAGATGCACAGACCATGAAAATGACTGATATTAAGAGATTCGTGCAGAAAGCCTGGGAGTATGATGTCCAAAGTCGCTCTGAGCAAAAAGCTGTTAAAGCGACTGTGTTCGCCGTCAGAGCCAGCAGGGTAAATTCCCCCCTGCTCGAAGGAGCACAGGCTCCTGAGCTGGCTAAGCCCTGTTCCAAAGCAGGCACACTGGACCGCACCCAGCGTCCTAAGTGCCATGAGAACACCGGGGGAGGGAAAGGGCTAGAAAAGGCTGAACAAAAGGATTCAGTAGCCTCCCGCCTGGCCAGGCTTGAACAAGCTTTATTAGGACAAGGACAACCGCTCCCCAAGGCTGCCGGAAGCGTGAATGAGCTGATACTCTCCACTGGAGGAGGCGGAGACCCGCCCCCTCTCCCTCCCTCAGTCTATCTGATTGAGCGGAAGGGTTCCTGCCTGGATGAATTCAGCCACTCCCAAGCGAGTGCTGACTCCACCCCTGAAGTCACAGAGCAGGCAGTAAAACACAGAGGAAAAGCAGGAAGCTTTTGCCTCGAGGCTGCCATGGGAGATGTCTTACACAGTGAGACACTGATTGACACTGAGGTTGAAAGGTGTTTGATGTCACACGGCAAGCTCAAACGGGTAGAAAAAGAAAAGGGCATGCGACTCAGAGTGGAACCTTTGGTGGATCACCAGAAAGGCAAAGTGTGGAAACAGGTCAAGGCTCCTAAGCCTTCTGTACAGAAGAAAAGGGGGGCCAAGAGGCAGACTGTGCTCACACAGTGCCCACCGAACACAGAAGCCTATGTGGAGATTCCTTCTGTTCCCTCTGGACAAGAAATACAAATATTTTCTTGTTCCCCGAATAAACAGGGAAGTCGTGTCCCGGCCAAGGTCCCAACAGCCTCCCTGCCACAGGAGCGGTGCTCCAAGCAGCCGCCTGATCCACCAGGTAAAGCACACCCCTTTTACATCCCTAAAGAGGAGCAGATCTCCCCACCTGGTGATGAAAAGGAGCTTTCCCTGTGTACCCTGGCACCCAAGAGGGGTCAGGACCACCACCCTGCAGTGGTGGAAGGGATCCAGATGGCAGGAGAGCAGGTTGGTGATGTAGCCCTCGCCCTTAGCCCTGAGAGGTCCTCTATTAGTGAGGATCTGCTTGAGCAGCTGTCACAGGGCCACCGCCAGGTGCCCCTGGTGCAACATTCACAGGTTAGACAGGAGGTCCAGCTGGACGCTGAGACTACTGCGCTGTGGACACACCTGATCCCAGATGCTGATTCCCTCTGCTGTGACCCAGGGAACCTGCAGTCAGGTAACATTATTTCTCACAACTACCAGGTAGTGAGTGAGACTGACCTGATTGTTCCTGCCTCAACGGCAGGGTTGCCTACACACCCAGTCCCCCAGAAGGGACAGGGAATGAAAGCTGAGCCGGTTTTCTCACAGCCACCAGCTCAGTCTGTCAGTCTGAGTCTGACCAACAGTGGTTCAGCCAGACTGGAGCTGGATGGTCAAGCCACCCACCTGCCAGTGCAGAACATCGCAAAGAGGGGTGTCAGAATCCCCGCCTGCACTGACATGGGCCTGGTGAGTGATAGTAAGTTCAAAAACAGTGAACTAGCTATCCCACTGCTGGGGCAGCTCCCTGAACCCCTAGCGAGGGAAGGGGGGAGCGAGCAGGTGTCCTACACCTACCCCCAGCGAACGATTGTAAACATGCCGATAGAGGGATTCCTCAATCAGGAGGTGTGCAGGGTGGACCTGAACAGTGAGAATAGGGTAACAATCCAAGATCACTCAGGTGCTCCAGATGACCACTCAGCCGAGGGTCAGGCATGCTCCACCGCTGCACCGCCCCCTGCAGGGTTCCTAGAGCACAGGCATGAACAAATCGAAAAAGCAAATGCCCTGGAAAAGGAGGAGCAGCATCAGCAGCTGCGTCAGATCTCCACAGATTTCCAGGATGTTGGTGCCCAAGATGCCACATGGCATACTGAGAAAGACACCATGTACACGCTGCGCAAGCTTAGAAAGGCAACAGTCACTCAGAAGGAGATGACTGGGATCAGCCACCCGAAAAGACTTTTGGGAGGACTGATTGCTGCCGCCACTGTTGCACGTTTGCTATTTCTGGTAGGTTTGTGTGCTACTGGCACTCTCACCCTGACTGCCCCAAGAAGGCAGGTGTCAGAGATGCCAGAGGGTAGTGACAGACTGTATCGACAGCAGCAAAAGTTGGAAAGCTTAGGGAAAACCCTACAGGCAACTTCCTATGCAACAGGGTTAAACCTTATTCCCCAACCAGTGGACATGATTGTTGGTGTTATACAGTGGGTTTATGCTTGTGTGCAACAGGCCAGAATGTTGACACAAGACCTGTTAAGGGAGTTTAGTGCCACTGTAGCCAGTCTAACCATGGCACAAATCCCAACCCACTTGATTCCACTCTTCTCAGTAGAGGAGTATGTGACATTAACCCCATCGCTCATAGCTCACCCAGAAGGCAATCCAAGATTGAATTCGGTTCCAAATCTTGAGATGGGTATGGCTACCAAAGCTATCCATTGGCTGAGTCTAAATGATTCACCAATGAAGGGTGTAAAGCTACTGACGAGCAGAGGGAGGTTAATGAACCCCACGAAGAGCAGGTGGGAAGTAAATGGCTGGTCAGCACACCACATTTAACTGACACTGTGACTTGTGACAGGTATGATACAGCTACCACAATGCAGCTACCTAATCAAACAGTTTTCCTGTAAGTTCCCGAGGAGGCCATAGTACAGCTTGAACTTAACACTGTACGGTCTGGAACCAGACAATATAAGACCAAACTTGAGGTCGTGGATGCCTTCAGGTGCCACACTATTGAATTGGATAGAAATCCAAGAAACAGTATGCCCTGAAGAGGTACAGGTAGTTAGTTTGCTTTAATGGAACAAACCTCCAAACCACCCTAGCAGATACCCAACACAGGTGTTGTGGTTTATCGGAGGGCTGGGAACAGGAACTGTTGTTATTGTAACACTACTGCCGGGAAGCTGGATCATGACTGACAATGTACTCTGGGTAGCACGAATGAGTCAAAGGTAGCATGTCAAAAGAAAGGAAGTGACTTCTACCCAAATATCTACTACAGAGGTATCAGATATTGACAGTGAGCTCCCTGATGTGTAATTCCTAGACTTAGATAATGTCTCCTACCGTGTTTATACATACTCCAGATGTTATTCATCCTGTTTGTTCCCAATGCTGGTTCCGGTATGAATTCTCGAGGAGTAATGTAGACATTTAAGATTAATGTTCTAATGGCAAGGGACATCACTTAACTCTGTTTTGTTTTGAAGGCAACAATGCCTCGGGACCTCGTGACCTTCAAAAAGGGGGGATATGTAGCGGCGAGGCTTATTAATAAGAAAGAATTAAGTGTTCTGAGCCTTCCCAAATGAGGCCCCATTTCTCTGTTCATCTCTGTGGTGCAGCCACAGAGAAACTATTCATGCAAGATGTTTTCTTTTGATAAGGACAGCTCCCAAAGGGGGATGCACTTAGCTAAGCCTGGCTATCATGATCAATGGTCATCCATTGGCGCCTATCTGTCTAGGGAGTGCCAGTTGGACATCTGGACTGCATTACTAAGTGTCAGGAGTAAGTGACTCATATCTCACCTTGATCAACCAATCAGGGACTGGTAGGGCCGAGTAACCCACGTGGGACTCTGATGCCCATGGAACTTTCAGCCAATCATTGAGCTGAAGTTCCTCCAGGTAAAAACAGGCAACACAGAGAGCCTGTGAGATTCAGATTCAGATTCAGAAGGGAAGATTCAACAAGATTCAGTAAGATTCTAAAGGGAATTCAAAGGAGAATTCCAGGGCAGGACGGCCCAGGAGCAGAAGGCTCCCAAGGGCAGGACATTCTCGCAGCGCGCCTCCTGACCATCCTGAGACTCAGCCCGGACAACCACGGAATGGCCAGTGTGTCTGAGTGCCAGAACTTTCCTTTGTTCTAAGAGTCTAGAGTGGAGGTTGCCAGAGAGTAACCAGCAGCAGGCCTCGTGAACAGGTCGGAACAGTGGACAGCTGAATTACTATTCAGAACTAGCTCTTCATCAGGAACGAACCGGTCCTCTTCCTGACTTGCTGGGACCCACAGTCATCTTTTCTCCTGTGCACAAACTGTGCTAGTTAAACAACACTAACTAGCCGGTCAGTGAGCATCAGCAGCGCACCGTCGCAAGCCACACAGCACAGCCTGGCACGGAGCCAGAGAGCGCGGATTGGACAGCAACAGCCTGCAACTGTTTCTTTGTGCCCGCAGGAGATCTGAATCCCCAGAGATTGGATGAGTATTCAACTTCAATGCATTACAGCTCGAGAATTCAATTGTTATCCCAACCAGTTGATATCAATTTAATTCCTAAGAGTTATGTACTTGTTTTGAGTATCTAATGTAGAAGTTATAACCAGTATCATTTACGAAACGGTCTAAATGAATGATATACTGAACGTATGTCCTCTTGATATGTATAACTCTTTGTAACTGATTGAATATATAACTTTTGTATTCTGATAACCCTCTCGATAAGATATGTTAGGTTTATATGCATATTCTATGTATTAATAAATGTATCCTCGTGTATTAGTACCTGTGTGTGTGCGTTGTTTGAGTTATGTCGCATGGTTGGACTCTAAAGCCATCAAAAGAATCAACTTTGTGATTTACTGCTACAATTAATAATTGTCTCAGTAAATGCCCAAACCCTACAGAACCGGTTTTCTCTACAATGATTACAAGAGAAACACAACAGTCCGAACATGGGCTTGGATCCTGACCGCTTGCGTTAAAAGACAAAGCAAAGGATATAACCTGTAAATGTCTTCATGTCTTACAGTTTATGAAATAAGACAATTTCTTACTTTCTTGATAATTTCTTACTATTGATAGATGCTTTTTTTAATTTTAACAGAATCACAATTACAAACAAATGGGGTTAAACTGTTATTCACATACTCTAACGAAGAGAAACGTTAGTGTCTTCCGGTGTGTGAGCCCATCTCTCAAAAAATAAAAAAATAAGTTCTATAAATTGAATTGTTCTATTTTTCAGGCTTGTATAGTCTTATTCATATTTCAGTTAAGCCTTTTCCTCTGTAGTAATTTCATTTGATATTAAAATTAGTCCTGATTTACAATTTTGGACATGGTTCATCTTAAAGAATTTTGTAATAAGTTTCAGTTTAGGAAAATCGTGCCCAGAAGCTACCAAAACTGGTAATGTTCACATAATGTGTAATGCAAAAGCAGCAGTTGGGGTGGGAAACAAAAGGCATTTCTTGGTATGAATCCTTAAACTTCATAGATGGCGTTCTAGGACTTCTCGCTTCAGATAAAGCTGTCAATACATCATAGATTTCTACTCAATCAATATCAGCAGTGTTATCACTACCGAACGCTAAATATAGATCCTGGCAATAATTCATGAGTTGTTTGTTAGAAAATTGTTTATGGTATTTTTTAAACATATTTTCAACACCAGACAAAAAGTCGAAAGTTTCAATTTCATGCAACTGATGAAATCTCTCTTCGATGGAAGTTATAAGTACAGTACATCCAAAATACTGCGGAATCAATCAGATTTACATGTTTCTTGTGGATCCAGAAGATCATTTTGAGATTTAAAACATGCCTGTCTTTTCTTTTTTCGAGGACGAAGAAGTAGCAGCAGTAGTAGAAGTTATGGCAAGAACGTGTTTAGAGTTCAGCACTTCTCATTTCTAATGCAGAGCCATCGACTCGGAAAGCACCGCCCGCGATAACAGAAATTGCAGAATTGGTCTGTTCATGCTGCCTACACGCTTTGAATTGCTGGCATTTTCTGCAAGCGTTTGAAGTGGAAATCTAATAAGTAAATTGATTCTTAAAATGTAGAGAGTTTAGAAAAAAATATATTGGTGCTTTTAGAAAATATATTTCAAGGATGTAATTGCTGTGTTACAGTACGTGCAGAATTTTAGAAAACAGTGCGTCAACAAAGTACACTGTTTAGGTTACTTTAGAAGACAAAGTACCAAAACAATATATGCTGTCTGGGTCGTTAGAATTAGCTGAAAGTAACTGATTAGCTTTGAATAACAAATCTATTGCTTCTTCTCTCGCTCTATGATGTAATCTGTTTTGTCTCAGGGAAAGGGGAAGTTTTTGAAGGGACAAAGCACTGAGCTTTTTCACAGCGCAACGTCTTATAAAAACCCTGTACTGCTTGTAACAAATTGAGTCTCTGGTTGCACTTTGCAGAGTGGCAACAGGGCTCCCAATATTGCAATATTGAAATTAAGACCTTACTCAGGTGAGAACTCTCTCTTGTGGCTTCCTTGATAGTTATATTTCCATGACAATTTGGGGGCTCATCGGGGATCACAAACCTGAACGCAAACGGCTGCTGAAACTCCATCCGGACCCGGACAATTTTAGCAAATTGGACGAACCTTGGAGGATAAACTGTTTATCCTTCCAGAGACGCGTCTGGAGAATTGGCAGCTGTCTGACGTCAGTAAGTGATCCTTAAAAATTAATAGTTTGAGAAGCGAGCCACAGTGGTGTTCTCACGCGGGTTTGATGAGTCTGGGACTCATATAAAGAACTTATCTTAACACAGACGTGTGGTTTTTGCTCTGCGGAGTAGTTAATGTGATAAGGTTCTAAGTAAGGCACCGATCGGTAAAAATGGGAAATTAAAATTCAAAGACGAAAATGGGACCGAGCAGTCCAGCAAAAGTACATGTACGACAAATTCAGAGAAACAATTATAGCCTGTGTTAGAGTAAAAAAAAAAATTATGTTCATGAACTGTAAAGCTAGGGTAATAGGTGTAAGGGAACTTGCACATAATTTATATATGATAATTAGGGGCCCATAACTATGAAGGATCTTTGTAAGTGAATCAGAATGGACAGAGGAAAGTTGAATTAGGAAAAAGAAGTTTCCTGAAGAAGGGGAAACTTAGAAGAGAAGGAGAAGAAAGGAAAGAAAGTGAATTGGAAAACTTATGTAATGGAAAGAAGAATCACAGAAATAATGGGAAGCTTCAAAAAAGACTAGTCTTGAAACTAAAGAACAGCAAGCTGCAGCTAAAGTCATGGCCATGCCTTCTAAAAAGAAAAAGTCTCCACCGAAACTAGAAAGCGGTCAGGAGCCAAAGCCTTTTCACTTGTTCATGAAATGCCAATGTGCACTTTTACAGGTCCAGAAGGAACATTGACATTGGTCTCCTAGTGAATTATTTGCATTAGTTAAGACTTTTCCTAAATTGCCTGATGACCGTAAAGAATTTCGAAGAAAGGCAAGCCTTGTTCTTGATTGTCTTAAGCCTAATTACAGTTACATAACCTTGTTGCTAGATTATATTGTTCCTAAAGGTTTACAACGTCCTCTAAAAAGGAGGAGGCAGATTGGCGGATACGTGACCCAAATGATGAAAAAGTATCCATCTAAATTAAACCACACCGACATGGAGAGGAAAAGTTAGGCGGCCGCTTCTAAAAAGAGGTAAGGACTCCTCTTTTCTAAAAAGTCCCTTGTCCTCTCCATGTTGCTGTGGTGCTGAAGCAAGTACAACAGAAAAATGAGTTAATGGTGTATGTGTTTTTAGATGCCTGTTTTGTGAAGGTGGGGTAGAAAAAAAGGGATTGCTGAAGGAATAGCATCTCTCCCTGCCCGTGCGAAACAATCCAGGTGTTGCATCCTGGTACACGACTGCAGTACGGCTGAAGGTAGTAACTAGAACTGTACTCACAGAAGAGCCGAAAATGGTAACTCGATTCAACTGTGTGTTTAAAGCCAGGATTTGGAACCTGGTCTGTGTTCCCGAATTTTGATAGTTCGTCAGTTTGTCTCGACTGGGGGGCTCCGCGGGGCACGTGGGAGAGGTGAAAATGGTTTAGTGTGAAGAAAAAAAAAAGTTTGATTAATCCAAAGTGAAACTTAAAAGAAATATGTCAGACAGAATTTAGGCTGAACAGAAATGTAGAAAAGTGTATGAACATTTGGATAAAAATAAACAATATTTAGAGGAATATTTGAGAATTCAACAGAATATCATAGATGAGACGCAAAAATCTCTGATGGAAAAGCTAAAAGCAATGGCTGAACGAAACGAAGTTATATATGCAGAAAAAGAAACAGCAAAAGAAGAAATAGAAGAGAGAATCTAGGAGAAGGGTGGGAATTAGTGTGGAGATTTTTGAAAGAGCATTACCCACCGAAATCTGATTAGAGAAAAGTAACAGCATGTCAGCAGAAGGAAGTGAGGATGTTTCAGATTTTACAGAAAGGTTTATAGCTTTATGGATAGTATACTCGGGGTTAGCCGATGAGAAGGAAGTGAATGAAGATACTTCCACAGTAATAAAACAAATTTACTTGAGTGGGTTAAAACCTGATGTTGCCAAGAATGTACAACTATGCTTTCCTGATATTACGGACAGCGGAGACAGATTTGATTTAATAACTCGCGAAGCATACATGCAGAAGTGCGAGCGCTGCAAATGGGAGGTAAAAAGACTCCCAAGGAGGAGAAAAGGGAGCCGCCAGTTTGTCTAAATTATTGTGCGACTTTAATGTTATACCGAGATATAAAACCCCAAAGACAAAACTACTAATAAGCTGGTGTGCAGTTACTAAAAAAAAGGTGTTTTTTGGAGAAATTGTAAGAAAGAGGCTTGATTTCACAATTAAAGAACATGTCAGAAGCTGAAACGAGAGCCGTGCGTGAACTAATAGTTTTAATCTAGTAAACCCCTCTGTAGCCTTCCTAAATTTATCTCAGGATTTAAATAAAAGTGAAATAATCTTACAGTGTGCAGTAACTGGGGGACACAGGAGCACATCTGTCCTGTTTTTAGACTAAAACAGTATAAAGATGTGATATAAAGTTTTCTAACGGGTAACAGGAGGCTACAGGAGAAGGGGTGCAAGGGTTGTGTTTAAAGCAAATATAAGCTGTCACAGTCTGCTTGGGAAAAGATGTACAGTTTCAACTACTGATGTGGGTGGGGGACACCCCAGACCTATTTTAGGCCCAGACTGCAGCATTTTATAAGGAATTACTGCATGAAATAGCATTTATGTAAACTAACTCAATAGAGTTATGTGATATTGTGATTGTTTTACCTAATTAGGGAATCCATAAGGCCGGGCTACTCCAAGTATTGGATCTTGAGAGGAAAAAAAGGAGTATAAAACCAACTACATGATAAAGCCAGGGTGAATGCCTTCTCAGAACGAGCTTGTCCAGTGACGTATTGGTTTAAGGGGGGTAGTGCAGTCAAAAGACAAAATTGCCTTGACCCCTGCAGCAGAAACCGTTTTTGATGTTTTGAAACAAGCTTTCTTGCAGACACTGGCCCTGGACTGTATTCCCTCAGACGGATCATCTGTATGTAATCTGTCTGTAAGTGAAAGAAATGGGTTGTGAGCCGTTGTGCTGGTGCTGGAGCATGGAGATAGGCATCGTCTGGTGGGTTATTATTATTCAGGACCCCTTGATGCGGTGGCCAAGGGGCCGTGTTTATGTGTTGTGCAGGCTACCTGCCTGGCTGTATAAACTGTGAATAATCTGGTGTAGAACTAGCAGACCGAATGAAAATATTTAATTGAAACTTGTTAATATGCTAAATGGAAAATTGTTGCAATTTATGTAGACTGTATATATACATTTGGTGTATGCCACAATTTTGGATGGCAGAGAAGGAATAGGGATTTCCCCAACATGGAAGGGACTCCAGTCAAGAATGCTGGGTTTGTCTCTGAACTGTTAGAAGCTTTGCAGCTACTGACTGAAGTAGCTGTGGTAAAGTATAAATCACATAATAAAGAAATGTTTCCAGTAACTCGAGGGAACAACTTTGCAGATGTAGCTGTCAGGTGCACAGTCCTGGTAGAACAGGAGTCTGAGACCCCTCTGAGACCTCTGTTGGTGAAAAGGGGACAGCTACAGGATATTCAGGCTGAGGCCTCTAAAGCAGAGAAAAGGACATGGTTAGAAAAGAGTGTGGTGCTGCCAGCACACTGGACGCTCTGCATGCCCTCACAGCCTAATGCCCTTTGTAGCTCGACTAATGCACTCTGTCGGACACCTGGGTGTGAGTCAAATGGTGTGCCGGTTACCCAAATCTGGGTGGGGACCGTGTTTGAAGCAGTAGCCACTTATGTGGTATCTCAATGTAATGCTTATCAAAGGAACTCAACTACAGTTCAGGTGCAGGTGCTACAGCTCAAAAGGCCTGCTCCTGAGAAACCTTTCATGCAGTAGCAAATGTTTACAACCTTGGCTCTTATAATCTGTTTTCCCAGTGGGTTGCTGTCACTGCCTCTGTGTCTACCAAACACTTGATGATGGAGATAAGCCCTTGGTGGGCACTGCCCTACCGCATGTATTATGATCAAGGGACAGGCTGTGGCTGGATTATTCGGGGTGAGATGGACTGAGATCACCCTCAGTCTGCTGGAACAGTGGAATGAAGGAACAGAAAAGATTGACTAGACATCAGAATGAAGGAACGCCATGGAATGCGGGCTGGATCAAACAGAACTGTGTAATAGAGCCTGTTTGATATCATCACAGGCCAATCAACGAAACTTCCTGGAGGGATGAATTTGGCTAATGGATTGTTGAATTTGCTAATTCTCTATTGTAGTATTGTAGGTTGTTAATTGAAGTGGTGCACGGGGCTGGTGAACAGGTGCTGGACGCTTGGAGACCTCCAGTAGAGGGAAGACATGACCTGATACCTGGCGAGTGGGTATGGTGAGGAAGATATACCCTGCCAGATGTTGCAACCCTGCTGGGAAGGACCATATCAAGTGCAACTGACTACCGACTCTACCATCTGAGTGACAGGATGAGATCACTGGATCTACGCATTGCGCTGACACCGAACCACTGCACCAGAGACTGAGTGAACATTATTATATTGTCACTGTTTCTGTGTTTGTTGAGCTTCCTGAGGGGGGGTGACAGTGTACCTGTTAAGTGTAAGGAGTTTTACTTTTATAAATGGGGATATGGAATCAATACTTTATCAGTCAGCCACAAATAATAATCAGAGCTCCTGTTGGGATTGTATTGCTATAAAAGATGCTCATGGGAGTAATCCCCTTTGATAGAGGTGATTATTTAGGTTTATTGGCATGGGTAAATAGCCCTGCTTTTAGTCTGAGTGTAACTCAGATGTATTAGAATGGAAATAACTGTATGCTCCTCGCTATAATCACAGTTTTAGGCCATTCTCTATTAGGGTGATAGACAGCTGTTTAGGTGAGCAAAGACTAAACAGTACTTGTATTCTAGACAATTATTAGCAAATTAATGACTTAGCAAAGCACATCTATGATGAAGAAAAATATATATCATAATTATAATCCAGATGATTGGGGCATTGGTGCATGGCTACAGTCTGTGCTAGGAACCTGGAGAGGGTCTCTGGTTCAATACATATTTGTGTGTCTGGTATTATTCGTTATGATCATACTGTTAATATCCTGCTTGAAAAACATGTGGACTAAAGCTGCTGCTTCTGTGCTAATTGTACACCCTGAAGGGATCATGAAGGTCAAAAAATGATTTCATGGGAAAGGTTCTCTTATCTAGTGGCAGAACCTGATGGGTAGAACAATATAGTTTTAAGGGGGGTTACCCTTGGGAGTGATTCCCATAGATGCACATTATTATTATGGTTTGTTTGTTCATAATAAGGTGTTTTGCAGGAACGGACCAAAGAGAAATTTTACAACTTCAGCTAGAATTGTTCTGCAAAACGGCACAGCTGAGGCAGTGGAACAATGTGTAGATTTTTCTAAGAGTTATTACCCAGCTGTTGACCAATCTTGTAAAAAAAAAACTAAGAAAAATGCTGGGCTCCAGCCCACAGGGATTTACCTGTGCTGTAAGAACTAATGAATGAATAAGGAGACTGGATTCTGGTGAAAGACTTCAGGAAAAAGAAATGGTGTTCACTCAGGTGGAGGGGGCCGTACCAAGGCTGCTGACCACTGCGACTGCTGTGAAAGTCACGGAAAGGGTGCCCTGGATTCATGCACTCCCACAGGAGTGATGCCTCCACAGGGATAGATGGGGATCACATGCTTGGGACTGATGTGTCCTTTTTATGTGGAAGCCTGTCACCACCCAGAAAGAGGAAGAATCTAAATGCGAAGCCTCTTTGTATACAAACTGGCTGAATGAAACTGATAATGAGGGGGATATGAGTAATTTGTGGTATAAACTTATAAATCATACTGTAAAGTTAAAGAAATTTAATGCATCTTGTTATGTATGTGCTTTAATGCCTCATTCTACAGCCTCACCCATTTCTCTCCTGGTTAGAATCACTGTTTGGGCCAGGGGGAATGTTTTTCTTTAAGTTACTAACACCGATTATAGTAGCTGTGATACTTGTCTTCCTGTTTTTGTGTTGCTGTACGACATATATTATTCCAATGCTTTGAAATATGGTAATGAATATGTTTGCGCATCAGTATTTTCTGATAAGAACGCAAGAATCCGAAGTATGGGAGCCTCCTGGGAGTCCATATGAAGAATCTAACTTTTAATCATTTTCAAGAATAAAAAGGAGGGAATTGAAGTGGAAATCTAATAAGTAAATTGATTCTTAAAATGTAGAGAGCTTTGCAAAAAAATATATTGGTGCTTTTAGATAATATATTTCAAGGATGTAATTGCTGTGCTACAGTACGTGCAGAATTGTAGAAAACAGTGCGTCAACAAAGTACACTGTTTAAAACAATATATGCTGTCTGGGTCATTAGAATTAGCTGAAAGTAACTCTTAAGCTTTGAATAACAAATCTAGTGCTTCTTCTCTCGCTTTTTGATGTAATCTGTTTTCTCTTAGGGAAAGGGGAAGTTTTAGAAGGGACAAAGCGCTGAGCTTTTTTACAGCGCAACGTCTTATAAAAACCCTGTACTGCTTGTAACAAATTGTGTCTCTGGTTGCACTTTGCGAAGTGGCAGCAGGGCTCCCAATATTGCAATATTGAAATAAAGACCTTACTCAGGTGAGAACTCTCTCTTGTGGCTTCCTTGATAGTTATATTTCCATGACACCGGTTTTAATGTCTGTAGATTGTATCTTATTTTTATTTTTTGTTTTGTTTCATGTTCATATTATGTGTTTTCACCCAGTTGACTCCAGTTAATAACAGTTCACCCAGTTAATAGCCACTTTTTATTCGTGAAAAACGGGTGATCTTTCTATCTCGTGATCAGCTTAGTATCTTTCTGTAAGTTTTTTTCTTCTTAATTAAACGTTTAAAATACATGAATTTCATAAAGACAACACACGTTTCGAACAGAAAAAAATAATATTCTGTTCTCTTCCTGGTATGTATAACAGATCAGCAGGTCTTATTTTCCCAATTGCTTTTTTCCACTGTATTTATCATATTGGCTAGCCAATGTCCTCTCTTAGCTAGGTAATGTTACTTGTGGATGTGTTTCTGCGTTGTGTAGAAGCACATATATCCATAGAAAGTGTATTATACTACTATTTGAGCTACAGTACATAAAAATAATTATTATTAAAAATAATATCGTTATTAATTTCTTTAGGTACGTGATTCCATATTATGTTCCCTATTAATCAAATTCTAAAAGTATGCTTTTGTTTACTCCGATAACGAACGCATTCACAGAAAATGTTAATATATTATGACTTTTCACAAAGTATATAAACTTAAGATGGTCAGAAGGAGCATGTAAAAACGTTTCCGAAACGTGGTAAAATCTTACCACATGTAAGACTTTGATGCTTAAAATGTTTAGGAAGAAAGTTTTCTTTAAACTACCAATACCAATATACAAGGTTATCAATATACAAGGTATATAATCTCGAAGAGATGCAAACACAAAGAGATACACAACAGAGAATATATGTCAATATATATCGTTCGGTTATCAAATCGCTAATCAGTGTTATTACCCACTGTTACTCTAAACTCGGAAGTAAATACATTACTCATGAATTAAATTGATAACAACTTGTTTTGAGGGACAATTGAATTCTCGAGACGCA
The DNA here is from genome assembly GCF_040954835.1 of Lepisosteus oculatus. Lineage (NCBI taxonomy): Eukaryota > Metazoa > Chordata > Actinopteri > Semionotiformes > Lepisosteidae > Lepisosteus > Lepisosteus oculatus. Next base: position 6,902,716 of record NC_090709.1, read on the forward strand.
ATGTAGAACATGGGGTTTATTTATCCACCGTGTATGGATTTGGAATTTCCCAGCACGAACACCAAACCAGCTGACAGGCTCTGTTGCAGTCTCTGTTCCAGCGGTTGTCCAATGGGCGTTGTCCCGGCGTCCTCTGGCTACCGGCCAACCAGGCGAGGCCCAGCTCAGAGTAGGACGGGCGGAGGAATCTGACTGCGGCGCGCAGGGCAGTCGTTGCTCCGAGGGGATCTACCAGCAGTCCGGCTGGCTAGTAGAAAGTCTCTATGCACAGAGTGTGACCGCGAGTCCTCACAAGTCACTCTTTTGCCTGGGAAGAAGCTGGTTCGTTCCCGGTCCAGTGCTGCTTCTGAATAAGCTATTCAGGTTGTCGACGAGGGTCCAACTGTAGGCTGCCGTTGATCAAGCGGAGCATTCACGTTGGTAGAATTCTGAGTACGTACAGGATCCTCGGCCTCGCGCTTAGAACAAGGTCCAAGTCCTTTTGCAGACAACAGCAGTTGTCACGTGATTGTCTCTGAGGATGCGCGAAAATGGCCAAGGAGAGCCCCGATCTGAGCTTGCGCTCCCTTTTTGACCAAGACCCAGATGTGTGCTGATTGGTTGAGAGCTTGGCGGGCATTGGAGACCCACATGGTATTACCACGCCCTGCCAGTCCCTGATTGGTTGGTCAAGATGAGATATAAGTCACTTACTCTTGACACTTATGAATGCAGTCCAGATGTCCATTCGGCACTCCCTAGACTGATAGGCGCCATTGGATGACCATTGATCATGAAAGCCAGGCTTAGCTAAGTGTTTTCCCGTCTGGGAGCTTGTTCCTTATCAAAAGAAAACATCTTAAATCAGCCTGCATGAATACTTTCTCTGTGGCTGCACCACAGAGATGGAGGGTGAGATGGGGCCTCCTTTAGGACAGCATACCAACGCTTAATTCTGTCTTATTAACAAGCATTGCCGCTACAATAGCAATTCAAATACAACAGCCACACTGCTGAAGCCATATGTTTTACCAGACACGCCCCCTAACCTTATACAACCTTGCTTTGGCTGCGGCCCCTTTATTTATTTTGTAATGATTTTTTCAATATGGCACCATTAGACAGCCGGTACATGGGGATAGGGGGGTGATATTCACGAGTCAATAGCTCTTCAAGCACAACAGCCACAGTGCTGCAACCAGGTGTTTTACACACCAGACAGGCCCCCTAACCTTATACAATCTTGCTGTGGCTGTGTCCCTTTTCTTTATTTTTTTTTTTATGATGTTTTCAATATGGCACCATTAGACAGCCGGTACATGGTGATAGGAGGGTGCTATTCACGAGTCAATAGCTCTTCAAGCACAACAGCCACAGTGCTGCAACCAGGTGTTTTACACATCAGACAGCTCCTCTAACTTTATACAACCTTGCTTTGAGTTGTGGAACATTTCTTTATTTTTTAATGATTTTTGTACTGTAATCAAGTGTTGTGCTCATTAATAATAATAATAATAATTGCTTACACTTATATAGCGCTTTTCTGGACACTCCACTCAAAGCACTTTACAGGTAATGGGGACTCCCCTCCACCTCCACCAATGTGCAGCATCCACCTGGATGATGCGACGGCAGCCATAGTGCGCCAGAACACTCACCACTATCAGTGAGGAGGAGAGAAGAGAAATGTAGCCAATTCAAAGAGGGGGATTATTAGGAAGCCATGATTGGTAAGGGCCAATGGGGAAATTTGGCCAGGACGCCGGGGTTACACCCCTACTCTTTTCAAGAAACGCCATGGGATTTGTAATGACCACAGAGAGTCAGGACCTCAGTTTTACATCTCATTCGAAGGAAGGCGCCTGTTTACAGTATAGTGTCCCCGTCACTATACTGGGGGCATTAGGACCCACATGGACCGCAGGGTGAGCGCCCCCTGCTGGCCCCACTAGCACCTCTTCCCGCAGGAACCTTAGCTTTTCCCCAGGAGGTCTACCATCCAGGTACTGACCAGGCTCACACCTGCTTAGCTTCAGTGGGTTGCCAGTTGTGAGTTGCAGGGTGATATGGCTGCTGGCCATAATCAGCAGCCAGTACTGAAGCAGGTGTGAGCCTGGTCAGTACCTGGATGGGAGACCTCCTGGGAAAAACTAAGGTTGCTGCTGGAAGAGGTGCTAGTGGGGCCAGCACCACCATTAGGCAGGCCTCCTGACCTTTCACAGTCATGCTTTGTTGTGTGAAACTTTAATTATCTTTTTAGGATTTTTTGAACATGGCAACTTCCACCGAGATGGGTGGGGGGTGTCGGGGTGCTCTTCAATAGCTTTTTCATCTATACACACAAATGGATGTAACCAAGACACTCAGAACCTGTCATGCAGGGGCTGACTACTGAGGATAGGGATCCAATGCGGTGCCCTTGGTAGGGTTGTGGTTGTGGGTCGGAGTAAACAGGCAGGGGTCCGAGTCCGGGAAGGCGTATGTCGAAGAAAACTCAGTCTTCACTCAAGTTGGGAGATTGTCAACAGAGATCTTTAATACAATCAGCTGAAGGGGAGCATATCACAGAGAAAGGGTTTCCCCTAGCACTCAAGACATGCTCACTGGACTGAAGTTATACTTTCCTTTTTTATACATTAAAAGTAGGCAATACTTTAACATATCAAAGGAACATACAGGGAAAGGGGCAGTGTCAGAAGTCAAACAAACAGGACAGGGGGGTGCCATTTGGCATCCTACAATCTGTTTCAATTTTCTCTGGTTGAATGGGTGTGAGGAATCACAGGCTTTAGTTTGCACCTAAGACAGTGGTCTTAGGTGTGAACAGAAAACCTTTCCCACGCATAGTCACTGTCCTGACCTTTTGACTCGGTCTTCCACACGTAGCACAGGCGTAGGCACAGAATGGACAGGCGAAAGTGTAGTCGAGGGACTGGCAGGGGTCGGAGTCCGGGAAGGCGTAGAAGCTGCGTCGGTGTGGATTCAGAAGGCAGAGGCGTAAACGAAGAGACAGGCTGGGGTCAGGATCCGAGAAAGCGTAAAACAGGCGAAGGTACAAAATCGAGTGGCTAAAGCGGTAGTCGGAAAAGCGGGGTCGAGGTCCAGGGGAGAAGTCGTAGTAAGGCAAAGGTGTAGTTAGTACGTAAGCTCCTGGAGAGAATCTCAATCGTGAGCAATGACCGGGGGACAGATGAGGGTTTAAGCAGAGGACTGATTGACGCGTGCACGTTTGGTACGGGGAGAGCTCGAGGGAATGCGGGAGCGCTTGCTTGCATGAGGGAGATTCGTGACAGAACCAACAGAATCAACCTGAACTCACAGAAAAACAAGAATGCCCCCGAGACACCTGCACCCCCCCCGGACCACTCTGGTATCAACACCCCCAAACCCATCCATACCAGCTAACAAGACTCAGAATCGGTGCAACCCTCCAACCTGGACCAAGAGCAGGATGGGACAAGAACCTGCACCACACTACGCACCCCTCATCCAGACCAGCAGGACAGCCAGACCACAGACAGCACCATCATGTAACCCCCCTGTTCATTCCAACAGAAAAGCCGAACTGACCCCCACCAGCATGGCGACGCTGCAGCTCTGGTCACACCAGCAGGCCCAATGGGCTCAGAGCTGGGGGACATACAGATGCAGCCATTCAAAATGCGTGGGCGATACCGCATTATTGTCCGGTACGCTGTACGCAGTCTACCGCAAGTTACCGGTAAATACCGCGAGTTACCGGTAAATACCGCTAGTTACCGTAAATTCTCCTATAATATGACAAGCAAAATAATAGTATCCGGAATTTCGGCAAGGTGGAGCTAATAAAGCTCAACCTCTCATGTTTGAGCTGTGGCCATCAAAGTCTTTAACGAAGATATTACTAATAGTATTAATAATGAATGACCTTGGACAAGCTGTAAGTGTAAACTCAAAGTATTGCCCTGATCAACATTCTTTTTTTCATTGACCGTCTTTGTAAAAGTAACACCACAGCATTTCGCAATCACGCATTTGTTTCCAATCATGCAAAGTACAGTAATTTTTGAGAATCGATTCACCATGCCTTTCACATGCTCATAAAAGAGATTGATTTAGGAACATAAACATATTACTGTATGAAACCTGTACTGTATACAGTATGTATATGTATATTTAATGTCTTAACTGTGCCCGTTTAAGTATTGAATATTCATATCTAATTTTACCACTGAAGGGAAATCTTAGTAGCTGAGCATAAAAAGAATAGGAGCATACTGCAACGCGTGTGAAGGCCATAAACGATATTAATTTTGGAACATAAGCATACAGTATATGGCTGGTCTCGGTACTTTAAAGAAAACATACACGAAACATGGTGTCATTATGACCAGAATCGGTCTTGAGATATTTTTAACTTGATTTACAGTATTTGAGAGGTATGTCTTAACACCGATACTACAGTACGTAAGTACTGCTCACGTATATGTTTCTAGGTTTATATTATGCATTTCATACGGTCAAATTACTTTTGAGCAACTAATAAGAAGCGCGAAACGGTATGCGCAGGGCGTTTTAGTTTCGTTTTACTGGGACTCTGCTTTAACAATGTCGCCGTGGATTGATTAGAGATATCAAGTACATACAAGTCATTTTTTAAATGTTGTAGTTCGTCTTGTAAAAATGTTACGAGTACATCATCTATCAACAATTACACAGGTTCCGTTTCCATATTGCGGATTTTGGTTACGTAATATTATTTTCTAAATTTCACGTTGTGAATATATGATTTGGGCAAACAGAGCCGCAAAGAAGTACACTATGGGTTGTTTTTTTTTGCAGTTTTATCTAGAACAAGCGATGCTTAAACCTTTGTCTGATTCTTGTGAAACTATCCACACGACAGTTACAGTACCTAGGAGTTGACTTCAGTGATGTCACTGATGGGATGTTTCTAAAAATCCATCCTCTGTAAAACGTCTTCTCTAGTTGTCCTGCATATGTATTCGCTAATGAAGCTGTGTGTTCTGAGCCTGGATCTCTACATTTCTGTATGAACCAGCTTAGAGGGCTAAAGACAGCTTGTGTTTAAATTGAGTGTAAGGCAATTTATGCTTCTAAAGTCATGGTCAGCATTTATTATTGTACTGTGCTGTAAACCTGTTCTGTGCCTAGTCACATTATTTTATAGCGTTTTTATAGCGTTATCAAATCCGGTGGCGCTGTGTGTTAGTTTCCTGACTCCCATGTCACATGGTCTGTGATTGAAACCTGTGAAACCGGTTTAATTCGTCACAGCCAGCACTGCGGCAGAGAGGGGGTTGTACTCGTAAAGTAGAAGCAGGCGAGATTTCCAGCGAAAGACACCTCCCCCTCCCCCCCCACCCTTATACGATTCAAATTGTATTACAGCATTGTAATTACACATTGTAATTGTATTACACATTGTACACATGCTTAAAAGAGAAGAGAGAAAACGCAAGCCTTCTTCAGGTGTGAGGGTCTTCTGCTCAGAATGAAACGCTAAAATATAATGTAGGCTCTGAATGGGTTCAGTTATGATTTGGGCTTGATTTAGGTCGCTGCCTTTCATCTAAAACCCTACTTGAATCCTTCTAAACTAAAAATCAGTGTTAGTGAGTTCTAAATAAAGAGGTATCCAGGTAACAGTGAAACGGGCGGACAGTCTGGGGAGATCGCCCGTTTTCCATGTAAATAGTTCCCTGGTTCCGCACCCCTTGGTGTTTCTCTCGCTCTCTCTCGGGTCACCTGATCATTAGCTCGAAAGATTTCAGTGCTTTGTGTATATTCTAATGGTAGTGGGGGCAGGTTGTGTGGGAACAGGTTTGGTTGAAATTGCATTGGAGATCTATATTCTTCACACCTGAAACATTTTCTCTGAATGCATTTTCTTCGCAGTTTAACCGATCTTGTTACAGCATGTTACAGTTTACTATTATTAACCATATTAATTTTAAGTGCTTAATGCCATTTTTTGACCAGGCACGAATATTCTTAAGTCCATATCTTCGCAAGGGAATCAGTGCGAATTGCAATACTAATTAAATTAAAACTACTAACTACTAACTAATACTAGCTAATTAAAACAAACCAGAAACGTGTTGTTCTGTCTAATGACATTACAAGTGGAAAGATTACAGATTTTAATCGTCTTTAATTTTGTTACGTTATACATTTTAGAAACGTTTCATCCATACAAACACCACAAAACTATTTTCGATTGTATTTCTGAATAGTATGTTACACTTAGTTCACTGTTTTAAATACATCTAATTAAGAAAGTTAGGTGTTAGCATAAACTATTAGCAATCAATAATATTAAATTTAGCACTGTAATAATCTGTTGCACTTTCCCCCGCATCTTGTAAAAATATATTTTCATTGTTCAAATATACATTAAGTCTGACTATCATATAATAAGTTAAATACAAAACTAAAGAAAAAATAGGGTTAAATATAATTCAAAATATTTTGCTAACAATGTTAACTGTTTATGAATAATAAAATGTATTCCTGTGTGTGGGGTTTACATGTTCTCTCTGGGTTACATGGTTTTTCTCCATATGTGTGATATGACTCCCTCTCGCACTCCAAAACATACTGGTAAGTTAATTGGTTTATGGGAAAACTGGCCCTGGTGTGTGTGTGTTTGTGTCTGTCTGTCCTGTGATGGACTGGCGCTATGTCCAGGGTGTATTCTGCCTTGTGTCCGTTGCTTACTGGGATAGGCTCCAAATCCTCTGTACTGGATAAAGAGATTAGAAATGGATGGAAGTAAAAGCACTGTGTGGATGGAACTATACACAGTGTTAGAAACCCACTATGAAATGGCAGCATCTCACTGAGAATAAAATATCTTATAGTGCTGGCTTAAGGAAACAGCCTTTCCACCTCTCTTGCACATCAGTATCCATACCTAGTTATTTAAACAAATTGCCTCTAATTATAAACATCTTAATATGCTGGCTCTGTGGATCCGCATCAGCTATGTTTGCCCATTCCTTCAATTCATGTGCATCCAACACACAGTTCAATGCCAGCAACTACACATAATCTAAAATACAATCCTTATTTCAGTATCTATGTAAACATAGAGTCTGTTAACTTCATCATCTTCATCAAAAGTATGCCTAACCCCATTAGGAAGTGTTCTTGTTATAAGTGTATTGCTCAGCTTTCCCCAAATTATCTTCTTCTTGCCAACATCTCTAGTCTTTTATCCTGCAATAACTCAGCCAACACTTAAATCTCCAAAAGCTGCTGGTGTTAATTTCTTTAAATCACAAATATCATGTGTAAATACTGGCCATGTAATACTCTGCATTGTGGAATAATAGTTTATTTTAAAGGGAACTAGAGACACTAAGAACTAGAGAAATCAAGAAAGGCTTTTTTTCTAGAATTAATAAATGCACATCCTGTTCACTGGGGAAATTAAATCCACACTGAGCAATCTTCAATATGTTCAGAATATGACAGCAAGAATCCTATCAGGGATGCATTATACCTGTTTTCAAGTCCTTGCACTGGTTACCTATCAGATTTCGAGTCAACTTCAAAATCCTTATCCTCCTTATATACTGTCCTACAACTGTTATTATTGATCACCGAATCATTGTACTTGACATGACTTCATTCAGCCTTTCCTGAACGTCTATGACAGGCAGAGAGAGTGCTGTTTCTGGTGCGATCTTTTGCAGCTGACATTTCACTGTTTTAAACGAACAAGAAATTAGATTGCTCATAAATCAGTTATTCTATATAAACACAGCGTAATTGCCCTCTGAAAATCCTCTTTTTCTTGTTCGTTTTAGAGACCTTGATCGAAACTGATTTTAGATGTCAGAAAGGATTTATTTTCTCTGTATTTCCTACATTGCTTTGTCAAGATTTTAACTTTATATCTAACTGTATATCTAGGCTCAGATTTCAACTATAAATCGTACAGTAATTAATAGCAGTAAATACTGATGTTTTGCGCCCTCTTACCACAAAAATATATGTTTTGTAGTTGGGATTAACTTTATTTCCTACGCGTAGCTACTCCGATTCGGACACCGAACAGTTAAAGATGGCGGCAAATCAGACACCCAGAGAGGGGGGGGGGGGGGCGTCTTCTCGCCTCTATAACTAAAATGCCAAATAGGAGTGGCTTAAGCGACATACACAGTCGTGTAACTGACAGTTTGAGGTAGCCTATCGTGTAAATTTCGCTTTGTTGCTGATAGGTTAAGCTTTCGAAACTCTGCCCCAAAGTCATGTGACTGATTTTTCGCCCTGTTTTGTTGGTTAAACACAATGATCACAAGCTCCACCATGGTAACTGGGATGTATAGTTTTTAATTCCGTTTGAATTCTAACTGTACGTACTGTCTTCATATTTGGCCAGGGCTTTAAAGAGAAGGCGCGCCAAAAAATTTTGGTGCCGTCATCTCCGCTTTAAAGGTACCCCCGTGCTGGAAGAATTTGACCTTGGAACGTTTGCCCAGCGTAGTTATAGTGGACATAAAAACAAGAGTTCGCTGGCATTATATCCTAGAAGACACAGACAGGCGCCAGACCGGTAAATGCTTGATGAACTAGGGATTGGACAGTTTCCAAGTGCTTGTACAATTGATGGAAATGTTCAAATAAATGTGCAAAAGAAATAAACAAAATAATCATTTATTTCTTTATCATATTGGCTAGCTAATGTCTTCTCCTTGCTAGTTAGTGGCTGTGTTTCTGCGTTGGGTAGCAACGGGTGACTGTTCTCAGGCGGAAGATTTTCGTGGTAATTTAATTTTTAAAAATTAAAATTCATTCTATACAGCAATCACATATTTGGGTACCGTTTCATAAAACTTTCATGCTTAAAATGTTTAGGGAGAAATGGAAGACTGGTGTGTATTTTTTTCTTTAAACTATCAAGACCAGCCATACACAGTAACGTTTATGTTCCTAAATTAATATCGTTTATGACCTTCAGATGCGTTATGCTCCTCTTCTTTTTATGCTCAGCTACTACAGACCAGTTGCACTGACTTCTCACATCATGAAGACACTGGAGAGGCTGGTCTTATCCCACCTGAGACCCCTGGTCAGCTCATCACTGGACACCCTACAGTTTGCCTACCAGCCCAGTGTTGGTGTGGAGGATGCGATCATCTACATGCTGCAAAGGGCCTACTCACACCTGGACAGGGCTGGCAACACTGTAAGGATCATGTTTTTCGACTTCTCCAGTGCCTTCAATACCATCCAGCCCTTACTGCTAAGGAGGAAGCTGGAGGAGATGCAAGTCGATGCCTCCATGACCTCGTGGATCACAGACTACCTGACGGGCAGACCACAGTCTGTGAGACTTCAGAACTGTGTGTCTGAACTGGTAGTGAGTAACACAGGTGCACCTCAAGGGACAGTTCTTTCTCCATTCCTCTTCACCCTCTATACTTCGGACTTTAAGTACAACTCAAAGTCATGCCACCTGCAAAAGTTCTCAGATGACTCTGCAATTGTTGGATGTATCAAGGGTGAGCAGGAGGAGGAGTACAGAGGACTGGTCAGCAGCTTTGTGGAGTGGTGTGGGGTGAACCACTTGGAACTGAATGTTACAAAGACAAAGGAACTGGTGGTAGATTTCAGGAGGAAAAAGGTCAAACCTACTCCTGTCTACATCCATGGGAGTGGCGTGGAGATGGTGGACTCGTACAAGTACCTGGGAGTGCACATCGACGATAGACTGGAATGGTCTAAGAACATCGAGGCCATCTATAAGAACGGACAGAGCCGACTTTACTTCTTGAGGAGGCTCAGGTCCTTCAATGTGTGTAGTAAGATGCTACACATGTTTTATCAGTCGGTGGTAGCGAGTGCCATTTTCTACGCAGTGGTGTGCTGGGGCTCTGGGATTATAGCAGTAGATTCCAAAAGGCTGAACAAGCTCATCAGGAGAGCAAGCTCTGTCATTGGGTCTGACCTGGACCCCTTGGAGGTAGTGGCTGAGAGGAGAATGATGTCCAAACTAGAGGCCATCATGGACAACCTCTCCCATCCCCTCTATGACAGGCTTGCAGGAATGAAGAGCACGTTCAGCAATAGACTGATCCATCCACGGTGCGACAGGGAGCGCTACAGGAGGTCATTCTTGCCGTCTGCCATAAGACTGTACAACGCATCCACCTTGCGTCTTGGCAGAGGCAACAGCGACAGTGACCTGTTTCTGGACTAAACACATATACACATCTACTGCTACATCTGTTCTCCTTCTTTTTCTTTTTCTTTTTCCCGTTTACAACCACTTTTGTGCAATATATGCCAGGGACCTGTGCAATACATTTATATTTATATTTATATCTATGGCTACATCTATATTTATATTCATACGTGTGATACGATTTTCTGTGTACTGTTCTGTTCTAGTTTCCTCTTGTGTGTCCGGACTGTGAGTAACTCTTGTATTGTATGTATTGTACTATTATTATATAATTCGTTACACTGTGGCTGTGTTGTGTGTGTTAAGCTGCTGTTGCACTGCAATTTCCCTCACGGGATCAATAAAGTATCTATCTATCTAAAATTTCCCTTTAGTGGTAAAATTCCATATAAATATTCAAAACTAAGCGGATTGAAACGTGCACAGTAAAAACATTAAATGATTAAATCTTTTCACTACCAACCAATGCACCACGAGTGCCCCTGTCGGTCATTTTGGCCACCCAATCACTTACCGCGGTGCCCTACCGTGCCCTGCGGGTTGGTTACTGAACCGCGGGTTTTTAACGCTCATTTTGAATGGCTGCATCTGTATTTCACTTCAGCCTTTCACTCTTGCTTCCTTCCAATGAGGACGGAGCTGCAGGAGAAAGGGCGCTATAGAGGATCGCCGTGGAGAGCTACTGCTGTGCTTTGACATCTGAGCTCTGTGGAAAACGATCTCAATACAATTCTGAAAAACACGACTCCCCGAACGCCAGCCGAACAAGTCTCCACAGCCGAAGCGCTGTGTCTCTTTTCAGCTGGCGATAAACCTTTCCTCGATCCTTTGCGGACTTGTAAAACTGTTCCTGATCAGAATAAAAAACGCTCACGCTAATACACAAGCACCCGTGTCTCGCCAAAGCTGACAAATAAACAGACGGACAAGCCGCACTGCACGTGTGAACAGGGGAATGAGCGAGCGAGCGGGGATAGGGCGCCTCCTGGGCTTAAAAGCTTACAGCACCTGGTATTCCCAGGCAGTCTCCCATCCAAGTACTAACCAGGCCCATCCCTGTTTAGCTTCCGAGAGCAGACGAGATCAGGCGTGCACAAGGGGGTGTGGCCGTAAGCGAAAGCAAGGCTCGCTGGCACCCTTCTTATTGAGAGGACAGCTCCGTCACCTCTTTTACGACGCTGCTTTTTTTCCCTTGCGTTTTTCTCTTCTTCCCACGTTCTCTCTCTTCACTGCCTTCGTCCCCGCTCTATTTCACTTTAGCCTTTCACTCTTGCATCCTTCCAATGAATACGGAGCTGCGGGAGAAAGGGCGCTATAGAGGATCGCTGTGGAGAGCTGCTGCTGTGTTTTGACATCTGAGCTCTGTGGAAAACGATCTCAATACAATTCTGAAAAACGCGACTCCCCGAACGCCAGCCGAACAAGTCTCCACAGCCGAAGCGCTGTGTCTCTTTTCAGCTGGCGATAAACCTTTCCTCGATCCTTTGCGGACTTGTAAAACTGTTCCTGATCAGAACAAAAAACGCTCACGCTAATACACAAGCACCCGTGTCTCCCCAAAGCTGACAAATAAACAGACGGACAAGCCGCACTGCACGTGTGAACAGGGGAATGAGCGAGCGAGCGGGGATTGGGCGCCTCCTGCGCTTAAAAGCTTACAGCACCTGGTATTCCCAGGCGGTCTCCCATCCAAGTACGAACCAGGCCCATCCCTGTTTAGGTGGGTAGTTGCGTCAGCATGCGTAGGCTGCAAAGGAACAAGTAATAGGTTTATTCCATGCTGAAAAAAAGAAGAAAGAGAACAAAACGTTTCGGCCGTGGAGCCTTCTTCAGGTGTGCCTGTTTAGCTTCCAAGATCAGACGAGATCAGGCGTGCTCAAGGGGGTGTGGCCGTAAGCGAGAGCAATGTTCGCTGGCACCCTTCTTATAGAGAGGACAGCTCCGTCACCTCTTTTACGACGCTTTTTTTTTCCCTTGCGTTTTTCTCTTCTTCCCACGTTCTCTCTCTTCACTGCCTTCGTCCCCGCTCTATTTCACTTCAGCCTTTCACTCTTGCTTCCTTCCAATGAGGACAGAGCTGCGGGAGAAAGGGTGCTATAGAGGATCGCTGTGGAGAGCTGCTGCTGTGCTTTGACATCTGAGCTCTGTGGAAAACGATCTCAATACAATTCTGAAAATCGCGACTCCCCGAACGCCAGCCGAACAAGTCTTGAAGTGGAAAGAAATATATTGGGGCTTTTAGATAATATATTTCAAGGATGTAATTGCTGTGCTACAGTACGTGCAGAATTTTAGAAAACAGTGCGTCAACAAATTACACTGTTTAGGTTACTTTAGAAGACAATGTACCAAAACAATATATGCTGTCTGGGTCGTTAGAATTAGCTGAAAGTAACTGATAAGCTTTGAATAACATATCTAGTGCTTCTTCTTTCGCTTTTTGATGTAATCTGTTTTCTCTTAGGGAAAGTGGAAGTTTTAGAAGGGACAAAGCGCTGAGCTTTTTTACAGCGCAACGTCTTATGAAAACCCTGTACTGCTTGTAACAAATTGAGTCTCTGGTTGCTCCCAATCTTGAAATAAAGACCTTACTCAGGTGAGAACTCTCTCTTGTGGCTTCCTTGATAGTTATATTTCCATGACACCGGTTTTAATGTCTGTAGATTGTATCTTATTTTTATTTTTTGTTTTGTTTCATGTTCATATTATGTGTTTTCACCCAGTTGACTCCAGTTAATAACAGTTCACCCAGTTAATAGCCACTTTTTATTCGTGAAAAACGGGTGATCTTTCTATCTCGTGATCAGCTTAGTATCTTTCTGTAAGTTTTTTTCTTCTTAATTAAACGTTTAAAATACATGAATTTCATAACAACAACACACGTTTCGAACAGAAAAAAATAATATTCTGTTCTCTTCCTGGTATGTATAACAGATCAGCAGGTCTTATTTTCCCAATTGCTTTTTTCCACTGTATTTATCATATTGGCTAGCCAATGTCCTCTCTTAGCTAGGTAATGTTACTTGTGGATGTGCTTCTGCGTTGCGTAGAAGCACATGTATCCATAGAAAGTGTATTATACTACTATTTGAGCTACAGTACATAAAAATAATTATATCGTTATTAATTTCTTTAGGTACGTGATTCCATATTATATTCCCTATTAATCAAATTCTCAAAGTATGCTTTTGTTTACTCCGATAACGAGCACATTCACAGAAAATGTTAATATCTTATGACTTTTCACAAAGTATATAAACTTAAGATGGTCAGAAGGAGCATGTAAAAACGTTTCCGAAACGTGGTAAAATCTTACTACATGTAAGACTTTGATGCTTAAAATGTTTAGGAAGAAAGTGGAATACTGGTGTGTATTTTTTCTTTAAACTACCAATTCTAGCCATATACAGTTTACACTATATGTTTATGTTCCTAAATTAATATAGTTTATGGTGGTGTATCGTGGTTGTAGAGGTTTGATGGGTTTACTGAGACAATTATTAATTGTAGCAGTAATCACGAGGTTGTTCGTTGTGGCTTTTAGAAAATCAATCGTCAGAACAACTAACAACGCACACACGGGTTCAATACACGAGATACATTTATTCATATAAATTGTGCACCAAACATATACTAGTCTGCCTGGATACGAGCGGCAGACCTTACTGTGAGGGTTATCAATATACAAGATATATAATCTCGAAGAGATGCCAACACAAAGAGATACACAACAGAGAATATATGTCAATATATATCGTTCGGTTACCAAATCGCTAATCAGTGTTATTACCCACTGTTACTCTAAACTCAGAAGTAAATACATTACTCATGAATTAAATTGATAACAACTTGTGTTGAGGTACAATTGAATTCTCGAGACACAATGTAGAACATGGGGTTTACTTATCCACTGTGTATGGATTTGGAATCTCCCGGCACGAACACCAAACCAGCTGACAGGCTCTGTTGCAGCCTCTGTTCCAGCGGTTGTCCAATGGGCGTTGTCCCGGCGTCCTCTGGCTACCGGCCAACCAGTTGAGGTACAGCTCGGAGTAGGATGGGTAGAGGAATCTGACTGCGGCGCGCAGGGCAGTCGTTGCTCCGAGGTGATCTACCAGCAGTCCAGCTGGCTAGTAGAAAGTCTCTATGCACAGAGTGTGACCGCGAGTCCTCACAAATCACTCTTTTGCTTGGGAAGAAGCTGGTTCGTTCCCGGTCCAGTGCTGCTTCTGAATAAGCTATTCAGGTTGTCGACGAGGTTCCAACTGTAGGCTGCCGTTGATCAAGCGGAGCATTCACGTTGGTAGAATTCTGAGTACGTACAGGATCCTCGGCCTTGCGCTTAGAACAAAGTCCAAGTCCCTTTGCAGACAACAGCAGTTGTCACATGATTGTCTCTGAGGATGCGCGAAAATGGCCAAGGAGAGCCCCGATCTGAACTTGCGCTCCCTTTTTGACCAAGACACAGATGTGTGCTGATTGGTTGAGAGTTTGGCGGGCATTGGAGACCCACATGGTATTACCACGCCCTGCCAGTCCCTGATTGGTTGATCAAGGTGAGATATGAGTCACTTACTCTTGACACTTAGGAATGTAGTCCAAATGTCCATTTGGCACTCCCTAGACAGATAGGCGCCAATGGATGACCATTGATCATGATAGCCAGGCTAAGCTAAGTGCATCCCCATCTGGGAGCTGTCCATTATCAAAAGAAAACATCTTAAATCAACCTGCATGAATACTTTCTCTGTGGCTGCACCACAGAGAAGGAGGGTGAGATGGGACCTCATTTAGGACAGCATACCACCACTTAATTCTGTCTTAATAACAAGCATTGCCGCTACAACGGCATCTCTCCTGTCAAACTTCCTCCTGACGTGTTTGACAGGATCTGGGCCGTGGTGAACAGTGGGAAAGACGCCCTGTGGAGAGTGAGGAACATGGGGCTGTTCAAAGGCATCGAGGTCCCAGTCAAGGCAGCAGGTAGCCTGGCCCTGTTCATCACCCGAGAGAACTATTACCTCAGAGATCTGTGGAGAGAAAGGAGGGAGGAAGCAGAAAATCTGTGGGAAATAGAGAGCATAGGTCAATATCTCAAGAAACTGTGAAAAACATTATCATGTTTAAGTAAAGAATGTGATTTACACCAGAAAAATAGAAATTGTTGCTATGTAACTGGTACCATGTCAAAATGTAATGAGATGTGATCATATATACTGTTTTAAGTATGTATATTAATGTAAAGCTTTCTAATTTGTGATGTCCTGTATTTTTTTGTGAAAAGAAAATAAAGTTCTTAAAAAATCGATTCACCCAGGGCGAGGCTCGGCCATTGCACTCCGGCTGTGCTGACCCCTGCGAATTCCCCAAATGTGGGAATCTCGACTGCATAATTTCTGGTAGTGGGGGACTGCGTTCGCGCTCTCCCCTGATGTGCTTGGTCCAATATCAGATACGGAAGAGTTACGACACCACGTGCTGCGATAGGATCCCAGTTCGAAAGGAATCGATGCCACTGCTGGTTCCCGGTTTCTTTTAGTTAGAGGTCCGGAGAAGCATTTCAAGCTGGTTACACTACTCCTTCCGGACATTCATTCCCTTTTCAAAGTCAGTCGTTTTGCTGTAGTCTGCATTATTAAGGCCAATTTATTTGGTCATGGGGGCCTCGGTACTGTATGCTAATTCTCAAGACAGTTTCACCCGTTTTCTGATTGCTAGGTTCTGTACCAGTGCAGACATGTCAAACAGTGAATGGCTGTACCTCTATTGTATCTGTGCTCAAAGAATGAAATCAGTAATAAATGAATATATGTATAGTTATACGAAAAACAAGTGGTTTATCGACTCATCTTCATTTGCAGATTTAGAGGCAGCTTCGATATTCATTTTACAAACGTTTTTTTTTTTTTATATGGGTCACACACATGCCATAGCAACAAAACATCTCTAGAGATGAGGCTATAGATCACCTTTCCATCCTCCAGGTTTTCCTCCCAAAGCCTACGGCACCAACGGCGACCCCTGCTGGCCGAGAGAGCAAAAGCTTGCAGCACCTGGTATTCCCAGGAAATCTCCCATCCAAGTACTAACCAGGCCCAACCCTGCTTAGCTTCCAAGATCAGATGAGATCATGCACATTCAGGGTGGTGTGGCCACAAACGAAAGCCTTGGCGCATTACTCGCTACTTGAAGCTGTGTGTGGCTGGGGCTCTGTGCCCCCCGAGCGGGACTGAAGGATCGTTCGTGTGCAACTCTTTGGAAAGGAGCCTCTTTCCAAATCGCATTGCGTACCTGGATGTTGGCGAATGTGCTCCCTTGTGTTGGCTTGTCCCGCACTGGAGGAGAACAAACAAACTGCACGGAGGAGCACAAGGCAAGTCTTCACAAGACAAAAACCTCCAGTGCACAGCACTCTGAAAACATTTTTGGGCTGTCGTGGGTTTATTTCAGCACATAAAGCACACCAGTCCAACACGTCGGCCGGGCGCGCGGCGCCTCCGCCCTCTTGTGGCCTTGCGGCGTCAGAGCAAGAGGCTCCTTCTCGCTGCCTTTCCGCTGTGTTGCAGAGCCCCGAGAGGGAACCTGGAGCGCACACTTTGTGGGGGGCGCTCTGCCCCCGGTCTCTTGCGCGAGTACTAAATCTCACGGCGCCAGCCAGCGGCAAGGAGACAACTACAATATCGCGGGACAGGGGGGCCTCGTCATTGATTGTTACATATGAGACGGGGATTAGGAGGAGACCCCGACTGATTGGTAAAGGGGAACACTAACACCAGAGAGACACCCCCGGAGTCTCTTTTTGAGAGACGCCCTGGGATTTCTTAATGGCCAAGGAGGGTCGGGACTTCGGTTTTACGCCTCCCCCGAAGGACGGCGCCTGTTTGTGCAGCTGCCTACTGGTCCCAGTCACACCTCTTGTAGGAGCAGCAGCAACCTGAGCTTTTCCGGGGGGAATCTCCCATCCGGGTGCCGGCTAGGCTCACACCTGCTGGGCTGCCGTGGGTGAGCCCAGTCGAGAGTCGCAGGGTGAGATCTAGTCACCGGGGAGAAACGATACAAGCGAAGGATTACTCGACTCCCAGCACTTGAAAAGACCGACAAATGACTCGTTCCCACCGGAGCTGAATGTACCTGCATGTGTGGTGTCGTCTTCTTCCCCCGCCCCGCTGTGTTTGCTGTATTGTCTTTGAAGCCGGCCCCCGAGACGAGACGGGCTGTTCCTGTGCCCCAATTAACACTTTACAGGTGCCATTCCCCGGCATTGTGGCCATTGTCGGTGGTCACACGGGATAAGATAAGGTGGAGGAGAGCGGGGCATGCCCAGCGCCAGACATTCGAGGAGGGGACTGTGCGAGGTGAGGTGAGGTGCGACATGCCGGAGCCCTGACGCTGCTAATGCGGAGCACTTGTTGAACTGGCATTGAAAGGACGTGTGCGCACGGAGAGAGCCTTCCCTGCGGCGGAGCGTGGAAACTTTCTCCCCGCGCTGCAGGAGTTGTGTGCGCTGCAGTGGTGCCGAGAGAACAGCACAGAAGGCAGCAGGCTCTGGAGAGCAGGTAAGAGACGGAGCCTTGTGGGCAGGCGAGCAGGCCCAATTTTTGGAAATTGCTGAAAAGGCTCCGATGTTTGTTCGGTGCGTGGCAGGCGCACGACGCGAGCTTGCGTAGCGATCTGCCGGTCTGGTGTTATGCAAATGAGGCCGAATTGCATCCCGGGACATGCTGCGAATGCGCATTGGCGACTGTAGATGTGTAGGAAACGGCGCGCTCGTTTTCTCGTTTTGCCTACCCTTTTGAGTGTTAGTGTGGCGTGTGAGTGTGCGAAAGAGTGGGCCCAGATGGAGGCAGTGGCGTGCGGGGCGAGGAGCTGGGCTAGGCTGCGCGCTTTGTGCTGTGGGTGTGGGCCGCTTGCAGGGCCTTATACAACTTATACTTACCTGGCAGGGGTGATACCTTGATCATCCTGTAGGTGGAGTAGTTGGATTGTTTTCTTGTTTTGTGGAAGCAGTGTTTGTTTTGCAGTTTACGAAATGGCAACTTTTGGATCCCGCAAGAATGCTGTGCGTTTTGAGCTTTTGGATGACCTCTTCATGGATCGCATGCAGTTTAGCAGAAAAGTGTTGCAGAAGGAACTTGGCTTTGAACCTCAGCACTTGGATTTCATCTTCGCTCTCCCAGGTCAGAAAGCATTTGAGGTTGTATTTGCTACCTATCCTCTGTTTGAATGTGTGGATGTGTTTGAGGCAAAAAGAGGGAAAGTTCCTGCCCTTGAGAAGATCAACTTGCAGCCTCTGACACAGAGAGAGAGGAAAACGGTGCATGTTGTTATGTTCTCGGAACTGGCAAAGACGGAGGACATTCACACCTGGCTTAACCAGTACTGCACCGTCCACCATGGAACTGAGGTTAGAGATGTTGACGGTATAAAAACAGGAGCAAGAAAATTCGAGGTTCGCTTGCTACCGGGCAATGTAAATGGAGGCATAAGGCACCAGCCCTCTACAATCCGGCTGGGCACCTGCAATGGCTATGTTTTTTATGTGGGACAACCAAAGGTGTGTCGGCGCTGTGGTGCTGTGGGACACCTGGCATTGTCCTGCACTTTGAAATAATGCAAGACCTGTGGCAAACAGGGACATTTAGCCTCTGACTGTTCAATGCTGCCAAAGTGCAATTTATGTGGCTCGGAAGGACACGTTTTTAAGAACTGCCCTCACGCCTACGCCAATAAACTCAAAATGAGAAAGGATGAGGCAGTGCTTGTTTCAGCCAAACCGGCCCGAAAAGCCAAAGCAAATAACAAGTCAAACAAAGAACCCTTGTTGGACAAAGGCGCTCAGCCTCCAGCCAGGATCAGTCCTGCTGTGGCTCCGGGGCCGGTGGAAGAGAAATCCACTACGCCCCCACAACCGCAGACTGCACCAGAAAAGCACGAGGGTTTGAAAACCCCCTGAGAACAGCGAGGACCCCTCCCCCACTCCTGCTCCTCAGAACGAGGGCCAGTGTGGTGTCCCCCGGTGGAGTGGGTCCAGCGAGGATACCCAGGATTCAGCGGAGCTGCTTTTCTCAGACTCTGCAAGTCCTACAGATGCCCTCCTCTCCTCCATCCAGTCCATCACGGAGGATCTGCAGCAGATGGTGGGTGAGGGGGAAGAGGAGACTGGTGCATCGGCTGCACCCCTTTCCCCTTAGTGCTCCCAGGAGCTGGACTTGAGGAAAAGGAAAAATGACTCTGTTTTCTCCCCGAGCGAGGACGAGCATGGCGATGGGGACAACTGGAACCCCTCCACCCCTCTCTCTACCCCATTCCTTGAAATGGACTCCGTGAACACTTTTACTGCTGCCACCCTGATGAAGGCTCATTCAGAGGATGGCTGGCAGGAAATTGGTAAGAAGAAAAAGAAGAAGGTAACAGGTGAGACAGAAGAGAAATGTGTTTTGTAAAGACTGGTTCCACTTTCTTATGTAATATGGCTCTAAACATAATTTCTCTTAACACCAGAGGTATCAATGACAGAGTTAAATGCCAGTCTGTCTTGGATTACCTCCAGCAGAGAGAGGGAGATGTGTTGATGTTGCAGGAGTGTGCTTTAGCCTATCAAGAGAGGTATAAAAGCTTTGAAGATATGTTGGATAAAGGGCCTTCTGTTTGGTCAGGGGACAATAACAGAGCCTCTGGCGTGGCGATTCTTTTCAAAGGATGGGCATTCAAATTGAAAAGTATTCAGAGGGTCATAGATGGCAGGTTGCTGTGTGTGGATGTGGAATGGGGGACCGTTAACCTGCGGCTAATCAATGTGTATTGTCCTACTGACGTGGGAGGAAGGGTGGAGCTACTCAAAGCACTCTCTCCACTATTGTTATGTAGCACAGACGTGATAGTGGGAGGGGATTTTAATTGTATCTTAGAGCACACAGACAGGCAGTCTAGCTCTCCGATAAAATTGGATTCCAGCTCATTGGCCCTGCAAAACTTAGTTCAAGACTTTAAACTCTCAGACACATATAGATGTATATATCCCACAACAGCAGGATATATATGGTCAGGGAGGAATAGCAGCTCCAGAATTGACTATTGCTTTGTCTCAGAGAGAGTGAAAGTTGTTGGGGTCACTCTTCAGCCTGTCTTCTTCTCAGATCATCAGGCTTTAGGGTGTAGAGTGGAACTCCAGGGCGGGACTGTCTTTGGCCCAGGCCTCTGGAAACTTAACACAAAGCTGCTAGAGAACGAGGGGGTAGTATCCCGCTACAAGGAGAAACTATCACAGTGGCTGTCCTTGCAGTGTCTGTACGGGTCAGTAGGAGAGTGGTGGGAGGAGGTGAAGGTGAGGACAAAGGCCTTTTTCATGGCTGAGGGAAGGAAGGCTGCTGCCAGACGGAGAGGAGTGCTAGCCAGGAAACAGAGGCAGCTGCAGCGTCTCTACACGATGCTGCACAGTGGCTTCGATGTGCTCGAGGATATCAACCTTTTAAAAAAGGACATCCGGAGCATAGCCGAAAAAAGTAGTCGAGGAGTGCTGTTAAGAAGCTGAGTGCATTTCTTGGAAGAAAATGAGAAGTGTACTCGCTTCTTTTTCAGGAAAGTGGTATTCTCCAAGTCTGTCATGGAAAGTGTAGTTGATGAGGAGGGACGAGAGAGAACAGAGCCGAGTGCTATCCTCTCCTGCACCGAGGCCTTCTACTCAAGACTGTACAGCTCTACAGAGGTAAAGGATGAAGAAATTCATTTTTTTACCTCAAAGCTTGAAAACGTTTTTGAGTGAAGAAGATAGGGAAGTACTTGAGAGGGATTTGACAGTAGAAGAGCTGAGACAGGCTATGGAGAGCTTACAGTAGGGGAAAACTCCGGGTGCTGACGGGCTCCCTAAAGAATTTTATTGCACCTTTTGGGATCTGCTTCAGGATCCGCTACTGCTCCTATTTGAGGAAAGCTATAAGACAGAATTGCTGCCTGACTCCTTAAGAGAAGGCACTATCTCTCTCTTGTTTATGAAAGGAGCAAATAATGACATAAAGAACTGGAGACCCCTCAGCCTGTTAGGCGTGGACACTAAGATCCTGTCCAAAGCCCTTTTCTTGCGCCTACAAAATGTAGTGGCCTCACTAGTAGGGAGAGAACAGACTTGTGGGATAGCAGGACGCCTGATGAGCGACAACCTGGCCTTGTTGAGGGATGTCTGTCTGTACTCAGAGGATCGCTCCCTCCCTCTGTGCATTTTAGGTGTAGACCTAGAAAAGGCCTTTGACTGCCTCAACCGGCAGTACTTAACATCAGTACTTGAGCACATGAAGTTTGGCCCCATCATGAGAAAGTGGATTAACCTGCTGTACACAGGTAGCAACAGCAGAGTAATGGTTAATGGCAATAGATCACACCCCTTTGAAGTCTGTTCAGGGGTGAGGCAGGGCTGCCCATTATCCTCCTTTTTATTTGTTTTGGCTATGGAGCCCTTAGCCTGTGCCTTGCGCCAGGATAAGGCCATTAATGGGATACCAGTGCCTGGAAGTGGGGGAGGAGAGGTAAAGATTTCTCTATACATGGATGACGTCACCCTGCTCCTCTCTGACAATGCCTCAATTAGCAGAGCTCTGCAGTGCTGTAATCGGTTCTCTTTGGCTTCCTCTGCAAAAATTAATAAATTGAAGAGTGAGACTTTTTATCAGAACTGGAGGGAGCCAAAAGAAGGACATGATCTCAGGCTGCAAGAGAAGAGAATTAATGTCCTGGGGTTGTATTTTGGAGAAGAGATGGGAACAGTAAATTGGCAGAACAAATTGCCAATCTTAAACAAAAAACTGATGCAATGGAAGGACCGAGACCTCACCATGACAGGGAAGGTACTGGTCATCAAAGCCGAGCTCTTGCCTGTCTTTAATAAGTGAATATATGTCTAGTTATACGAAAAACAAGTGGTTTATTGACTGATCTTCATTTGCAGATTTAGAGGCAGCTTCGATATTCGTTTTACAAACAGGGTTTTTTATATGAGTCACACACATGCAATAGCAACAAAACATCTCTAGAGATGAGGCAATTGATCACTTTTCTTGGAAGTTCAGGTGGGTAGCTGCGTCAGCATGCGTAGGCTGCAAAGGAACAAGTAATAGGTTTATTCCATGCTGAAAAAAAGAAGAAAGAGAACACAACGTTTCGGCCGTGGAGCCTTTTCTTGGAAGTGTTAAATGTCCATACTCCAGGTTTTCCTCCCAAAGCCTCCCTAAGCCAACGGCGACCCCTTCTGGCCGAGAGAGCAAAAGCTTAAAGCACCTGGTATTCCCAGGCGGTCTCCCATCCAAGTACTAACCAGGCCCAAACGCTGCTTAGCTTCCAAAATCAGACGAGATCGGGCATGTTCAGTGGTGTGGCCATAAGCGAAAGCAGTGGCTCCTGACTCACTCCTTGAAGCTGTGTGGAGGGGGCTCCGTGTCCCCTAAGCAGGACTGAAGGATCGTTCATTTGCAATTCTTTGGAAAGGAGCTTCTTTCTAAATCAATGCGTGCCTGGATTTTTGCAAATGTGCTCCCTTGTGTTGGCTTGTCCCGAGCCGCATAAGGACAAACATGTATCAGCTTGTTCCCTTCTCCCACCCTCTCTGTGTACAGTAGAGCCACCTGTTCTGACTGGAGGAGCTCATCAAGCTATGTCTGGAGAGAAGCCAGGGTATCAGCTTAATCCACACCCCCACCACTCTCTGTGTACAGTGGAGCCTACTGTCCTGACTGGAGGAGCTCATCCAACTGTGTCTGGAGAGAAGCCAGGGTATCAGCTTGTTCCCCCCTCCAACCCCTCTCTGTGTACAGTAGAGCCACCTGTCCTAATTGGAGGAGCTTGTAGGCATCCTCTCACGAGCAGTCAGTCACAAAATGATTCTTTGATGGTTATTAAAAGACCGACCCAGAGGAATAACTCAGCAACGCACACACACATGGATACTAATACACGAGAATACATTTATTATTACATAAAATGTGCATATCAACATAACAGATCTTATAGTGAGGGTTAGCAAAATACAAAAGGTATATATTCAATCACGAAGAGTTACAAACCAAGAGGGACATACATTCCGTATATCATTAATTTAGACCGTTTTGTAAATGAACTTTGTCACAACTTGTACATTAGATACTCAAAAGCAAGTACATGACTCATAGGAATTAAGTTGATATCAACTGGCGTTGAGGTAACAATTGAATTCTCGAGCTGTAATGCAATTTCTGCTGTGGTGCGCTGCTGATGCTCTCTGAAGACCGGCTAGTTAGTGTTGGCTGAAACTAGCAGAGTTTGCACACAGAAGTCACAATCTTTAGACAGGAAGAAGACCGGTTCGTTCCCGATGTAGCGCGAGTCCTGAATACTGATATTCAGCTGTCCACAGTTCCAACCGTAGTTCACTCGTTGATCAGGTGAGCGTTCGCGGTGGGTTTACGAGGCTTGCTGCTGGGCTAACCTCGGGTGGATCCTTTGGTTACACGCTGGCAACCTCCGTTCTCGACTCTTAGAACAAGGGAAAGTCCTGGCACTGGGACACACTGGCCATTACGTGACTGTCTGAACCGAGTCTGAGGATGTCCAGGAGGAGCTGGAGTTGTACCTGGAGGAACTACGGTTGCTCATTGGTTGAAAGTTCCATGGGCATTCGAGAATCATTTTGTGACTTACTGCTACAATTAACAATTGTCCCAGTAAATGCACAAGCCCCTACTGTTATTGGTGCCTCGTGAGAGGATGATTAACCATGAACTCTGACCTTGGGGTTGTAAACCACTTGGGATGAGACTCTCCCTTGGAATCTCCCAGACAGTGAGGCACCAGCGATAACCATTCACGTGTCTCAGCTTTGGGAGTTGTTCCGTATCAGAGCACTCTTATCAGCTAGAAAAACACCTTAAATGTGAACCAAATGGAATGGCCTCTCTGTATCAAGCACCACTTGAGATGAGGGAGAGAGAGACTGGCAAGGGAGCAGCAAACTTAATTCCTGTATTTTAATAAACCTTGCCGCTACAATGGTCTCTCTCCTGTGTGAATGCGCTGGTGGGCTATTAAGGTACTAGATCGACTAAAACACTTCCCACACTGACTGCAGCTGAAAGGTCTCTCTCCTGTGTGAATGCGCTGGTGTGATTGTAAGTGGTTTTTCCGACTAAAGCTCTTCCCACACTGACTGCAGCTGAACGGTCTCTCTCCTGTGTGAATGCGCTGGTGGGTTTTTAACTCACCTGACCGACTAAAACTCTTCCCACACTGACTGCAGCTGAAAGGTCTCTCTCCTGTGTGAATGCGCTGGTGGATTTTTAAGTGACTTGACTTACTAAAACTCTTCCCACACTGACTGCAGCTGAACGGTCTCTCTCCTGTGTGAATGCGCTGGTGGGTTTTTAACTCACCTGACCGACTAAAACTCTTCCCACACTGACTGCAGCTGAAAGGTCTCTCTCCTGTGTGAATGCGCTGGTGGTCTATTAAGGTACTTGACTGACTAAAACTCTTCCCACACTGACTGCAGCTGAACGGTCTCTCTCCTGTGTGAATGTGCTGGTGTGATTGTAAGTTGCTTTTCAGACTAAAACTCTTCCCACACCGACTGCAGCTGAACGGTCTCTCTCCTGTGTGAATGTGCTGGTGGGTTTTTAAGTGACCTGACTGAATAAAACTCTTCCCACACTGACTGCAGCTGAATGATCTCTCTCCTGTGTGAATACGCTGGTGGTCTATTAAGGTACTTGACTGACTAAAACTCTTCCCACACTGACTGCAGCTGAAAGGTCTCTCTCCTGTGTGAATGCGCTGGTGTAATTGTAAGTGGCTTTTCACACTAAAACTCTTCCCACACTGACTGCAGCTGAATGATCTCTCTCCTGTGTGAATACGCTGGTGGTCTATTAAGGTACTTGACTGACTAAAACTCTTCCCACACTGACTGCAGCTGAATGGTCTCTCTCCTGTGTGAATACGCTGGTGGGATATTAAGGTACTTGACTGACTAAAACTCTTCCCACACTGACTGCAGCTGAAAGGTCTCTCTCCTGTGTGAATGCGCTGGTGTAATTGTAAGTGGCTTTTCACACTAATACTCTTGCCACACTGACTGCAGCTGAATGGTCTCTTTCCTGTGTGAATGCGGTAATGTCGTTTTAAGTGGTGCGAGTGACTAAAACTCTTCCCACACTGACTAGAGCTGAACGGTCTCTCTCCTGTGTGAAGGTGCTGGTAGGGTTGTGAAATGCTAGACTGACAGAAACGCTGCTTCTCCCTTTGCCATAATGGCAGTTTGTCCACTCCATCAGAGCAAGGCCTTGAGTGATTCTTCCTCATCCTCTGATCGTGCTGGGGTCTCTTATTCTGCAAATGCTTCATGGAATGATCTTGCTCTGTGTGCTGAAACTGAGATTTGTTTTCTTCATTATGTCCCTCAGTCTGCTGCTCAGCAGTGTGAATCATCTGGGGCTCCATCTCCAGCTCTCTGAGACTTAAACCATCCAGTTCATTCAGTTGTTCCTCTCTTTGCCCAAGAACGGACACACTCTCCAGTTCATTAAAATTTTCAACGATTTTCTCAGTAACCAGATTATTTAACCTGTGTGTTAAGTCATCAGATGCTAAGGGATTACATGATTGTTTGAGACTGTGCAATGACAGTCTCTCCACTTGAACAGAACAAGGCCTAATTATCAAGCCCTGTAGAAGCTGCTGTTGCTCCTCCCTGTACTGACTCTTCTCAGTGAGCTGTATCTCAACACTGTTCTCTTCACCAGGTACATCAGTCTGCTGCTCTGCACAGTCAATCAACTTGGGATCCATATCCTGCTCTGTAAGATTTAAAACATCCAGTTTTTCACTGTGCTCTTGTACAGAGACACAGCCCAGTTCATTACAACCTTGTGTAATATTGATTGTGTCGGGATTATTCATCTTCTCTGTAAAATCATCACATACTAAGAGCCCAGGTGGCTCACTCTCAGGCTCTGTCTTCATCATGGGTACAGAGTCCAGATCCTTGACACTCTGTCTGCTGTCTGTGTGCTGCTCACTAAGTACCTCTTTCCCTTCTGCAGAAGTGAGCTCTGTCTCCTGCATCAGACTGGAGCCCCACTCCTCCTCACTGTGCTGCTGTTCAAGAGGAGCCCTTTTCCTAGCGTCAGTGAGAACACTGGCCTCTGACCCTGTAAACACAGGACAAGAAGAAACGACCTTTATAAGAATAAACTATTTTATAGTTTTATACCTTTAGAGGTGGCTTCTCAAAGCATTTTACAGAATGCCAACAACAAAAAATACACAAAATTAGCACGATGAGAATACACAGTTAGAGGAGACAGTGGTACTAAGTACAGTAGGAGCAGAGGGGTACAGAACAGTTAAATAAAGGCTCTTCTGAAGAAAAAGTTTTTGTTTTGAGTCTGGATTTGGAGTTTAGAGAAGGTGACTCTCCGATATCCTTAGGGAGAGAGTTCCAGAGCTTGGGGGGGATAACAGGTGAAGGCCATGTCACCCATACAATGTAGACGGGCTTGGGGGACAGTAAGGAGAGCAGAATTAGAAGAGCGAAGGTTGTGAGGTGGGGAGTAGGGTGATAACTCAGACAGGTACGGAGCCATGGAGAGTCTTATAGGTGAGCAGGAGGATTTTTAAGTCAATATGAAACTTGACAGGAAGCCAGTGCAAGGACTCCAGGATAGGAGTAACGTGATCATTTGTACTAGACCTGGTCAGGATTCTGGCTGCTGAATTTTGGACATACTGCAGTTTGTTCAATGTGGATTTAGAATCCCCAGAGAGTAGAGTGTTACAGTAGTCGATTCAAGATTAGACAACACTTTTCAGCCACAGTTAGTGATAACATAGGGCGTAGTCGAGAAATATTTATGAGGTGAATGAAAGATGTTCTGACAACATGCTGCACATGTGGGTCGAAGGTCAAATATCATCCCCAAGTTATTCAATTTAGACTGAAGCTCAAGTCCAAGACCATCTACAGATGGAGTTACATATTGGTTGTACAAAGTTAATGGGTGGTGCCAATAAGCAGGACTTCAGTCTCGTCACAGTTAAATCAAGGACATTTTGAGTCATCCAAGTTTTTATATCGGGTATACAAATAAATAGAATAGAGACAGCCACATCTGCATCAGGTTTGGTATGGATGTATATTTGAGTATCATCAGCATAGTAGTGATAGCTGAGGCCATGTGATCTTAAAAGCTTTAAACTACACACACGCATACAAGTACACTCACAATCAATTTGGGTTGTTTAAACATAGTGGAATAAGTGGGTATAAGGGCGTGTTCTGTTTAGCTTAGTTAGAAACCTAACTACCATGTAAAAGGTCTACTGTAATAACATCACAATTACATTACATTTACATTAACAGTGCACTGAGAGAGAGAGGGGTTAATACAGACACACTGACTGCACACTACAGGACATTAACAATGCACCAAAAGAGAGGTTAATACAGACATGCTGACTGGACACTACAGTACATTAACACTGCACTGAGAGAGGGGTTAATACAGACACTTTCTGGGCACTACAGTACATTAACACTGCATTGAGAGAAAGGGGTTAATACAGACACACTGACTGCACACTACAGGACATTAACACTGCACCGAAAGAGGGGCTAATAGACACACTGACTGGACACTCCAGTACATTACATTAACACTGCACTGAGAGAGAGAGGGGTTAATACAGACACACTGACTGCACATTACAGTACTTTAAAACTGCACAGAGAGAGGTGGGTTAATACATTCACATTGACTGGACACTACAGGACAAAGGCTGCACTGAGAGAGAAGGGTGAATACAGACACACTGACTAGACAATACAGTGCATTAACACTGCACTGAGAGAGAGGGATTAATACAGACACACTGACTGCACATTACAGTACTTTAAAACTGCACAGAGAGAGGCAGGTTAATACAGACACTGACTGGACACTGCAGGACATAAAGACTGCACTGAGAGAGAGGGGTGAATACAGACACAGTAACTGGACACTACAGCACATTAACACTGCACTGAAAGAGGGGTTAATACAGACACACTGACTGGACACTCCAGTAAATTAACACTGCATTGAGAAAGAGAGGGATTAATAGAGACACACTGCACATTACAGTAATTTAAACTGCACAGAGAGAGTTGTGTTAATACAGACACACTGAGTGGACACTACAGTACATTAACACTGTACTGAGAGAGAGGGCTTCATACAGACACACTTACTGCACGGTACAGTACATAAACAATGCACTTAGAGAGAGAGGGGTTAATACAGACACACCAGATTAATATTCCAGAGGAGTTAATACAGACATAGACCCTGGAGGACGGTAATATCTAATATTCACTATATTCTCACCTCTTTCGGAAAGTTTATTTGATGACAGTTTGATACTTTGTTAGAACACGTACTGATAATGAGAATGTTCACTATTGTGAGATGTTTTCTTTAAAATAAAGTTTGTTAGTTAAAAGTTAGTTATATACACTGGTTTTTAACACATACACACACTCTGACTTCATACAAGTCACCACACTGACCTGAGAGCTGCAGTTCCGTGTCCATTTCTTCTTTTATTTCTGCAGTGACTTCACAGGGAAGCGTTTGTCCAACACGATCTGTCTGTCCCTGATCTCCTCCTGCTCCCGACTCCTGTCGCTATATCACACAAGTCTTTCCACTTCACTTTGTATCTCTCCACTATAGTCTCGCCAGTGAGGAAGTTAAGGACACTGTTTTTAAACTCACACACTCTGACTTCATACAAGTCACCACACTGACTTGACAACCGTTTCGTGTCCATTTCTTCTTTTATTCCTGCAGTGACTTCACAGGAAAGCGTCTGGGTACCCTGATCTCCTCCTGCTTCCGACTCCTTCTCCCACAGCTGCAATCTCCACTTCAAGCTCTCGTTTTCCTTCTTCAGCTGCGCCATTTCACTCCCGACACTGTCCTCCACACACTGTGTGATTTTAATCACGGCCCGTCTCACCAGAATCTGGGAGACGCTGCGGAGTTTGTCTTGAAACTCGTCCTCAGAGTCAGAAATCCTGTTTCGGAAAACTTCTGAACCTTCATACACGATCGATTTGAGCAAAACCTGCATGAAAGAGTCAAGCTGGGTTTGCAGATTTAACAAGCACTCCGCCATCCTTCTTCAGAGTCGGTCAGAAACAAAGGCTCACTTCCGAAGTTTAAACAGAACAGCTTCTTTATTTTTATTCTTCACAGATCCTGTTGTCAGGGCTGTGCTCTGTTCAAGCATAAACACAGCCGACGAGACGTTACGTATTCAGAACCTGAAGTCATTAAAAAAAAATAATGAATAATGATAAGAAAATGATTCAGTCACCCACACGTGCATGAAATACACGCAGTGTCGCGCAGTATGATGACGTCATTCGTTAGCGCGGATGCGGCTTCAAGATAGAGGAGTTTCTGCAGCCGGATATAAACTTCTCTGCACTTCCTAGCGCCACCTAGTCAAGAGGAGTGAATCACCTGCGACCTGCGCCGGTCGTAACGGAACAGATTCATTTTTTTGCCCTTTCACAACCCTCCTCCCCAACGAAAACGTCTCAAGCGGATTTTTGTTCTACATCTCCCTATGCAGGTTTTTGGCTAAACAAAAAAAATGCTGTCGTTTTCTTGCCAACTGGCAGTATTTCTCCTGCACCGATAAGCAAGATTTCTATTTCATATTTCACAAATTGTTTGAATTTCTCGAAAAACAAGTGGTTCCAAGATAGGAAATAAATACTTGCATTTAACAAAATCAAGCCCTATGTGATTGTCCTTAATGAAACATTCTGTATGACAAGACAGGAAGAAAGGCACCTCAGGATTTTGGACACAGGATCTCATTTACTTTTTAACAGTTTCAATAAGACCGATCAAAATTGTTACCCTGCTTTTTGTCTAAATACACAAGCTCTTTAAGTCATTTGTCGGAAATAAACTGCATGAAATTCGCTAAAGCAACAAAAGGCAAGCGCCACAAAGAGGACAAACATTTGAGTTTATGGTGCAATATTATCTCGTGTCTTTAAAATAACTTTAAACGCAGTTTGTTTGTCTCTGTGGCTCTAAGGCTTTCTTATTTAGCTGTACTGTTTTCTTTTACATATTGTAAAAAAGTCGCTAAATCATACGAACCATAAAAATTCCAATTGTAAACAAATGACCATTCATATTCCTGAATTTTAAACCCATGGAGTATTCATACCTTGTCTTAGTATTTGTGAATTTTACAGAGCTCCTTTTCAAAAACTGTCTGCAGTCTTGTTAACGTTTTTTTTTTTTACATTTTGTTACATATTATTAGCATTTTAATGTCTTTTTAAATTATTTGTAATCTCTAAACCGCCGTCACCCAGGCGGACTGGGTTCGACTTCTGGTATAGGAGCGCGTCTGTTCCCTTTTGGATTTCAAACGAGCAGCTCAGCGCAGAAGAGAGCCCCATAAAACAGCATGCGGAGTGCAAAAACGTGTAATAATAGTTATCGCTTTGGTGTGTTAAGAGAGATACATTGCGCGAGGAGGGGTGACTGGCAGAGAGTGCTGACCTTCAAAAAAAGGACTCGTCTCTGTAAATATATTTCCACATCTTGAAGAGGAGGTTATCCCCATTTCTCTAGTCGGAACTCCTCTATTGCTAGAGAGCTGTAGAATGTGGAGTCTCCAATCCTGCTCTGGGAGTGGGGTGTACCGTCGTTTCCGTAGCGCGGTGGTTATTACGTTCACCACGTTTCTTTGGCCTTCTGACAGGCATGTTTTTTTTAAGAAACTACTGTATAAAAAATAGAAAGGAACTAAGCTACCAATAATGGTTGCGATAATAAACAATATTTTACTCAAGCAATTTCATACTATAATGTGGCACGTATTAACTGCGTTTATCTGTCCTAGTGTCTGGTGAAAATACATTGAGAGCAGAGTCCTTGATTCATCTACTAAAGCAAGGAAAGAGATTTGCTTCTTGATAATCTTTAGCTGGACCAAATACATGCATTGCTATTTAGTGCTAGGTACCTTAAGGTGATTAAAGATGAGCGGAACCTTGTGTAAGAAAATGATATACACTGTGCCCAACATGGGGCTGGAAACCACGACGCTGGGATTAAGAGTCTCAGGCTCTACCGATTGAGTTAGTCAGACGCTGATGCCTGACTGGTTCTAATGTCGGCACTTTGAAGAGGTAGCTGGCTTATAATTATGTGGTGATCAGGATTCTAGTGTCTCTCACGGTGTGGTGTGTTGACTATTCAAAACAGAGCAAATGTCAGTAGTCATTGAAATTAATGGTTGTTATCAAAAGCGCTTAATTGATTCTCACAGTAAAAGATACGCATATAACGTGGGAAGGTCCTCATTGTGTTTTCTGTGTCCGATACTGGCAAAATACCAAGAGGCAGCAGGCAATACGAGAAATAAATTTTAAATACCGAAAGTATTACCCGGGTCACCCTGGTGAAATCGAAGAATACTAACCGCTAGACCATACGGGAGCATGCTGCCTCGTCATTTCGTGCATAACGCAGGCAAAGTGTAATTTCTGTCGCTACAGCGCACTTGTAAGAGAGCTAGCTGGCACCCAGAGCGCTTACTGAGAGTCAGTTGAAGTACAATGTCAGGATTTTCCGGTTTTCTGAAGAGATGAGATAATGAGATCACAGCCGTTTCTACGCAGGAATGAGACAGCATGTGTGTAACGAACAGTTCTTTCCGGACCCCATGCGGACGACACAATCCGAAGAAGTGGGAAACACTAGGAAAAGGTTATGCAGGGATACGGGGCTGAAAACAGGGGGGCGTGCCCAAAGTGCGCTGGTGCACGGGGAAGGTGTGGCTGAGGCAAACAATCCAGAAGTAATCCATAGATGGAATCCAAAAACACAAGAATAAGTCCATAGCCCGGTGATCCATCCTAACAAGGAATTAAAACCATGAACCGGGTTGGAACTGGCGGACAGGGAACGGGAACAGAGATTAAAACCTTAACGGGACCAGGCGCTTCCAGGTCCCAGACTCGCACGGTGTGGAAACCAGATGCAGAGCCAGGATGAACGTCAGCGCCTGGCTTTTAAGGTGGTCTGGGAAAAGGGGTCAGGTGCACAGAATTAAGTCTAAAGTGAAAGGGCTGGAGCACCCTTAAGGAGGGGGGACTATAATCATGACAATGTGTACAGCATGTTGGAAATCTTAGTAACGTGCAAAAATAATAAAACGGTAAATATTTTTGTACAACATACCTTTAAATAGGTGTAACTGAATATCAATGGTGTAGCGAAAGATTTAAAGCACACCTGATAAAAAGTGATATACTAACAGTGTTAAAAAAAACAGCATAATTAAATACGGTAAAAAAGTTTAAAATGAATGATCATTTTCTTATCATGGGTGTTGTTTGTGTTTCATGCAATTTATATTAAAAACAATCATTTAGAAATACATTCAAAAGACAATATTTTTATAAAAATATATATTTTTAAAAAGTCAGCAGAATGCACAAAACAATAAAGTGATGTAACAGAAAATGGTCACACAATTTGTAAAAACATTTTTTTAAAAGCTCTAATATTTACAAATACTAATACAAAGTATAAATATTCAGTGGGTTTAAAATTCAGGATTATGAATGCTCAATTGCTTACAATGGGTGTTTGTGTTCTATACCTGAACCGATAGAAACACCTATTTCTCTACAAGACATAGAAATAATGACTTAGTAAAACAGAGCACTTTTGCTGGAACATCATTTAATCAAAGAATTTGATCGCTTGAAGATGGGCACACAACATGTTTTTTTCCATGGCTTGTCACACTGTCATTCCATGAACCCATTCCAGCTTCTCAAAGCAAAACGTCTACTTTTTACTACTATAAGAACAGTGATGCACAAGAAATATTTAGTTATCTAAAATATTGTAATAACAACAGGGAGCTATTGGCCTGACACAGTATATCCAGGTGGATGCTGCTATATAAGTGTAAGCAATTATTATTATTATTATTATTATTATAAACAACACAAACCTTCTGCCATACAGTATGCACTTCTCCAGGACCAATTTCAGCACACGATGATCCTCGATCAAACGAGAACTTTAATTTATATCACATTGGCTTCTGGAAAAGCAGTTGATTTGACATCACATTTGCCGCAACACACTTCGTCCTCACTTTGAGTGTAATCTTGGGATTTGAGCACAGAAGTGAGACACACCCCACCCCATAAAGGACTTGAGACCCAAATTCCTTCAAATTCCAAAAGACTAATAAACTTCCACTCAGACGCACTTTTTATATCTAAGTTCTCTGATTGACTATCTTCACCTGGGTATTGAGCCAATCATCTGGTCCTGAGACTTAATAGGCTGGATTTGAGCGTCTTTCCAAAGGATTATTTGAAAGCCTCACTTACAGTGCCTTGCGAAAGTATTCGGCCCCCTTGAACTTTTCAACCTTTTGCCACATTTCAGGCTTCAAACATAAAGATATACATTTTTTATTTTATGTGAAGAATCACCAACAAGTGGGACACAATTGTGAAGTGGAACGAAATCTATTGGATTTTTGAAACTTTTTTAACTAATAAAAAAATGAAAAGTGGGGCGTGCAAAATTATTCGGCCCCTTTACTTTCAGTGCAGCAAACTCACTCCAGAAGTTCAGCGAGGATCTCTGAATGATCCAATGTTGTCCTAAATGACTGATGGTGATAAATAGAATCCACCTGTGTGTAATCAAGTCTCTGTATAAATGCACCTGCTCTGTGATAGTCTCAAGGTTCTGTTGAAAGCGCAGAGAGCATCATGAAGACCAAGGAACACACCAGGCAGGTCCGTAATACTGTTGTGGAGAAGTTTAAAGCCGGATTTGGATACAAAAAGATTTCCCAAGCTTCAAACATCCCAAGGAGCACTGTGCAAGCGATCATCTTGAAATGGAAGGAGTATCAGACCACTGCAAATCTACCAAGACCTGGCCGTCCCTCTAAACTTTCAGCTCAGACAAGGAGAAGACTGATCAGAGATGCAGCCAAGAGGCCCATGATCACTCTGGATGAACTGCAGAGAACTACAGCTGAGGTGGGAGAGTCTGTCCATAGGACAACAATCAGTCTTACACTGCACAAATCTGGCCTTTATGGAAGAGTGGCAAGAAGAAAGCCATTTCTCAAAGATATCCATAAAAAGTCTCGTCTAAAGTTTGCCACAAGCCACTTGGGAGACACCCCAAACATGTGGAAGAAGGTGCTCTGGTCAGATGAAACCAAAATCGAACTTTTTGGCCACAATGCAAAACGATATGTTTGGCGTAAAAGCAACACAGCTCATCACCCTCAACACACCATCCCCACTGTCAAACATGGTGGTGGCAGCATCATGGTTTGGGCCTGCTTTTCTTCAGCAGGGACAGGGAAGATGGTTAAAATTGAGGGGAAGATGGATGCAGCCAAATACAGGACCATTCTGGATGAAAACCTGTTGGAGTCTGCAAAAGACCTGAAACTGGGACGGAGATTTATCTTCCAACAAGACAATGATCCCAAACATACAGCAAAATCTACAAAGGAATGGTTCACAAATAAACGTATCCAGGTGTTTGAATGGCCAAGTCAAAGTCCAGACCTGAATCCAATCGAGAATCTGTGGAAAGAGCTGAAAACTGCTGTTCACAAACGCTCTCCATCCAACCTCACTGAGCTCGAGCTGTTTTGCAAGGAAGAATGGGCAAGAATTTCAGTCTCTCGATGTGCAAAACTGATAGAGACATACCCCAAGCGACTTGCAGCTGTAATCGCAGCTAAAGGTGGCTCTACAAAGTATTAACGCAAGGGGGCCGAATAATTTTGCACGCCCCACTTTTCATTTTTTTAATAGTTAAAAAAGTTTCAAAAATCCAATAGATTTCGTTCCACTTCACAATTGTGTCCCACTTGTTGGTGATTCTTCACATAAAATAAAAAATTTATATCTTTATGTTTGAAGCCTGAAATGTGGCAAAAGGTTGAAAAGTTCAAGGGGGCCGAATACTTTCGCAAGGCACTGTATGTAAATAGTGACACTCTATCTTTTCTTCACATATGAGATTTTAAATATTTGAGCACTTTCCTCTTCACCTGCAACACACTCATCTATCTATAGTAAGTGGTATCTTTGCATCATATTTCACCATGGAAAGAAAGATCAAAGGGTTTTGGCAGAAGAGAAGGAGTTCTCCTGGCCCGTATAGGAACAAGCAATCTTGGTGTTATTAGCACCACACTCTAACCAACTGAGCTAACCGGCCATACAGAAGAAAGTGGTCTCTGTGCAGCATAAAAATTTAATTTAGAGATTTTTTTTTCTACTCTGAATTGAAACCCTCCCAATTAAGTGTGTGGGCTCTCTGGAAGTGGACAAAATGGTTTTATAATTGATTTTCTATCTATTTTTCTATCCTTCTAGGAAGAGGGCATGATTGCTCACTGTGCGGCATAGAAGGTGTTTTAGAGCTTATTTTACTAAGAATTGAAACTCTTGCAAATACGTGTCCTTACTTCCTGTAAGTGGATACAAGTGGTCTGAGTTGCTTTATTGTGAAGTGACTGGAACAATAAAAAAAGAAATGGACACAAAACTGGAGATGTCAGGTCAGTGGGGTGACTTGTATGAAGTCAGTCTTTAACTTCCTCACTGGTGAGAATATAGTGGAGAGATGCAGATTGAAGTGGGAAAGACTTTCTGTGATGTAGCGACAGGATTCTTTACTGGAAACTGAACTGTTATTGTCTGGTTTTGGTGCTAAAAACATCTGTAAATAACAGTAACAGGACTGAAAACAACATTTCAAACACAATTACTGTATCAGTATTATAGAACTCAAATAATTCAATAATATTTTGCATATTTTTTTATAGTGTTGATATGTAGTAATACATTCTGTTAATAATTGCTAATTTCATTTAATTTGGAAAATTCCCTTTCCTCCCAAAACCAGGCAACCTAACATAAAAGGTTAAATACATTGTTAAAGATCCAGAGTGAAAGTAAATAGAATATTGTTTTACACAATCTCTTAGTGTTTCACAAATTATATTTATTTTACAGGTGGCACTGTGGTTAACATTGCTACCATGCAGTGCTGGAGCTCTGTGTTTCATTCCTGACCTGTGCGCTATCTGTGTGGAGTTTGTAAGTTGTCCCCCATGTTTGCATAAGTTTCCTCCAGGTGCTCCAGTTTCCTCCTAAACTCCTAAAACATTCTGATATTATTTTAGGAAGTGAGCTTAAAAGGCTCATTCTTTCATGATCATGAGTTTTGTAATGTCAGTTTGTCACACCTATCAAAGTGTGTATTGTTTGAGCAAACTTTTAACTCTCCTGTGTTCCTGTCATTTGAATCCAGATGCTTTAGTAGATGTCTGTAGTTATAACATTTCTGAAGTTTTAGATTTTGGGATTCTGTGCCTTCTTGTAGGGAAATTTTAATACCAGGTTGTCTCATGTTGTGTCTGGTTTTGTCTACAGTGTCCTTTGTGTAGATCAATTTATATGAATAAGTTGATAAACATTTACATTTCCTCTTCCTGTGAGGTGGATATTATCATTGTGAGTGGCCAAGGGCTCCTTAATTTTTTATTGATACTTTTAATATCATACATTAGAAATAACACGCAGATAAAAATGGTTTTAAAAAGTTTATTGCAAAACATCTTTTTAATAACATTTATAAAAAAATGTTACCATCAAAAGTGGTACATTCAGAATTGTACATCAATGAATGGTTTTATTTCTAATTTCTAAAACATCAAAATATAAAAAGAAGAAAGACTGAGCAGAATTGGGATGTTCAAGCCTCCCTTTTCTAAAACACAAGCTGCAGGTGCTGTAGACACAGACACCGAGGACAGTGTGGAAACAGTGGAGTGAAGTGAACTCAGGTCACAGACAGTGTCAGTGTGGAAACAGTGGAGTGAAGTGGACTCAGGTCACAGACAGTGTCAGACAGTCTCAGTGCTCAGAGCTGCTCAAAGACTGTGTGCCTCTGTTGGTGAAGCTCTTCTGTGTCTAGACCTGCAGGAGGAGCTTCTCCCAGACAGCCCTGTCAGTCTCACAGCACCCATCCTCTCCCTGAGACTCGTCCCCAACATCATCGTAGTCAGCCCTGTCAGGGGCAGAGACTCCTTCTTCAGAGGGCAGTGTGGGCAAGACCCTGTCCACTCCAGGGCCAGTGTGAGGGACACCTGAAACAGAGACACAGAGTCAGAGACAGGCAGTGGACAACTGATGGACAGGGACGACACTCTAAGCTGATATTTTTGGTTTAGCAAGTCATTAAAATTGGACCCATCAATTTTTAATCACGGGTACAGTATGCATTTTTTTTAATTGTATATGTGTGATTTTAAAATCTATAGGAATTAATTGCCTATAAACAATGCTAGAAATAGATAGTATCACAAAATTAATACTTGAAATATGGTTTGTCAAATGAATCAGGTATTGAAATAATATTACAAATTACAAATAGGGGTTATGAAAATGGTGAATATCAGAAATGACAGAGTAGATAAATTAATAATTAAAAAAATCAAAGCCCCCACTTTGTAAAAATTGTTAAAATTTTGCTAAGAATATACCCAAGCTTTTGGTATAGTTAAAGGCAGATTAGTTCTTTGTTCTTTGGTACAGCTTTGGGAAAACAAGTAATATTTCAGACACAATGAGTTAAATATTTGTTAACAATGACAATACTCCCACTAAACAACACACAGAATAAACGTACAGCACACATGAATTGTACAAATTTACTAACAAGGTGTTTTAGGCAACTACTTCCTAACCACCCAGAGAAACTACAAAGTGTCACCAAGTATTTATCTTTTACAGAACACCTACACAGGCCAAAAGAAGAGATATACAGTAGCCACTTTTTAAAAATCAAACAGAATATGACCTACAGTTAAATGTCTCTCTTTATGAACCTGGATGCTACAAAATCAATATACAGAACAGTTGTTACAATCATTTAGTCAAAAGCCTTGAATAGGACATTTTTTAAATCAAATTGTATTTTTTAGGAAGAGTTGATGGTTCAGTGCAGATTTCACTTATGCTTATGAAGTTCCAGTGCTCTAAAACCACAGTGAAGAAATACTTTGACAGTATTTTCTGGACTTCTTTTTGCAGTCAGAGAACAGAATTCCTGGTCTTGGGGAATCCAGAGCTTTGCTCTGCCCAGACCTCACTCTCTCATAATAGATCAGCAGCTGATCAACCTCAAACATCTGATTGGCTGGGTATGTCAGTATTTGGGTTTCAATGAGACTCTGATCTATGAAGTCTAACCTTGTACCAGTACAGTCTCTCAGCCTGTACTGGCGAATATTGATCCCAAAATGCCTGATGCCTCCTTATCTTGAATGAGAGTGGCACTGACATGGATTACTGGGAGTCACCTTCCCCATTCCTGAACCACCTTGCCCACACTGAGCCCCCTTGCTGTAGCCCCCTTTACCTGAAGCAGGGTCTCCCTCACTGTCCCCCACATGACTGTACCCAGATTGTGTATCATCAAAGAGGAGTCTCCCTGTGAACAGAAGAGCAGGTCAGTAATGTCTCTGTCATTCTGACACAGACTGGCCTGTCAGATACCTCTTCTCTTCCAGTTAGTGTTTATTTACAGATGTGAAATTAGGTTGAGACTCATTTCTAAAGACAAAGGTTAGTACAGGCTGGTACAGGGGGTACTCATGAATCCTATTTATAATAACTCACCTGACACAGTGTCTGGATTCTGGGGCACAGTGATGGCATCATCATAGTACCCTGGAGCCTCTTCTTTTACAAGGGACATCAACTCTCCTAAAACACACAGAGCACAGCGTCACTGTCACTCATCAGAACACTGACTCATCTAAAGCGCAGGACTGCTGGAGCTCATCAGAACACACTGTTTAATTAAACATCATATTACAACTAACATGATTTCCTCTACTATTCATTTCTGCCTAAATTTAAAATTAATCCTAGATTTTGAATTAAGATGTTGAGGGACAATAGGGCAGTGACGTATGAATATATTTGGACAGAGAGCAGTGATGTGAGCCCTATAATCCAGACTCAGTGTGATGTGCTGTGCAGTGCACAGTGAGAGGAGAGAGTCAGACTCACTGGGATTGGTACAGGGTTTCTCTATGGGACTGGACTGAAATAACTCACCTCACAAGGCATCTGGGCTCTGAGGTACAGTTACAGCATCATCATAGTACTCTGGGGCCTCTTCTGTCACAGGGGACATCTTCTCTCCTGAACCACAAAGAGCACAGATTCAGTGACACATATCAGAGCACTGAGTCATCTAGAGCACCGGACTGCTGGAGCTCCTCAGAACACACTGATTAACTGAATATCACAAAGGAACTAAAACTCCAGACAAGTACAGGAGATCAGGGAACCTGATTTCTAATCCTGTTCACTTCAGTGATATATTTAAAACAATTCCTAAATTTTAAAATAAGATGTTGAAGGACAGCAGGGGAGAGAAAGGTTGGTTGTATTTGGAGAGAGTGGTGATGTGGACACTCTGAGCAACTGAAGAGGAGCTGGACACTGGCAGCACAGTGACCCAGACTGCGTGTGCAGGGCTGAGATCACAGAGAGAGAGAGAGATAGAGAGAGAGAGTCAGATTCATGAGACAGGTGCAGAATAACACAGACTCCATATTCAGTGGCTGAGATCAAAGAGAGAGTCAGACTCACTGAGATCGGTGCAGAGTTTCCCCATTTGACTGGACTGAAGTAACCCACCTGACAAAGCATCTGGGGTTTGAGGTACAGTTACTGCATCATCATAGTACTCTGGGATCTCTTCTTTCAGAGAGGGTATCGAGTCTCCTGAACCACACAGAGAGACAGAGAATTTACACTTCTGGACTCAGACTTACTTTGACCATAGAGCTGCAAAGTTACTGTAAAGTGTGATTTTAAATGTTTTGTGGTGTATAGTTAAGCCAAAACTCTAGGATTGCTGATTAATCTGATCTGAAAGGCAGTTTTTACAGCATGCTGTTCCCCAGTCTCCTTTTCTATCAAAACCAATTAGAGCAGCACCCTGTTTACCACCCCAGTATTGACCAGGTCTAGTTTTGCTCAGCATCTATGATTTGCTGAGATAAGGCTAGTGTGAGGCAACACTGAAGAGCTGGCTTTATAAGGTATCAAACACATGTGGTTATATTTATATAATTCAGGATTTTCTACATAAGTTCTCTAAATAGCATCCTGGTTTGAGGTGAGAGTGAGTACTGGACTGAAGACCTCCCACTCCCACACTGAGCACCCTGACTCCATTTCCCTTACCTGGTACTGGGTCTCCCTCACTGTCCTCCACATCATCATATCCAGAGGGCAGCTCATCAGAGAGGAATCTCCCTGTGAACAGATCAGTATTACCTGCAGTCAGACAGCAGCCTCACTGTCCTCTACTGGAAGAGAAGCCAGGGTGTGAGTTTGTGTTTATAAGGCAGATCCAGATTCATGCTGTGTTGATTTTCTTCACTTAGTTTGACACCAGTTGAGAAAAAACCCTACAGGTTTAAGACTAAAAAATACTCTTTTTGTCAGAAACCAGTTGAGTGAGATTTTCTACAAGTGTAAGTCCTCAGATTTTCCTCATAGGTTAGAGATCAATCATACCTGAAGACTCTCTCCACTCACCTCTCCTGGGGGCACTGTAGGTTCCCTCTCTGGCCAGTTTGTACTCTATTTCCTCGTAGACGGCATCATGATAGGGGGTGAGTGCTCCCTTAGATAGGGCTGTATGAGGAAAGAGACACTCAGGGTTAACATGCAGGGAGCAGAGTTCAAGATCAAACATTGACTACTAAACCTTCTTTGGACATTTGAGCACATAAATGTTATGCTTCTGGATCTGCAAATTTCCTCATATCTCCATCCTAAGTTGTTGATAATCTTTCTTAAACTTCAGCTGTATTTCCCTATTAAAGTTGTTCACATCCAACAAACCTTTAAATTAGACAGGTTCACCTTGGCAATTGTGATGTTAAAGCAGCTTTAATCCTCAAGTTAATTATCAGTTCCATGTGAGTGACAGAAATGACCACTAGAGGTCACTATGTGGATGGAGAGTTCCCTCCCTACCTTTCCTCAGCTTCCTGTTCTGGATCAGCTGCCCCACTAACAGGGCCAGCACCACGAAGAGCAGAGCCCCCAGCAGCAGGAGGACCAGGGGCGAGGCAGATAGACCTCCCAGTGGCTGTGTCTGGGGTGTTGTCCTGGTTCTGCCTGAGAGAGGGGGAGATAATGGATGAACAGGGATCAGGAGAGGTGCTCTTGGGCTCATATACACTTCAACACATATCCTGTTCTCCTCCTGTTCCCATATGGGGCTATCATGGCTTCAGGGTGAACCCAAGATCAATGAAGAATAGTTAAGGATTCCCAATCTAACCCATCAGGACTGTCAGTAAATCAGTGAGGAAAGAGAGGACACTAGCACTAGATCTACACTGGGAAGCTGAAATTACTGATTTTCACCCTGATAGAGGAGAGGAGACACTACAGCTACAATGGGAATCTGAAGAGACTGATCTTCACACTCAAGGAGGAGAGGAGACACTACAGCTACACTGGGAATCTGAAAAGACTGATCTTCACACTTAGAGAGGAGAGTAGGCACTACAGCTACAGTACACTCAGAATCTGAAGAGACATTGATCTTCACCCTGAGGGAGGAGAGGTGACACTACAGCTACACTGGGAATCTGAAGAGACTGAGCTTCACACTGAGGGAGGAGAGGTGACACTACAGCTACACTGGGAATCTGAAGAGACAGAAAGACAGGAGTTATCAATGACAAGGAGGATTTCTGTTCACCTGTAGCTGTTGTTGGACTGGCTGTTGTCTTTGACAAACCTGTAAAAGAGATAGGAGAACTGTCAATATGTACTCTTCTTCGCTTCCTACACTGGCTATGTCCCTGAACTCTACAAACCATATATTGATGACTGTGTCGGTGCCGCCACATGCTCCAACGATCAGCTTGAGTTCTTCCTGCACCATTTCACCAAGTTCCACCCATCCCTCAAATATACAGTTAACATATCTTCCACCACTCTTCCGTTTCTAGACATCCACTTGTCTATCATCTACCCCCGACTGTCCACTTCAGTTTATTACAAACCCATGGATTCACACAGCTACTTCCTGTACAGCTCATTTCACCCCAACCACACTAAAAACGTTTTCACAGTTAACTTTTTTTTTTCACAGTTCTTTAGGTTACGACGATTATGCAGCGACGACATCGTCTTCGAGAACCAAGTCCTCGAAATGTACTCATTTTTCATCAACATAGGATACCCCAGCAGTGTGATTGACAGGGCCCTTGCCCGAGCCAAAAACACCCCCCGGACCATCAACCCGATCAGGAACTCCCGCCGTAACAACCGCATTCCTTTGGTGCTTCCTTACCACCCTAACACACTTCCTATCCCCAGGACCATTAACCACAACTTTTCCATCCTACAGGATGATCCCTCCATTGGGGCCCTCTTTTCTGATCGCCCTATCATCGCATATCGCCGACCACCTAATCTGCATAACCTCCTTGTTCACAGCTCCCTTGACCGCCCTCAACAACCATCCACACCAGGCACTTTCCCTTGCAACAGAGCTCGCTGTATCACCTGCAAATACACAGCCACCACCACACTCATTCACGGCCCCTCAGGACAATTCCGGATCACCCAGACAGCATCTTGTACCTCCAGCAACCTTATTTACTGTATCTCTTGCAGTAAATGCCCAGCCATCTACATTGGAGAAACTGGAAGGAGACTCGAAGACCGCTTCAGAGAACACGTCAGGGCTGTGAAGATTAAAGATCTCTCCAAGCCCATTGTTTCTCATTTCACCTCTGACGGCCACAACCACTCTAATCTCTCTGTATGTGTTCTCAAAGACAGTTTTCAGAAACTCATACATCAGAAAGACCACCAAAACTA
Source organism: Lepisosteus oculatus (assembly GCF_040954835.1). Classification (NCBI taxonomy): domain Eukaryota; kingdom Metazoa; phylum Chordata; class Actinopteri; order Semionotiformes; family Lepisosteidae; genus Lepisosteus; species Lepisosteus oculatus. The sequence continues at coordinate 6,945,927 of NC_090709.1, forward strand.
AAATTATTCTGCAGCTAGGATAACACATTCTCCCTTCCCTTAACGACAGACTACTGTTCTTTTAAATTTTCTCCATTCATTGGAAGTTTCATTTCACACCTCTCTGCACCCAATCTGACTTCAAACCTCTTGATTGGCCTATCTTTCTGTCCCCTGCTCCCGCCTCTCACTCCTCCTCTCTCCCAGCCTTTGTTCTCCCGCTACTTTACCTTTGCCTACTGCCCTGTCTCTCTCACACCTGAAGAAGGCTCCACGGCCGAAACGTTGTGTTCTCTTTCTTCTTTTTTTCAGCATGGAATAAACCTATTACTTGACACTGATTTATGCAGAGAGTAGCGGGGGAGGGATGTCAGGGCCATACGACACTTCTTTACGTAGAGAGTGGCAGGCGTGCAATCTCAGGGCCTGACAACACTGCTTAACGCAGAGAGTGGAGGGGTGGGTCTCAGGGCCATATGACAGTGCTTAACGCAGTGAGTGGCGAGGCTGGGATGTCAGGACTATACGACAGTGCTTTACGCAGAGTGGAGGGGGCGGGATGTCAGGGCCTGACAACACTGCTTAACGCAGAGAGTGGAGGGGTGGGTGTCAGGGCCATATGACAGTGCTTTAGGCAGAAGGTGGCGGGGGTAGGATGTCAGGGCCTGACAACACTGCTTTATGCAGAGAGTGGTGGGGGTGGGATATCAGGGCTTGACGACACTGCTTTATGCAGAGAGTGGTGGGGGTGGGATGTCAGGGCCTGACAACACTGCTTAACGCAGAGAGTGGAGGGGTGGGTGTCATGGCCATAAGACACTTCTTTAAGCACAGAGTGGCAGGGGTGGGATGTCAGGGCCTGACGATACTGCTATACGCAGAGAGTGGAAGGGGTTGGATGTCAGGGCCATACGACAGTGCTTTACGCAGAGAGTGGCAGGGGTGGGATGTCAGGGCCTGATGAGACTTCTTTATGCAGAGTGGAAGGGTGGGTGTCAGGGCCATACGACAGGGGTTAACGCAGAGAGTGGAGGGGGTGGGATGTCAGGGCCTGACGATACTGCTTTACACAGAGAGTGGCAGGGTTGGGATGTCAGGGCCTGACGATACTGCTTTACGCAGATAGTGGCAGGGGTGGGATGTCAGGGCCTGACGATACTGCTTTACGCAGATAGTGGCGGGGGTGGGATGTCAGGGCTTGACGACACTGCTTTATGCAGAGAGTGGAGGGGTGGGTGTCAGGGCCATACGACAGTGCTTAACGCAGTGAGCGGCGAGGCTGGGATGTCAGGGCCATACGACCGTGCTTAACGCAGAGAGTGGAGGGGTGAGTGTCAGGGCCATATGACAGTGCTTTACGCAGAGAGTGTCGGGGGTGGGATGTCAGGGCCTGACGATACTGCTTTACGCAGAGATTGGCGGGGGTGGGATGTCAGTGCATGAAGACACTGGTTTATGCAGAGAGTGGAGGGGTGGGATGTCAGGGCATAAATACACTGCTTCATGCAGAGAGTGGAGGGGTGGGTGTCAGGGCCTGACAGCACTGCTTAACGCAGAGAGTGGCGGGGGTGGGATGTCAGGGCATGAAGACACTGGTTTATGCAGAGAATGGAGGGGTGGGTGTCAGGGCCATACGACAATTCTTTACGGAGAGAGTCGCGGGTTTGGGATGTCAGATCCTGACAGCACTGCTTAACGCAGAGAGTGGAGGGGTGGGTATCAAGGCCATACGACATTTCTTTTCGCAGAGAGTGGCAGGGGTGGGATGTCAGGGCCTGACGATACTGCTTTACGCAGATAGTGGCAGGGGTGGGATGTCAGGGCCTGACGATACTGCTTTACGCAGATAGTGGCGGGGGTGGGATGTCAGGGCTTGACGACACTGCTTTATGCAGAGAGTGGAGGGGTGGGTGTCAGGGCCATACGACAGTGCTTAACGCAGTGAGCGGCGAGGCTGGGATGTCAGGGCCATACGACCGTGCTTAACCCAGAGAGTGGAGGGGTGAGTGTCAGGGCCATATGACAGTGCTTTACGCAGAGAGTGTCGGGGGTGGGATGTCAGGGCCTGACGATACTGCTTTACGCAGAGATTGGCGGGGGTGGGATGTCAGTGCATGAAGACACTGCTTCATGCAGAGAGTGGAGGGGTGGGTGTCAGGGCCTGACAACACTGCTTAACTCAGAGAGTGGAGGGGTGAGTGTCAGGGCCATATGACAGTGCTTTAGGCAGAGAGTGTCGTGGGTGGGATGTCAGAGCCTGACCATACTACTTTACGCAGAGAGTGGCAGGGGTGGGATGTCAGGGCCTGATGATACTGCTTTACACAGAGAGTGGCGGGGTTGGGATGTCAGGGCCTCACGAGACTGCATTATGCAGAGAGTTGAGGGGTGGGTGTCAGGGCCATACGACATTTCTTTACGCAGACAGTGGTGAGTTTGGGATGTCAGGGCATGAAGACAATGCTTTTTGTAGAAAATGGAGGGGTGGGTGTCAGGGCCATACGACAATTCTTTAGGCAGAGAGTGGCGGGGTTGGGATGTCAGAGCCTGACAGCACTGCTTAATGTAGAGTGTGGAGGGGTGGGTGTCAGGGCCATACGACAATTCCTTACGCAGAGAGTGACGGGGTTGGGATGTCAGAGCCTGACAGCACTGCTTAATGCAGAGAGTGGAGGGGTGAGTGTCAGGGCCTGACGATACTGCTTTACGCAGATAGTGGCGGGGGTGGGATGTCAGGGCCTGACCATACTGCTTTACGCAGAGAGTGGTGGGGGTTGGATGTCAGGGCCATACGACAGTGCATTACGCAGATAGTGGAGGGTGTGGGATGTCAGGGTTTGACAACAGTGCTTTATGCAGAGTGTGCAGGGGTGGGTGTCGGGGCTATACGACAGGGGTTAACGCAGAGAGTGGCGGGGGTGGGAAGTCAGGGCCTGACGATACTGCTTTACGCAGAGAGCGGCGGGGGTGGGATGTCAGGGCATGAAGACACTGGTTTATGCAGAGAATGGAGGGGTGGGTATCAGGGCCATATGACACTTCTTTTCGCAGAGAGTGGCAGAGGTGGGATGTCAGGGCCTGACAATACTGCTTTACACAGATAGTGGCGGGGGTGGGATGTCAGGGCTTGAGGACACTGCTTTATGCAGAGAGTGGAGGGGTGGGTGTCAGGGCCATACGACAATTCTTTATGCAGAGAGTGGCGGGGTTGGGATGTCAGAGCCTGACAGCACTGCTTAATGCAGAGAGTGGAGGGGTTGGTATCAGGGCCATACGACACTGCTTTATGCAGAGAGTGGAGGGGTGGGTGTCAGGGCCATACGACAGGGGTTAACGCAAAGAGTGGAGGGGTGTGATGTCAGGCCATACGACAGTGCTTTACACAGAGAGTGGCGGGGTTGGGATGTCAGGGCCTCACGAGACTGCATTATGCAGAGAGTTGAGGGGTGGGTGTCAGGGCCATGCGACACATCTTTACGCAGAGAGTGGCAGGGGTGGGATGTCAGGGCCATACGACAGTGCTTAACGCAGTGAGCGACGAGGCTGGGATGTCAGGGCCTGACCATACTGCTTTATGCAGAGAGTGGAGGGTTGGGTGTCAGGGCCATACGATAGTGCTTTACGCAGAGAGTGTAGGGGGTGGGATGTCATGGCCTGACAACACTGCTTAACGTAGAGAGTGGAGGGGTGAGTGTCAGGGCCATATGACAGTGCTTTAGGCAGAGAGTGGCGTGGGTGGGATGTCAGGGCCTGACCATACTCCTTTACGAAGAGAGTGGCGGGGGTTGGATGTCAGGGCCTGACGAGACTGCTTTACGCAGAGAGTGACAGGGGTGGGATGTCAGGGCCCGACGATACTGCTTTACACAGAGAGTGGCAGGGTTGGGATGTCAGGGCTAAACGACACTGTTTTACACAGAGAGTGGAGGGGTGGTTGTCAGGGCTATACGACAGTGCTTTACGCAGGGAGTCGCAGGGGTGTGATGTCAGGGCCTGACGATACTGCTTTACGCAGAGAGTGGTGGGGGTGTGATGTCAGGGCCATATGACACTGTTTTACACAGAGAGTGGAGGGGTGGGTGTCAGGGCCATATGACAGTGCCTTACGCAGGGAGTGAAGGGGGTGGAATGTCAGGGCTTGATGTCACTGCTTTAAGCACAGAGTGGACGGGTGGGTGTCAGGTCCATACGACACTTCTTTGCGCAGAGAGTTGCGGGATTGGGATGTCAGGGCCTGAAGATACTACTTTACGCAGTTAGTGGTGGGGGTGGGATATCAGGGCCATACGACACTTCTTTATGTAGAGAGTGGCGGGGGTGGGATGTCGGGGCTTGATGACACTGCTTTATTCAATGAGTGGAGGGGTGGGTGTCAGGGCTATACGACAGTGCTTTCCGTAGAGAGTGGTGGGGGTGTGATGTCAGGGCCATACGACACTGCTTTACACAGTGAGTGGCGGGGTTGGGATGTCAGGGATGACAACCGAGGAGCCGAGAGATCATTTCAGCATTTCGCGTCTGAACGGAAAACACAAACGACCAACTCGGAATGACTTGCCTTTGACGCTTTTCAAAGCGTTCTTTGTGCACGGCGACTGCGCCACCTAGCAGATACAAATGGGTTGTACAACTTTGAACTAGCAAATGGAAGAGGGCTAAGCCCCCTCTCTTTTAGCCCAGGTTCGATCTGTCTCCCAGAATCACCAGGGCGCACGCACACACACACACCCGTGCCGTTGAAGTGCTCTGTTTCATTTCTAAGGGCAACTCAACATTCACTCCTACCCCGAGTGCAGAAAAGACGGCGTCCGCAGCAACAACAGCTCAGGTCTCTGCACAGGAGCTAAGCTGCCCCCATCTCCTCTGCTCTGCGGCTCCTGCGGAGTGGAGTCCTGCCTGGAGCCGTGTTTGCAGGCGGCAGCTCCCCGCGCCCTGTCTGTGCGTCGTGTCCAAGAGCTCCTGGGAGGAAGAGAGAGCCCTCCCACTCGGGGGCTTTTCCACGGTCTGTGTGAGGAGGGGCGGGTGTGTCCAGTAGCTTATCGAGCGGAAGCCTGGGGCAGCAGAGAGCTGTGATCGTGCAGACCTTGAGGTGTCACCTCTTTGTCTGCTTTCCCGCCCCCCCTCCGCCCAAGCTCTGCTCCAAAGTAGCCTGGCAACCCCTCACACCTGCACGTGTCACAACCTAAGGTGCGGTCATGAGACACCCATGGGGTATCGTTCTGTTCTTGCTAATTGTTTCTCGTTTTGCACGCTCCTGTACTTCACAGAGGTCTTGAACGACCGGTCATTTGTTCCCAATGTATTTCCGGTGCCTTCGTGCACTCTTGTACCAAACGCACGTTCCTTCTGTACGTGGAGCCGATCATTTGCAATTGGGCTGTGCCGACAGACCAGGACGAGCTCTGTCGGCTCAAAAGCAGCGCAGGACCTGCAAGAACAACAGAAAGATTAGCATCCAGCGGGGGCCTCTTAGTGAGCCCAAGATCTCATCAAGAATCGGCTCCAGCAACAGGGCTGGGCGCATTGTTCCATTCTCCGACCACTCTCGGTGTAAACAAGTCCCTCCTGGTCTCTGCTTGAAATGCACTTTCCTGCGTTTGCTTTGGTGTAACTGGCTTCTCCTGCATGGGCGAATGTGAAGAAGATCCTTAGTAAGTCATTGAAGAAAACCAAGAGGAGGTCGGAGTGGCCTCTGTCGTTCATCAACGATCCAGTCAGGCAGTACTCCTCCTATTCTGCCAGTATGCAGATTCGAACCGGGGTTGTTGCGGCCACAACACAAATTCTGAGCACTATATGATCACAGCGAGTTACCGAGACATACACAGCCAGTAGGAAAGGATGTACTCTCTTTGTGTGACACTAGTCGGAAAAGTCCTGACACTGCATTTCAACTGAGCCCTAGTATACATCAACCCTTCGACACTCTGAGTGCCAACTCTCTTGTGTGTTTTCTCCATCAAGCAGGTCATGAAGGCAGCAATTACAGTTTGCTTACATGACGCACGCACAACATGGCTGTATGCTCCCATATGGTCTAGCGGTTACGATACCTGATCTTCACCCAGGTGGCCTGGTTTCAGCTCCTTGTATGAGAACGTGTCAGTTTTGCCTCCTGCTTTCCAAAGATCAGCACCATGTTTTACGCCTCCCCCGAATATCGAAGCTGCCTCTAAATCTGCAAATGAAGATGAGTCGATAAACCACTTGTTTTTCGTATAACTATACATATATTCATTTATTACTGATTTCATTCATTGAGCACGGATACAATAGAGGTACAGCCATTCACTGTTTGACATGTCTGCACTGGTACAGAACCTAGCAATCAGAAAACGGGTGAAACTGTCTTGAGAATTAGCATACAGTACCGAGGCCCCCATGACCAAATAAAGGCTAACCTCGATAATCAGCCTAAATAATGCAGACAACAGCAAAACGACTGACTTTGAAAAGGGAATGAATGTCCGGAAGGAGTAGTGTAACCAGCTTGAAATGCTTCTCCGGACCTCTAACTAAAAGAAACCGGGAACCAGCAGTGGCATCGAATCCTTTCGAACTGGGATCCTATCGCAGCTCGTGGTGTCCTAACTCTCCCGTATCTGATATTGGACCAAGCACATCAGGGGAGAGCGCGAACGCAGTCCCCCACTACCAGAAATTATGCAGTCGAGATTCCCACATTTGGGGAATTCGCAGGGGTCAGCACAGCCGGAGTGCAATGGCCGAGCCTCGCCCTGGGTGAATCAATTTTTTAAGAACTTTATTTTCTTTTCACAAAAAAATACAGGACATCACAAATTAGAAAGCTTTACATTAATATACATACTTAAAACAGTATATATAATCACATCTCATTACATTTTGACACGGTACCAGTTATATAGCAACAATTTATTTTTTTCTGGTGCAAATCACATTCTTTACTTAAACATGATAATGTTTTTCACAGTTTCTTGAGATATTGACCTATGCTCTCAATTTCCCACAGATTTTCTGCTTCCTCCCTCCCTTCTCTCCACAGATCTCTGAGGTAATAGTTCTCTCGGGTGATGAACAGGGCCAGGCTACCTGCTGCCTTGACTGGGACCTCGATGCCTTTGAACAGCCCCATGTTCCTCACTCTCCACAGGGCGTCATTCCCACTGTTCACCACGGCCCAGATCCTGTCAAACACGTCAGGAGGAAGTTTGACAGGAGAGATGCCGTTGTAGCGGCAATGCTTGTTAATAAGACAGAATTAAGCGGTGGTATTCTGTCCTAAATGAGGCCCCATCTCACCCTCCATCTTTGTGGTGCAGCCACAGAGAAAGTATTCATGCAGGTTGATTTAAGATGTTTTCTTTTGATAATGGACAGCTCCCAGATGGGGATGCACTTAGCTTAGCCTGGCTATCATGATCAATGGTCATCCATTGGTGCCTATCTGTCTAGGGAGTGCCGAATGGACATCTGGACTGCATTCCTAAGTGTCAAGAGTAAGTGACTCATATCTCACCTTGACCAACCAATCAGGGACTGGCAGGGCGTGGTAATACCACGTGGGTCTCTAATGCCCGCCAAACTCTCAACCAATCAGCACACATCTATGTCTTGGTCAAAAAGGGAGCGCAAGCTCAGATCGGGGCTCTCCTTGGCCATTTTCGCGCATCCTCAGAGACAATCACGTGACAACTGCTGTTGTCTGCAAAGGGACTTGGACTTTGTTCTAAGCGCGAGGCCGAGGATCCCATACGTACTCAGAATTCTACCAACGTGAATGATCCGCTTGATCAACGGCAGCCTACAGTTGGACCCTCGTCGACAACCTGAATAGCTTATTCAGAAGCAGCGCTGGACCAGGAACGAACCAGCTTCTTCCCAGGCAAAAGAGTGACTTGTGAGGACTCGTGGTCACACTCTGTGCATAGAGACTTTCTACTAGCCAGCTGGACTGCTGGTAGATCTCCTCGGAGCAACGACTGCCCTGCGCGCCGCAGTCAGATTCCTCCGCCCGTCCTACTCCGAGCTGCACCTTGACTGGTTGGCCGGTAGCCAGAGAACGCCGACACAACGCCCATTGGACAACCGCTGCAACAGAGGCTGCAACAGAGCCTGTCAGCTGGTTTGGTGTTCGTGCCGGGAGATTCCAAATCCATACACAGCGGATAAGTAAACCCCATGTTCTACATTGTGTCTCGAGAATTCAATTGTACCTCAACACAAGTTGTTATCAATTTAATTCATGAGTAATGTATTTACTTCCGAGTTTAGAGTAACAGTGGGTAATAACACTGATTAGCGATTTGGTAACCGAACTATATATATTGACATATATTCTCTGTTGTGTATCTCTTTGTGTTGGCATCTCTTCGAGATTATATACCTTGTATATTGATAACCCTCACAGTAAGGTCTGCCGCTCGTATCCAGGCAGACTAGTATATGTTTGGTGCACAATTTATATGAATAAATGTATCTCGTGTATTGAACCCGTGTGTGTGCGTTGTTAGTTGTTCTGACGATTGATTTTCTAAAAGCCACAACGAACAACCTCGTGATTACTGCTACAATTAATAATTGTCTCAGTAAACCCATCAAACCTCTACAACCACGATACACCACCATAAACTATATTAATTTAGGAACATAAACATATAGTGTAAACTGTATATGGCTGGTATTGGTAGTTTAAAGAAAAAAAACACACCAGTATTCCACTTTCTTCCTAAACATTTTAAGCATCAAAGTCTTACATGTAGTAAGATTTTACCACGTTTCGGAAACGTTTTTACATGCTCCTTCTGACCATCTTAACTTTATATACTTTGTGAAAAGTCATAAGATATTAACATTTTCTGTGAATGTGCTCGTTATCGGAGTAAACAAAAGCATACTTTTAGAATTTGATTAATGGGGAATATAATATGGAATCACGTACCTAAAGAAATTAATAACGATATAATTATTTTTATGTACTGTAGCTCAAATAGTAGTATAATACACTTTCTATGGATACATGTGCTTCTACGCAACGCAGAAGCACATCCACAAGTAACATTACCTAGCTAAGAGAGGACATTGGCTAGCCATTATGATAAATACAGTGGAAAAAAGCAATTGGGAAAATAAGACCTGCTGATCTGTTATACATACCAGGAAGAGAACAGAATATGATTTTTTTCTGTTCGAAACGTGTGTTGTCTTTATGAAATTCATGTATTTTAAACGTTTAATTAAGAAGAAAAAAACTTACAGAAAGATACTAAGCTGATCACGAGATAGAAAGATCACCCGTTTTTCGCGCATAAAAAGTGGCTATTAACTGGGTGAACTGTTATTAACTGGAGTCAACTGGGTGAAAACACATAATATGAACATGAAACAAAACAAAAAATAAAAATAAGATACAATCTACAGACATTAAAACCGGTGTCATGGAAATATAACTATCAAGGAAGCCACAAGAGTTCTCACCTGAGTAAGGTCTTTATTTCAATATTGGGAGCAACCAGAGACTCAATTTGTTCCAAGCAGTACAGGGTTTTCATAAGACGTTGCGCTGGAAAAAAGCTCAGCGCTTTGTCCCTTCTAAAACTTCCACTTTCCCTAAGAGAAAACAGATGACATCAAAAAGCGAAAGAAGAAGCACTAGATATGTTATTCAAAGCTTATCAGTTACTTTCAGCTAATTCTAATGACTCAGACAGCATATATTGTTTTGGTACATTGTCTTCTAACGTAACCTAAACAGTGTACTTTGTTGACGCACTGTTTTCTAAAATTCTGCACGTACTGTAGCACAGCAATTACATCCTTGAAATATATTATCTAAAAGCCCCAATATATTTCTTTGCAAAGCTCTCTACATTTTAAGAATCAATTTACTTATTAGATTTCCACTTCAAGACTTGTTCGGCTGGCGTTCGGGGAGTCGCGTTTTTCAGAATTGTATTGAGAACGTTTTCCACAGAGCTCAGAAGTCAAAGCACAGCAGCAGCTCTCCACAGCGATCCTCTATAGCGCCCTTTCTCCCGCAGCTCCGTCCTCATTGGAAGGAGGCAAGAGTGAAAGGCTGAAGTGAAATAGAGCGGGGACGAAGGCAGTGAAGAGAGAGAACGTGGGAAGAAGAGAAAAACGCAAGGGAAAAAAAGCAGCGTCGTAAAAGAGGTGACGGAGCTGTCCTCTCAATAAGATGGGTGCCAGCGAGCCTTGCTCTCACTTACGGCCACACCCCCTTGAGCACGCCTGATCTCGTCTGATCTCGGAAGCTAAACAGGGATGGGCCTGGTTATAATAATAATAATAATTGCTTACACTTATATAGCGCTTTTCTGGACACTCCACTCAAAGCGCTTTACAGGTAATGGGGACTCCCCTCCACCACCACCAATGTGCAGCATCCACCTGGATGATGCGACGGCAGCCATAGTGCGCCAGAACGCTCACCACACATCAGCTATCAGTGGGGAGGAGAAGAGTAATGTAGCCAATTCATAGAGGGGGATTATTAGGAGGCCATGATTAGTAAGGGCCAATTGGAAATTTGGCCAGGACACCGGGGTTACACCCCTACTCTTTTCGAGAAGCGCCCTGGGATTTTTAATGACCACAGAGAGTCAGGACCTCGGTTTTACGTCTCATCCGAAGGATGTAGTGGTTAGTACTTGGATGGGAGACCGCCTGAGAATACCAGGTGCTGTAAGCTTTTAAGCGCAGGAGGCGCCCTATCCCCGCTCGCTCGCTCATTCCCCTGTTCACACGTGCAGTGTGGCTTGTCCGTCTGTTTATTTGTCAGCTTTGGCGAGACACGGGTGCTTGTGTATTAGCGTGAGCGTTTTTTATTCTGATCAGGAACAGTTTTACAAGTCCGCAAAGGATCGAGGAAAGGTTTATCGCCAGCTGAAAAGAGACACAGCGCTTCGGCTGTGGAGACTTGTTCGGCTGGCGTTCGGAGAGTCGCGTTTTTCAGAATTGTATTGAGATCGTTTTCCACAGAGCTCAGATGTCAAAGCACAGCAGCAGCTCTCCACAGCGATCCTCTATAGCGCCCTTTCTCCCGCAGCTCCGTCCTCATTGGAAGGAAGCAAGAGTGAAAGGCTGAAGTGAAATAGAGCGGGGACGAAGGCAGTGGAGAGAGAAAACGTGGGAAGAAGAGAAAAACGCAAGGGAAAAAAAGCAGCGTCGTAAAAGAGGTGACGGAGCTGTCCTCTCAATAAGAAGGGTGCCAGCGAGCCTTGCTCTCGCTTGCGGCCACACCCCCTTGAGCACGCCTGATCTCGTCTGATCTTGGAAGCTAAACAGGGATGGGCCTGGTTAGTACTTGGATGGTAGACTGCCTGGGAATACCAGGTGCTTTAAGCTTTTAAGCGCAGGAGGTGCCCTATCCCCGCTCGCTCGCTCATTCCCCTGTTCACACGTGCAGTGCGGCTTGTCCATCTGTTTATTTGTCAGCTTTGGCGAGACACAGGTGCTTGTGTATTAGCGTGAGCGTTTTTTATTCTGATCATGAACAGTTTTACAAGTCCGCAAAGGATCGAGGAAAGGTTTATCGCCAGCTGAAAAGAGACACAGCGCTTTGGCTGTAGAGACTTGTTCGGCTGGCATTCGGAGAGTCGCGTTTTTCAGAATTGTATTGAGATCGTTTTCCACAGAGCTCAGATGTCAAAGCACAGCAGCAGCTCTCCACAGCGATCCTCTATAGCGCCCTTTCTCCCGCAGCTCCGTCCTCATTGGAAGGAAGCAAGAGTGAAAGGCTGAAGTGAAATAGAGCGGGGACGAAGGCAGTGAAGAGAGAGAACGTGGGAAGAAGAGAAAAACGCAAGGGAAAAAAAGCAGCGTCGTAAAAGAGGTGACGGAGCTGTCCTCTCAATAAGAAGGGTGCCAGCGAGCCTTGCTCTCGCTTACGGCCACACCCTCTTGAGCTTGCCTGATCTCGTCTGATCTTGGAAGCTAAACAGGGATGGGTCTGGTTAGTACTTGGATGGGAGACCGCCTGGGAATACCAGGTGCTGTAAGCTTTTAAGCGCAGGAGGCGCCCTATCCCCGCTCGCTCGCTCATTCCCCTGTTCACACGTGCAGTGCGGCTTGTCCGTCTATTTATTTGTCAGCTTTGGCGAGACACGGGTGCTTGTGTATTAGCGTGAGCGTTTTTTATTCTGATCAGGAACAGTTTTACAAGTCCGCAAAGGATCGAGGAAAGGTTTATCGCCAGCTGAAAAGAGACACAGCGATTCGGCTGTGGAGACTTTATTAATAAGGCCCCTCAGTAGTTGAGATCTCTGTTATACCCATCTAGAAACATGCAATCAGCATGTTATTGCTGAAGCAATAGTCACAACATTATTCCACACCTGGGTGAGAGGCGGGTTATGATGACAGTCATGCTTTCTACACCTTATACTGAGCTCAGAAATGGACCAAGCGGACATCTCACGAGCAGATCCCTCCGCGTATAAGAAAGGCAACTTGTCTCAGCAAAAATACCACGGATTCACATCCAAAATATGATAAAAAGGCAAAAACCCCACACTTGGAATGCAAACGTACCCTAAAAAGGAAACACGGTTTTAAAACGAACTTGATTTTCCCCTGGAGAAACCTTTTTATGGACACACATCGCATCTATTACACATGTAGAACTAAATATAAAGATAAAACTTAATATAAGAAGTCATGACATATCACACATGACGAAGTCTGGTCCAGAATAAACAGTTTACACTGACCCACCTTTATTTACCCTGGTCACTCACTTCTATTAACTGTTTAACTGGGTAACAAATTAAAATTTGTTTCAATTTGGGATCTACACCTGGGAGCCCTGAAATGTTGGCCAGAGGGGAGAAGCTGATATTCAGACGTGAGAATATATTAAAAAAAAGGATCTGATGTTGTTTTTCACCTGTCTAATCAAAGCTTGTTCAATAATTATGATTATAGGACACACGAGTTTATAATCATACTCATTCCACTTTTTAACCCCGTATATATGCACAATATGAAACGTATATACACTAAATCTCACGTGTGACTCCCATAATATACATTTCTTTACGAAAATTAGGAACACTTACTACAATTATCAACCCCCCATGACGAGGCAATATTTCATACCTTTGTTTCTTTGTGGGTTCAAAGTTCTGTCCTGTCGTTTCACACGTAATGTTTTGGTAGTTATCTCAATTTTCCTTTGCAATTATCTCCAAGATCATCATCAACTTTTTGTAAAACGTTATGCACAACTGATATTTAAAGAAAGTCCTGTACCAAAACGTCTTCGTAGGGAAAGACAACTTTTTTTCCCTTACGTTAGTCGCTACACGGTTACTCAGAAAATCCATTCACCGCCTTTAAAAAAAAAGTTTCGTTTTTTATTGTGGTTCACTGACATTTCTGTCACAATTCTGAGGGACCCCAAATAAATTTCACTTGCCGGTATAAAGACGCCGGCGAGGATAAGACAGGTATCGAGCCACCTGCGTATCTAGCGGACGTTTAAAATAAAAAAAATGGCGTGTAATGTTACGAAGGGCTACTGTTTTTTTTATAGTTTGTCGATTGTAAGGGACGTGGGCCGCGACAGAAATACTGGACGGGGTGGGAAAAGGTTTATTGATGGTTTATTGTACCGCAACGGTCACAATTGACTCACCAGCAAAGATGGCGCCGAGGCCACATCGACTCCCTCCCGCCCTGCCTCGCACCGAAGTTCGAGCTGCGGAGCGCGACGCCAAACCGCTCTCCTGAGCTACGGTCTCCGCCGCCTCCATCGGCTCGTCCTGATCTTCTGTCTCCACTGACACGCAGCTCAGGGACTTCAAAAAGACGCATCGGCGCTTCTGAAGCAGAGACAGGAGAGTCACGTTAAGAGTCGGACTGGACACTCCAGTACATGAACACTGCACTGAGAGAGAGAGGGGTTGATACAGACACACTGACTGGACACTCCAGGACATGAACACTGCACTGAGAGAGAGAGGGGTTCATACAGACACACTGACTGGACACTCCAGTACATGAACACTGCACTGAGAGAGAGAGGGGTTCATACAGACACACTGACTGGACACTGGACAGGAGTAAAGAGAGGATCAGAGCATTACCCACCTTCTTTTTCTTCTGTCTCACAGGAGGTGGTGATTGGACCTCCTCCAGCTGGAGTCCGTGGAGGGAGAGAGGGGGCAGGAGAGGGACAGCTCAGGGAGAGAAAGAGAGAGACAGGTGAGTCAAGTGTCCCAAGAGCACAGAGACTCTGCTGAGATCACACTCGCAGTGAGTGAGCCTGGGTGTAGCCCACTAATACTGACCCACTGGACACCACAGGACAGAGAGGAGGAGGAGGAGAGAGACACACTGCCTGGACACCACAGGACAGAGAGGAGGAGAGAGACACACTGAGGACAGAGAGGAGGAGGAGAGAGACACTGACAGACAGGGCTGAAAGAGAGAGAGACAGAGAGGCAGGGACAGGCAGACAGCAGGCCGAGAGAGACACTGAGAGACAGGGCTGAAAGAGAGAGAGACAATGAGACATCGGCGAACAGAGCTGAAGGCAGAGAGCAGAGGAGACAGGCCCAGCTGGGACAATGCAGGACAGACAGAGAGACAGACAGGGAGACACACGGAGAGACACAGGGAGAGAGACCCAGCTGGGACAACGCAGGACAGACAGAGAGCAGGGAGAAACACGGAGAGACACAGGGAGACAGGCCCAGCTGGGACAACGCAGGACAGACAGAGAGCAGGGAGACACAAGGAGAGACACAGGGAGAGAGACCCATTTGGGATAACGCAGGACAGACAGAGAGCAGGGAGACACATGGAGAGAGAGAGGAGGGAGGGAGACACAGCTGGGACAACGCAGGACAGACAGAGAGACAGGCAGGGAGACACACGGAGAGACACAGGGAGAGAGACCCAGCTGGGACAACGCAGGACAGACAGAGAGCAGGGAGACACACGGAGAGACACAGGGAGACAGGCCCAGCTGGGACAATGCAGGACAGACAGAGAGCAGGGAGACACATGGAGAGACACAGGGAGACAGGCCCAGCTGGGACAACGCAGGACAGACAGAGAGCAGGGAGACACACAGAGAGACACAGGGAGAGAGACCCAGCTGGGACAACGCAGGACAGACAGAGAGCAGGGAGACATGGAGAGACTCAGACAGAAGGACAGAAAGACAGAAAGAGAGAAGTACAGATGGACAAAAAGACAGAGAAAAGGACAGATGGACTGATGGACAGAAAGGCAGAGAAAAGGACAGAAAGACAGATGGACAGAGAAAAGAACAGAAGGACAGAGGGACAGATGGACAGAGGGACAGATGGACTGAAGGATAGACGGACAGAAGGACAGATGGACAGACAGACAGACTCTGCCCCACTTGCCTCGTCAGACATCTCAGCCTCTCTCCTTGCCCTCCGCACTGGGGAGCCCCAGGCGGGGCCTGGCGGGGCCAGGCGGGCGATGGGGGGCAGGACGGGCGGGGGCAGGGGCAGGGGCACCGCCCCGGGCAGCAGGGGGGGCTCGAGGGGCATGGCGGGGAGGAAGGGGGGGCGGTGGGGCGGGGCGGTCAGGGGCGTGAGGGGGCCGGAGGGGGGTCCGGGGCCGGGGAGCGGAGGGGGCTCTTGGGCGAGGGGGGGGGGACACCGAGCCGAACGAGCTGGGCGAGCCCGAGCAGGACGAGCCGGACGACCCCGGGAGCTCCAGCTGCAGTTCGGCCGCCCTCTCAAGCTTCTGGACGAGCTCGGGGAAACATGAAGACACCACGGGATTCTGTCCAGCGGGGAGAGGGGGAGACACAACGCAGGGGGGATGAGGAGCAGAGACTACGCCTGGACAGGTGAGTGTGTACAGTGTGTCCAGTAAGAGTCTGGACAGGTGAGTGTGTACAGTGTGTCCAGTAAGAGTCTGGACAGGTGAGTGTGTCCAGTGTGTCCAGTGAGAGTGTGGACAGGTGAGTGTGTACAGTGTGTCCAGTAAGAGTATGGACAGGTGAGTGTGGACAGTGTGTCCAACAAGAGCCCAGACAGGTGAGTGTGGACAGTGTGTCCAGTGAGAGTCTGGACAGGTGGGTGTGTACAGTGTGTCCAATAAGAGCCCAGACAGGTGAGTGTGGACAGTGTGTCCAGTGAGAGTCTGGACAGGTGGTTGTGTACAGTGTGTCCAGTAAGAGTCTGGACAGGTGGGTGTGTACAGTGTGTCCAGTAAGAGTCCGGACAGGCGAGTGTGTCCAGTGTGTCCAGTAAGAGTCCGGACAGGCGAGTGTGTCCAGTGTGTCCAGAAAGAGTGTGGACAGGTGTGTCCAACAGTAAGAAGCTGTCTTACCCTGTAACCTAGCTCAGGGGTGTTAGGGGGTGCTCTGTCTCCTCCCCAGATCTCACCTTCAGCTCTGGTGAAATGACGGACCACTAGGAGACGCTTGAAACGAGGACACAAGACAGAGGTTAGGTCCACAGAGCTCACTCAATCACTACAGCAAGCAGAGACCTCTCGGCCATCAGGACTGTGGGGGTCAGAGTGGGGAGCTGTAGGGTATCGGGAGTTTAGGGGTCAGTGTGGGGAGCTGTAGGGTATCGGGAGTTTAGGGGTCAGTGTGGGGAGCTGTAGGGTATCGGGAATTTAGGGGTCAGAGTGGAGTCTGTAGGGTATCGGGAGTTTAGGGGTCAGTGGGGGGAGCTGTAGGGTATCGGGAGTTTAGGGGTCAGTGGGGGGAGCTGTAGGGTATCGGGAGTTTAGGGGTCAGTGTGGGGAGCTGTAGGGTATCGGGAGTTTAGGGGTCAGTGTGGGGAGCTGTAGGGTATCGGGAGTTTAGGGGTCAGAGTGGAGTCTGTAGGGTATCGGGAGTTTAGGGGTCAGTGGGGGGAGCTGTAGGGTATTGGGAGTTCGGGGTCAGTGGGGGAGCTGTAGGGTAGATGTGGGGCACCGGGCCCACCACAGGGCGGCCGGTCCAGTCTCGCGGAAGGCGACCGGGTCAGACTTACGGAAAAGCACCGGGACTTGGGCCAGGACCTCTCCCGCTGCCAGTCCGGGTTCGGCCTGACCGGTGTGACCTGTGAAGACGCCAAACAGCCCATCTCCGAGACAGCTCTGACCAAATAGCCCAGCCCAGTCGTGTCGAGACTAGGGGCCTTGGGCAGTCTCTACAGTGTGTCCAGTGAGAGTGTGGACAGGTGAGTCTCTACAGTGTGTCCAGTGAGAGTGTGGACAGGTGAGTGTGTACAGTGTGTCCAGTGAGAGTCTGGACAGGTGAGTCTGACCAGTGTGTCCAGTAAGAGTCTGGACAGGTGAGTCTCTACAGTGTGTCCAGTGAGAGTCCGGACAGGTGAGTCTCTACAGTGTGTCCAGGAAGAGTGTAGGACGTCCAGAGGCAATCTGTGCTCTCAGAAGGCCATAATGGACCTGCAGCTTGGTTTTCCTCGGATCCGCGACCCTGTCTCTTGAGCCGAGGCGTGTCCTCAGTCAAGATCACCACTGGAAGTGTCTCTCCTCGTCTGGAGGTGTTACCTTGAGACCTGGTCTGTCAAGCGCTTTGCGCTGCTATGTGTGTGAAAGGTGCTCTATCAGTGAAGTTTATTATTATTATTATAATACAGCGAGCGCTGCTGGGGGCGGAGAGGCCAGTCGGAGGAGGGCTGGACGCTGGACGCTGGTCGGCGGGCGGGAGGGGTGGACTTACGACGCCTCGCCGGGCCCGGGTCCTGCTGCGACCGTGCACGGCCGTGCGGCATCTCTGTCGGTCCATCGTCCTGCCGAGACAAGCAGAGTCACAGAGGGGAGGGGAGGGGGCGGAGCCACACAGCTGGGCAGCTTGTTCCCCACCCCCGCCACTCTCTGTGTATAGTAGAGCCTCCTGTCCTGACTGGAGGAGCTCACCCAGCTGTGTCTGGAGAGAAGCCAGGGTATCGGCTTCAACCACAGGGCTGGGCAGCTTGTTCCCCACCCCCACCACTCTCTGTGTAGAGGTGCACCTCCTCTCAATATCTTTTTACAGCACGATCACACCCATAAGAGTGGAGTAATGGGAAAAAAAAACAACTTATTTCTCAACTTATTTTGTTATTTCTCGACAGCGGCATTTTTAACTGACTTACCGATTTCACGGGGATACTTCAGAGTGAATCTGAAGCTGGAACTATTATTTGATTGAAGTCGAAGTAACCCACGAATCTTTTTTGGAAGAAACACGTGTTTAGAAAGCGCTTTCCTCCTCCTCTCTCTTCACTCCTCTGAGCTCACGGGGCTCCAGCGCCGCCCCCCGCTAGATTCCGCCGCTCTGTGACGTCAGGCGGCTCATTGTGACGCCCCCGTGATGTCGCCCCCGACGCGCTCACGGCTCGGCCGCGAAACAAAAATGGCCGACATTTTTCGCGGTTGTTTTTTTTTTAGGTGGACATTTTATTTTTCCAACTCTCAGCGGCCAGCCGGGTGTCCCTGTACGACCCCGGTAGTCGCCACCTCGGACAGGCAGGGGAAACGGGTCCAGGTGTTTCCGGCCCAAGGGTTACAAAAGCTGCACTTGAATTTAAAAACAAAATCACGTCGAGGGCGCATTCAGCACCCCCACGTCCAACACGGGTTTCCGTGGGGTTTGGTTCAGTGAAATTAGCACCCCCCCTACCCCCAAGTCAAAGAAAGACCAACCTCAACCCCCCTCTAGCGGCCAAGGGCGGAAATTTCGGGCCACGCCACGTCCAAAAACCACGGGTTCCCCCCGCCCCCGTCCTGCGGGGAAAAGAGATGGCATTTTCTTTTCCGAGCGCTGCGTGGGACCTCACGACCCCCCCCAAAAAATCGGACTTCGTAGACGAGGAAAACCAGGCACGTCAACCTCTCTACAACACCACCCGGCCGTTTCTGTTTCAGACCGTGGGAAAAAAGAAAATTTCACCCCTCACCGACCACCGCGCAAAAAAACACAACTTCACGCTACAGAAACGGCCTGTGTGAGGAGGGGCACGGGAAAAAAATAAAACCTGCGTGTTTTCGGCAGAGTAAGCTCAGCGGGGAAACTCCCTGAATCTCGGGGTTGCTTCTTGAACCCCGAAAACGACCTTTTTTCTCTCTCTCGTTTTCTTGGTGTCTGGGACGTTCACGAACTCCGCCGCGTCGGTGCGATTCCCAGCGGGACTTGAACATAACCCCCCCCCCCCCGTGCAGCCACAGCGCCCCAGTGTGGCCGAGAGGACCACCACCCGCAGGGTTGAGCTTTTACTGCCGTGTCCCGCTTTCACTCTGGCGATAAAGGAGGGAATCAAGGAGGAGAATTAATATTGTGATCCACCAGTCCATCACAGGACACGCACACACCCTGGACAGGACACCAGTCCTTCACAGGATACCAGTCCATCACAGTACACACACACACCCTGGACAGGACACCAGTCCATCACAGGACACACACACACTCACACACCCTGGACAGGACAGCAGTCCATCACAGGACACACACACACTCACACACCCTGGACAGGACACCAGTCCATCACAGGATGTTCAGTGCCACTCTCTAATAAAGTAGAAACGCGACATTAAACTCCGTTCAAAACGGGAGAAATCACCAGGACACCATACACTTTGCTCCGGACGATGGGAGACCTGTACCTTCACGAGTCCGGGTTGTGAAAACTTCTTCTGGCAGTTCAAAATGTTTCGAAGAGACTACAGCGCTACCCTGTTTTCCATTTCTATCGTGTATTATTATACAGTAATAAGTATCTGTACTGATCACAGAGTCCCCCTCTCACTGCCAGAACTGAAGCCCAGTGCAGCACGAATAATAATAATAATTAATTCGTCTGGACTCTCCGCTCAGAGCTCTTCCCAGGTCAGGGGGATCCAGTGGGGAGGAGAGCAGAGGGATGGAGCCAGTTCAGAGAGGGGGGTGATTAGGAGGCCATGATGGGTCAAGACCAGGGGGGGAATCAGGCCAGGATAGTGGGGTAACACCCCTACTCTTCTCCAGAAACACCCCGGGATTGTTAATGAGCACAGAGAGTCAGGACCTTGGTTTGACGTCTCATCTGAAGGACGGCGCCTGTTTACAGTCCAGTGTCCCCCGTCACTATACTGGGGCAACAGGACCCACACAGACCGCAGGGTGAGAGCGCCCCCTGCTGGCCCCACTCACACCTCTCCCAGCAGCAACTTTGGAGGGGGGAAACCAAAAGCTAAACAGATTTTTTTTTAATTTTTTTATTGATGCTTAACAAAAGAACAAAAATTACAAGCTTCAGTCCAGACTGGGGTCTGGGGTCCCTCAGCTTCAGTCCAGTCCAGTTTGGGGCCCCTCAGCTTCAGTCCAGTCCAGTCTGGGGCCCCTCAGCTTCAGTCCAGTCCAGTTTGGGGCCCCTCAGCTTCAGTCCAGTCCAGTCTGGGACCCCTCAGCTCCAGTCCAACCTGGTGTCCCTCAGCTCCAGTGCAGTCCAGACTGGGGTCCCTCAGCTTCGGTCCAGCACAGACTGGGGTCCCTCAGCTTCGGTCCAGCACAGTTTGGTGTCCCTCAGCTTCGGCCCAGCACAGACTGGGGTCCCTCAGCTTCGGTCCAGCACAGTCTGGGGTCCCTCAGCTTCAGTCCAGACTGGGGTCCCTCAGCTTCGGTCCAGCACAGTCTGGGGTCCCTCAGCTCCAGTCCAGTCCAGTCTGGTGTCTCTCAGCTCCTGTCCAGTCCAGTCTGGGGCCCCTCAGCTCCAGTCCAGTCCAGTCTGGTGCCTCTCAGCTCCGGTCCAGTCCAGTCTGGTGTCCCTAGGCTCCAGTCCAGTCCAGTCTGGTGTCCCTCAGCTCCTGTCCAGTCCAGTCTGGGGCCCCTCAGCTTCAGTGCAGTCCAGTCTGGCGTCCCTCAGCTCCAGTCCAGTCCAGTCCAGTCCAGATCTTAGCTGGCACAGAACCAGGAAAGGAACCTGGAAAGAATATTGTTATTGCAGGTGTGAGGGACACAGACATAGACGTCACCATGACATCAAACAGCAAGAGGAGACTCCTCCTTGAATCACAGACACGACCGGGCGGCGCCCCCCTGTCTGCTCACCTGCACCTCCTCTTCCTCTTCTTGTCCTTCCCGGCAGCCTGCTCCTCCTCTCCCTCGCTCTTCCTCTCCTGACCCACGGTCTCCGCCGCCTCCATCGGCTCGTCCTGATCATCTGTCTCCACCGACACGCAGCTCAGGGAGTTTAAAAAGACGCACCAGCGCTTCTGAACCAGAGACAGGAGAGTCACGTTAAGAGTCGGACTGCACACTCCAGGACATGAACACTGCACTGAGAGAGAGAGAGGGGTTCATACAGACACATGACTGGACACTCCAGGACATGAACACTGCACTGAGAGAGAGAGGGGTTCATACAGACACCCTGACTGGACACTGACTGGACACTGGACAGGAGTAAATAATTAATATAATAATAATAATTGCTTACACTTATATAGCGCTTTTCTGGACACTCCACTCAAAGCGCTTTACAGGTAATGGGGACTCCTCTCCACCACCACCAATGTGCAGCATCCACCTGGATGATGCGACGGCAGCCATAGTGCGCCAGAACGCTCACCACGCATCAGCTATCAGTGGGGAGGAGAGCAGAGTAATGTAGCCAATTCATAGAAGGGGATTATTAGGAGGCCATGATTGGTAAGGGCCAATTGGAAATTTGGCCAGGACACCGGGGTTACACCCCTACTCTTTTCGAGAAGCGCCCTGGGATTTTTAATGACCACAGAGAGTCAGGACCTCGGTTTTACGTCTCATAAAGAGAGGATCAGAGCATTACCCACCTTATTTTTTTTCTGTCTCACAGGAGGTGGTGATTGGACCTCCTCCAGCTGGAGTCCAAGGAGGGAGAGAGGGGGCAGGAGAGGGACAGCACAGGGAGAGAAAGAGAGAGACAGGTGAGTCAAGTGTCCCAAGAGTACAGAGACTCTGCTGAGATCACACTCGCAGTGAGTGACACCGACACTAACCAGCCTCAGGACAGCACTGCTAGAGCACCACAACCCAGACTCAACCACATCACAGCACAGATCAAACAGCAATATCTCACACATTGGGACACACACACACAAACACAACATAAACTGGAATGCTACAGAACCTTAAACAGACAATACACACTAGCTGAATATTTGACCAAAATAAAAAATAACAAACAGAAACAGACCCTGACGAAGTACAGGCTCAGTGACCACAACCTGGCCATAGAAACTGGGCGACACAGGCAGACCTGGCTGCCCAGAGAGGACAGGCTGTGCTCCCACTGCCAGCGGGGAGAAATAGAGACAGAGGTGCACTTCCTACTGCACTGTGACAGATACTCTGGGATTAGAGAAACATTCTTCCCGAAATTCAGAAATCTAATCCCAGAGTTCCCACACCTGCCAGAATCACAACGGGTCCCAATCCTACTGGGAGAGGGAGGAGGGAACTCAGTTGATCTGGGAGCCCAGTATGTGATCTCCTGTCACAGCCTGAGGAACAGTGAGTCTGTCTCCCAATAATGCTCCAGCCGCCTACAGTATATGTCAATATTTTATAATATGTCTTTGTTGTAAATGTCTGTAACATCTCTGCTTTACGCAGAGAGTGGCGGGGGTTGGATGTCAAGGCCTGACGATACCGCATTACGCAGAGAGTGGAGGGGTGGGATGTCAGGGCCTGACGACACTGCTTTATGCAGAGAATGGAGGGGTGGGTGTCAGGGCCATACGACACTTTTTTATTCAGAGAGTGGAGGGGGTGGGATGTCAGGGCTATACGACAGTGCTTAATGCAGAGAGTGGAGGGTTGGGTGTCAGGGCTATACGACAGTGCTTTCCGCAGAGAGTGGTGGGGGTGTGATGTCAGGGCCTGACGATACTTATTTACGCAGAGAGTGGCAGGGGTGGGATGTGAGGGCCTGAAGATACTGCTTTTCGCAGAGAGCGGAGGAGGTGGGATACGACCTCTCAGTGGGGCCAGCAGGGGGCACTCACCCTGCGGTCTGTGTGGGTCTTAATGCCCCAGTGTAGTGACGGGGGACACGATCTGGCCCACCAGCGACGAGCAGGTTACCAGATCTAGACAAAGGGGGCAACTCTTAGTCGTATGAGCTTAGTCACACATCAAAGCGATTAAAAAAACAAAACAAACATATTATGTCTGTTACTAACGACTTTTTTTTCCTACATTGAAAGTCTCTTTCCCGGGTGATTTTCTAGCGCGACTGGGGCTCTTCATTTATCCTCTGTGTCTCATCGCGGGTGGATTTGAAACAGACCACAGAAGGTGGTCACACACTATATTATTATTGAGAGACAGGCTCACTGTACCTCAGGCTAGGACAGTAGATCACACTGTATTATTATTATTATTAATATTATTGAGAGTCTGGCTCACTGTTCCCCAGGCTGGGACAGGAGATCCCACACTGTATTATTATTATTGAGAGACAGGCTTACTCTCTGTTCCTCAAGCTGAGACCAGACATCACATACTGTATTATTATTGATTGACAGGCTCACTGTTCCTCAGGCTGGGACAGGAGATCACACACTGTATTATTATTATTGAGAGACAAGCTCACTGTCTGTTCCTCAGGCTGGGACAGAGGATCACACACTGTATTATTATTATTTAGAGACAGGCTCACTGTCTGTTCCTCAGAGTTGGACAGGAGATCCCACACTGAATTATTATTATAGAGAGACAGGCTCACTGTATGTTCCCCAGGCTGGGTCAGGAGCTCACACAGTATTATTATAATTATTGAGAGACAGTCTCACTGTCTGTTCCTCAGTCTGGGACAGGAGATCACACACTGTATTATTATTATTGAGAGACAGGCTCACTGTCTGTTCCCCAGGCTGGGACAGGAGATAACACTGTATTATTATTGAGAGACAAACTCACTGTCTGTTCTTCAGGCTGGGACAGTAGATCACACTGTATTATTATTATTGAGAGTCTGGCTCACTGTTCCCCAGGCTGGGACAGGAGATCCCACACTGTATTATTATTATTTAGAGACAGACTCACTGTCTTTTCCTCGGTCTGGGACAGATGGTCACACACTGTATTATTATTGAGACAGGCTCACTGTCTGTTCCTCAATCTGGGACAGTAGATCACAAACTGTATTATTATTATAGAGAGACCTGCTCTTTCCTGACTGTTCCTTAGGCTGGGACAGCAGATCATAATCTGCTTTATTATTATTGAGAGACTGGCTCACTCCTGTCTGTTCCTCAGGTTGGGGCAGGAAATGACACACTGTATAATTAGTATTGAGAGACAGGCTCAGTGTTCCCCAGGCTGACACAGGAAATCACACACTGTATTATTATTATTGAGTATCTGGTTCACTGTTCCCCAGGCTGGGACAGGAAATCACACACTGTATTATTATTATTGAGAGACAGGCTCACTGTCTGTTCCTCAGGCTGGGGCAGGATATCACACACTGTATTATTAGTATTGAGAGAGAGCCTCAGTGTTCCCCAGGCTTGGACAGGAGATCACACACTGTATTATTAGTATTGAGATACAGACTCACTGTCTGTTCCTCCTGCTGGGACTGGAGATCACACACCGTTTTATTATTACTGAGGGACATGCTCACTGTTTGTCCTTCAGACTGGGAGAGGACATTCCACACTAGGTTATCATTATTGAGAGACAGGCTCGCTGTCTGTTCCTCAGGCTAGTACAGGAGATCACGCACTGTATTATTATTATTTAGATACAGGCTCACTGTGTGTTCCTCTGGCTGGGACAGTAGATCACACTGTATTATAATTATTGAGAGGCTGACTCACTGTTTCCCAGGCTGGGACAGGAGATCACACACTGTATTATTATTGAGAGACAGGCTCACTGTCTGTTCCTCTGGCTGGGGCAGGGAATCACACACTGTATTATTAGTATTATTAAGAGACAGGCTCGCTGTCTGCTCCTCAATCTGGGACAGGATATCACACACTGTTGTAGTGTTCTCTCACGAAGCACCAGTTCTGTAGGGGTTTGGGCATTTACTGGGACAATTATTTTTGTGGCAGTAAATCACAAAATTGATTATTTTAATGGTCTTAGAATCCAACCATGCGACATAACTCAAACAATGCACACACAGGTACTAATACACGAGGATACATTTGTTAATATATAGAATATGCATGCAAACCTAACAGATCTTATCGTAAGGGTTATCAGAATTCATTCAGTTACAAAGAGTTACACATATCAAGAGGACATAAGTTCGGTATATCATTCGTTTAGACCGTTTCGTAATTGAACTTGTTTACAACTTCTACATGAGATACTCAAAACAAGTACATAACCCTTAGGAATTAAATTGATATCAACTGGTTGGGAGCAGTAATGCAATAAGCTTGAATACTCACTGCTGGTGGGCCCCTTTTCTCACCGTTTCCGTAGTGCAGCGGTTATCACGTTTGCCTCACACGCGAAAAATCCCCGGTTCGAAACCGGATGGGAACAGCCTCCTTTTGTACGCTCCTGTACTTCACAGAGGTCTTGAGCGACCGGTCACATGTTCCTTTCCTTCTGAGTGACATTCCTGCAACACTCTCCCGCTCCTCTTGGTGCGCTCATGCCGCAACACAGGAAGGCTGGAGCAGGTGGCTGTGGGCTCTCCGTACTGCCGAAATAGCTCAGTTGGGAGAGCGTTAGACTGAAGATCTAAAGGTCCCTGGTTCGATCGCGGGTTTCGGCATTTTGTTTCATCGCGCCCTTTGTTCCTCTCTCCAGCGCCCCCTGCCTAAAGTGACGCGTCCCTTTCTCAGCCCGAAACGCAAGCGAGACACCAGCAGCGGTCCTTGCAGGTTTCCTTAGTGTAGCGGCTATCACGTTCGCCTAACACGCGAGAGGTCCCCGGTTCGAGACCGGGCAGAAACAGCCTCGTTTTGCACGCTCCTGTACTTCACAGAGGTCTTGAGCGACGGTCATTTGTTCCCAATGTATTTCCGGTGCCTTCGTGCACTCTTGTACCAAACGCACGTTCCTTCTGTACGCGGAGCCGATCATTTGCAATTGGGCTGTGCCGACAGACCAGGACGAGAATCGCCTGAGATGACGGAGTAAACGTGAGTTCCTGAATTCCTCTGGCCCGGGGAAGACACCGGTGTATGTAATGGGTGGTTTGCTGTAAGCCCAGAATTTGGTCTGGCAGGCGGTCCGCGGTATTGTGTACAGGCGTTCGAAGCTGGTGTAGGCGTCCCACACTGACAGATTGAAGAAACTGAGTCTCTTTAGTCTGAAGGGAGTGTCTCACACTGACAGGCCGGAGGAACTGAGTCTCTTTAGTCTGAAGGGAGTGAACCCAGGTGCCCTGTGCTGAGCCAGGATCAGGGTGGAGTGGCGATTGCCATGATCTGGCGAGCTCAAAGCTTCATCAGCTGCCCTTTGCCACAGGAGGTAAGAGGATGTCCAGTGATGACGTGCTTCCCTGTCCGTCGTGGCAGTGAACAGGTCCTGGTTACAGGATCTCTAAAAAAGGAAATAAAGACTGAAATCAGATCCGACCCACCATGCTGCCACGGCGACGGTGCACTGCCCAGTGAAAGTGGCAGCCTGTCCCTGGACTGTGGGTGGAAACTGGAGCACCTGGAGGAAACCCCCACAGACAAGGGAGAGAACATGCAAACTCCACACAGACAGCACCCACACCCCAGGTCCAGAACTGTGAAGCATGCCCGACGATGCGGAAGGGCTTTTACAAATGAGTGTGTAACTCACACTGGTGCCCAGGATGGCCTGCTACCGGAACGCAACCTAATTTTCTTAATACAGTTTGTTCGAAGCGGTTCGCAGGAGCTGGAGGTGAGGACTGAGCTGGGGTCCAGTGTGCGAGAGTGACTGCTGATGTCACGTGTGTGTGTGTGTGTGTGTGTGTGTGTGTGTGTCTGGATCATTGTGAGCGCCGTCAGGTTTGTGTATTTGTTTAAACAAGAGGACGTGTCTGTGCGGGTCTGACTCTGTGTGAGGGTGCAGCTCTAACTGTGCGCGCGGGCGTGTCTATCTCTCTACACTGCATGAGGGGCTAAATCTGCCTCCGAGAACCCGACTTTTCAGAAGAAAAATCTATGAAAAGGCACGGCCTGGCCCTCTTCTCTTGCTCCCGACGTATAACACACTGGGGGATGAAGCTGGTGTCTTCAGCTGTAACCCTAGCTATTTATGCAAACAGCTCTTTTATGAAAAGCAGCTCTAGGCCTAGACAAGAGGAACAGATAAAACAAATCTTGGATTTATGGCTTATTCAAAGCAGACTGAGCGCTGCTTTACTGTATGTAGGAGCCAGAGATGAAGAATGAGCTATTTAAGGAAATCAGGAGTGTGAGAGAGGGACTGTGTGCTTTTCCTCCCAAAAGAGAAGGCTTGTGGTTCTTTATGCTTTTCTGCACAGGCTGCCAACGTGAGTACATGTTGGGCTCTTGGTTTGAATGCTCGAGTTGTCAGGCTGGCGTTTTTTGTTCCTGTTGGAGCCCATAATTGTGAACAAGCCGCTTGAGGACGTCTCTATGCGGGTGTGTGTTTGTAATAACGTGTGTGTGCCTCTCTGTTTCAGTATAAAAAATGCATTTAAGACATTCAGCCTTTTCATGTTCCTAATATTCTTTCCTTCTCGACAATAATAACTAAGGTGGCTGCTGGAAGAGGTGTTAATGGGGCCAGCAGGGGGTGCTCACCCTGCGGTCTGTGTGGGTCCTAATGCCCCAGTCTAGTGATGGGGACACTGGACTGTAAACTGGCGCCGTCCTTCGGATGAGACGTAAAACCGAGGTCCTGACTCTCTGTGGTCATTAAAAATCCCAGGGTGTTTCTCGAAAAGAGTAGGGGTTTTACCCCAGTGTCCTGGCCAAATTTCCCATTGACCCTTACCAATCATGGCCTCCTAATAACCCCCATTTATGAATTGGCTTCATTACTCTGCTCTCCTCCCCACTGATAGCTGGTGTGTGGGGAGCGTTACTGGTGCACTATGGCTGCCGTCGCATCATCCAGGTGGATGCTGCACATTGGTGGTGGTGGAGGGGAGTCCCGATGTCCTGCAAAGCGCTTTGAGTGGAGTGTCCAGAAAAGCACTATATAAGTGTAAGCAATTATTATTCATTATAATGTAATAAGTCCATTACTTCTCACCCCTCCATTGCAAGGCATACACAACACAAACACCAGGAACAATTATCTCAGAAGCCAGTTAACCTCCCAGAAGAAATAAAAGGTGTTAAAAGTAAGTATCTCCTTTAGGTGATGACAGACTGGATCAAACAAAAACAACATTTGAAGTGAATTGCAAATGTATTGAGTTGTGATGCAACTGTAACTTGAACCTAACATGACTGGGGCGTGCATTTTTGAAATTGCATTTTCACAGCTGAAATACAAAATGAAGCTGATCGCAGTCCAAACTCAAGGTATTGTTGTAAAACTAAATATTCAACATGTTTCTACCTGTACCTTTTCAGCTCACTCAGAAGTCCATAGCCTGCAGCCTGGTGCCTCTCTGTCTCTCTCCCTCCACACTGCTGGTCCAGTGGAGGTGCTGTTTGATCCTGCAGGATCTGTCCAATCTCGTATAGTCTTACTGAGCAGCGCAGGGCTCCCTGGCCCCAGGTACGAACAGTGAGTGTCAGTGCAGAACAGCTCTCTGACACTCCGCTC
Organism: Lepisosteus oculatus; assembly: GCF_040954835.1. Taxonomy (NCBI): domain Eukaryota; kingdom Metazoa; phylum Chordata; class Actinopteri; order Semionotiformes; family Lepisosteidae; genus Lepisosteus; species Lepisosteus oculatus. The sequence continues at coordinate 6,974,545 of NC_090709.1, forward strand.
CCTCACTCCAGCTGATCAGGGCAACTACACAGTGAGGGACCTTGAGGGAAGCAGTATCAGCACTGTGATCGTCACTGTGGGTGGTAAGCAGGTCTACAGTAGGGTCACTAGAGGGCTCTATATTCTTGACAGAGTGTGTTCTTCTATCATCCTCTGTCCTGATTGTCTTTCAGCTCACAGAGACACTGTCACCCTGCAGCCTGAAGCCTCTCTGTCTGTCCCTCTGTTCACTGGAGAGCCAGTGGAGGTGCTGTTTGATCCTGCAGGAGGTGGAAACTGGACCTCAGTGTGTTCTGTCAAGAACAGCACAGCCAGCTGTGTCCCCCAGTACAGTTTTTTTTTTTATTTTTGATGATTAGCCATATGTTGATTACAATATTGTACATAATGTATAATTTGAACCCGATATTTTTCAGGAGTGAATGATTGTATATTTTCAGAATAAATTTCGAAACCAAATTATTGTCCCTCGATCTCTGTCTCTCTCTCACCCTGCTGTCTGTCTGTCCCTGCCTCTCTGTCTCTCTCTTTCAGCCCCGTCTGTCAGTCTGTCTGTCCCTCGATCTCTGTCTCTCTCTCTCTCCTTCCTCTCTCTCTCTCGGTTTGTTTGTCCCTCAATCTCAATCTTTCTCTTTGCCCGCTGTCTTTCTGTGCCTTCATCTTTGTCTCTCTCTCTCCTTCCTTTCTGTCTGTCACTCTGTCTGTCCTGCGTTGTCCCAGCTGGGCCTGTCTCCCCGGCTCTCTGCCTTCAGCTCTGTTCGCCGATGTCCCACCAGCCCGTCTCTCACTCAGCCTGTCTCTTGACTTGCAGGAGGAAGAGGAGGTGGAGACAGCTCCTCCGGCAGGAGAGAGGAAGGAGGTCAGTGCTGGTCCCACCCTGCCTCCTGTCCTGTCTGTGGTGGAATTTCGCCGTCTTGTCTGTCCCTGGGTCTCAGTGTCTCTCTCTCTTTCAGCCCTGTCTGTCAGTGTCTCTCTCCTCCTCCTCTCTGTCCTCAGTGTGTCTCTCTCCTCCTCCTCTCTGTCCTGTGGTGTCCAGTGAGTGTGTCTCTCTCCTCCTCCTCTCTGTCCTGTGGTGTCCAGTCAGTATGTCTCTCTCCTCCTCCTCTCTGTCCTGTGGTGTCCAGGCAGTGTGTCTCTCTCCTCCTCCTCTCTGTCCTGTGGTGTCCAGGCAGTGTGTCTCTCTACTCCTCCTCATCTCTGTCCTGTGGTGTCCAGTGGGTCAGTATTAGTGGGCTACACCCAGGCTCACTCACCGCGAGTGTGATCTCAGCAGAGTCTCTGTGCTCTTGGGACACTTGACTCACCTGTCTCCCTCTTCCTCTCCCTGTGCTGTCCCTCTCCTGCCCCCTCTCTCCCTCCTCGGACTCCAGCTGGAGGAGGTCCAATCACCACCTCCTGTGAGACAGAAGAAAAAGAAGGTGGGTAATGCTCTGATCCTCTCTTTACTCCTGTCCAGTGTCCAGTCAGTGTCCAGTCAGTGTGTCTGTATGAACCCCTCTCTCTCTCAGTGCAGTGTTCATGTACTGGAGTGTCCAGTCAGTGTATCTGTATGAAACCCTCTCTCTCAGTGCAGTGTTCATGTACTGGAGTGTCCAGTCAGTGTGTCTGTATGAACCCCTCTCTCTCAGTGCAGTGTTCATGTACTGGAGTGTCCAGTCAGTGTGTCTGTGTGAACCCCTCTCTCTCTCTCTCTCTCAGTGCAGTGTTCATGTACTGGAGTGTCCAGTCAGTGTGTCTGTATGAACCCCTCTCTCTCTCTCAGTGCAGTGTTCATGTCCTGGAGTGTCCAGTCCGACTCTTAACGTGACTCTCCTGTCTCTGCTTCAGAAGCACACCAGACTGTGCTGGACCGAAGCTGAGAGACCCCAGACTGCACTGGACCGGAGCTGAGGGACACCAGACTGGACTGGACTGGAGCTGAGGGACACCAGTCTGGACTGAAGCTGAGGGACCCCAGACTGTGCTGGACCGAAGCTGAGGGACCCCAGTCTGTGCTGGACCGAAGCTGAGGGACCCCAGACTGTGCTGGACCGAAGCTGAGGGACCCCATTCTGTGCTGGACTGAAGCTGAGGGACCCCAGACTGTGCTGGACTGAAGCTGAGGGACCCCAGACTGGACTGGACCGGAGCTGAGGGGCCCCAGACTGGACTGGACCGAAGCTGAGGGACTCCAGTCTGTGCTGGACCGAAGCTGAGGGACCCCAGTCTGGACTGCACTGGAGCTGAGGGACACCAGACTGGACTGGAGCTGAGGGGCCCCAGACTGGACTGGACTGGAGCTGAGGGGCCCCAGACTGGACTGGACTGGAGCTGAGGGACACCAGACTGGACTGGACTGAAGCTGAGGGGTCTCATACTGGACTGAAGCTGAGGGGCCCCAGACTGGACTGAAGCTGAGGGGACCCATTCTGTACTGGACAGAAGCTGAGGGGTCCCAGACTGGACTGGACTGAAGCTGAGGGACCCCGGACCCCAGTCTGGACTGAAGCTGAGGGACCCCAGACCCCAGTCTGGACTAAAGCTAAGGGACCCCAGACTGGACTGTGGAAAACTTTCACATTATCTCCACCTGAGTCCTCAGATCGTCTGCATGACCTTGTATCATTAAGTATTATTTTAAGGTCCTGTGATGATCGTAAGATGGGGGGGGGGGTCACTAAATAAACCCTTGACATTAATCTGTATTGTAATTTTTGTTCTTTTGTTAAGCATCAATAAATTTTTTTTTTTTTAAATCTGTTTAGCTTTTGGTTTTTTCCCTCCACCCCCCCCACCGAAACGAACGAACAGAGTCTGTCCTTCTCTTTCATCCCGGAGAGTTTGTGGTTGACGGATTGAGGCCGAGAGCCCTCGTTGTCGGCGTGCCACCAGTTGGCGGGGATATAGCAGGGGGGCATCGTGTCCAATACTCCTTGAAACGAGACAGATTTCAAGCCACCTCCGTCTGAAGAGAAGGAAGTCGACCACGAAGTCCAGGGTGTCCTAGGAAGCTCTTTAGCCATCGTTTGCCCAGCAGCCATCTCACCCTGCAGCTCCCAGCTGGCAGCCCCCTCCCCACTGGAGCCCAGCAGGTGGGAGCCTGGTCAGTACCTGGAGGGGAGACTCATGGGAAAAACTAAGGTTGCTGCTGGGAGAGGTGTTAGTGGGGCCAGCAGGGGGCGCTCTCACCCTGCGGTCTGTGTGGGTCCTGATGCCCCAGTATAGTGACGGGGGACACAGGCGCCGTCCTTTGGATGAGACGTCAAACCGAGGTCCTGACTCTCTGTGCTCATTTACAATCCCGGGGTGTCTCTGGAGAAGAGAAGGGGTGTTACCCCAGTGTCCTGGCCTGATTCCCCCCCTGGTCTTTACCCATCATGGCCTCCTTATCACCCCCCCTCTCTGAACTGGCTCCATCCCTCTGCTCTCCTCCCCAATGAGAGCTGCTGTGTGCTGAGCAGACTGGAGCATCATCCAGGTGGGGGCTGCACACTGGGGGGGCTGGAGGGGATCCCCCTGACCTGGGAAGAGCTCTGAGTGGAGAGTCCAGACTTATTAATTATTATTATTATTCGTGCTGCACTGGGCTCCTGTCCTGGCAGTGAGAGGGGGACTCTGTGATCAGTACAGACACTTATGACTGTCTAATAATACACGATACAAATGGAAAACAGGGTAGCGCTGTAGTCCCTTCGAAACGTTTTGAACTGCCAGAAGAAGTTTTCACAACCCGGACTCGTGAAGGTACAGGTCTTCTCCCATCGTCCGGAGCAAGGTGTATCGTGTCCTGGTGATTTCTCCCGTTTCAAATGGAGTTTAATGTCGCGTTTCTACTTTATTAGAGAGAGGCACTGAACTTTGGGGAACGTGACATCCACCCAGTATTACTAGTAGGTTGATAAATATAAATGTTTTTTTCCCCCCGTATTATACCTCGCGAAATATAATATGTGTGTGTGTCCTGTGATGGACTGGTGTCCTGTCCAGGGTGTGTGAGTGTGTGTGTCTGTGTGTCCTGTGATGGACAGATGGTACCCAGCCTGGACACCCATGAGACACTGGCTGTGATGGACTGGTATCCTGTGAAGTACTGGTGTCCTGTCCAGGGTGTGTGTGTGTCCTGTGATGGACTGGTGTCCTGTCCAGGGTGTGTGTGTGTACTGTGATGGACTGGTGTCCTGTCTAGGGTGTGTGTGTGTCCTGTGATGGACTGGTGGATCACAATATTAATTCTCCTCCTTGATTCCCTCCTTCATCGCCAGAGTGAAAGCGGGACACGGCAGTAAAAGCTCAGCCCTGCGGGTGGTGGTCCTCTCGGCCCCACGGGGGGGGGTTATGTTCACGTCCCGCTGGGAATCGCACCGACGCGGCGGAGTTCGTGAACGTCCCAGACACCAAGAAAACGAGAGAGAGATAAAAGGTCGTTTTCGGGGTTCAAGAAGCAACCCCGAGATTCAGGGAGTTTCCCCGCTGAGCTTACTCTGCCGAAAACACGCAGGTTTTATTTTTTTCCCGTGCCCCCCCTCACACAGGCCGTTTCTGTAGCGTGAAGTTGTGTTTTTTTGGGCGGCGGTCGGTGAGGGGTGAAATTTTATTTATTTTTTTCCCACGGTTTGAAACAGAAACAGCCGGGTGGTGTTGTAGAGAGGTCGACGTGCCTGGTTTTCCTCGTCTGCGAAGCCCGGTTTTTTTTGGGGGGGGGGTGGGTCGTGAGGTCCCACGCAGCGCTCGGAAAAGAAAATGGCGTTTCTTTTCCCCGCAGGACGGGGGGGGGGGGGGGAACCCGTGTTTTTTGGACATGGCGTGGCCCGAAATTTACGCCCTTGGGCGCTAGAGGGGGGTGGATGTTGGTCTTTCTTTGATTTTGGGGTCGGGGGGGGGGTGCTAATTTCACTGAACCAAACCCCTGCGCCGAAGCTGAGGGACAACAGACTGTGCTGGACCGAAGCTGAGGGACACCAGACTGTGCTGTACCGAAGCTGAGGGACCCCAGTCTGTGCTGGACCGAAGCTGAGGGACACCAGACTGGACTGGACTGGAGCTGAGGTGCCCCAGACTGGACTGGACTGGAGCTGAGGGGCCCCAGTCTGGACTGGACTGAAGCTGAGGGACCCCAGACTGTGCTGGACCGAAGCTGAGGGACCCCAGTCTGTGCTGGACCAAACCTGAGGGACCCGAGACTGTGCTGGACCGAAGCTGAGGGACCCCAGTCTGGACTGCACTGGAGCTGAGGGGCCCCAGACTGGACTGGACTGGAGCTGAGGGACATCAGACTGGATTGGAGCTGAGGGACCCCAGACTGGACTGGACTGGAGCTGAGGGACACCAGACTGGACTGGACTGGAGCTGAGGGGCCCCAGACTGGACTGGACTGGAGCTGAGGGACACCAAACTGGATTGGACTGGAGCTGAGGGACACCAGACTGGACTGGACTGGACTTTTGTAAAGCATCAATAAATTTTTTTAAAAAAAAAATTGTTTAGCTTTTGGTTTTTTCCCTCCCCCCCCCCCCCAGGGTTGCTGATGGGAGAGGTGTGAGTGGGGCCAGCAGGGGGCGCTCTCACCCTGCGGTCTGTGTGGGTCCTGATGCCCCAGTTTAGTGAAGGGGGACACTGGACTGTAAACAGGCGCTGTCCTTCGGATGAGACGTCAAACCGAGGTCCTGATTCTCTGTGCTCATTAACAATCCCGGGGTGTCTCTGGAGAAGAGTAGGGGTGTTACCCCAGTGTCCTGGCCTGATTCCCCCCCTGGTCTTGACCCATCATGGCCTCCTTATCACCCCCCTCTCTGAACTGGCTCCATCCCTCTGCTCTCCTCCCCACTGAGAGCTGCTGTGTGCTGAGCGGACTGGAGCATCATCCAGGTGGGGGCTGGAGGGGATCACCCTGACCTGGGAAGAGCTCTGAGGGGAGGGTCCAGACTTATTAATTATTATTATTATTCGTGCTGCACTGGGCTCCTGTCCTGGCAGTGAGAGGGGGACTCTGTGATCAGTACAGATACTTATGACTGTATAATAATACACGATAGAAATGGAACACAGGGTAGCGCTGTAGTCCCTTCGAAACGTTTTGAACTGCCAGAAGAAGTTTTCACAACCCGGACTCGTGAAGGTACAGGTCTTCTCCCTTCATCCGGAGTAAGGTGAGAGGCCACCCCCTCGGGGCGCAGTATCCCCGATGCACCCCCCCCACCACCCAAAACAACACACACTTCTGTGTCGATTGGGAGACCCCGGTTTGACCAGCCCCTGCGGTGGAGGAAACAACCGGCTGGAGAGAACACGCAGACTCCACACAGAAGGGTCACCTCGGCATTTATTCCAACAGCAAAACAACACCAGAGAGAAACGGTCTCTGAAAGAGAAGCGCACACCGGGAAAAACACGACGGGGTCATTACAAATGGGAATAGGAGTTCTTTTTTTCTTTTCCGGCCGTCAGTTGGATCGTGTCCTGGTGATTTCTCCCGTTTCGAACGGAGTTTAATGTCGCGTTTCTACTTTATTAGAGAGAGGCACTGAACTTTGGGGAACATGACATCCACCCAGTATTACTAATAGGTTGATAAATATAAATGTTCTTTCCCCCCCCCGTATTATACCTCGCGAAATATAACGATGGCCAACTCCTTAAGTCGAAATTTAAACCCTTCTCACGCTACAAGACAGTCCGTCAACATCGCCGCGGACCGAAGCGCGACCTTCGGTATGACGTTGGCCGAAGGGGGTGGGGTAAGTACGTCACAGCCGGGGGAAGCCCCTATCACGTGAGAGGGGTGTGGTGGGCGACGAGCCCCCGGGGGCAAAGAGAAGTTGATTTGCGTGGGGTGTGGAAACACTACACGACCGGGCAAGCGAGCCGTTTTTTTTTTTGTTTTGTTTTTTCCAGAACATCAGAACAACCGCAGAGATGACCATCGATCCACCTCCGGACGTTTCCTTTTTTGTCCTCTTTGGCCTCCAAAATAAAAAAAAAAAACTGGGATCCACCGTGGCGTTGCCAAATTAAAACGTCAACCACTTTTCGGGCTTTCGTGCTGTCCATGATGAAACCGTCATGGTTGTGTAAGCATACGTTACGTCACAGACCGGCAGCGCTCGGACGTGAGGAGTGTCGTTACGTTTTTGAAACGGGCATGTCAGACAAGATCTCTGACAAGATCTCCGAAAAACCCAAACCTGTAAGATTCAATTTCAATTCAGTTTTTTATATAGCGCCTTTCACAACAAGAATGCCCCAAGGCCCCGAACAAAGGAGTTGTTCCACACCCCTGCCACCCTCTGTGTACAGTAGAGCCCCCTGTCCTGACTGGAAGAGCTCACCCAGCTGTGTCTGGAGAGAAGCCGGGGTATCTGCTTCAACCACAGGGCTGGGCGGCTTGTTCCCCACCTCCACCACCCTCTGTGTACAGAAGAGCCTCCTGTCCTGACTGGAGTGACAGTAGAGACGGGGTCCTGTGATGGACTGGTGTCCTGTCCAGGGTGCGTGAGTGTGTGTGTCTGTGTGTCCTGTGATGGACAGATGGTACCAAGCCTGGACACCCATGAGACACTGGCTCTCACGGAGGGCACACTGTCCCTAACCCGGGTCCAGAAGAAACTACAGTGATCTATAATTCCTGCGCCTCGGAAGGGTTTATGACATCTATGTCCGGCGCCCGCGCCCGTGGACCGGCGGTTTGGCGTCGTGCTCTGCAGCTCGAGCTTCGGTGCGAGGCAGGGCGGGAGGGAGTCGATGTGGCCTCGGCGCCATCTTTGCTGGTGAGTCAATTGTGACCGTTGCGGTACAATAAACCATCAATAAACCTTTTCCCACCCCGTCCAGTATTTCTGTCGCGACCCACGTCCCTTACAATCGACAAACTATAAAAAAAACAGTAGCCCTTCGCAACATTACACGCCATTTTTTTTATTTTAAACGTCCGCTAGATACGCAGGTGGCTCGATACCTGTCTTATCCTCGCCGGCGTCTTTATACCGGCAAGTGAATTTTATTTGGGGTCCCTCAGAATTGTGACAGAAATGTCAGTGAACCACAATAAAAAACGAAACTTTTTTTTTAAAGGCGGTGAATGGATTTTCTGAGTAACCGTGTAGCGACTTTCCCTACGAAGACGTTTTGGTACAGGACTTTCTTTAAATATCAGTTGTGCATAGCGTTTTACAAAAAGTTGATGATGATCTTGGAGATAATTGCAAAGGAAAATTGAGATAACTACCAAAACATTACGTGTGAGACGACAGGACAGAACTTTGAACCCACAAAGAAAGGTATGAAATATTGCCTCGTCATGGGGGGTTGATAATTGTAGTAAGTGTTCCTAATTTTCGTAAAGAAATGTATATTATGGGAGTCACACGTGAGATTTAGTGTATATACGTTTCATATTGTGCATATATACGGGGTTAAAAAGTGGAATGAGTATGATTATAAACTCGTGTGTCCTATAATCATAATTATTGAACAAGCTTTGATTAGACAGGTGAAAAACAACATCAGATCCTTTTTTTTAATATATTCTCACGTCTGAATATCAGCTTCTCCCCTCTGGCCAACATTTCAGGGCTCCCAGGTGTAGATCCCAAATTGAAACAAATTTTAATTTGTTACCCAGTTAAACAGTTAATAGAAGTGAGTGACCAGGGTAAATAAAGGTGGGTCAGTGTAAACTGTTTATTCTGGACCAGACTTCGTCATGTGTGATATGTCATGACTTCTTATATTAAGTTTTATCTTTATATTTAGTTCTACATGTGTAATAGATGCGATGTGTGTCCATAAAAAGGTTTCTCCAGGGGAAAATCAAGTTCGTTTTAAAACCGTGTTTCCTTTTCAGGGTACGTTTGCATTCCAAGTGTGGGGTTTTTGCCTTTTTATCATATTTTGGATGTGAATCCGTGGTATTTTTGCTGAGACAAGTTGCCTTTCTTATACGCGGAGGGATCTGCTCGTGAGATGTCCGCTTGGTCCATTTCTGCGCTCAGTATAAGGTGTAGAAAGCTTGACTGTCATCATAACCCGCCTCTCACCCAGGTGTGGAATAATGTTGTGACTATTGCTTCAGCAATAACATGCTGATTGCATGTTTCTAGATGGGTATAACAGAGATCTCAACTACTGAGGGGCCTTATTAATAAAGTCTCCACAGCCGAAGCGCTGTGTCTCTTTTCAGCTGGCGATAAACCTTTCCTCGATCCTTTGCGGACTTGTAAAACTGTTCCTGATCAGAATAAAAAACGCTCACGCTAATACACAAGCACCCGTGTCTCGCCAAAGCTGACAAATAAATAGACGGACAAGCCGCACTGCACGTGTGAACAGGGGAATGAGCGAGCGAGCGGGGATAGGGCGCCTCCTGCGCTTAAAAGCTTACAGCACCTGGTATTCCCAGGCGGTCTCCCATCCAAGTACTAACCAGGCCCATCCCTGTCTAGCTTCCAAGATCAGACGAGATCAGGCGTACTCAAGGGGGTGTGGCCGTAAGCGAGAGCAAAGCTCGCTGGCACCCTTCTTATTGAGAGGACAGCTCCGTCACCTCTTTTACGACGCTGCTTTTTTTCCCTTGCGTTTTTCTCTTCTTCCCACGTTCTCTCTCTTCACTGCCTTCGTCCCCGCTCTATTTCACTTCAGCCTTTCACTCTTGCTTCCTTCCAATGAGGACGGAGCTGCGGGAGAAAGGGCGCTATAGAGGATCGCTGTGGAGAGCTGCTGCTGTGCTTTGACATCTGAGCTCTGTGGAAAACGATCTCAATACAATTCTGAAAAACGCGACTCTCCGAACGCCAGCCGAACAAGTCTCCACAGCCGAAGCGCTGTGTCTCTTTTCAGCTGGCGATAAACCTTTCCTCGATCCTTTGCGGACTTGTAAAACTGTTCCTGATCAGAATAAAAAACGCTCACGCTAATACACAAGCACCCGTGTCTCGCCAAAGCTGACAAATAAACAGACGGACAAGCCGCACTGCACGTGTGAACAGGGGAATGAGCAAGCGAGCGGGGTGTCATGGAAATATAACTATCAAGGAAGCCACAAGAGAGAGTTCTCACCTGAGTAAGGTCTTTATTTCAATATTGGGAGCCCTGCTGCCACTTCGCAAAGTGCAACCAGAGACTCAATTTGTTACAAGCAGTACAGGGTTTTTATAAGACGTTGCGCTGTAAAAAAGTTCAGCACTTGGTCCCTTCTAAAACTTCCCCTTTCTCTAAGAGAGAACAGTTTACATCATAGAGCGAGAGAATAAAAACTAGATTTGTTATTCAAAGCTTATCAGTTACTTTCAGCTAATTCTAATGACCCAGACAGCATATATTGTTTATGTACATTGTCTTCTAAACTAACCTAAACAGTGTACTCTGTTGACAAACTGTTTTCTAAAATTCTGCACGCACTGTAGTACAGCAGTTACATCCTTGAAATATATTATCTAAAAGCACCAATATATTTCTCAACATTTTTAAGAATCAATTTACTTATTAGATTTCCACTTCAATACCTTGATCAAGAAGGAGGTTCACCCAGAGCGGAGGGAGGGAGGAAGCAGAAAATCTTCGGGAAATAGAGGGCATAGGTCAATATCTCAAGAAACTGTGAGAAAATTTATCATGTTTAACTAAGAATGTGATTTGCACCAGAAAAAAGAAATTGTTGCTATGTAACTGGTACCGTGTCAAAATGTAATAAGATGTGATCATATATACTGTTTTAAGTATGTATATTAATGTAAAGCATTTGTGATGCCCTGCATTTTATTGTGAAAAGGAAATAAAAGTTCTTAAAAATCGAAATCGGTTCACCCAGAACGAGGCTCGGCCATTGCACTCCGGCTGTGCTGACCCCAAATGTGGGAATCTCGACTGCATACTTTCTGGTAGTGGGGGACTGCGTTCATGCTCTCCCCTGATGTGCTTGGTCCAATATCAGATACGGAAGAGTTACGACACCACGAGGTGCGATAGGATCCCAGTTCGAAAGGATTCGATGCCACTGCTGGTTCCCGGTTTCTTTTAGTTAGAGGTCCGGAGAAGCATTTCAAGCTGGTTACACTACTCCTTCCGGACATTCATTCCCTTTTCAAAGTCAGTCGTTTTGCTGTTGTCTGCATTATTTAGGCTGATTATCGAGGTTAGCCTTTATTTGGTCATGGGGGCCTCGGTACTGTATTCTAATTCTCAAGACAGTTTCACCCGTTTTCTGATTGCTAGGTTCTGTACCAGTGCAGACATGTCAAACAGTGAATGGCTTTACCTCTATTGTATCCGTGCTCAATGAATGAAATCAGTAATAAATGAATATATGTATAGTTATACGAAAAACAAGTGGTTTATCGACTCATCTTCATTTGCAGATTTAGAGGCAGCTTCAATATTCGTTTTACAAACGGGTTTTATATGGGTCACACACATGCCATAGCAACAAAACATCTCTAGAGATGAGGCTATAGATCACCTTTCCATCCTCCAGGTTTTCCTCCCAAAGCCTACGGTACCAACGGCGACCCCTGCTGGCAGTAGTGTAACCATCAGTTTTTTGTTTAAGATTGGCAATTTGTTCTGCCAATTTACTGTTCCCATCTCTTCTCCAAAATACACCCCCAGGACCTTAATTCTCTTCTCTTGCAGCCTGAGATCATGCCCTTCTTTTGGCTCCCTCCAGTTCTGATAAAAAATCTCACTCTTCGATTTGTTAATTTTTGCGGAGGAAGCCAAAGAGAAACGATCACAGCACTGCAGAGCTCTGCTAATTGAGGCATTGTCAGAGAGGAGCAGGGTGACGTCATCCATGTATAGAGATGTCTTTACCTCTCCTCCCCCACTTCCAGGCACTGGTATCCCATTAATGGCCTGATCCTGGCACAGGCTAAGGGCTCCATAGCCAAAACGAATAACAAGGGGGATAATGGGCAGCCCTGCCTCACCCCTGAACAGACTTCAAAGGGGCGTGATCTATTGCCATTAACCATTACTCTGCTGTTGCTACCTGTGTACAGCAGGTTAATCCACTTTCTCATGATGGGGCCAAACTTCATGTGCTCAAGTACCGATGTTAAGTACTGCCGGTTTAGGCGGTCAAAGGCCTTTTCTAGGTCTACACCTAAAATGCACAGAGGGAGGGAGCGATCCTCTGAGTACAGACAGACGTCCCTCAACAAGGCCAGGTTGTCGCTCATCAGGCGTCCTGCTATCCCACAAGTCTGTTCTTTCCCTACCAGTGAGGCCACTACATTTTGTAGGCGCAGGAAAAGGGCTTTGGACAGGATCTTAGTGTCCACGCCTAACAGAATGAGGGCTCTCCAGTTCTTTATGTCATTCTTTGCTCCTTTCTTAAACAAGAAATCCCTCTCAAGTACTTCCCTATCTTCTTCACTCAAAACGTTTTCTAGCTTTGAGGTAAAAAAATGAATTTCTTCATCCTTTACCTCTGTAGAGCTGTACAGTCTTGAGTAGAAGGCCTCGGTGCAGGAGAGGATAGCACTCGGCTCTGTTCTCTCTCGTCCCTCCTCATCAACTACACTTTCCATGACAGACTTGGAGCCTACCACTTTCCTGAAAAAGAAGCGAGTACACTTCTCATTTTCTTCCAAGAACTGCACTCTGCTTCTTAACAGCACTCCTCGACTACTTTCTTCGGCTATGCTCCGGATGTCCTTTTTTAAAAGGGTGATATCCTCAAGCACATCGAAGCCACTGTGCAGCGTCGTGTAGAGACGCTGCAGCTGCCTCTGTTTCCTGGCTAGCACTCCTCTCCGTCTAGCAGCAGCCTTCCTTCCCTCAGCCATGAAAAAGGCCTTTGTCCTCACCTTCACCTCCTCCCACCACTCTCCTACTGACCCGTACAGACACTGCAAGGACAGCCACTGTGATAGTTTCTCCTTGTAGCGGGATACTACCCCCTCGTTCTCTAGCAGCTTTGTGTTGAGTTTCCAGAGGCCTGGGCCAAAGACAGTCCCGCCCTGGAGTTCCACTCTACACCCTAAAGCCTGATGATCTGAGAAGAAGACAGGCTGAAGAGTGACCCCAACAACTTTCACTCTCTCTGAGACAAAGCAATAGTCAATTCTGGAGCTGCTATTCCTCCCTGACCATGTATATCCTGCTGTTGTGGGATATATAAATCTATATGTGTCTGAGAGTTTAAAGTCTTGAACTAAGTTTTGCAGGGCCAGTGAGCTGGAATCCAATTTTATCGGAGAGCTAGACTGCCTGTCTGTGTGCTCTAAGATACAATTAAAATCCCCTCCCACTATCACGTCTGTGCTACATAACAATAGGGGAGAGAGTGCCTTGAGTAGCTCAACCCTTCCTCCCACGTCAGTAGGGCAATACACATTGATTAGCCGCAGGTTAACGGTCCCCCATTCCACATCCACACACAGCAACCTGCCATCTATGACCCTCTGAATACTTTTCAGTTTGAATGCCCGTCCTTTGAAAAGAATGGCCACGCCAGAGGCTCTGTTGTTATTGTCCCCTGACCAAACAGAAGGCCCTTTATCCCACCTATCTTCAAAGCTTTTATACCTCTCTTGATAGGCTAAAGCACACTCCTGCCACATCAACACATCTCCCTCTCTCTGCTGGAGGTAATCAAAGACAGACTGGCATTTAACTCTGTCATTGATACCTCTGGTGTTAAGAGAAATTATGTTTAGAGCCATATTACATAAGAAAGTGGAACCAGTCTTTACAAAACACATTTCTCTTCTGTCTCACCTGTTACCTTCTTCTTTTTCTTTTTTTTCTTACCAATGTCCTGCCAGCCATCCTCTGAATGAGCCTTCATCAGGGTGGCAGCAGTAAAAGCTTTCACGGAGTCCATCTCAAGGAAGGGGGTAGAGGGAGGGGTGCAGGGGTTCCAGCTGTCCCCATTGCCATGCTCTCCTTCCTCCTCACTTGGGGAGAAAACAGAGTCATTTTTCCTTTTCCTCAAGTCCAGCTCCTGGGAGCACTGAGGGTAATGGGGTGCAGCCGATGCACCAGTCTTCTCTTCCCCCTCACCCACCATCTACTGCACATCCTCCGTGATGGACTGGATGTAGGAGAGGAGGACATCTGTAGCACTTGCAGAGTCTGAGAACAGCAGCTCCGCTGAATCCTGGGTATACTCGCTGGACCTGCTCCACCGGGGGACACCACAATGGCCCTCGTTCTGAGGAGCAGGAGTAGGGGAGGGGTCCTCGCTGTTTTAGGGGGTTTTCAAACCCTCGTACTTTTCTGGTGCAGTCTGTGGTTGTGGGGGCGTAGTGGATTTCTCTTCCACCGGCCCCGGAGCCACAGCAGGACTGATCCTGGCTGGAGGCTGAGAGTCTTTGTCCAACAAGGGTTCTTTGTTTGACTTGTTGTTTGCTTTGGATTTTCGGGCCGATTTGGCTGAAACAAGCACTGCCTCATCCTTTCTCATTTTGAGTTTATTGGCGTAAGCGTGAGGGCAGTTCTTAAAAATGTGTCCTTCTTAGCCACATAAATTGCACTTTGGCAGCATTGAACAGTCAGAGGCTAAATGTCCCTGTTTGCCACAGGTCTTGCAGCATTTCACAGTGCAGGACGATGCCAGGTGTCCCACAGCACCACAGCGCCGACACACCTTTGGTTGTCCCACATAAAAAACAGCCATTGCAGGCGCCCAGCCGGATTGTAGAGGGCAGGAGCCTTAAGCCTACATTTACATTGTCCGGTAGCAAGCGAACCTCGAATTTCCTTGCTCATGTTTTTATACCGTCAACATCTCTAACCTCAGTTCCATGGTGGATGGTGCAGTACTGGTTAAGCCAGGTGTGAATGTCCTCCGTCTTTGCCAGTTCTGAGAACATAACAACGTGCACCGTTTTCCTCTCACTCTGTGTCAGAGGCTGCAAGTTGATCTTCTCAAGGGCAGGAACTTTCCCTCTTTTTGGCTCAAACACATCCACACATTGTTCAAACAGAGAATAGGTAGCAAAAACAACCTCAAATGCTTTCTATCCTGGGAGAGCGAAGATGAAATCCAAGTGCCGAGGTTCAAAGCCAAGTTCCTTCTGCAACACTTTTCTGCTGAACTGCATACGATCCATGAAGAGGTCATCCAAAAGCTCAAAACGTACAGCATTCTTGCGGGATCCAAAGGTTGCCATCTCATAAACTGCAAAACAAACACTGCTTCCACAAAACAAGAAAACAATCAAACTACTCCACCTACAGGATGATCAAGGTATCTCCCCTGCCAGGTAAGTATGAGATGTACAAGCCCCTGCAAGTGCCTCGCACCCACAGCACAAATCGCGCAGCCTAGGCCAGCTCCTCGCCCCGCACGCCACCGCCTCCTGCTGGGCCCACTCTTTCGCACACTCACACGCCACACTAACACTCAAAAGTGTGGGCAAAACGAGA
The DNA here is from genome assembly GCF_040954835.1 of Lepisosteus oculatus. Classification (NCBI taxonomy): domain Eukaryota; kingdom Metazoa; phylum Chordata; class Actinopteri; order Semionotiformes; family Lepisosteidae; genus Lepisosteus; species Lepisosteus oculatus. Next base: position 6,989,890 of record NC_090709.1, read on the forward strand.
AAATGAGCGCGCCGTTTCCTACACATCTGCAGTCGCCAATGCGCATTCCGACATGTCCCAGGATGCAATTCAGCCTCATTTGCATTACACCAGACCGGCAGATCGCTACACAAGCTCGAGTCGTGCTCCTGCCACACACCGAACAAACACCGGAGCCTTTTCAGCAATTTCCAAAAAACGGGCCTGTCCCCTGCCCACAAGGCTCGGTCTCTTACCTGCTCTCCAGAGCCTGCTGCCTTCTGTGCTGTTCTCTCGTCACCGCTGCAGCGCACACAACTCCTGCAGTGGGGGGAGAAAGTTTCCACGCTCCGCCGCAGGAAGGCTCGCTCCGTGCGCACACGTCCTTTCAATGCCAGTTCAACAAGTGCTCCGCATTAGCAGCGTCGGGGCTCCGGCATGTCGCACCTCACCTCACCTCGCACAGCCCCCTCCTTGAATGTCTGGCGCTGGGCGTGCCCCGCTCTCCTCCACCTTATCTTATCGCGTGTGACCACCGACAATGGCCACAATGCCGGGGAATAGCACCTGTAAAGTGTTAATTGGGGCACAGGAACAGCCCGTCTCGTCTCGGGTGCCGGCTTCAAAGACAATGCAGAAAACACAGGGGGACGGGGGAAGAAGACGACACGACACATGCAGGTACATTCAGCTCCGGCGAGAACGAGTCATTTGTCGGTCTTTTCAAGTGCTGGGAGCCGAGTAATCCTTCGCTTGTATCGTTTCTACCCGGTGACTAGATCTCACCCTGCGACTCTCGACTGGGCTCACCCACGGCAGCCCAGCAGGTGTGAGCCTAGCCGGCACCCGGATGGGAGATTCCCCCCCGGAAAAGCTCAGGTTGCTGCTGCTCCTGCAAGAGGTGTGACTGGGACCAGTAGGGAGCGCTCACCCTGCAGTCTGTGTGGCTTTCTTATGCCCAGCATCCTGATGGCGACACTCTGCTGCACAAACAGGCGCCGTCCTTCGGGGGAGGCGTAAAACCGAGGTCCCGACCCTCCTTGTGTCAGTGTCTCAGGGAGAGGATGGGCACTGTGAGACTGACAGGGCTGTCTGGGAGAAGCTCCTCCTACAGGTCTAAGCACAGAAGAGCTTCACCAACAGAGTCACACAGCGAACGTGATAACCGCTACACTACGGAAACCTGCAGGGGCTGCTGCTGGTGTCTTGCTTGCGTTTCGGGCTGAGAAAGGGAATGATGTGAACTCGTGCCCAGTGGCCAAGCGCTGAGCTTCGCCAAAGCTATTCAGCTGCTTCCAGTATTTTTGTTGGAGTGCGCTGATTGACCGCGCTCTCACACCAGAGCCCAGCATGCCTGTCATGGACCGAGCAGGAAAGGCGGCCCCACATTCTACAGCCCTCTCCACACAATCGACAAAATCGGGCTACTGAACTGAGGAAAATCTCCTCTCCAGAAAGTGCAAATATCATCTTAGAGAGTATAAATCCTATTGCCGAAGGTCAACACTGTCTACCAGAGTAACCCTCCCACAGCGATGATCAGCTCGTCTCACACGTGAGAGGTCCTCGGTTGAAAACATGCGCCCCCTCTTCTCATACGTTTTGCACATGATCGAGTGGTTTAAATGCGGCTCCTTCGTACATGGTGCTGATCTTTTGGAAAGCAGGAGGCAAAACCGACACGTTCTCATACCGGGAGTCGAACCCAGGCCGCCTGGGTGAAAATCAGGAATCGTAACCGCTAGACCATATGGGAGCTGTTCCGTGCGTTATGTAAGCAAACTGTAATTGCTGCCTTCATGACCTGCTTGGTGGAGAAAACACACAAGAGAGATGGCACTCAGAGTGTCGAAGTATACTAGGGCTCAGTTGAAATACAACGTCAGGACTTTTCCGACTAGTGTCACACGAAGAGAGTACATCCTTCGCACCCCACTGCGTCTGTCTCGGTAACTCGCTGTGATCATATAGTGGTTAGCATTTTGTGTTGTGGCCGCAACAACCCCGGTTCGAATCCGCGTCCTGGCAGAATAGGAGGAGTACTGCCTGCCTGGATGGTTGCTGAACGACAGAGGCCACTCCGACCTCTTCTCGGTTTTCTTCAATGACTTACTAAGGATCTTCTTCACATTCGCCCATGCAGGGGAAGCCAGTTACACCAAAGCAAACGCAGGAAAGTGCATTTCAAGCAGAGACCAGGAGGGACTTGTTTACAGCGAGAGTGGTCGGAGAATGTAACAATGCACCCAGCCCTGTTGCTGGAGCCGATTCTTGAGATTAATGAGATTTTCGGCTCACTAAGAGTGCTGAGCTGCTTTTGAGCCGACAGAGCTCGTTCTGGTCTGTCGGCACAGCCCAATAGTAAATGACAGGCTCCGCGTACAGAAGGAACATGTGTTTGGTACAAGAGTGCACGAAGGCACCGGAAATACATTGGGAACAAATGACCGGTGGCTCAAGTGCTCTGTGAAGTACGGGAGCGTGCAAAAAGAGGCTGTTCCTACCTGGTTTCAAACTGAGGACCTATCGCATGTGAGGCAAATGCAATAACCACTACACTACGGAAACCTGCAGGGACTGCTGCTGGTGTCTCGCTTGCGTTTCGGGCTGAGAAAGGGAAGCGTCACTTTAGGCAGGGGGCGCTGGAGAGAGGAACAAAGGGCGCGATGAAACAAAACACCGAAACCCAGGATCGAACCAGGGACCTTTACATTCCCAACTTTACGCTCTCCCAACTGAACTATTTCGGCAGTGCGCACAGCCCAAAAGAAGCCGGTCTGTTTCCACCCAGGGACCTTTCACGTGTGAGGCGAACGTGATAACCACTACACTACGTAAACGGTGGTAAACCGTACCCAGCAGCCCAGCACTGAGCTTAGTCAATGCGATTCAGCTGCTTCCAGTTCCTTTATTGGAGTGCGCTGATGGACCGTGCTCTCTCTCCAGAGACCAGCACGCCTGTCATGGACGGAGCAGGAATGGCGGCGCCACATTCCACGCAATCGACGAAATTGGGCTACTGAAGTGGAGAATTCTACAAGGCAGCGCCACATTCTACTGGGCCCGAGTTCGAAACCGGGCGGAAACAGGCTTGTTTCGTTTGTCGCCACACACACTGTTTGGGAATTCGCCTAGTGCTGTGATCGAATAGACCCACTCACCTCTTAGTGTGGCGGGATCTGCACAGTGCATGTCGCAGCGCTTCCTGATTTCACTTCATTTCGTGTCCTGATGTACCCTGGTCTCCCGCCTGACAGGTGGGGATACTCGCCACTATACTAACGAGGAAGACATCGCTCTCTGCTTAGTGTGCAAAACACTTACTTGCAGCATTGTGGGTGCTGTGGTTTAAATGCTATTGGTTTGTGAACAGAATACCCCTATCCCAGTGCATTGTGCCACATTAAATAAACGCATGAGAAAAAGAGATTCAGAACACAAAGCTGTGTCAGTGTTCTGTGGTCGGCCATCATGGATGTCTTAGAAGCACCAGCAGTTAACTAAACAGATAAATGCTTTGCTGGATAAGCAAAAGTTGCCTGTTGTAGCATAAACGGACCGGGAAATTAAATATTCGGATCGATTCAGAGTGTGCTTTACAGCCTTCTTGTAATATTTTGATCGGCCAGGGTGCGGTCATTTTTACAATCTGGATTATCTAAAAAAAACTGACATCAGTGTAAAACAGCTTTCACTTTTGGGAACAGACCTTGTATTGCACATTTCTTATAGGTTTATTTTCCTGATTGCAATATATTGTGAATCATAAAAGCCAGCTGCATAAATCTCTATTACGCGTCATTTATGAAGGCGTTTCAAATATCAGCCTGTGCAGGATTAACGCTTTTGGAGCATGTATTATATTGTAAATAATCTTATTTAAATAAGCTTAAATTCGCATACTGTTTTTCAGACAGCGCAAACCAGTCTGACCTCCAACAACTTTCTGTGCCCGCTGAGTAGATCTTAAAACAGCTGCAGCCAGAGTAGCCGTAATGGCAGCACAGTGCTTTGAGTTCAGCTTTTCTTATTTCTTCTGCAGAATCACCCTCATCGGAATATACTGATCCGCATAAGAAGCGCTTTCGGTTTCTGATCGTTTTTATTGAGCGCTGCTCAATAAACTTTCCTCGTACTAGTTTTTCCCATGAAAAAAGACATTTCCCTCATTACATGATTTCACTTTTTTTCTTTTCAACAAGTAGAAAGAATAAAATATAATTCCGTATTGGTGGTCTAAGGCGTTGCGTTTAGGTTGCAGCTTTTCCTGGAGACCATTGTTTACATCCCACTTCTGACAAAGGAGAAACGATAAAATCCCTAGGTAGAAAGCATCTCGCATTTCACGTGTTTAATGTTAATTGTCTCAGTGGTTGCCTCGGTGAATGATGGATCTTCTGTCTTGCAGGGTGACGGCAAACTTCTTCAGAGAGGGAGTCTCCCACGCACGGCTTTTCTTCATCAAGAGCGGAGACAAAAGAAACAGACTTCAAACTGAAATTAATTACTTCTTGAGCGTTTATGACCGTCTTTAAAAAGCTGAGAGCAGGCGAAAATGTCTTTCGAAATGAGGAAATGTCTGCTGACAGTAAACAGCTCCTCTTTAGTACAGTGCTAAGTACCCCTGTTTGGTGCGCGGCAGAACGGGGTACGTTTCTGTGAAAGGGCCGTGGTTTATTTTTTTAACTTGTTGAATCATATTGAAATGTTAAAGAACGGAGAGAAAATTGCTATTGACTAGGATGGCCGAGTGGTTAAGGCGTGGGATTTAAGATCTAATAAACAAATGTCCATGTGGGTTTAAACCCCACGCCTCGTAAATTCTTGTAAATATTCTGAAGTGAGAGATACCTTTGAAGATTTACACTCTATTTAAATGTCATTTCACTTAATTTTAGTTCTCTTCACTCCCTGGGATAACTGAACTCACAATCGCATACTGAAGGCTTTACATGCATTATCTGTGATACAGCTTCTAATAAGAACGGAATGAAAGTGTAATAATAAATGACATTGTTTTAAATAAATGTGTATTGATAAACTTCATAATTAATAAAAGTGGTGTGACAGGAAAGCAAATTAAATATTACAATGATATTCCAAGCAACTGATGGATGCGTAAATTCATTATGTCGCGACAATTTTATTCCCACTATAAAGGGTAATATTCTAATGTAGATCCAGTGTTCCGCTTAGTCTGCTTCTGAATGTCTTCATTTCAGTCTGTCCTCTATTTCAGTAACCTCTAGAGGGCGCAGGATTGGGTTCCTTGAAGTGAAGAACAGGTTAATTAAGGAGCTGTGGACTGATTTCTGCGGCCGAGTTCGTTGTAGTCTTAAGTTAAAGAATTCTTCGATTTTAAGAAAAAAGACAGGTATGTTTTGTGTCTCATGCCGATCCTCTTCTCGATCCAAATGAAAGGTTTAATATGATCCCTCGAGAAAGAAAAGAGTCAATTTCCACCTGTAATGATTGATGGCACACCAAACAATTTGTAATATGTATACAGTATAGTACAGTGTATACAGTAGAATCCTGGTTCGTAGCTTAAATTCAAGGTAACCAAGACTAAGGAAAAGAGTTGGAAACTTGATGTCTTACTGGGATTTAAATAACCTGGAACATTTCACTACATTGTGCAGTGTGTGCGAGGAAACAGCTCCTGTTATCCCTTTGATAGCTCAGATGGTAGAGCGGAGGACTGTAGTAGGAACACCTGGGAATCTTTAGGTTGCTGATTCGACTCCGGCTCGAAGGAAGGCGACTTTTGTGTACTTTAATCAAAACAATAAATAACTATCACTCACATGTTGATCAGAAGCTCAATAAATGACGAAGCAGAGGCTCCTGTTCCGAATTCCCCTCACGTCTGATGGTCTTGTTCTGACCGAGATCAATCTAAATTGGTGGAAGGGATTTTAACTAATCTGGTCTTTGAATTCAGGGACTGCTCTATCTGCTTTGTAATTCAAAAATAGATACCAATGTCAAGTTTTTTGTAGATAAAGTGTTGTCTTTTCAAAAGTTAGGCACTTAATTGGCTTTATGATTTGGTATTGATTTTGTATAGTTATATTATTACATTTGTGCTTTCTCTGTTTTTATTGTATTGTGAACTTATTTTTGAATCAAATGCTTACAAAGGCAAACAGGGCACACAGTACAAGCTACTCTGCACTTTTGGGAGTATAACAGGTTCGATATAAAATCGCAAAAATGTAAAGGGGAAAATATCCCAGACTGCGTGTGAATCCCTCCTTGAGGTAGGCTGTTGTTCTATTGTTAGAAAAATACAATGTACTGTGCACAAAATGCTGCATAAAACAACCTGATATTTTAATAATTATTATTTTATAATTTGATAAGTGTGAGGCCCCGGATTCAGTTCACGTTATCTTCAGTCCTAATTTTTTTTAAACATGAGATCTTCCCTTCCTCTAGTTGAAGTCACACGATGAGAGCTATTTTTTTTTTCCACGTTGCGATCCAAACAGTCTGACAGTGACCAAACCAGGACGGATTCTGCTGGGAGCCGGACTGAGGTCATTCTCACTCCCTGTGCTGGTACACCTTATCTAATTTTCACAACTGCGATAGACTTCTTTAAAAAAAAGTAGATATAGCCCTGAAAAAAAGCCTTAGCTTTATCAGTTTTTACATTAATCGATTTTGAATCTAAGATCGAATTTTTAAAAGGTTCAATTTATATTTAAATTGAAATATAGCGTGCATACCTAATCCACCAACGGGCAGAGCAATATTTTATGGTGGATTTGTATGGGCATCTGTATGATACCACTACAGCACTGGCGCAGGTGCAAAATCCACTTTCACACAACCTTTTCAGTGTCTTCTCTCTCACATGATCCGGAGCGCAGGAGCTTATATCGTTCAAATGTTATTGATTGCTGATCGTTCAGTGGGGGTCCGGATGTGTCTGTGCGGCTGAAACCGGACGGCACCGTCCCAGTGGGCAGTCATTCGTCGAATATACGTATATATCACGGCGAAAATACGGCTATACTTATATATACGTTGCCGCGACGTATAATCAACGTTGAATTGCAACCGTAAAATCGACAACGTTAATAAATGCATATATAACGTCGAAAACACATCTTACACAGCCCCTGAGGCTTTTTACTGTTAATGTCTTGTGTGCCGCAACTAGGAGTATACAGCAATCTGCATCATGCACGAAGTAAATTATTTTTGCAGTAATTACTTTATTTACACGTGTATACTAAATATAGTAATAAATATAGTCCCACCCTACATCGACATTAAAAGAAATTAAGGAGCACAAAATGCATTAATTGAAGAATGCATATGCAAGGCAGGGGGCCAGGAGATCTGGACACTGAAAATAATAGGTTTCTGGTTCTAATTGTTAGGACAATTAGACAGGGTTTGCAAATGGTGGACAAAAATCGTCTTAATTTCCATTGTAATATTTTTTTTCTTGGAAATGTAGAAGTTGTGCATTTTAAAATTTATATTTGAATCAAAATGTGTTTTTGTTTTAGTGCGTTAATGTAATTAGTTAATGTAATTAGTGTTTGTCATTACTATACAGTATATTGCCATGTTACCAGAATTTGTAGCTGAAGTTTAAGACTAGTTGTGTTTTTTATGATTATTGCCCATATGTTGATTGTTGATCGATTGTATACAATGTATAATTTGAAATACATATTTTTCAGGTGTGAATGTGTATTTTCTGAATAAATTTCTAAACCAAATCATTGGCTTGATTTACTAGTTTCTACACCAGTAAAACCTATCTTTGATGTATAATAGACCTCTACTCATAAACGTATAATAGACCTCTAAAGTTATCCGTATAATAGACCTCTAACCATATATGTATAATAGTCCTCTAAAGTTATCCGTATAATAGACCTCTAAATTTATCCATATAATAGAACTCCAACCATTTATGTATAATGAACATCTAATCATAGACGTATAATTGACGTATAACAATAGACGTATATTAGAATTTCATTCTAGACGAATTGCAGACCACATTTATACGTCTAAGGTATGCGTTTAAGACATATATTATACGTCTTTTGCCCACTGGGGTGTATCAGGCTCCGCTGCACAGCAGCGTAAGTATAAGTGTATAGATGAAACCTTTAATGTATTGTTCGGTTTCAATCAAAATGCTTTACTACTACAAGAGAGAAGTATAGTAAGAAGGATGGAGCAAAATGTATGATTTATTGGAAGGAAACGTTTTTTATTTATAAGCTCATGTCATCCAGCTCTAATACAAAAGCGACTCGCATCTTCAGCCCTTTTTTTGTTTGTGATCATTAATTTCTTTAGTTATAATCAACATTGAACTTTTTTAAAAATTAAACGACAATAATCAAACACGCAGACAGATTTTTTGAAAGTATTAGGAGTTGACAGGGTGCCCCTTCGGAATAGTCGTCAGAAAATGTGAGAAAAGGAAAGTTACGTACAATAAGCTCTCATACACAGTATTCAACATTGGAATCTGATTACAAAAAAACTACCTGTCTCCCCAGCATTTATCGGTGCTGTTGTTCTCTGAGTTCTCTTAAGAAATACCAAATTATCTCCTAATTGCGACTCGCTCGCTGAATGATCTCTCAAGAAATCCCGAGTGAGATTCAACAGGTGTTTCCTGCAACAGCCACGACAAGTGTGAAGACGTTCTCTGGATTTCATGAATATGACGTTAAATTAGTTCAAATCATTAGCCAGGCTTCCCACGTACAAAAAGGCCCAAGGACTCCAGCAGTCTTACAACCACTGTCCTGTTTGCCTCACCAGACACGATCTCTATTCTGTTGTAATCCACGATGACCCCATTCTTCAGGTGATTTATCATGTCCTTCCTCGCCTGTTGAGAGGCCATCCTGATCTCCTCTGCCGTGGTGTGCTTCATACACGCCCTCTTCAAGTGAGCAGGAAGCTGATCAAAAGTATTCAGGCACATCTTGCACACCAGGGGAATCCTAGCAGGTTTCCTTTGAAAATAAATAATATAATTTGTGTATAGAAACAAGCTAAGACTGATTTCTTAAATTATCCTTAATTTTCTCTCTCATAGTTTGAGCATAATGATTTTATTGTATTTATATCAGAATTGCTCATTGCTCCAAATGAAATAATGGCTTAATATAAAAAAGTGAACTCTTACTTGGTCTCAGTCACAGACTTTCCAATAGGAGCCATTGTGGAGTTCAAAAACTGCTGGTCCTAGAAGTGGGGAAGGAATTTTATGAGATAAATTGAATTACAACAGAAGGACTGGCTGAGGGAACACTGGAATATATACAAATTCCAACTAGTGAGGAGTCCATATAGACACAGCTACCTTTCATATTCAGTATAAGATGGAGAGATGAATTGGCCCTGAAAATTCACTGCAATGAGAGACTGCTCCTGCCACTGTATATGAACAAACATAAATGCTCATATTCATTTGCAGTTACATTATTGCAATGAATCTGTATCCAAAAAAAGATGTGCTCCATCTCGTCAGTAGATTGGATTCCAAAACTGATTTGGGTCAATATACATTACCTTAGAAGATAAGGTACAGTCTACTGTAGGGAACCATCAACTTAGAAAGCATCGGCCTTCCCTGGGGGGCAGGTAGGTGCAAAAAATAAACCTTTATCCTATCTTTATCTTAAGATAAGTGGCCAAGCAGTATTTTTCCAAATTTCACCAAGCTCATCGTGTTGCCATAGTAGACAAAGTTCTATAAAATGTTAAATAACTTTAAAAAAGCATGGTCTTTCAATGCTGTACAAGGTGAATTAAACTGTCCCTGGTAATGCAAAGTAATGAGAAGCATCCCAGAAACTTTATCTCTAGAAACATTAGCTGTTTTATATCATGTAATTTAGTGTGATGTTGTCAGAATTAAAGGACATTATCACACACAGAAATTGGTTCAGTTGAATCTAAAAAACACAGCTAAACATGGGTTTAAATGTAAAATAGAAGTCTTACCTCTTGTCAAAAGATTTAATTCAAGAAGTGAACCTCAGATCCTTCTTTGAAAAAAGTAAGTTAAAATGAAAATGATTGTTAAAAACTGGGCTTTCAATAAATGACAAGTTTAATCTAATACTGCTCTGATCATGGTAGCAGGAAGGTGTGTAAATTACTCTGTACCTTCTCCCCAGCTGTCTAAAAGACTGACCATTTCCAGAGATGGCTGTTGAAACCCACTTTCTACTAAAGTTAAAGTTCTACTAAATAATCCATGTAAGCCATGTTACACCTCATTCACCTTGTTTTTTTATTTTAACCCTGAGATTATAGAGGTGTAATACCTATGGTACCCATATTCACCCTTTATTTAATACGCCATAAATTTAATATGCATTCTTAAATACTAGAAAGAGCTCTCAATAAATTAAATGCCCCATTGAACTGGCCCTGATTATACAATGCAAGGAGAAGTCTTCTAAGCCAATACTTGTAACCAGAAAGAGGCTTTATTTCAATTGTACAATATACAAAACAATACCATTTAACACAAAGATATATTCCACACCTCAGCATGCACATGATGAGATTCTTGATATTAGATTAGAAAACAAATATCAATGCACTGAGAGAGGCTTATTAATAAAGATGCATCTGCCTGACTGCATATTAGTTTTAAAAGGTTATCAGATGTAAAGTCTTACCTCTTGATCGTAGTGGTGATTCAATATCCAGGACCTTAGTCAAGTCTCAGAGTTACTGTACCTCCTGTCTCGATTGCAGGTGAAAAGTGAAAGGTATATTGCACTCAGCAGAAAGTTACCCCGAGCAAAGACTCCACCCCTCCCAGAAAACAGGACTCCCCTTTGGCAAAGCAGTGGGTGGAGGAAGCCTTTGCTACCATTATCAAACACAGAAATTGCATTAAAATTGCAGAAAAGCATTAACATCCAAAGTACCTGTCTTAGCTGGGGCAGGAAGTTTACCAAGCCACCTGAAAGAATTACCATTTCCAAAGATGTCTGTTGTAATTTACACACCTTGCCCCAAGGTCCAGTCAGTCAAAAGCATCTTTATTAATAAGCCTCAGTGCCTTGGTATTTTTTACTAATCTAATATCAAGAATCTCACCATGTGCATGCTGAGCTGTGGAATATATGTATTGTTTTATATACTGTAAAATCGAAATACCACCTCTTTCTGGTTACTTATAATTTATTGCATAATCAGGGCCAAATAAAACTAAATCAGTGTCACCTGCTGGGTTCAAAATGCCTTCGGGGGACACCAAATAGGAGGCACTGGACTATAAATACCCATCCATGTTATAACACACTCACCCAGGGTTTTTTAGTTTAACTCTGAGCTTTGAGAGATTTACTACCTATGGTACCCATATTCATCCTTTATTTAAGGGAAGTACACATCCTAGACACACAGGAAACTCCCTTGCCCCAAGGGAAGTGTCACGCCCCACACTCTCCCTCGCAAATGACGTTACATTCCCGGAACCTCTGCTTCCCAATCTCATCCCTGATTGAACCCAGCACATTCTCACATGCATCAGATTCCTCAAATTCTCACTCCCTAACCAATCATCCAATCACACCCCTTTCCTTTCAGTATTTAAACCCCCTTCGCACACCTTCCCACGCTCACTATTGAGAAGCCTATCTTAGTATTCTCCAGTGTGTGTTTCCTAACCTTTTGACTGATCTCCTGTTACGAATCTTCTGCTTCCGCCTCTTGACCTCGCCTTCTGGATTTTGCCTTTGAATTGTTTTGACTATCTCTCGTTACCGGACCCTTTGCCTCCCTTATCGACCCTGCCTTTGGATTGTCCCTTTGCTACTCTGTGTCCTGTGGGATTCCTGTCATGCATAAGGATCCTCCTATTCCACGTATTGGTTCCCTGACAGGAAGACCGATACTTTAGATGGTAATGATTGAACCTGGCTTACACCAGACATCTTTGGAAATGGTAATTCTTTCAGATGGCTAGGCAAACTACCTGCCCCAGCTAAGACAGGTACTTTGGATGTTAATGCTTGAAACTAGACATCTTTGGAAATGGTAATTCTTTCCGAGGGCTTGAGAAACTCGATTTCTTTGGATGCACCTGCCCTGTTGAATATACTTTAAACCCATGCTTAGCCATGTTTTTAAAATTAAATTATAACGATTTATGTGTTTGATAATGGTAGCAAAGGCTTCCTCCACCCACTGCTTTGCCAAACGGGAGTCCTGTTTTCTGGGAGGGGTGGAGTCTTTGCTCGGGGTAACTTTCTGCTGAGTGCAATATACTTTTCACTTTTCACCTGCAATCGAGACAGGAGATACAGTAACTCTGAGACTTGACTAAGGTCCTGGATATTGAATCACCAATACGATCAAGAGGTAAGACTTTACATTTTTACTTTTAAATGCATTTGCTGATAACCTTTTAAAACTAATATGCAGTCAGGCAGATGCATCTTTATTCTTAAGCGTCTCTCAGTGCATTGATATTGTTTTTACTAATCTAATATCAAGAATCTCATGTGCATGCTGAGGTGTGGAATATATGTTTGTGTTAAATGGTGTTGTTTTGTATATTGTATAATTGAAATACAGCCTCTTTCTGGTTACAAGTATTGGCTTAGACTTCTCCTTGCATTGTATAATCGGGGCCAGTTCAATGGGGCATTTAATTAATTGAGAGCTCTTTCTAGTAGATATGAATGCAGAATGGATACAGATTAATTGCAATAGTGTAACTGCAAATGAATATAGATGAGAATGATCACTTTTTTATGAAACCATTATTTTGGAGCAATACAATAAAATCATTATGCTCAAACTATGAGAGAGAAAATTAAGGATAATTTAAGAAATCAGTCTTAGCTTGTTTCTATACACAAATTATATCCTTTATTTTAAAAGGAAACCCGCAAGGATTCCCTTGGTGTGCAAGATGTGCCTGAATACTTTTGATCAGCTTCCTGCTCACTTGAAGAGGGCGTGTATGAAGCACACCTTGGCAGAGGAGATCACGATGGCCTCTCAACAGGCGAGGAAGGACATGATGAATCACCTGAAGAACGGGGTCATCGTGGATTACAACAGAATAGAGATCGTGTCTGGTGAGGCAAACAGGACAGTGGTTGTAAGACTGCTGGAGTCCTTGGGCCTTTTTGTACATGGGAAGCCTGAAGACACATTGGAAGGTGAGAGATTTTTAATTTTTAAGGCTTCTGTAGTTTCTTTTTGAAATCATTGTTACAACATATTATGTAAAAGCATCTACCTGTATTCCAGTGGCCCTGAACAAGAGGCCGCTGTCCAGGAGGAAGAGATGCCAGAGGCTGCTCCAGAAACTGAAGCAGAAGCGGAGGAGGAAGGGGAAGATGGGGAACAGTAAGACTCTCTGCTCAATAGGGTTTCTAGTGCTTTATTTTTTATTTGCGTGTTGTATGTATAAAAATTGATTTTGTTTCACAGAGGCAAGAAAAAATGTAGCCTTAATTGGGATGTCAGTGAATTGGTAGATATACATAGTCACACAGGGCCACAATTAAAGCTATTTTCTCCCAGAAGCCAACTAAGAAAACGGAAACACTTATAATACATGTAATTGTCCATGTGTCTTATATCTACAGGGTGTCAGTTAAAGGTAATCTAAAAGCTCTCCGAAAAAAGAGTTGCCCTGGCTGGACTTTACAGAAAACACTCTCTTGATTCTCCTCTCCTGGCTGGCTTTAAACAATACCTGATCCAGGGCCTGGGAATGGTAAACTGCTCCAAGGAGGTAGGTATTTGGTACATGGGTTTTACTCGGCTTAAACTTCACATACCATGGATGTTGGTCATAAAAATAATGACTTTCTCTATATATGTTTTTCAGGTTGAAAATGTCTCCAGGTTCCTGTTTTTTATGGATCCATCGCAAGTTTCCTTAAGTTTTCTGAAGGACATTCCCAAAATGCAGACATTTGTTTCCCAGTTGAAGATGACTGGGCTGTCTCACCAGACCATTGCAGGTTATATCATTAATATCATCAGATTCCTGCTCTTCATCCTAAAAAACACTAACCTGCAAGTGGAGGATCCCAGTCTAGCTAAGAGTTTAATAGACTTACATTTCTTCTCCATCTATATCAACAGCGTCATCGCTACTGAGCGCTAAAGGCAGGTCCTGGCAATACAATCTTCTTTAGAAAACATTTTTCTAACTATTGCCACTACCATACGTAAAGTAAAAGATACCGATTGCACGCAACTAATAAAATCTCTTTTCCAGGGACGTTGTAGCTAGATGCAAATTACAACCGAAAATGTATCAGCTTTAAAATTTTCTTTTGGATCCACAGGACGATCAGCACGAGACTCAAAATATACCCGTGTTTGATTGTACAGCATAGATTGAACAGCATTTATGTTAAAATGAAGGTAAATATCTCAAAATATCAACATCCAACTTCACAGTGCTAACGTAACAATGCTTGTCAAATTCTCAAACAAATCTGCGTTGTATTTCTAAACGATTTTAGAAGAGGATGCAACAGGAGTATAAATGATATCTCCCGCCAGCCCTTCAAACATACTTTTCCATGGGTGAATATGGTTGTCTAGGGAGTTGCGGTGTTGATCACTACTGTACTTTCCCGGTCTCAAGTGTTGTTGTTGGACACGGGCAAAAGACTCGCATTTTCGGCAAATATAAAGAGGGTTAAGGTTTCAGCTTTAGCAGAGGCAGTGTTTACATTGACAATAATAAGATTACCGTCCCTGGGTGGGGTTGAACCACCAACCTTTCAGTTAACAGCCGAACGCGCTCGCCGATTGCGCCACAGAGACTGATGAGAGAGGCTTTTCTCCATTCGCACCTTTCCGGTCAAAAAATAAACATTGCTTGCATTTTCTTGCCAGTCGGCAATATTCCTACTGCTCTGATAACCAAGAATTACATTTCATTTTTCACAAGCTGTATGAATTTCTTGAAAAACAAGTTGTTGCAGAAAGGAAATGTATTCATTCATGCTTTAAACTAAATCAAGCCCTATGCGGTTGTCCAAGATGGTAGTTTCTGCACAAAAAGACAGGAAGAAAGGCACAGCGGGGATGTGGAGCCCGGATCTCCAGTTAACGAGACAGGTACTTAAACCGACTCAGCTACGGTGCCGGCAGAATTCTCCTCTTTTATAGCCACTTGGACACACCGCTTTGAGCCATCTGCGTTCACGAAGCCCTGAGTCTGCCGGCTGAGCAAGCTGCCTCCTTTACACGGAACAGGAGCCCTGACCGTAAAAGAAATGAAGAGAAATGGCTTTTATTGGGCACTTTTCATGTCCAATGCGCTTGACATCTCCCAAGGGGGACAGAGTTCATTAACTACACTTTTCCTTTCTTTTTTTCTTTCTGTACACTTTGATGAAACAAAACGAGAACTCATGCACATGTCTTTTTTTCATGGAGAAAACATGCACCGGGAAATGTTGTTTAGAAGAAGTGAGTTAACATGAAAAGTGACCTAATTTACCGGAGCAAATGCTCACCAAGCAAGATCTGCTTTACTACTAGATCACTAAAGACGTGATCATTTCACGCCGCTGTGGAACGAAACGCTTTTGTCTTGGAATTCTAAATCAATTAGCAATTCAGAGCGACACATAAAGGCTTTGTCTGCTTAAAAGTGATGATTTTTTAAAACTAAAAAAAAATCTAGAAAACACGTTTCTCAATTAGAAATTTAAGATGGGGGGTGGGGTATTACTAGTAGCGGCACTGAACTCACCATGGTGCAATTAATTTGCATGACGGGCTAGTGGTTTAATGGATAACGCGTCTGATTTCGGTTTATAAGATTGTCGATTCGACTTCTACCGGGGTTGTGTGATTCAAATCAGGCTCCTCAGAAATAGATGTCCGTTATGTAAATGAACCCCACGTGAAAGCAAACGTTGGGTCTGGGTTCCTTTCTTTCCTGCATGAAATAGCAAATCGTTACAAAAAAAAAACACCAACTAATGTCCAATAGTCCAATAGTTAGTCATTTAAGTAAACATGAATATACTGTAAGGTCTTGGTACATGGGAGTGGATTTCAACCACAATTAAAAAAGGCCAAATTATAATTACAGGCTTCAGACACTTTTTCATACAAAAGTGACCAAACACTTTCTAACTTTCAGGTTTGCTTGAACCTGTAAAAAAAAACAAGGTCTGAAACTTCCATTCTCTGATATCACTGTCTCTAAAGTCGGACGTGATGTTTCGCAGATGTGCAGTATGCCTTTTCTCTTGCCGTGTTCAAGATGATTCGCTGCATAAGCTCCTGACTGGTAGTTCTGTACTGCGCTGTTATTTCGTTCAGATTACTTATGTGGTGTACAGCTAAAACCCAACTGCATGGTGTAATTTCCAGGTTCAGCACCAGCAGCACCTGCAGCACCTGCAAACACATCAGCTGACCTCAACATGATTTGAATACGCAACCTTCTGATCCGGAGTCAGACACGCTACGGTTGCACCACGAGGTCACTCGCCACGTGTGCTTTTAATTCCCCCAAAGAGAATAACAGTAATACTAGAATAACAGTAGTATTAAAACTACTACTACTACTGTCAATTCTCTAACAGTAACACTATAATTATATTTAATATTAACATGAATATGAACATTGAAACTAAAACTATCAGTAGCGCTATCATCATTAATACTCACATGAACACTAGCATTAAAACAACCAGTTGTACTCTCATTAATATTAATATGAATACACTAGTATTAGTATTTGTTGCTACCCATGACGTCACATCACTCTTTGTGACGAACGCGATACACCTAGACGCACACAGGACATGGCGCCTGTCCCCGTGGTTACCATACTTATGATTTATAAACACGGGAAAAAATACATGTAAACTGTTACTTACATACATTTATCAACTTGGAATATATTTTTTAGCTCTAGGATACAGTTACCTAAATAATAATAAGAATAATCATTGTTTAATTTCGGTTTGAACATTTTTTACACTAAACGCACTATGGTAATTGATCGATACAGTCTTTATTGACTGTTTTCTAGATATTTAAAACAGGATCAAAAACAGAAAAAGAATCAGTACTCACCAATCGGTGAAGTTAATCGTTTATTCTACGTTTTTTCAATTGAATTAATTGTTTTTCGATAGATAAGTGATCAATAACTCTCCTCCGTGCGCTCCCTGCACCTCCCGCAGTCTTGCTCTCTGATCCAGGCACTCAGGCTGGTGTCTGTGACGTCACAGCACTCTTTCTAACAGAGCAGAGCGCGTCTCCGCTGGAGGAGACTCCTGTCCGCAGCCTGGGGCTTTTCTTACAGATAGAACATCCCCCCCAAAAAGAACACACCGGGCTGTGAAGAGAAGCGAATCATAACAGTTGTAAAAGGAGAGCGACAAACCAAGGAATGAAATTCATTAAACAGGAAAAAAAATAGTTTACTTTGAGATTAATGTGTTACAAGGCGTACCCGTGTGGAGCAGTAGAGAACGAGCACAAGTCCCTGTAATAAGTGCTTTTAAATGTTTTAAACGAATCATCAGAGTATAGAAGCCAGGAGGATCAGGAACCTGATCTTGGAGGTTAAAATGTGTATCCTGGTTTTACTTCCAGCCTGCTCTCAATTCCATAGGTAGTCTGATTATTTAAATTAACTGTATAACTGTTACAATAATTCATCTAATTGTAAATTTATAAGACTGTGAGACACCTGTGAGAGACATATGAGAGCTGGTGATTCCCTGGGCTGGTGTGGAATCACACACAGACAGGTCTTCTTCTGTGTGATCTGAGTCCCACTGCTGAGAACTACAGATGCAGCCATTCAAAATGCGTGGGCGATACCGCATTATTTTCCGGTACGCTGTACGCAGTCTACTGCAAGCTACCGGTAAATACCGTGAGTTACCGGTAAATACCGCTAGTTACCGTAAATTCTCCTATAATACCGCAAGCAAAATAATAGTATCTGGCATTTCCGCAAGGTGGAGCTAATAAAGCTCAACCTCTCATGTTTGAGCTGTGGCCATCAGTCTTTAACGAAGATATTACTAATAGTATTAATAATAAATGACCTTGGACAAGCTGTAAGTGTAAACTCAAAGTATTGCCCTGGTCAACATTCTTTT
The DNA here is from genome assembly GCF_040954835.1 of Lepisosteus oculatus. Lineage (NCBI taxonomy): Eukaryota > Metazoa > Chordata > Actinopteri > Semionotiformes > Lepisosteidae > Lepisosteus > Lepisosteus oculatus. The sequence goes on from NC_090709.1 coordinate 7,007,982, forward strand.
TTTCATTGACCGTCTTTGTAAAAGTAACACCACAGCATTTCGCAATCACGCATTTGTTTCCAATCATGCAAAGTACAGTGATTCACCATGCCTTTCACATGCTCATAAAAGAGATTGATTTAGGAACATAAACATATTACTGTATGCAAACTGTACTGTATACAGTATGTATATGTATATTTAATGTCTTAACTGTGCCCGTTTAAGTATTGAATATTCATATCTAATTTTACCACTGAAGGGAAATCTTAGTAGCTGAGCATAAAAAGAATAGGAGCATACTGCAACGCGTGTGAAGGCCATAAACGATATTAATTTTGGAACATAAACATACAGTATATAGCTGGTCTTGGTACTTTAAAGAAAAAAATACACACCAGTATTCCATTTCTCCCTAAACATTTTAAGCTTTGAAGTCTTTAACTAACGTGATACCAGAGTCAACAAGCATACTTTTAGAATTTGATTAAAAGGGAATATAATATGGAATCGCGTATCTAAAGAATTTAATAACGGTATGATTATATTCGTGTGCTGCGACAGGGCTGTTTCGCCTGCCTGTTCATGCAAGCTGTCTTGTAGCCTACTGGTCTACGTGTGTGACTAACAACTGGCAGGTTGTGTGTTTGAATCCAGCTGGTGCTGGACTTTTCTTTTAACAAACATTTCTTCGAAAAAATAGAATAGCGATATTATGGACAATCAATTGATTTTTATATTTCAAAATATCGCAACATGATCGATTCTAAGTCATTTTTGATAACAATGAATAGTCACCTTCTTCCCTTCTGGCAGCGGTTCCTGCTTCTATTGTGTGTGTGTGTGCAACAGAGTAAATTTTTATAGAGAAATGGAGGCTGGACAGTATGCGTTACAATATAAACATTTATATTTTATAAACATATATATATCCCTGGCATTAGCTAATGGCATTATCCCTGGCATTAGCTCATCGGTATGGTGTAAGTTTTATCTGTACCATACCATACAGTATATAGGTACAGAATTCAAGCTGCACCACTGTATCGCTTTGGTAAGGGGACGGACAATGACCAAAATCACGAAGACTCTCTCATATCAAATAATGAAGATGAAAAGAAACGGGAAGTCAACACGGGACATTGTACAGCAGTTGGCTTCGATGGACATCTTCGTTTCTGAAAGCACAGTGAGACGGCATTATAAAGGGGAGAGGAGGCAAAGAGAATCTAAACCGAGGACGATTCAAAGGTAAATACATTTCTAAAAATACCTTTCTTGCATGTAAATACAACTACGCACATTATTTTTAAAACTAACTGCTGATCTCTTTTTTTTCAAGTCTTATTGTGCGAGCTATCGACAAACTGACCGATGAAAACGATGAGCTACCGGCGATGCAAGTCCAAAGACGGCTATGGGCTGACCTCAGTGCGAATATTAGCCCGACATCGATAAGAAGAGTACGCAGGAGGCTTGGATGGAGATACAGAAAAACCAACACATGCCCCATGATAAGACTAAAAAACAAAGAGGAAAGACTCAAGCAAGCGCTCCAATGGATTGAACAGGGGGAGGCATTTCAGGATGTACTTTTTACCGACGAAACAACAGTGGCTCTGGAACAGTTTTCAACAATGGCATTTTGCAAAAAGGGGAGACATGTGGACAAGCCAAAGCCCAAACATCCACTGAAGGTTCACGTCTGGGGGGGTATATCTAGAAGAGGCCCGGGACCACTTCTTATTTTCAAAGGAATTATGGACCGTATATTCTTCGAGGAAGTCGTGGTCAAACAGCATGCTGCCCCATATATCAGGGAGCAGTTTGGATCAAGGCACCGTCTCTTTCAAGACAACGATCCGAAACACACAGCAGCAAGAGCGAGGCTTATAGCAGAAGGAGTGAACTGGGAGAAAACTCCAGCCGAATCCCCAGATCTAAATCCGATAGAGATGGTTTGGCATTCGTTGAAAGACTACGTTCGGAAAACCGCTAAGCCCGTCACAAAGCAGGAACTGATCGATGCGATCTATAAATTCTGGGAGGAAAAACTGACCGTACAAAATTGTAACAATTTTATTAACAGGCTGTTTCGTGTTCTTCCTAGGATTGTTGACCGGGGTGGGGGACATTCGGGAATGTAAGTCTGAGAAAGACTCACGTCTGTCCACAAACAAAACATGTAAAAAAAATGTAAAAAAAAACAATTACTTTTTGTCAATGAAAACCGGTGTGTGTGTCTCTCTCTGCTGGATGTCCCTCTCACTCTCTGCTGAATGAATAAAATAATTTTATTGAAAACGCGTTTGCGATTGTCTGGTATTTAATTTGGTCCCTTTTAACTGTTTTTCGATCTACTGTATTGCTTTGAGATGCCACTTTTAAAGGCGATATGTAAACTACTGTAGGTGTCACATAACATTCAGAAATACAATCATGTATTTGACAAATAAAAACGATTACAATCTAATCCTTCCACGTTTGATCCCAAAATCCCAAGAAATATAAATCTTGACGGGTAGAAAGCTATGCTGAAAGTTTATTAAGATACTTAGAAGACAAAGATACTGTATCAATTTATGTTGCATTAGCCTGATTATGATTAAAAAACACATATAATTAAACACGCGTTTTTGATTTAAATCAGAACACGATTTAAATCAATATAAATGTTTATATTGTAACGCATACTGTCCAGCCTCCATTTCTCTATAAAAATTTACTCTGTTGCACACACACACACAATAGAAGCAGGAACCGCTGCCAGAAGGGAAGAAGGTGACTATTCATTGTTATCAAAAATGACTTAGAATCGATCATGTTGCGATATTTTGAAATATTAAAGTCAATTGATTGTCCATAATATCGCTATTCTATTTTTTCGAAGAAATGTTTGTTAAAAGAAAAGTCCAGCACCAGCTGGATTCAAACACACAACCTGCCAGTTGTTAGTCACACACGTAGACCAGTAGGCTACAATCACGTGTGACCACCGACAATGGCCACAATGCCGGGGAATGGCACCTGTAAAGTGTTAATTGGGGCACAGGAACAGCCCGTCTCGTCTCGGGGGCCGGCTTCAAAGACAATACAGCAAACACAGCGGGGCGGGGGAAGTAGACGACACGACACATGCAGGTACATTCAGCTCCGGCGGGAACGAGTCATTTGTCGGTCTTTTCAAGTGCTGGGAGCCGAGTAATCCTTCGCTTGTATCGTTTCTCCCCGGTGACTAGATCTCACCCTGCGACTCTCGACTGGGCTCACCCAGGGCAGCCCAGCAGGTGTGAGCCTAGCCGGCACCTGGATGGGAGATTCCCCCCGGAAAAGCTCAGGTTGCTGCTGCTCCTGCAAGAGGTGTGACTGGGACCAGTAGGGAGCGCTCACCCTGCAGTCTGTGTGGCTTTCTTATGCTCCAGCATCCTGATGGCGACACTCTGCTGCACAAACAGGTGCCGTCCTTCGGGGGAAGCGTAAAACCGAGGTCCCGACCCTCCTTGGCCATTAAGAAATCCCAGGGCGTCTCTCAAAAAGAGAGACGCGCAAGAGACCGGGGGCAGAGTGCGAACGTGGTCCCCCGCCCCCGACAAAATGTGCACTCCAGGTTCCCTCTCGGGGCTCTGCAACACAGCGGAAAGGCAGCGAGAAGGAGCCTCTTCCTCTGACGCCGCAAGGCCACAAGAGGGCGGAGGTGCCGTGCCCGGCCGACGTGTTGGACTGGTGCAGTTTATGTGCTGAAATAAACACGGGACAGCCCAGAAATGTTTTGAGTGCTGTGCACTGGAGGTTTTTGTCTTGTGAAGACTTGCCTTGTGCTCCTCCGAGCAGTTTGTTTGTTCTCCTCCAGTGCGGGACAAGCCAACACAAGGGAGCACATTGGTCAACATCCAGGTACGCAATGCGATTTGGAAAGTAGCTCCTTTCCAAAGAGTTGCACACGTTGGGCCTGGTTAGTACTTGGATGGGAGACCGCCTGGGAATACCAGGTGCTGCAAGCTTTTGCTCTCTCGGCCAGCAGGGGTCGCCGTTGTTATCGTAGGCTTTGGGAGGAAAACCTGGAGGATGGAAAGGTGATCTATAGCCTCATCTCTAGAGATGTTTTGTTGCTATGGCATGTGTGTGACCCATATAAAAAAAAAAAACGTTTGTAAAATGAATATCGAAGCTGCCTCTAAATCTGCAAATGAAGATGAGTCGATAAACCACTTGTTTTTCGTATAACTATACATATATTCATTTATTACTGATTTCATTCATTGAGCACGGATACAATAGAGGTACAGCCATTCACTGTTTGACATGTCTGCACTGGTACAGAACCGAGCAATCAGAAAACGGGTGAAACTGTCTTGAGAATTAGTATACAGTACCGAGGCCCCCATGACCAAATAAAGGCTAACCTCGATAATCAGCCTAAATAATGCAGACTACAGCAAAACGACTGACTTTGAAAAGGGAATGAATGTCCGGAAGGAGTAGTGTAACCAGCTTGAAATGCTTCTCCGGACCTCTAACTAAAAGAAACCGGGAACCAACAGTGGCATCGACTCCTTTCGAACTGGGATCCTATCGCAGCTCGTGGTGTCGTAACTTTTCCTTATCCGATATTGGACCAAGCACATCAGGGGAGAGCGCGAACGCAGTCCCCCACTACCAGAAATTATGCAGTCGAGATTCCCACATTTGGGGAATTCGCAGGGGTCAGGACAGCCGGAGTGCAATGGCCGAGCCTCGCTCTGGGTGAACCGATTCGATTTTTAAGAACTTTATTTTCTTTTCACAAAAAAATACAGGACATCACAAATTAGAAAGGTTTACATTAATATACATACTTAAAACAGTATATATCATCACATCTCATTACATTTTGACACGGTACCAGTTACATAGCAACAATTTTCTTTTTTTCTGGTGCAAATCACATTCTTTACTTAAACATGATAATGTTTTTCTCAGTTTCTTGAGATATTGACCTATGCTCTCTATTTCCCACAGATATTCTGCTTCCTCCCTCCCTTCTCTCCACAGATCTCTGAGGTAATAGTTCTCTCGGGTGATGAACAGGGCCAGGCTACCTGCTGCCTTGACTGGGACCTCGATGCCTTTGAACAGCCCCATGTTCCTCACTCTCCACAGGGCGTCTTTCCCACTGTTCACCACGGCAAAGATCCTGTCAAACACGTCAGGAGGAAGTTTGACAGGAGAGATGCCGTATATAACGAAAGCAGCGGTCAGGGTAAATTGGAGCGAGAGAGATTGCGACCAATCTTCAAACTGTGCCCAGAAGGCCTTAGCAAAAAAGCAGGACCACAGGAGATGGGTCACAGTCTCCTCCTCGCCGCAGCCCACCCTAATGCAGCAAGGGCTGGGGGTGAGGCCCCTACGGTACAAGAAAGTTCGGACCGGTAAGCACTGGTGGACGACACTCCAGGCTAAATCTCTGTGAATGTTGCACAGAAACTTAGAGGATGCGTGTTTCCACACCTTCCTTGTTTGGGCTGATGTTAAAATGCCCACAGGGGTCTGCCTATTGTTCTGCGGTGCAACAAAATCTTCCAGTTTTTGGACGCTGACATCTCGGAGGGGAATATGGCCAATTGGGTGAGATCTTAGAAAACTTTTAACTGTCCCATAAATTGCAGGGCATGTGTCAGAGAGTGGGACATCCAGCTTGGGTCTGACACCCCACACTCTGAACACCTCCCTACCTACCCAGAGCCTGGAAAAATAAGTCCAGGTACGCGCTTCAGGTGCTGTTGCAAAGCCTCTCAGCACAAAGGCCAGGAAAATGCACAGCAGCTTCGTAGCAATATCTGGGACGGTTTCCCCCCTGAGAGTAGGGGCCTGTACATTATTTCCCTTCTGAGTCTTTCCTGCTTCCCACCCCATAGAAAATGAAACATCCATCTACTCAGCACCGCCGCAACACGGTGTGGGATTGGGAAGGTAGAAGCCAGAAAATTCAAGATAGGCAAGAGCTGGGCTTTGATGACCAGCACCTTCCCTGTCATGGTGAGGTCTCGGTCCTTCCATTGCATCAGTTTTTGTTTTTTTGCAATTTGTTCTGCCAATTTACTGTTCCCATCTCTTCTCCAAAATACACCCCCAGGACCTTAATTCTCTTCTCTTGCAGCCTGAGATCATGCCCTTCTTTTGGCTCCCTCCAGTTCTGATAAAAAATCTCACTCTTAGATTTGTTAATTTTTGCAGAGGAAGCCAAAGAGTAACGATCACAGCACTGCAGAGCTCTGCTAATTGAGACATTGTCAGAGAGGAGCAGGGTGACGTCATCCATTTATAGAGATGTCTTTACCTCTCCCCCCCCCACTTCCAGGCACTGGTATCCCATTAATGGCCTGATCCTGGCGCAAGGCACAGGCTAAGGGCTCCATAGCCAAAACAAATAAAAAGGAAGATAATGGGCAGCCCTGCCACACCCCTGAACAGACTTCAAAGGGCGTGATCTATTGCCATTAACCATTTCTCTGCTGTTGCTACCTGTGTACACCAGGTTAATCCACTTTCTCATGATGGGGCCAAACTTCATGTGCTCAAGTACCGATGTTAAGTACTGCCGGTTTAGGCAGTCAAAGACCTTTTCTAGGTCTACACCTAAAATGCACAGAGGGAGGGAGCGGTCCTCTGAGTACAGACAGACATCCCTCAACAAGGCCAGGTTGTCGCTCATCAGGCGTCCTGCTATCCCACAAGTCTGTTCTTTCCCTACCAGTGAGGTCACTACATTTTGTAGGCACAGGAAAAGGGCTTTGGACAGGATCTTAGTGTCCACGCCTAACAGGCTGAGGGGTCTCCAGTTCTTTGTCATTCTTTGCTCCTTTCTTAAACAAGAGAGAGATAGTGCCTTTTCTTAAGGAGTCAGGCAGCAATTCTGTCTTATAGCTTTCCTCGAAAAGGAGCATTAGCGGATCCTGAAGCAGATCCCAAAAGGTGCAATAAAATTCCTTAGGGAGCCCGTCAGCACCTGGAGTTTTCCCCTTCTGTAAGCTCTCCATAGCCTGTCTCAGCTCTTCTACTGTCAAATCCCTCTCAAGTACTTCCCTATCTTCTTCACTCAAAACGTTTTCTAGCTTTGAGGTAAAAAAATGAATTTCTTCATCCTTTACCTCTGTACAGTCTTGAGTAGAAGGCCTCGATGCAGGAGAGGATAGCACTCGGCTCTGTTCTCTCTCTTCCCTCCTCATCAACTACACTTTCCATGACAGACTTGGAGCCTACCACTTTCCTGAAAAAGAAGCGAGTACACTTCTCATTTTCTTCCAAGAACTGCACTCACCTTCTTAACAGCACTCCTCGACTACTTTCTTCCACTATGCACCGGATGTCCTTTTTTAAAAGGGTGATATCCTCGAGCACATTGAAGTCACTGTGCAGCATCGTGTAGAGACGCTGCAGCTGCCTCTGTTTCCTGGCTAGCACTCCTCTCCGTCTGGCAGCAGCCTTCCTTCCCTCAGCCATGAAAAAGGCCTTTGTCCTCACCTTCACCTCCTCCCACCACTCTCCTACTGACCCGTACAGACACTGCAAGGACAGCCACTGTGATAGTTTCTCCTTGTAGCGGGATACTACCCCCTCGTTCTCTAGCAGCTTTGTGTTGAGTTTCCAGAGGCCTGGGCCAAAGACAGTCCCGCCCTGGAGTTCCACTCTACACCCTAAAGCCTGATGATCTGAGAAGAAGACAGGCTGAAGAGTGACCCCAACAACTTTCACGCTCTCTGAGACAAAGCAATAGTCAATTCTGGAGCTGCTATTCCTCCCTGACCATGTATATCCTGCTGTTGTGGGATATATACATCTATATGTGTCTGAGAGTTTAAAGTCTTGAACTAAGTTTTGCAGGGCCAGTGAGCTGGAATCCAATTTTATCGGCCTTTTGGCTAAGATCAAGTTCAAGTGGCATGCCCGCAGTTCCTGTCTTTCCAAAGTTCTAGAAGGCGATCGAAGATCCTGAAGAGTGCTTGAGCTGGTATCGCCCTAGGTTGAGCCTACGGAGTTAAGGCCAAGCAGCAGCTGAGCTGGGTGGGATCCGGCAGCAACGTTCTCTCTGTCTGCTCTCTCCTCTCCCCTCCCCCTTTCTCTTGCTCCGCCTCCTTGGCCTCTTGGCTGGGAGTAGGTACTCGTGGCCTGCCCGCAGTGCTTACTTTCTTCCTCGAGACTCGGAAGCACTATCCGCTCCCTCTCTCTCTCTCCTCTTGCGCCTCCTCTCCACAGGACCTTGCTCTCTCTCTTTCTCTCCTTTTTTCTTTTTTCTCCTTTCCAGATGGCAGACAAGAAGACACTGATCCGGTTCCACTGGACCAAGAAAACAGAGACGATGCCAACTGCGAAATCCTTTTTCATTACCTTCCTGAGAGGGATCCTGCCGGAGATGGCCGGAGATCTCTACTGCCTGCAAGACAACAAGGCAGAGAGATACATGGAGGCCAACATGGCCACAGACGCCTCATATGAAAAGGCAACGAAAATGATCAGAGAAAAAGGTAAGCACCCCGGTTTCTCTGATTTCAGGCCAGAGCCTATGAGGAAGACAAACCAGAGGACCATCACAGTCCTCACATACAACCCCTACGAACCAATGGAACTGGTAACAGCGTACCTAGGGAGGTATGTAACTGTGGTGGGCAAACCGACGGAGATCAGGGACAGTTGCGGCGTCTGGTACGGCAAACGCCAGTACCGAGTCCTCCTGAAAGAGGACCCAGAGGGCGTCGACGGTTTCCAGCACCCCCCCGCCCGCTTCAACATCGGAGCCGACAGGGGGTACCTTTACTACCCCAGGATGCCACAAGGAGAACACGTTTGACATCGTCAGATGTCACAACTGTAACAAAGAGGGGCACCTGGCAAAAACCTGCCGGGCAGCCAAAAAGTGCGACGGATGCGGCGCCGAGGGACACCTCCTTCACCAATGCAAGGTAAGCAAACCTTCGTTTGCGCAGGTGGTGGAAGCCGGCGGGCAGAAACCGGTCTCAAGACAAAGGGAGAGAGGTGAGAACAAAGAACCCGCACCTCCCCCGCAGAGAACCGAAACTGCAGAGGCCACACCCCCAGCTGCACCAGTGCCACAAGATGGCTGCCAGGACGACGGACAAAATGGCTGACCGGAGAAAGGGCCCTAATAACTCCCAGCAAGAAGGGAAAGAGAAAGCGGGAGAAGAGATGCAGGGCGGATCCACCTTCGGAAGGACAAAAGAAAAGAGTGGTAAGGGAGAACCGTTTCCTAGTCCTAGAGGAAACGGAACTTTCTTCCCCCGAGGCCCAGGAACAACTGGAGGTCCCCGAAACTCCTGGAGAAAGGGAAGAAAAAAGCCTTCCCGAAGCGGTGGTGGAGAGTATCCTGAAGGAAGACGAGGATTACTTTGAAGCTGCCCTGGAGCCGGGACTGATGGTAGGGCTGGACCTGTCCAGCATGTTTACCTTTCAGTCCCCAGCAAGACCTGGAGGGAGCCCAGCATATTCCCCCCAGGACCCGAACGAGAGGAGTTACATCTAGGCTAAACAGTACCCAGATGTAGACTCCCAAGTTTTCCACTGTGAGCACAAAGAGAGGAGGTTCAACTTTCACATGTTTAATAATGATTGTGAAACTTACCTTTCTAACAACTAACGTGAGAGGGCTAATAGACCCGTTAAAAAGACAGGGAGTCTTTCATGATCTGTCCTCAAAGTTTTTCTCAGTTTGTTTCTTACAGGAGGTCCACCTGAAGGATGAAAGCGACAAGCTGACATTCACCAGGGAATGGACGAAGGGAGAATCATGCTGGAGTGTAGGAGGGGTCCACTCTTCCGGAGTGGGAATCCTCCTCGGAAACCCAGAGATGACGCTGGTTTCCTCCTTCTCGGTGGTGCAGAGCCGGATCCTGGTCGCAGACATCGACTGGAGGGGGCAGAAGTTGAGAGCAATTAACGTCTATGCTCCAACAGAACCCTCTATCCTGAAGGAAGTGTTTGCTGACCTGGCCAGCTGCTGCACCACCAACAGACAGGTGGTGCTTGGCAGGGACTTCAACGTCGACCGGGAGAAGGGGAGCGATGCTACTCAAGCAGGAGTCGCTACTCAAGCAGTTCTCCCTGGTAGACGGTTTCAGACGGTGCCACCCTAACGACGCCGGAACGACATGGAAGAACTCCTGGGGAGTGTGCAGCCGCCTGGACTACATCTTTCTGCACACAACCTGCTCCCTGGAGTCGGCGACGGTGTCCCCGGAGTGTTATTCCAACCACGAGCGCTTGACGGTGGTGACTAACACCAACCTGCCGGCATTTGGTCGTGGGTACTGGAAGCTGAACCGGGAGATACTGGAGGAAGACGACTTCAAGGCACTGTTCCGTAAAGACTACGCGAGCTGGGTTGATCTGAGAGATGGCTACAGCTCCATGGTGGAATGGTGGGAGTCGGTGAAAGACAGGACCCGAACCCTGGTGCAGACGTACTGCAGACGGAAGGCGGCCAGGGAGAGGAAGGAAGCTACACGACTCCAGAGACAACTAGAGGAGGAGTACAGCTCGGCTAACGGGGGAGGAGCCTTCAATTCAGCCCGGGCACGGGACCTGAAGGAGAGGCTCCACAAACTCAATCAGGTCCGAGGAGCCCAGAAAAAGAGGGTGATCCACGGCCTGAGACGGGGAGATGGAGAGGAAGTGCTGGATGACAGCGACAAGGTAGAAGCGGCCACAGCTTTCTACACAGAGCTCTTTTCAGAAAAGCAGATGGAGGTGGAGGCAGGCGATGCTTTTCTGGAGGAGCTGAAGGCACGAGTACCGGAGGAGGTGAGGGAGGACTTGGAGGGTCCGATCGCAGCCGAGGAGCTGAAGGCGGCACTCTTGTCCATGGAGAATGGCAAGGTGCCAGGGCCTGACGGACTCCCCAAGGAATTCTACACCTGCTTCTGGGACACCCTGGCGGCAGATCTGGTGGAAGTGGCGCAGGAGATCTTCCGCCGGGGGAAACTCGGAGACACCATGAGGGAGGGTATCATCTCCCTGCTCTTCAAGAGCCCTTAGCAGAGACGGTGAGACGGGACCCTGGAGATACCGGGAGGCACGGGGGAAACCCTGAAGATCTCCCAGTACGCCGACGACACAACGCTGTTCCTGAGGTCGGACAGGGGGTTGAGGAGGGCCCTGCAGGTCATGGAGCAATACTCCAGAGCCTCGGGGTCGAAACTCAACCGCCGAAAGAGCAAACTGAAGTTCTTCGGGCCCTGGAAGCACAGGACGACGGCGCCGGAAGGTCTTGAGCTCTGCACGGAGCCCCTCAAAATACTGGGGGTTTCCTTCCAGAGCCAGGACAACGAGACCAACAACTGGACTGAGAGGATCGCCAAGGTGAACGCGAAGCTGGGTCTATGGAAAACGCGGTCGCTGTCCTACACAGGGAAAGTGATGGTGTTGAAAGCAGACATCCTGCCCGCTTTGGTTTACCTGGCGGTTGTTTACCCGCTGCCGGCCAGACTCAGACGAGCGCTGCAAGGGATGATCTTTGGCTTCGTCTGGGGCGGCAAGTACGAGTACATCACGAGAAACCGGATGTGTCAGCCGGTCGAGGAAGGGGGTCGAGATGTCCCACATTTCCCCCTGAAACTCGACTGCATCGTCTACTGCAAGCTCTGTCGGGCGCTGCGGGAGCCCATCGGCCACAAGTACCAGTACTTTGTCAGGCTGTAGCTCTCCGTCCCAATGAGGCACTTGGTCCAGTGGTCAAACACTGGGCCCAAGGCAGAGATGCAACCGGAGTTCTACATCCACGCTGTCAAGTGGAGCAGGAGGTACGAGGCCACGAGACAGCCAGAGCTCTGCACCAACCACAGAGCCCTGTACAAAGAGGTGAGGGGGCATTTGGTCGCTGACGAAAGGCTGCAGGTTCCCAGACAACTCTGGGAAAAGACACAGCCCAAAGAACTTGACAACCAACTGAAGGACCTCAACTGGATGGCTGTACACAAGAGACTGGCTACCAGAAAGGTCCTCTACAGACACTCGATCTCCAGGAATCCACATTGCCCCCGGGACACGTGTTTTGTCGAGGAGACTCAGGAACACGTGTTCTGGAGCTGCCTCTTCGCCAAGGCGGTGTGGGGCAGAATGGACAACATTATGCAACTCCTGGGAACGGGTGCGGTGCTCAGTTACCAGTACATTCTGCTGGGGGGTGGTACCCACCGGACTGGACAAGGGGACACAGGACCTGCGGGGGCTGCTGCTGTCCCTCACAAAACAAGGACTGTGGAAGGCGAGGAACACTCTCATCCGGCACAACATAAAGTGGGGAGAGAGGGAGATGCAGGAGAGGATCCTGGTGGACCTCAGGAGGAGGACGAAGCGCCACGTCACCAAATGGGGTTTCCCCACGGCGAGGGAGCACTGGAAAGGACTTTGGGCCCTATACAGGGATTAAAGGACAATAGCGAGTGGTAGGTTTGGAGGGACTCTCTTAATTGCACAAATCCGCCCCCACTTGCAAAGATTGATAACGGACAATCAATCTCCGTTCCGCCGTTGTTTTTTATTACATGGAGTGTTAATATGTGTGAGATGTTCCTTTTGAGATGTTTTTTTTGCGGAATAAAGTATATTTTGTAGAACAAAAAAAATCTTATGACAAGATTTACAAGTTATCTGTTGAACTACATTCTCATAGGTGTGGTCACATTCCAGGTCATTTGTTTACGTTTTTTGTTTCTGGAGCAACTGTTAGATGAAATGTGCTAATATGTAACCTAACTCCAGTGTGAATAACTAGAAGAGGGGAGCAGCTCCATTCCAGACCAAGGGAGCTTTGAGATTGGCTGGGCCAGATCTCTCATTTGCATATCTGATTTGGAAATATAACACTAAACCCCTTCTTGCATGGATTTAACTTGCACCCAAGAGTCCCCTACTGTGTATTACTACTTATTTTTTTATGATAAGTGGTGATTACCAGTTGACAGGTTTTTTTTTGTTGAATTATAAATGGTTTTGTATTATCATCCTGAATGGCCTGTACTCAAGGTTTGGTCGGGTATGTGTTTTCATTTCATTTACCAAATTGAATTTTTGCTCTTTTAGTATTTTTCTAGAAGGCTTTCTGAAGTCAGGAAGCCCATTTATTTGGTGAAAAAAGATTCTGTATTAATATTAATATTTCTCATACAACATAAATAGGGTCTTTTATGAATAAAAAGATCTTGCACTTGGAAATCTTGATAAAGCTGTGTGCTTCCATAAACTCGAGCAGTTTTGATTCCTAATATTTGACCTTAGGTGTGGGAACGGGTCTTTTTTGCCATTTGATTTCAAATTGATTAGCACAGTATAGAAAATAGACCCATAAAGCAACCTCAGCAGTGACAAATGTCACTGGGTCACTTGGGTTTATACGTCGGGGTCCGGTAGTGAAGCTCCGCTCCTGTTTAGCCTCCGAAGCCGTACAGGGTGCGGCCCTGGCGCTTCAGCGCGTACACCACGTCCATGGCAGTGACGGTCTTCCTCTTGGCGTGCTTGGCGTGCTCGGTGCAGGTGACGTTCTCCAGGAACACCTTCAGCACCCCGCGGGTCTCCTCGTAGTTCAGCCCGGAGATCCGCTTCACTCCCCCACGGCGAGCCAGGCGGCAGATGGCGAGCTTGGTGATTCCCTGGATGTTGTCGCAGAGAACCTTACGGTGACGCTTAGCGCCTCCTTTCCCTAGTCCCTTTCCGCCTTTGCCTCTTCCAGACATCTTCTAGTTATCAGCTGTGAACACGACATACACTGCTCATCTTTGATGTATAATAGACATCTTTATTTGATTTTTATAGGTGTAGAAACTAGTAAATAAAGCCAATGACTTGTTTTAGAAATGTATTCTTAAAATATACAATTATTCACACCTGAACAATATGTAGTTCAAATTATACATTATATACAATATTGTAATCAACAAATGGCTAATCATCATAAAAACACAACTAGTAAACTTCAGTTACAAATTCTAGTAGCATGGCAATATATATAGTAATGACAAACACAAACTAATTACATGAACAAGCTAATATTTAACTCAAAACCACATTTCGATTCAAATATAAATTTTTAAAATTTACAACTTCTTTATTTCCACAAAAATATTATTAATGTAGCACAAACACTACTTTCTAATAAAGACAGAAAGAAACTGTCTTACGGTGTCTTACGGTGTCTCACGGTGATCCTCCTCTCGATACTAATGAAATGTTTAATATGATCCCTCGAGAAAAAAAAGGAATCAATTTCCGCCTGGAATGATTGATGCCCCATCAAACATTTTGTAATATCCCTGGAAGTTTATACTAGTAGAATCCTGGTTCGTGGCTTAAATTCAAGGTAAATGAGACTAAGGAAATGAGTTGGAAACTTGATGTCGAAGTGGGATTTAAATCACCCATTTCACATTTTACTTCATTGGGCAGTATGTGCCAGAGAGCAATGCCACAAGGTCCCTTCGATAGCTCAGTTGATAGAGTGGAGTAGTGGAGTCAGCAGGGAATCCTTAGGTCGTGGTTTGATTCTGGCTTGAAAGAAGGTGCTTTTAAGAGTTAAAAAAGCGAATCTGTTTTATTCAGACATTGATCACAAGCTCAATAATCGACTAAGCAAAGGTTCCTGTTCCCAATTCAGCCCACGTCTGATTGTCTTGTTTTGGCCAAGATCTGATCTTTGAATTAAGGGACTACACTGTCTGCTTTTTAATTCAAAAATACATACAAATGTCAAGTTTTTTGTAGATATGAAGGTGTTCTCTGTTTTCAAAGGATAGTTACTTAATTGGCATAATGATTTGGTATTGATTTTGTATCGTTGTATTATAAAGTTTGTGCTTGCTGTGTTTTTATCGTATTGTGAACTTATTTTTTAAACAAATGCTTACAAAGGCAAATACGGCACACATCTGTTTATACCAGTGGTGAATTGTACATTTTTATTAAGTACAAGCTACTGTGCACTTCTGGGAGTATAACAGGTTCGATATAAAGTGGCAAAAATATAAAAGGGGAAAATACCCCAGACTGCATGTAAAGCCCTCGTTGTGACTGTTTTAGATAAAATGGCGTACTATGCACGAAATGTTGCAGAAACAATCTGATATTTTGATACAGGTAGGCCAGTGCTTCCAAAGCATGCAGGTGTAGAACAGGACTTAATGCATTTTTATACAAAAAATTTGTATTCTATATTCTGGTCGATTGCAGATTAGAATGGCATATGTTTAGCAATAATATTATTTATGGTACCTGAAAGTTTCAGGTTGTTGCACAAAGCTAAGGTATGCGTATACGTGATCTGACAACTGGAATCAATTTCCTGTCGTTAAACTCTGTTTATTTTTAAGTTGAGGCCCAGGATCCAAATCTTCAGTTCTGATTTTTTAAAGTGATATCTTTCCTTCATGTCGTGGAAGTCACACGATGTGAGCAATTGTTTTTTTTACGTTGCGATCCAAAGAGCCTCAGACGCACAGTCTAACAATAACCAAACCAGAATGGATTCTGCTGGGAGCCGGGCTGAGCTCATTCTCACTCCCTGTGCTGAAAACAGAATTATTTCTTCCCCGAACATCATCTACAGATCACTTGTGCGCTTTTAACCTTCTCGCAGCTACGGGCGAGACTGACGCTCATGATATGAAGGCACCCGCTGGAACACATTCTCTAACTCTCACAATCGCAACAGATTTCGCTTTAAAAAAAAAAGTAGATATAGTCCTGAAAAAAGCATAAGTTTTATCAGTTTTTACATTAATCTATTTTGAATCAAAGTTTGATTTTTTTTATTGCATTTTACATTATAATAATAATAATCATCATCATCATTATTGCTTACACTTATATAGCGCTGTTCTGGATACTCCACTCAATGCGCTTTACAGGTAATGGGGACTCCCCTCCACCACCACCATTCTCCTGAATGATTACAAAACCTTGGTTTTACGTCTCAGCCGAAGGACGGCACCTGTTTACAGTTTAGTGTCCCCATCATTGTACTGGGGTATTAGGACCCGCATGGACCGCAGTGTGTGCGCCCAGCGACAGAAACCAGATGTGTGTCGGGCTCGGCTGTGAGCAGGACAATGACGTCACGGGGACAAAGTAGAGGAAATCAAAACGGTTCTATAAAAGACCTGTGTCAGCTGTTGGTTTGCAGTCTGGACTCTAAATCCTCCGATCCGATTTTAAATCTCTCTAATACCTGAGCGGCTTCTTCCGAGTATTTATTCGTATACTTATTAGTAGTATGAAGGATGTGACAAATTTATGATTTCTTGGAACAAAATGGTTTTTATTTGCATTCGAAATGAAGCGGAATTTTAGCGCAACACACAAACCCTTTGTCTTTTTTAGATAGTGATTTTTAAACAGATATAAATGTAGAAAACGTGTTTTATTTTAGCACTACAATAGCAGGATCAGTGGCGTAATGAATAACGCGTCAGGACTTCCATCAGAAAATTATACTGTAGGTTGGACTGCCGTCTGGCTTGTTTCGTTTATACCACTTACATTCTTTTATATAAATGAACTCCACCTGAAAGCTATAGAACACACTTTAGGTAAGTTGTCTGCAGCCTCATGCGAATTTCGACAACTTACCCAAAACACTGTACTGTCCGGAGTTCAGCTCCAGCTCTGAACTCAATTGCAATGAAAAACCATGCGTAACAAAACTGGAGAACAGCTGAACTTGTGCTCAGTTCGGTGATGAGGGTTCAGAACTGTCCTTGTTGTAATTAGCACGAACTGCACAGGCTCTGAATCAGACCATGTCAATTAGTCTGATCAGTGTAGGACACGTTAATGTAGAATTATTAATAGGTTTATTAGTTAGTTAGTTCAGGTTTACCCACCTGAACTAATGTAGAATTATTACTTGGTCTGTCTCTTGTTTGTATATAAATGAATGTCTCTGACAACTTAATGTTAGTTTTACGATGTAGGTCAGGCGTTGACATATGCACGAGTATACGAAATGTCTCACTCCTGATTCAACTCATGTTCTATAGGAGATTGGCGATTCCTCCTGTTTCTCATACAACCATATCAGAACAGAAGACCGTGTCACCCAGCTGTGATTCAAGATCGACTCGCATCTTTATCCCTTTTTTGTTCGTGATCATTATTTTCTTTAGTTATGATCAATATTGAACTTTTTCTAAATTAAATGACAATAATCAAACATGCAGGCAGATTTTTGAAAAGTATTCGGAATTGACAGGGTGCCCCTTTGGAACAGTCATCAGAAAATGTGAGAAAATGAAAGTTATGTAAGCTCTCACACAAAGCATTGAAGATTGGAATCTGAGTGTAAAAAAGCTACCCGTCTCCCAATGATAGGCAGGGATACACACCATGACTCGAATAGACTCAGCAAACTTTAACACCTATGATATTACGAGTGCTTTGCACGTGTCGAATTTCAAGAAGGAACTACTACAACAGTTGTGGACATAATTCATTACCACCGGCAAAGTCCAATACCGGCAACTTCTGAGAAAATAATGTTCACTCATGGAATTTGGTCTTTGAACGGCTGGCGGGAAAATTCATTTATACTCCTGTTGCACCCTCAGCTGAAACATGTTAAAATAACAACGCAGATTTGTTGGAGAACCTGACAAGAATTATTGGGTTAGCACTGTATGTATTCTGGTATATTTACTTTAATTTTAATATAAATGTAAACATGCATGCTGTATAATCTATTGTAATTTTAAAATATGTTAGCTGAGGATGCGAGGGGGGCTATTATACCTTGTGATACACGCAAGGAACTGTAAAAAAGGCTGGTATTTGAAAAAAATTGGCGATCACAAGAAAACCACAATTTATGTGGTATTATCATCAATATCCTTCAAAATCTATGTTCAAATGAAGGATTTAAAGAAACTATGAAAAAACCAACAGTAATAGCAGAGGATTTTGATTTTTGCTCTTCAAGTCAGTAGATCGACATAGAGTTGCGCCCCTACAAACAGCACAAAGGATGAAACCCACCTCTTTCGTTATTGCTATGTTTGTGCCGGTGAAAGTAGCATTTGTGCTATTGAAAGCATCTCAGAAGATGAAGGTGCAGTCACTTCCACATGTCATGATATCATTAGATCCGACGACAAGAGCTGAAGCCCCCGGCATTTTCCAAGCCAGCAATGTGAGGAAGATGGACATGGAGGAAGGTAGTGTGGCTGAGCGGTCTAAGGTGCTGGATTTTAGGCTCCAGTCTCTCTGGGGGCGTGGGTTCGAATCCCACTGCTGCCAAATGTTAGTGTTTTAAGACCTGCAATACGATCAGTAAAAGCGCTTTTTGTTAGGCTGCGGGAGGTGTTTAGAGATAGACTTTCTAAAAGACAGGCTTAACATCAAGGCAGAAAAAATATTTTGTTTTCTCAACAGAAATTCTCTTTGGCACGTTCAGCTTTATGTAGGGAACAACATCTGCCGAGATCACTTTTGAGGCAGTGCACATGATAGTGTACCGGCAAGTAAATTTAATATTGGCGTTGGTGGTGAGCTGCTTTTGTCTGTGAAACTTTTAATTCTTCACGCCGAATCGTTGGCAGGGGTAATAGCTTATCTTTGAACAGAGCGCTCCATCAGAAATACTTTGTTCGTGCTCAAAAGAGATCAGAGGATTAACTTCATGAATTCACATAGCATACCTTACAGGAAAAAATTAAAAGGGGAATTAATTGTGCTTCCTGATGTTGTTCCTGTGGTTTCTTTGGATACAGAGGTGAATGTTCTTTGAAGTTCTGCTAGAGTATCCACTGGGTGGGCTTTATCAATCAGCTCGGATAGGTCATCAGTGCTCTGTCTCCGGAAAATAATCAGCACTGTCGTTTTTTCCTGTGCTGTCTTTTAAAACATATAAGATCACGAGTTTACAGATTTCTCCAAATAACAACTATACATTTTAACCCAGCGGTTAGCATTCCTTCAATCCAATAGTTTTACTCCTGGTAAAAAGCAGCGAAATATATAGAGAGATGATATTCAAATATTTCAACATTCTTATTGGATTACCTGTATGGATATATCGCTCAGAATTCCTAATATGATTTTGGGTTCAGCTTTGCTTTACTACTTTCAGAGTCTTTTATTGACCTTGCTGAAGCAGAGAAGTGACATAATCACAAATGCGACCTACCTGTGCTGCTGTTTTTGGTTAATAATGATTAAAAAAAAACAGCTCCTTGCATTAAGAGCAAGAGCAACCAACACGCTCGCTTGTTGTGTTTGGTATTTTCCGGGGTGCTCTTCCTCAGCTGCAAAGTTATTTGGTGAGCAAAGACCTCTGAGAAGGAGTCTGAATCCGTCAACAACACAGGAATTCTAAGATCGCACTGCCGTCTTGTGTACAGAGATCTGCCTTTTCCTTATAGAGTTTTTTGGTATATAAGAACACGTATCCTACCTTGAATGCTAGTTTCAAAAGATATGTTACCGGATCACAGATTTTCTTGAAAAGATTTGGGGATGCACCTACCAGGATTCAAACCCGGCTCAATTATTTAGAAGGCACCTATACCACCAACGCACTTCTGAGAAACACCGGCACATTTCCGCAATCCTCCCTCTCACCTACAAAGTTATGAAGAGACAGACGTCCAATGAAAACTAATTTGATTCACTCAAGGCTCCGCTCTTTTATTGTGATGTCATTTTAATTAATGTTAGCTGTGATAAGGTGTTGTTTCTGTCTCTTAAAGTTTAAGTCTGCTCCTTTCTTCCTGGTTTAGAAATAACATGTTTAATGATTGTTTACAAACACCACTATCAATTATTTGTCCAGCTCTAACGCCTGTGTGCGTTGACAAGGTATCTCCAAAGGACATATTAAATAACATGATCCTTCCTGTTACCATTCCTGTGGTTGGAGCGTTGTTTCGCCCTTTTTCGTTCTTCTACAATATTTGCAGACAGGACTTTATCACTCGAGTTGTACAAAACAAGTCGGTCCATGAAAATCATCTGTACTGCTGTTGTTCTATGCGTAGTTTAATCAAGGTAGTCGAGTGAGGAGGTAAAAAAGCACTCCCCGTCGATAAATCAATAATCGTCGCCCGTGTGACTGGATATAAAAATAACGGATTCATTTTAACCAATCTCTGGAAGCTTCGATGCGGTTATTTTTCCTTCCTTATTTCTTCATTCCTATGAATTTACTCTGTAGTAGAGGAAACACAAAAGTGGGAAACTGCAGGCATCCTTCGTTAGTGGTGGATTGTGTTCAGAGAGCATCAGCACATCTCAGTTCTGTTAATAAGTCTGTTGGGGATATACCCCAGTGGTAGAGCGCATGCTTTGCATGTATGAGGTCCCAGCATCTCCAGGTGCTTTATATTTCTGTGCTCACATTGCAATCTTCTGTTGAATGCTCATGTTCATAGAGAGCCAAGTTCACACAATTAAACTCGGGCACACTCGAAGTGCTACGGTGTTGCTCTGCTGTTTTAAATGCACCTCTAAAGCATTTAGTTCTGTTAACTACCAAATGATTTGAACTAATTTTATGTCATATTCAGGAAATCCAGAGGTCTTCAGACGTGTCGTGGCTGTTGAAGAAGACACCTTTTGAATCTCACCCGGGATTTCTTGAGAGATCATTCAGCGAGCGAGTCCTCCCTCTGGACTCCACACTGAGCTGAAAACTGCGCGAATTCCATTGTACAACCGAGAAAAAAACTGATGGACCAAACAACGACATTTGATGATTGCAAGAAATTCAAGAAACACAACAGTCCGAACACAGGTTTGAATCCCGAACGCTTAATTTAAAAGACAAAGCGAAGGATACGACCTGTAAACTCTCTTCATGTCTTACAGTTTATGATATAAAAAACACCTTACTTTCATAATAATTTCTTGCTGCTGATAGACTATTTATTGAATTTTAACAAATTCACAATTACAAACATTTTGGGTTAAACAGTTACTGACATACTTTAACGAAGAGAAACGTTAGTGCCTTCCGGTGTGTTAGCCAATTTCTCAAAACAATATTTGTTAGTCTCTCGGGAGGCTGCGCAAGGTGTTTAGAGATATAATTTCTAAAAGGCAGGCTCCCTGAGCTTAACATCAAGGCAGAAAAAATGTTTTTTTCTCTACAGAAATGCTCTTTAAATTTCAGCATAGTTACAACTCCGTTTATAAAGGGTGTGCACACTTATAGAACCAAGGCATTGAAACGTTTTTTTTTAACTGTTGTTCCAAAAAATGTTCCATTTGTTTGCGTTCTTAATGTTGTTGATTTTAAGATCTTATTAAATGCGAAAAAATCTGACAGTGAAAAAAGGTCAAAATGCTATTGAAAAAATCAGTAATGTGAGGAAAGATGAATTGTGGGAGCCCCTTAACTACCTATGTCATGCTGTATTTCTCACTCATTCTGCTGGGAGTGGTGCCGTCACTTCTGGATAAAGTCTGTCAGTAGACATTCCAGACGGGTCAGGTACTGTATGACTGCGCTTCGGCACAAGAAGAGACATGTGACTTGCGAGGATCACAACAGTGTCATTCACCATGTAGAGCCCGGGTAGCTCAGCCGGTAGAGCATCAGACTTTTAATCTGAGGGTCCAGGGTTCAAGTCCCTGTTCGGGCGTTTGTGTTTTCCTTAAGTGTATTGTGAATTTAATTATAAATCGTATTTTATCTTCCACTCTTCTAGCTGTACTGTCGATATTTTAAAAGTTAATCACTTGTATTTTCTTTAGTGTTTCCTTTCACAAACTGAAAATGTTCAAGACTATTTTGTCACAACACTCCATGTAGATAATCACAGGAAAAGAAAAGGAAACGCAGTGAGGAGCTCACACAGTGAGTACTCTTGAATACAACAAGGGGAAAGGCACACTGTGGAACATCACTTCCAAGTTTACAGTGACAGCTTCTATTTCCATTGATGAATGAGACAGATTCATGAGGAGATCCTCAGCACAATTAAGCGAACACATCGCTATTTCGGTCTGATGTAGAGGCTCCATGTGTGTCAGCAGTACTATAAATTTTAAGTCTTATACACTTTCAGGGGCTGCATCTGTAGGGCTTCATCTAAGGAGACTGTTTTACTTTACCACACGGTTACATTCACCCACCCAATTTATTCTCAGAATACCCAATGGCTCAATAACCCTGTTTTCCCCTGGGAACCACCAGTGTACAGTCCCATTCCATTCAAAAATATAACAAATATATTAAATTAATATATTCAATGAATAAATATATTCAATGAACTGTGTAACAGAGCGCTGGAACTGTTTTTAGGGATGGCTGAGTGGTTAAGGTGTTGGACTTAAGCTCAATAAGCAAATGTCTATGTGGGTTCAATCCCTGCTCCTGTAATTTGCTTTTGAAGTGACAGAACACTTTGAAGATTTACACTCTATTAAAATATGTATTTACTAAATTTCAGTTCTCCTCACACCCTGGGATAACTGAACTCACACTATCACGTACTTAAGGCTTTACATGCATTAGCTGTGATACAGCTCCTAATAAAGACAGAATGAAACTGTATCAATAATAAATGACATGTTTTAAACAAACGTGTATTGATAAACTTCATTATTAATAAAAGTGGTGTGACGGGAAAGCAAATTAAATATTACAATGATATTCCAAGCAACTGATGTGTGCCGGAACCAAATGTCATCCACTGTGGGCTTTGTAAATTGTTTAAAAATCGTAAGTGAAGTTGAGATAATTAACAATTTGTTGAATCCTGCAGTTACAGATTAAAATGTGAGAAGAATTTCTCTGGGTTTATCTCTGTCCGAGTGCCTGATGTGAATATGCTGAACGCAGTGTCTTTGATTTATGTACTCAAACAACCAAAGAATCCCATTCTTGTCATCCTATGGTTTGTCAAACGTGATTTTTTCAAAGTGGGTGCGATTTCGTTTAGTCTTTCGCTCTTGTACTAGAGCAGTAATGTTTCTAGACGTGCATGAGCATGGTATACAGGCTGACAGCAGGAACACGTGGCCCACAAGCAGTGACAGTATCAGAGGTGTCTGCAGTATGTTGGTTTGTGAGCAGCGATAAAATAAAATGCCGAGGAAGCAGGTGTGCCTGCATTAATAAAGCTCCATCGAGCGGAAAAAGTAACAGAAGAACCAACCTAAATCCAACAGAAAGTTTCTGCAGCTGAAATCACAGGCAAAACCACTGCAGGCTTGAACTCACAACCTCAGCATGACTCCATTATGTACTGCTATATAAGGACAATGCACCGACCAACTGTGCCACTGAAGCTGCACAATGGGATTGTTACATGTCTTAGATGTATTTATTGGAAGGTTGCAGATATCATAAATCACTGATTTCATTATCTGCATGTTTAATATCCAGGAGAGAGAACTCCTTCAGGTTCTACAGCTCATAAGTGCACTTTAAGAAGTCTGCTTTTGTGAGATGGATCTCCGAGGTGCAGCTTTTTTCTTATTACTAAAGATACCTCTACATTGTAAACTATTTGAAGACCTAGAAAAAGGAACATGGCGTTAGTTGAAATAAGCACTGAATGGGTTAAAACCCACGCTCTTTGAATTGCTAAAGCGATGCCTTGAGGAGAATAAATCAACATACTGTATTCACACAGGTCACTCGGCCACAGACAAGAACGATCAGCTACCACCACTATTATTATCATCATTATTATTATTATTCAACCATATGGGGAACAATACAGTTGAAGAATCCCACTGTTCTTATGGCAAGAAAAATAACACGAGACCACTGTAAGAGGTCGAGTGTTGTAATTGTTTTAACAATTGATTTCTATTTTTCCCTCTTATGGGCGACCCTGTGGTATTTCTTTTTCTCTTCGTTGTTGTGCACGGGCTAGTTCTGCAGCGATATTTGCCGCAGAAATTTCTGCGCAGCTCCGTATTAAATCTGTTCTCAACTGCAATGGACAGAAGACGACTCCAGTAGATAGCTGTGTAGTTCTGTAGGACCACACACGACACTGTGATAGTGCGGCTCTTAATGGACTGGTACACAGACCACATGAGAGGCAAGCAAAACGCTTTTAAAATTCCACAGGCTCACCAAGTCAGAGGAACAGCAATGAACTGAAAAGATCTGTTACAGACGTCTATGTCAACCTCTTTAGAGCTATAAATGCCATTTGTTTAATTTATCTGTAGATTAACACTCCCAAGTAACAGCACTTTACAGTATATTAATGTTAATTCCGCTGGTGGACATTAGCTGGTGTTTTTTGTAACAATTTGTTTGCTCTGCTGTAAGGAATAATAATAATAACATCACTTTATTAACCCTTTACAATTTATTGCATTAGGAATGATCTTTTTGCATACCCCAGCTTGCTCTCCATGAGACACACAGATAAGGAGAGAGCCTGGGGTCAGAGCACAGGATCTGCCATTGTATGGTGCCCTGGAGCAGTTGGGGTTAAGGGCCTTGCTCAGGAGCCCAGTGGAGTAGGATTCCTCTGCTGGCAGAGGGATTTAAACGAGCAACCTTACAACCACAGGCGCAGATCCTTAGCCACAGAGCCACTGCTCCACCCTAAATATGGAAAGTAAAGTATAGTAAAGAATATACAGTATATAAAGCACGCAAACCTAAATGTTCAAAGTTTTCAGGCTCTTTAGCATTTTCCTTCACATATGGAAAAAGTTTGATGTGTTCTTGTCACATTTCTCCAAGTAGATAATCTACACAAGAGCGCATGTAACAGTAAAGGACATACAGTGAGGAATTCGCGCAGCTTTCAGCTCAGTGCAGAGTCCAGAGGGAGGAATCGCTCGCTGAACGATTTCTCAGGAAATTTCGGTTGAGATTCAACAGGTGCTTCTTCAACAGCTATGACAAGTTGGAAGACTCATTGAAGTCTGAAGAGATCAGCCTCTGTGACAGAGTGTCCAGTGACACTAACTAACTGTCCTACTGTTCTCTGCTAACGTAGAGGGTGAATGTTGATTTAGGTGAATGTAAGGTTTCTTTCTTGTAAAATATTTTCGAGCGTATTTTTGCTGCTGAAAATTAATCTTGTGTATTTGAATGAATTCTGATATTGTCACCTAATTCTATACATTGTTTC
The DNA here is from genome assembly GCF_040954835.1 of Lepisosteus oculatus. Taxonomy (NCBI): domain Eukaryota; kingdom Metazoa; phylum Chordata; class Actinopteri; order Semionotiformes; family Lepisosteidae; genus Lepisosteus; species Lepisosteus oculatus. Next base: position 7,033,043 of record NC_090709.1, read on the forward strand.
ATCAGACTAGAACATTTAGAGGAGCTCAATTGCATTAATTAATTGCATAGTGATATTATTTCTTGCCGTTTAAATACTTCAGTCAAAACTGTAGAGAAGTTGCTCCTGTTTTCACCATTATAAGAACTGTGATTCACCAGTATTATTTACTCTCATAAAAGTATTGTAATTGTATTGTTCTGTTCCGTTACAGCCTTGAGTGACACAAATCTTCTCCTTTACTGCACTACACTTCTCCAGAGGCCAGTTCAGCACACAAGGATCCTCATTCAAACAAACACTGCAATCATTTGATAAATGCCATTTCTCATCCTTTCTCTTAGTGTTGGTGCTACTACTGTATGCAAAGGAGGCGACTTGACAATGAAAGGTGTAATCATCTTAAAGAGAGTCTTCATGAAGGAGTGTGTCGGCAAGCTCTCCTCTGGCAATTGACCGGGCTTGTGAAGAAACCAATCTCATTCAACAACCATACAAATTGCACAGCTTAAGGCACATGAAGCACAATTCGTGGGCTAATTGACACAAAACAATGTCACTTCACCTTATCCACAAAGCTGTTTTGCTTGTCTGACCACCTCTTCCTACATTACAGTGAGCACATACTGTATATTTCAGTATCTTTTATTTACCTTACTATTTTACTGTCCCTTTCACCCATGTGGAGATGTATCCACAGCGAAAACCCCGTGTTTCGCCCTACGTTTGTGCCAGTTTTACAATCGGTGTAGGAGCCTGCCTTACAGAAGTCCAGTAGCACAGTTGGTCAGTGTGTGGTATGCATGTAGCTGTGCACAGTGGAGTTATAATGAGGTTGTGTGTTCAAGCCTTCCCTGGAGCATTAAGTCTTTTGAACGTTTTCCACCCAAAAAACGTTCATTCGCTGTAGTAGTTTCACTGTGACTTTGCAGGTAAAATATTCTTAATGAGAATAATATTTCATATGCGATAAATAACTGAACTAGAAAATATTGGAGAGAAATGGCTAGTCACACTATTTGCAGCAGGCACTCAGAGAGAGAAATGTCCTGTCATTAAAGAAAATTCATGAAGAAGAGGAGTGACATCATTGCAAAGGCGATATTTTCTGATGTCTGTCTTGGTTAATAATCATTTGCGTGGGAATTACTTCTGTCATTATTACTAATACTGATAAAAACAGAAAACTCACAGCTCTCTGGAAGTTGGCCTGGACTCTAGAAAGTGTTTTTATTTGCAAGCGGCTCTGGAACTCAACACCTGTTGATGGGTCACTTCTGTCAGACACATCAGTGGAACCCAAGCCCACCTACACACACATTCACACACACTAACAGATATACTGTACACCTACACTCTCACACACATTTACACTCACAGACACATCACACATTTATACACACAATAAGACACTCACACACTCACATATATACACTCACAGACTCACAGATACACAAATAGACACTATATACGCACAAAGACACCTACATACACTCTTAGGTACAGACACACTATAACTAACACTAATGCAGATACTGCTAATATTACAACAGTAACACAATCACCAAAACTTACACTATCATTGTTACTAACACTGACAAAAACTACTACTAGACTAATAATACTTATAATAACAGTAATACTCTCATGAAAACTAACATGATGATGATGAGTGTTAATACTCTGACACTAACACTATAAGTATCACTAATATTACATAAATACTAGCATTAAAACTAAAACTATCAGTAATGCTATCATCATTAATACTCACATAGACACTACACACACTGACAGACATGCCCACACATACACTTACAAATATAAAACTACACACTGACAAACACTACACACTCACAGACACAAACCATACACACACATTCTCAGGCATGCATTCACAGAAACAAATAGACACTATGCATACTCATAGACACACACTTATAGACACCAAACACTCAGAGACCCCACACGCTCACACACTAACAGACACAACAAGCTCACAGACACATACCTACACACTCACAGACACACAGCCCACACACACAGACACCACACACTTCCAGACACGCACCCACACACGCACAGATACTACAAACTCACTTACCTACAGATACACTATAACACAAATATAAATACTACTAATACTACAACAGTAACACTATAATTATAATTAATATTAACATGAATATGAACATTAAAACTAAAACAATCAGTAGTGCCACTGTCATTAATACTCACATGTAATAATACTCAGTAATATTAACATGAAGACACTGATATTAGTATTAGTTGCTGCTCGTTGCTCGTGACGTCACACCGCTCTCTGTGACAAATGCGAGACACTTAGACGCGTGCAGTGACGAGGCGCCTGTCGCCGTGGTTACCATTCTTATGATTTATAAACACTGGAAAAATGCATTTAAACTGTTACATACATTTATGAACTTGAAATATCATTTTCTAGCTCTAGGATACAGTTACCTAAATAATAATATGAATAATCATTGTTTAATTTCGGATTGAACATTATTAACCCTAAACGCACTATGGTAATTGGTCGATACAGTCTTTATTAACTGTTCTCTAGATACTTAAACAGGGTCAAGAAAAGAATCAGTACTCACCAATCGGTGAAGTTAATCGATTTTTCTACGGTTCTTCTCCGTGCGCTCCGTGCGCCTCCCACGCTCTTTCTCTCTCTGATCCCGGTGCTCTGGCTGGTGTCTGTGACATCACAGCGCTTATTCTGACAGAGCAGAGCGCGTCTCTGCTGCTTTTGTGTGTCTTTTTCATGAATGCCAGAGGTACAATGTTGCAAAAAGAAAAGCGTTTTTTTTTGTTTTGTAAAAAAGTGAGTGCTGATTTTTATTTTATACAGGAAACGCATGCATGTTGAAACACTATTTAAATTCTATAAATAACTGAGAAATAATAAAGCAAGGAAAACATGATATATGTAAAAATACAATTTGATCACATAATTTACTTCATTACCTCTGGTGGTTATATGTTTTTTTTCTGTTGTGTTTTTTTCTCTTGTACATGTTTCTTAATCTTCTGGTTGTAGTTAAATTTGTAAATTCTATACGTTTAATAAAAAAAGTTTTAAAAAGTAGTGCATCTCTGCTGGAGGAGACTCCTGGTTTTCATACAAATATAACATCTCCAAAAAACTAAACCGGGCTGTGAAGAGAGGAGATTTATAACAGTTGGAGAAGGAGAGTGACAAACCGAGGAATGAAAATCATTAAACAGAAAAAAAATAGTTTACTTCACAGATTAATGCGTTACAAAGCGTACCCGTGTGGAGCAGTAGAGAACGAGCACGAGTCCCTGAAATAAGCGCTTTTAAGGGTTTTACACGAATCTTCAGAGTAAAAGAGCCAGGAGGATCAGACTCCTGATCCTGGAGGTGTATACTGGTTTTATTTCCACCAAGCTCTCACTTCTATAGGTAGTCTGATGATTTCACTTAACTTTATAATTGTAACTAGACTTCAACTAATTGTACATTTATAAGACTGTCTGTGAGAGCAGCTGAATCCCAGGGCTGGTGTGGAATCACACACAGACAGATCTTCTTCTGTGTGATCTGAGTCCCACTGCTCAGAGCTACAGACTGGTCAACTGGTCACTATTTTAGTCACGACCATCGGCCTTTGGCTACTAATAATCAATATACTGATCAGAGTGTCAATACTGGTGTTTATTACATAAATACAAAAATAATTCCACACTCACTTGTGTTATAAAACACTTAAAAAACATGTTTGGAGGCTGATATACATTAAAGAAAGTAATACTGAAGGGCTGGAAGTCCTGGAAAGGGTTTATTGAAGTTTCTTGCTTCTGCCCTGGAACAGAGCCCACAGCTGCCAGATCAGTGACCCCTGAGCCCAGTTCACAGAGAGGAGAATCAGGAGCTCTTTTATGTCTCTAAGAGGGCTGGGAGAAAGGGGAAAAGGGGGAAATGTGACTTGAGTCCAGGCTGTTCTGTCTGATATTGTTCATGTAGCAGCACTGATTGTCTGAATATCTTCTGGTTCTGGATTGTGAGGATAGAGAGCAGTACAGCATTGAGCTTCTGTCTGAGTGTGAGTCTGAGCTGTGAATCTGACTGAGAAGAGAATAATGATTTTTTATTCTGCCTCTGAAAATTTTTCTTCTTTGCCAAGTGGTGTTGCATCCCCTTCAGATACTCTGCACAGACTGCACAGAGTGAGAGAAGAGGAGAGAGAGATGGACAGATAAGAGCACACACAGCGAGACAGACATACGTCTTGATTTACTTTGAAGCAAGTTTCAAAGGTAAACGCAGACGTCACTTTGAGCACTTGGTCTTTTATAGTACAAATATCACACTGTGCTCTACATGGCCGTGTCTTCAAGATCGTTGTGAACCAACACAGTGGGCAAAAGACGTATAATATACGTCTATTAAACGCATACCTTAGACGTCTAAATGTGGTCTACAATTCGTCTAGAATGAAATTCTAATATACGTCTAAAGTTATACGTCAATTATACGTCTATGTTTAGACGTTCATTATACATAAATGGTTGGAGTTCTATTATACGGATAAATTTAGAGGACTATTATACTGTACATATATGGTTGGAGTTCCGGATAACTTTAGAGGACTATTATATGTATATGGTTAGAGGTCTATTATACGTATAACTTTAGAGGTCTATTATACGTATATGGTTAGAGGTCTATTATACGGATAACTTTAGACGTCTATTATACGTATATGGTTAGAGGTCTATTATATGTATATGGTTAGAGGTCTATTATACGGATAACATTAGAGGTCTATTATACGTATATGGTTAGAGGTCTATTATATGTATATGGTTAGAGGTCTATTATACGGATAACATTAGAGGTCTATTATACGTATATGGGTAGAGGTCTATTATACATCAAAGTTAGGTTTTATAGGTGTAGAAACAAGTAAACCAAGCCAATGATTAGGTTTAGAAATTTATTCTGAAAATACACATTCACACCTGAAACATATGTATTTCAAATTATATAACAATCAACAATCAACAATCAACATATGGGCAATAATCATAAAAAACACAACTAGTCTTAAACTTCAGCTACAAATTCTGGCAACATGGCAATATACAGTATAGTAATGACAAACACAAAACTAATTACATTAACACACTAACTCAAAACCACATTTTGATTCAAATATACATTTTAAAATGTACAACTTCTATATTTCCAAGAAAAAAAAATATTACAATGGAAGTTAAGACGATTTTTGTCCACTATTTGCAAACCCTGTCTAATTGTCCTAACAGTTAGAACCAAAAACCTATTATTTTCAGTGTCCAGATCTCCTGGCCCCCTGCCTTGCATATACATTCTTCACGTAACACATTGCGTGCTCCTTTATTTCTTTTTCCGTTGATGTAGGGTGGGACTTCAGCACCGCAGCTAGGAGAAAATTATATAATATTACTTCCCAAATAAATGATGATTAATATCTTCTTTAGTATAATCTAAAAAATGAACGGTTTACTAAGCTCAAAGCTGAAATAAATGTATAAAATTTGGCTTGCATCATAGCAGTTGAGCAATAAAGTCTGTCCTAATCAAAGAGTACCCAAAGTTTGAAAGCAAAACGATTTTGTGTCATCTTCCCCATTCACACTATTTTTATGTGCCATTTTCTGCTTATTCACGTACTATTTTAATCAAAATAATATTAAGAAAGATCTGTATGTATTCAGATAGTATTATTATTGTTCATACTTACTCATCAAAAGAGGATTGCTGAGATATTTGCGGATATACTTCTACGTTTGAAAAACGTGTCCAAAATGGTGACCAACGAATACTAGCAACGCATTGCGGTATATAACCGGAAAATATGCTGGGTTCGATATTTTCTCAACGTATGCGTTTATTAATGCTGTCGATATTATGGTTGGAATTTAACATTGATAATACATCGCGGCTATGTGCCCCCTGCTATGAGCTGATGTGCAATTATAACGCATACAGTTAGTAAGGATCGGTCACTGTTGTATGGTATTATATATAATGACATTATGGAATAGGATGGGGACAGGCCTGGCATCACGGGGGGAGGGAGAAATGTCGCCCCTTCAGTTTTGGGCAAAAAGATTTAATTTGCACCCTAAAAAAATAGTTGTACTATGTCAATGGTCAGACAACACTAAATGACACGAACAGTCACTCAGTCTGTTTGATGGGCAGGAGGGCTATCCGTCCAGGAACTGCACATATCAGTGTCGTTATTGAGTGTCAACATTACGATCCTGTTTGCTCAGGTGGACCGATTCCTTGCAGTAGTTTATCATTATACTTAAAATCGTTATATAACTAGGACTAGTTATAGCAGTCTGTGCTTTCTGTTGGTTTTACAACATTTTTTTCTTAACGATTCAGAACGTCCATGTAGCTGCAAAAATGAACGCTTATGGTACTTTTCGCTCCAGGCAATACAAACCGTGAGAGTGACGAAAAATGTGAAACTGAACTTCATCGCAAATACCAGATTGCTAGTCGTAATCTTCTATCATGGCATAGCTGCGAGATTTCATTTGGGTAGCTGCACCATACAGCTCCGTTTCAACCGAAATATCACCCCCCCTCAGAATTTCAGACGCCCCCCTAAAGATTTTTCCCCGGGCACCGCGCACTGATGGGGGACGGGGTGTCCAGGAAATGGTATCAACTTTTGTCAAGAAAATAAAAATAGAAACTCTATAGGCACTCAAACATTTTACTGTTTTTTTTCAGGCAGGTGGCAAGACCCCCTCAGCAAAACCCTTGTATGCCAAGCTGTGGGCATTGATTCGTCGAATATACGTATATTCACGGCGAAAATACGGCTATACGTATATATATGTCGCCTCGACGTATAATCAACGTCGAATTGCAACCGTAAAATCGACGACATTAATAAACGCATATATAACGTCGAAAACACATCTAACACAGTGCCTGAGGCTTTTTACAGTATGTATCGTGTGTGCCGCAACTAGGAGTATACGGCACTCTGCACAGTGTACGAAGTAAATTATTTTCGCAGTAATTAATTTACACGTGTATAATAAATATAGTAATAAATATAATAAATTAATTACTGCGAAAAAGTAATTAATTTACACGTGTATAATAAATATAGTAATAAATATAATAAATTAACTTCATACACTGTGCTTTGATATGGATGTTCATTGGAAGGATTTGAGGAAACTATCAAGGATCTCAGAACAACCAAAGATACATTTGGGCATCTGCTATTGGTAAAGATTAACGAATACAGTAAGTGTGAAGTTTGCACACACACGAGAGAAAAAAATCAGTTTTAATTCACTTCATTAAGCTGACGGTGTGTATAGCAGAGGAAGGTTTCGATCCATCGACCTCTGGGTTATGGGCCCAGCACGCTTCCGCTGCGCCACTCTGCTGACAGCTGCTGTAGCGTGATTCAACACAACTGCTCTATCTTTGCTTTCTAAAAGTGCGCCCGAGATGAAAAGTCTAAACGGTAAACGCAGACGTCACTTTGAGCACTTGGTCTTTTATAGTACAAATATCACACGCTGCACTACATGGGCGTGTCTTCAAGATCGTTGTGAACCAAAGCTTCTGCTTTCCAAGGCAACTGATTCTTTCGTCGTTAATTCCCAAATCTTCAATGAGAATCAGTGAAATGAAAACCAAACACATGTACACACTCGCGTCCTAGCGTGAAAGAAAAAAGATGGAAGCATTTGAGAAATAACGAGTAGTCTGAACAGCTCCAGCCTGTCAACTGCTCTTCAAAGTGATCGCTACCTCCACACCCAGTTTATAACACTGAAAATGATTCAGGAAGCATAGCAAAGGTCTAAAACCAGTGGTTGAAAAGCGTCTTGATACATAAAATGACAATTTCTCAAAAGTAATATCTTCATCTTTGAAATATTGTCATCCATATATTTTCGTTTTTCTCTTTTTTACATATCACGCTTTCGAGAAATAAACTGTCTTTGTAACGGACACGGACTGGGATCCGTGTCAGATATTGTAGAAGACCCTGTGCGATGCGGTAAGAGCTGGAGAAAACAGGAGGCATGGTAAAAAGGAACACACAGGGGTTTAATAGTGCACAAAATAATAGTGACAGTCCGTGAGACAGTGTACGGGGAAGACAAAACGGCATCCAAATCCAAACGGGTCCAAGGGCAGGTCAAAACACAGTCCGAAAGTCCATCAACTGGAAATCCATCCTAGAACGCGACAAAGTTAAAATCCCCGGGAGAGGGGAACACACAGACGAACGAAACATGGAGGTCCAAGGGTGACGGGGCGAGATCCTCCAGACCCCGGGCTCAGGAAGCGGGAGGTGTCGGGGATGAGGCCTATGCCCTCAGGAGACGGACGTAGGGTTTCCTGGTACTAGGCGGGCCTCGCGACATCTTACCCTAATGATGAGCCCCGAGTACTGGAGGAGCTGGTCTTTAAATAATAACACTAAAAGGGTACACCTGGAGAGCTAAATGACACGAACAATAATGAGAGCAGTGGAGCGCCCTCTAGGGAGGGATGTCGGGCGTGACAGTCTTGTAATGAAGGCTGCATTAGAAAATGTGTATCTAGCTTTGTTCAAATAAAACTGGCACATCCCAGTGGGCAAAAGATGTAGAATATACGACTATTAAACCCATACCTTTTAAATTGTAATCAACAAATGGCTAATCATCATAAAAAAAACACAACTAGTAAACTTTAGTTACAAATTCTAGTAACATGGCAATATATATATAGTAATGACAAACACAAACTAATTACATGAACACGCTAATATTTGACTCAAAACCACATTTCGATTCAAATATAAATTTAAAAATTTACAACTTCTATATTTCCACGAAAATATTATTAATGTATCACAAACGCTACTTTCTAAAAAAGACAGAATTAAACTGTTTGTTTTGTGTCTCATGGTGATCCTCCTCTCGATATGAATGAAATGTTTAATATGATCCCTCGAGAAAAAAAAAGGGTCAATTTCCGCCTGGAATGATTGATGCCCCATCAAACATTTTGTAATATCCCCGGAAGTTCATACAGTAGAATCCTGGTTCGTGGGTAAACAAGACTAAGGAAACGAGTTGGAAACTTGATGTCGAACTGGGATTTAGATCACCCGAAACATTACGCTACATTGGGCAGTATGTGCCAGAGAGTGGCTTTTTCACTCAGACGTTGATCAAAAGCTCAGTAAACGGCTCACGTCTGATTTTCTTGTTTTGGCCAAGATCTGAACTTTGAATTCAGCGACTACTTGGTCTGCTTTGTAATTCAAATGTAGATACAAATGTCACGTTTTTTTTGTAGATATAAAGGTGTTCTCTGTTTTCAAAGGATAGGTACTTAATTGGCTTTATGATTTGGTTTTGATTTTGTATCGTTGTGTTATTAAGTTTGTGCTTTTTGTGTTTTTAACGTATCGTGAACTTATTTTTGAAACAAATGCTGACAAAGGCAAACATGGCACACATCTGTTTATACCAGCGCTGGATTGTGCATTTTTTAAGTAAAATCTACTGTGCACTTTTGGGAGTATAATACTGTAGGTTCGATATAAAGTGGCAAAAATATAAAGGGGGAAAATACCCCAGACTGTGTGTAAAGGCCTCGTTGAGACTGTTGTTCTCTTGTTAAATATGGCGTACTGTGCACAAAATGTTACAGAAACACAATCTGATATTTTAATAATTTATAATAATAATAATAATAATTTCTTACACTTATATAGCGCTTTTCTGGACACTCCACTCAAAGCGCTTTACAGGTAATGGGGTCTCCCCTCTACCACCACCAAGTGCTCTCGGATCCAAATATTAAGTTCTAATTTTTTTAAAGGTGATATCTTCTCTTCCTCTAGTGGAAATCACACGATGTGAGCAATTTTTTTTGTTTTTTTTTTCACGTTGTGATCCAAAGAGCCTGAGACGCACAGTCTGACAGTAACCGAACCAGAATGGATTCTGTTGGGAGTCGGACTGAGCTCATTCTCACTCCCTGTGCTGAAAAGAGAATCGGCTCTTCCCCGAGCACCATCTACAGCTGCTGGATGGTACTCTGCGTCCTGCTGCTCCAGCAAATATTTTGACGAAAGACAGATCACTTGTGCGCTTTTAACTTTCTCGCAGCTACAGACGATACCGAAGCTGGCGATATGAAGGCAACCGCTGGTACACCTTCTCTAACTTTCACAATCGCGATAAACATTTTTTTTTTAAAAAAGACCTTTGAAGAACTAGATATAGAAATATATAACTAGATAAAAACATTAGCTTTATCGGTTTTTACATTAATCGATTTTGAATGTAATTTGATCTTTTTACATTGCATTTTACATTGAAAAAAAAAAACGTGCATACCTAATCCACCAACGGACAGAGCAATATTTTACGTTGCCTTCCAGAGCTTCCAGCGTGTGATGGATTTGGATGAGCGTCTGTATGATACCACTACAGCACTGGCGCAGGTGCAAAATCGACTTTCACAGGACTTTTTCAGTGTCTTCTCCTCTCAAATGGACCGAAGCACAGGAGCCAATATTAGAGAAAACGACAGGTGTTTAAACAGAGTATGTCCCAATGTCTGCGACAACGTTTTGTCATTTTGTATAAACGCAAACGGTTCATCATTTAAAAGCCAACATCATTCTTTTTCTCACTGGCGCAAATACGCTACCACACATGCGAGCTGTTGTGTGAAAGAAAATTCATATGTGCGTAGGAAGGCAGAATAAAATCCAGAACTGTATTGGTGATATCGATAAACAGGGCTCATGTTCACAATAAAACTTTATTGTATAAAACGTAAAAATTCGTAAATATTTTTTTTAATCATGCAAAGTGTCTGTTAAACCATTCATGAAGGATTCTTAGACAAAAAAACACACCGTTATATGAGAAAATATATTTACTATATGTGCATTTAACTTACTTTTTAACAATTTTAGTTTCAAGGTCAATGAAAATTGTTTCCCTGCTTTTTTGTCATAAATACACAAGCTTGTTATGTCTTGTGTCAGAAATAAACTGCATGAAATTTGCTAAAGCAACAAAATGTAAGTGCGACAAAGAAGACAAACATTTGCGTTTATAGTGCAATGTTATCTCGAGCCTTTAAAATTACTTTAAATGCAATTTGTTTTTCTCTGTAGCTCTAAGGCTTTGTCATTTAGGTGTGCTGTTTTTTTTACATGTTGTAAAAAAGTCGCTAAATCATACGAAACATAAAAACTCCAATTGTAAACAATTGACCATTCATATTCCTGAATTTTAAACCTATGGAGTATTTATACCTTGTCTTTGTATTTGTGCATATTACAGAGCTCCTTTTCAAAAGCTGTCAGTATAGATTAGTGCTTAGGTTTCCTGTTTTTTTATCCAGGTGGTCCAGATAAGACTCTTGGTATAGGAGCGCGTCTGTGTTGCCTTCTGGATTTCAAATGAGCAGCTCAGTGCAGAAAAGAACCCTGTAGATTAGCATGTACATTTGCATGGACAGTAGATTTTTCAGAAAGTGTAATTGGATTATAGCACGTGCCCCTGACGATGTTGTTGATACGTCATATGTGCTCTTTTTTGTATTATATGTATTTTTGTTGTTCAAATAAGAAATATTTTAAAAAAACTTTCAGGATGGTTGCTGCTGTAAAAATAAAATGACATCAAGGGCGCTGTATTCCACAGAAGAACTTTATCCAGAGGTGTTAAAGAAAATTGATTTATTTTCCTGACTGCAATGTATGGTGAAGCATAAAATCTAGCTGCATAAATCTCTATTACGTGTCATTTATGAAGGCGTTTCAAATAGCAGCCAGTGAAGGATTAACGCTTTTGGAACATGTATTATGTTCTAAATACTCTTATTTAAATAAGCTTAAATTCGCATACTGTTATTTAGACATTGCAAACCAGTCTGACCTCATACAACATTCTGTGCCCGCTGAGTAGATCTTAAAGCAGCTTCAGCCAGAGTAGCAGTAATGGCAACACAGTGCTTGGAGTTCAGCTTTTCTTATTTCTTCTGCAGAACCACTGGTATCGGAATATACTGATCCGCATAAGAAGCGCTACCTGTTTCAGATAGTTTTTATTGAGCGCTGCTCTAAACTTTACATTTGCTCAGGCTTGTTTTCCCCATGAAAAAAGACATTTCCTTAATTACATTTAACTTTTTTTTCCCTTATCATCAAGTAGAAATAAATAAAACATATCGTTCCATTTAAGAGCCACATGCAGGATGGCTGGTGGTCCAAGGCGTTGCGTTCAGGTTGTAGTTTCCCCTAGAGATGTTTGTTCAAATCCCACTTCTGACAAAGAAGTTAGAGTAGAAACGATAACATCCCTAAGTAGAAAACATCTCACATTTCATGTGTTTAATGTTAAGTGTCTTAGTGGTTGCCTCGGTGGTTGATGGCTCTTCTCTCTTGCAGGGTGATGGCAAACTTCTTGAGAAAGGGAGTCTCCTACGTAAGGCTGCTCTTCGTCAAGAGCGGAGACAAAAGGAACAGACTTCAAACCGACATTAATTACTGAGAGCAGGCGAAAATGTCTTTGGAAAAGAGGAAATGACTGCTGACCGTAAACAGAGCACCAGACAAGTGCTCCTCGTTAGTGTAGTGCTGAGTACCCCTGCTTGTTGTGCGGGAGACCAGGGTATGTTTCTGTGACAGGGCACAGTGTCCACGTGGGTTCAATCCCCACTCTTGGTAGTGTTGTAAAAAGTTTTAAGTGACAGAACACTTTGATGATTTGCACTCTATTTAAATATGAATTTACTAAATTTCAGTTCAGTTCTCTTCACTCCCACTCCCTGGCATAACTGAACTCTCACTATCGCATACTGAAGGCTTTACATGCATTAGCTGTGATACAGCTCCCCAATAAAGACGGAATCAAACAGTTTGTTCTGTTTCTCATGGTGATCCTCTTCTCGATCCAAATGAAATGTTTAATATGATGCCTCAAGAAAAAAAAAGGAGTGAATTTCCGCCTGTAATGATTGATGCCCCATCAAACATTTTGTAACATCCCCGGAAGTTTATAAAGTAGAATCCTGGTTTGTGGCTTAAATTCAAGGTAACCAAGACTAAGGAAACAAGTTGGAAACTTGATGTCGAACTGGAATTTAATCACCCAGAATATTTCACTACTTTGGGTAGTATGTGCCAGAGTGGCGTTCTTTAGATCCGTTTGACAGCTCAGTTGGTAGAGCGGAAAACTGTAGTGGGAACAGTAAGGAATCCTTAAGTCGCTGTTTTGACTCCAGCTGGAAGGAAGGTGCTTTTTGTGAACTTTAATCAAAGAGTTAAAATAGCGAATCTTTTTCACTCAGACGTTGATCAAAAGCTCAATAAACGATGAAGCAGAGGCTCTTGTTCCGAATTCAGCTAACATCTGATTGTCTTGTTTAGGCCAAGATCTGATCTTTGAATTAAGGGACTACTCTGTCTGATTTGTAATTCAAAAGTAGATACAAATGTCACTGTTTTCAAAGGATAGGTACTTAATTGGCTTTATGATTTGGTATTGATTTTGTATCGTTATATTATTAAGTTTGTGCTTTCTGTGTTTTCCATCGTATTGTGAACTACTTTTTTAAACAAATGCTTACAAAGGCAAACACAGCACACATCTGTTTATACCAGCGGTGAATTGTACATTTTTATTAAGTACAATCTACTGTATTTTTAGAAAAAAATGGCGTACTGTGCACGATATGTTGCAGAAACACAACCTGATATTTTCATAATTATTATTTTAATCATTTGACAAGTATGAGGTCCAGGATCCAAATCTTCAGTTCTGATTTTTTTTTAAAGTGATATCTTCTCTTCCTCTTTTGGAAATCACAAGATGTGAGCAAATGTTTTTTGTTCTTTTTTTTTCACGTTGCGATCCAAAGAGCCTCAGACACACAGTCTGACAGAAACCAAACCAGAATGGATTCTGCTGCAGGCCGGACTGAGCTCATTCTCACTCCCTGTGCTGAAAACAGAATTATCTCTTCTCCGAACACCGTCTACAGCTGCTAGATATTGCTCTGCGTCCTACTGCTCCAGCAATTCCTTTGACCAAAGACAGATCACTTGTGTGCTTTTAACCTTCTTGTAGCTACAGGCTCTTTGATGGCTCATGCTGATCGTCCTCTGGATCCAAAAGAAAATTTTAAAGCTGATGCATTTTCGATTGTAATTTGCATCTAGCTACAACGTCCCTGGAAAAAATATTTTATTAGTTGTGTGCAATCGGTATCTTTTACTTTACAGATGGTAGTGGAAATAGTTTTTAAAATGTTTTCTAAAGAAGATTGTATTGCCAGGACCTGCCTTGCGATTACACTGTTGATATAGATGGAGAAGAAATGTAAGATGAATTGATGATCTAAGTTAAAATAGCCCTATCACGCCTCCTGTAACAGTGTTTGTATTCATAGCAAGTAATATTCTTTTTCAAACCCGAACGTTGCTTTTGCATTAAGTGTTACATAACAATTACCGGTTTCGGTAGCTTCTGAAGAGCGCACTTTTCCAAACTGAAGCCTATAAGAACATTATTCAAGATGCACCATGGCCCAGAATCGTGCATCGGGACAAGGATTAACATCAATTGAAAGAACTCGCAAATAAAAGATTTGACCGAAAAATTAAATGAGTAGGCAAGTATTAAAACAACACCATAACTTCTTGACTTCCAAACTCTTTCCTGGTTCAGGCCATGTAAAATGACATCATCAGTGGAGTCATGCCGAGGTTGTGAGTTTAAGCCTCACCTGGAGCAGCCTGGTTTTCTGTCTTGACAGGTAAACAGTGTTTTGTGTTATTTGCTAAATGGAGAGAGGATTCTGTGTTAATTGTGCTCCTCCTGGAAGAGGTCAAGATGAGATGTTCACGAGGCTGGTGGTAAATATCCTATCCAGGAATATTTTTTGTTCTTTATCGGGGAATATCGAATATCGGGGCTGTATAAAGGGGCTGTAGGGGGTCAGATCTATAGATGTAGTAAACACATCAGTGGAGACGGTGTGTCTGCTCTCTGTGAGAGAGACGGGCGGAAAGAATAATCTGTGGTCTGGGAAGAAGAGACCCTCTTTTGAAGAGCGGCGCTCCTCACGGAAGAGAATGAAAAAAATATTTTTCAGGGACGCTGATTTTTCTCTTTGGGGGAATTAATGTGTGACCTCGTGGCGCAATGGTAGCATGTCTAACTTCAGATCAGAAAATTGTGAGTTCAAGTCATGTTGAGGTCAGCTGATGTGTTTGCAGGTGCTGCTGGTGCCGAACCCGGAAATTACACCACGCGGTTGGGTTTTATCTGTACACCACTTAGGTAATCTGAACAAAATAACAGAGCAGTACAGAACACGCAATAAGGAGCTTATGCAGCGAATAATCTTGAACACGACGAGAGAAAACTGTCCATCTGCGTAACATCATGTCCGACTTTAGAGACAGTAACATCAGAGAATGGAAGTTTCAGACCATGTTTTTGTTACAGGTTCAAGCAAACCTGAAAGTTAGGGAGTGTTTGGTCACTTTTGTATGAAAACGTGTCTGAAGCCTGTAATTATAATTCGCCCTTTTTTAATTGTGGTTGAAATCCACTCCTATGTACCAAGACCTTACAGTATATTCATGTTTACTTAAATGACTAACGCTATTGGACATTAGTTGGTGTCTTTTTTTGTAATGATTTGCTATTTCATGCAGGAAAGAAAGGAACCCAGACCCAACGTTTGCTTTCAGGTGCAGTTCATTTACATACCGGACATCTATTTCTGTGGAGCCTGATTTAAATCACACAACCCCGGAAGAAGTCGAATCGATAATCTTGTAAACCGAAATAAGACGCGTTATCCATTAAACCACTAGCCTGTCACGTAAATGAATTGCACCATGGTGAGTTCAGTGCCGCTACTAGTAATACCCCACCCCCATCTTAAATTTCTAAGTGAGAAACGTGTTTTCTACATTTTTGTCAGTTTTAAAACTAGGAGTATACGGCACTCTGCACAGTGTACGAAGTAAATTATTTTCGCAGTAATTAATTTATTTACACGTGTATACTAAATATAGTAATAAATATAATAAATTAATTACTGCGAAAATAATTTACTTCGTACACTGTGCAGAGTGCCGTATACTCCTAGTTTCGGCACACACGATATATACAGTAAAAAGCCTCAGGCACTGTGTTAGATGTGTTTTCAACATTATATATGCGTTTATTAATGTCGTCGATTTTACAGTTGCAATTCGACATTGATTATATGTCGCGGTGACGTATATATACGTATAGCCGTATTTCGCCATGAATATACGTATATTCGACGATATATATATATACATACGTATATTCGACGAATCACTGCCCACTGGGAATAGGTTTATTCCATGCTGAAAAGAGAAGAGAGAAAACATAGCTGTGAAACCTTCTTCAGGTTTGTTTTCTCTCTTCTCTTTTCAGCGTGGAATAAACCTACAGTATTACTTGTTCCTTTGCAGATACGAATGCTGACGTAGCTACCCACCTGAATATATTAAACGCTTCATCTATATGATTAACATAATGTTCTCCTGAATAACTACTCGAAAGAAGCCGTAGCTCAGGTGTTAGAGAGATTTGAAATCGGATCGGTGGATTTAGAGTCCAGACTGCGAACCGACAGCTGACACAGGTCTTTTATAGAACCGTTTTGATTTTCTCTACTTTGTCCCCGTGACGTCATTGTCCTGCTCGCAGCCGAGCCCGACACACGATACTGTCTGGTTTCTGTCACTGGGCGGGTCTGTGTTGGTTCTAATGCCCCAGTATTATGACGGGGACACTAAACTGTAAACAGGTGCCGTCCTTCGGCTG
Source organism: Lepisosteus oculatus (assembly GCF_040954835.1). Classification (NCBI taxonomy): domain Eukaryota; kingdom Metazoa; phylum Chordata; class Actinopteri; order Semionotiformes; family Lepisosteidae; genus Lepisosteus; species Lepisosteus oculatus. The sequence goes on from NC_090709.1 coordinate 7,049,942, forward strand.
AGACGTAAAACCGAGGTCCTGACTCTGTGGTCATTAATAATCCCAGGTCGTCTCTTGAAAGAGTAGGGGTGTAACCCCGGCATCCTGGCCAAATTTCCCATTGACCCTTACCAGTCATGGCCTCCTAATAATCCCCATCTCTGAACTGACTTCATCCCTCTGTTCTCCTCCCCACTAATAGCTGATGTGTGGTGAGCGTTCTGGCGCACTATGGCTGCAGTTGCATCATCCAGGTGGGGCTACACATTGGTGGTGGTGGAGGGGAGTCCCCATTACCTGTAAAGGGCTTTGAGTGGAGTGTCCAGAAAAGCGCTATATAAGTTTAAACAATAATAATTATAATTATTATTATTATTATGTAAAATGCAATAAAAATATCATGTTTGAATAATGTAAAAACTGATAAAGCTAATGCTTTTTTCAGGGCTATATCTACTTTTTAAAAAAAAGAGAAGTCTGTCGCGATTGTGAAATTTGGAGAACATGCACCAGCGGGTGCCTTCACATCTCCAGCTTCAGTCTCGCCTGTAGCTGCAAGAAGGTTAAAAGCGCACAAGTGATCTGTCTTTGGTCAAAGGAATTGCTGGAGCAGTAGGACACAGAACAGTATCTAACAGCTGTAGACGATGTTCGGAGAAGAGATAATTCTGTTTTCAGCACAGGGAGTGAGAATGAGCTCAGTCCGGCTCCCAGCAGAATCCATCCTGGTTTGGTTACTGTTAGACTGTGCATCTGAGGCTCTTTGGATCGCAACGTGAAAAAAAAAACAATTGTTCACATCGTGTGACTTCAACGAGAGGAAGGGAAGATATCATTTTTAAAAATATCAGGACTGAAGATTTGTATCCGGGACCTCATACTTATCAAATTATTAAAATAATAGTTATTAAAATATCAGATTGTGTTTCTGCAACATTTTGTGCACAGTACGCCATCTTTATCTAAAAATAAAACAACAGTCACAACGAAGCCTTTACACGCAGTCTGGGGTATTTTTCCCTTTTATATTTTTGCCACTTTATATCGAACCTGTTATACTCCCAAAAGTGCACAGTAGATTGTACTTAATAAAAATGTACAATTCACCGCTGGTATAAACAGATGTGTGCCGTGTCTGCCTTTGTAAGCATTTGTTTAAAAAAGTAGTTCACAATACGATAAAAACACAGAAAGCACAAACTTAATAATACAACAATACAAAATCAATACCAAATCATAAAGCCAATTAAGTAGCTATCCTTTGAAAACAGAGAACACCTTTATATCTACAAAAAACTTGACATTTGTATGTATTTTTTAATTAAAAAGCAGACAGTGTAGTCCCTTAATTCAAAGATCAGATCTTGACCAAAACAAGACAATCAGACGTGAGGTGAATTCAGAACAGGAGCCTCTGCTTCGTCGTTTATTGAGCTTTTGTTCAACGCATGAATGAAACAGATTCACTATTTTAACTCTTTGATTAAACAAAGTACACAAAAGGTGCCATCCTTTGAGCCGGAATTGAACCAGCAACCTAAGGATTCCCTGCTATTACCCACTACAGTCCTACACTTTACTAACTGATCTATCAAAGGGATGTCAGGATGTCAGGAGCTGCTCTCTGTCACATACTGCCCAATGTAGTGAAATGTTCTGGGTGATTTAAATCCCAGATTGACATAGTTTCCAACTCGTTTCCTTTTTTTTAATTTGAATTTAAGCCGCGAACCAGCATTCTCTGTATAAACTTGCAGGGATATTAAAAAATGTTTGATGGGGTATCAATTATTCAGAAATGGACTCCTTTTTTTTCTTGGGGGATCATATTAAACATTTCATTTGGATCTACAAGAGGATCACCATGAGGAACAAAACTAAGTTTCATTCTGTGTTTATTAGAATCTGTATCACAGCTAATGCATGTAAAGCCTTTAGTATGCGACAGTGAGAGTTCAGTTATGCCGGAGAACTGAAATTTAGTAAATCCATATTTAAATAGATTGCAAATCTTCAAAGTGTTTTGTCACTGCAAATATTATTACAGGGGTTTACCAGCTGCCGCACGTGCTTGTTTTGGGATTATTTCCAAAAAGTATCCCATTAGTAGTTGTGTGTCCTTACTGGTATCTTTTAAACATTCGATTATATACAAACGGGACAGAGACAAAGTAATAATCCCATTTTAAGGTGTCTTGCATTTTAATTTACTGAACAGATAAATTGAAATGCTCTAATTCAGAGCCCCTGCAGTTCGTGCTAATTAGAACCACAACAATGCTCCTGAGTCCTGGGCACTACACTGAGCACACGTTCAGCTGGGCTCTGACTTTGTTAAGGACGACTTCTTGTTGCAGTTGAGCTCAGAGCTAGATATGATCTCCATATTCTACCGCAATAAGTAGTCTGAAACTTAGTAAATAGTACACAGTTTTTAACTGAAGTCAGGTTGTTAAAAAATTAAACCAGCACCCTGTCACCGAAACTTACCCCGGTCTTCCGCGCGACAAGCGGGGGTACTCAACACTGTACTAACAAGGAGCGGTTGTCCGCAGTTGAGCGTGAGCTCTGATTACTGTCAGCAGACATTTCTTCATTTCCAATGACGTTTTATTCTGCTCTCAGCTTTTTACCGGTCATAAATGCTCAAGAAGTAATTCATTTGAGTTAGAAGTCTGTCTCTGTTACCTTCGGTCCTGATAAAGAAAAGCCGTGCGTGGGAGACTCCCTCTCTGAAGAAGTTTGCCGTCACCCTGCAAGAAAAGAGAGCCATCATTCACCGAAACAGCCACTAAGACAAATAACATTAAACACGTGAAATGCGAGATGTTGTGGAAATGTTTTCTACTTAGAGATTCTGTCGTTTCTACTCTAACGAGAGAGGCTCTTTGTCGGAAGTACGATTTGAACAAACGTCTCCAGGGGAAACTGCGACCTCAATGCAACGCCTTAGACCACCAGGCATCCTGTCTGTGGCTCTTATATTGCATTATATGTTTTATTTATTTCTACTTGTTGATAGGAAAAAAAGTGAAATCGTGTAATTTGGGAAATGTATTTTTTTTCATGGGGAAAACTAGCCTGAGCAAATGTAAAGTTAAGAGCAGCGCTCAATAAAAACCATCAAAGCCGAAAGCGCTTCTTATGCGGATCAGTATATTCCGATGCCGGTGGTTCTGCAGAAGAAATAAGAAAAGCCGAACTCAAAGCACTGTGTTGCCATTACGGGTACTTTGGCTGCAGCTGCTTTAAGATCTACTCAGCGGGCACAGAAAGTTGTATGAGGTCAGACAGATTTGCGCTGTCTAAATAACAGTGTGCGAATTTAAACTTATTTAAATAAGATTATTTACAATGTAATACATGCTCCAAAAGCGTTAATACTGCACTGGCTGCTATTTGAAACGCCTTTAGAAATGACGCGTAATAGAGATTGATGCAGCTGGCTTTTATGCTTCACAATACATTGCAATCAGGAAAATAAACCAATTAGAAATATGCAATACAACGTCTTTGAGTTCGGCTATTTTTATTTCTTCTGCAGAACAACTGGTATGGGAATGTACTGATCTGCATAATTCGCGCTTTCGGTTTCTGATCGTTTTTATTGAGCGCTGCTCTGAACTTTACATTTGCTTGTGCTAGTTTTCCACATGAAAAAAAAAGAGATTTCCCAATTACATGATTTCACTTTTTTTCTTATCAACGAGTAGAAATAAATAAATTACATATAATTCAATATAAAAGCCACAGGCGAGTTGGCTGGGGGTCTAAGGCGTTGCGTTCAGGTCACAGTTTCCCCTCGGGTTTTTTGTTCGAATCCCACTTCTGAAAAAAAGGTTTTCTCGTTTTTCTCTGTGAAAAGACAATCAAGTTCTTAACAAATTTCATATATTAGACTTCCGCAATACGTTCTGGCTTTAACAGGAAACTGTGCGCTTCCACAGAAAGAGTAACAAGAGGAGACGTTTCCATGTTACTTGTAGACTTAGATAAAGGAACGTGGCGGTGAATGAAATAGGCACAGACGGGATTCGGACCCGCGATCTTCGGTTTACGAGACCGACGCCTTACCACTTGGCCACCGTGCCGTCGCTGTGAGCGGGGTCAGCTTACTATATGTTGAATCAACCCTAGTAATTTTACTGTTGTAATAGAGGAACAAGAGGCGCAGTCGGTAGAGCTTGCGACCCTTAAGTTCAAAATCGTTGATTCATGGGTTGTTTGTGTCCTTTCTGATCCCTCTAATCTTTTAGTAGGACAGTGCAAGCAGGACGTGATAGGGTACAGTGACTCCCAATGTCATATGAGCTTTGTGTAATTTAGCTTTCTTAACGCTATGGGGCTCGATTCAAATATCGCTGTGAAAGGTTTTTTCTAGATTGAGGGTGATCTGCTCCCGAGTAATTATAAACACCTGAGCGTTTACTGTTTACTGTTGTGTTACTGTAATAAAGGAAGACCGCACTTTATCAAAATACTGCTGCTTCCTAATTTTACATAATGGTATTTAGACCGGGGAGAGTGACTGCATTCCAAGAGGCTAAAAGTTGATTTCACAAAGCCCCCATTTAATAAAATACATTAGAAACCGCAAGGAAAACAGTATGTTTTAATAAGTCTTCTCCTGGTTTTATATTATTATAGTCTTTCACATTTGAATGCATACCTTACCGAAAATCTTACCTAGATTACAGGCAACACAAACAGTTCTTAATGCACAAAGTCTATTTATAGTTGACTTTCTGCTAATCACATCTAATAGTTCATGAATCTTCCTGCCCATCATGTGTCTGCTAAGCAGTTTCTCCATTTTCCTCCTCCTGTCATTGTCAGCAAGCACATCAAGATGGGAAAATGTAACAGGGAAAAAGAGTAGCTGGTAGGAGTGGGATTTGAACCAAAACCTCGATCTAGAGACAAGAATACCCATGAGAGCTAGAAAAACAGAAGTCCTTAATCAGGGTGCGTTAGAACACTCAACCATCCTGACAAGCAACTGGTAGGAGTGGGATTTGAACCCACACCTCGATCTGGAGACAAGAATACCCGTGAGTGCTAGAAAAACACAAGTCTTTGATCATGGTGCTTTGGTGGTGGTGGAGGGGAGTCCCCATTACCTGTAAAGCGCTTTGAATGGTGCTTTAGAACACTCAACCATCCTGACAAGTGATGGATGAATGGAGGTGTATTGAATACACCAGTAGTTCACCAACCTGAGTTGCTTTGCTGGAGAAGTGCCATGTTACATGTTGTAAACGTCAAACGTACAAACGTGTTGTACTTTCCAACCTTTGAGTAATATTTTCCAGAGCTAGGGCGCAGTTGTCTTCACAATCTGGATTATCTCAAAAGCAATGATGTCTGTGTAAAACAGATTTTATTTTCGGGAACCGACGTTGTATTGCATATTTCTAATTGATTTGTTTTCATTATTGTAATGTATAGTGGAGCATAAAAAAACATCTGCAAAAATCTCTATTACGCGTCTTTGGCATTTCAAATAGTAGCGAGAGCGAGGATCAAACCCCCCTCTTGGCGATAGTTGCCTCACGCTCTGAACAACCAAGTCCTGCTTATTCCCGCTGTGGGTCGTGGATGGTGTGTTTTGGTATTTACTCGAAATTACGGAGGATACATGGGACTGCATTTACCTGATAACATACCATGATCTCTAGTACCTAATGAGCTTTGATAATTCAGCTTGCTTATCGCTTTGGGCTCAATTCAAAAGTTGCAGTGAAAGCAGGAGCTGAGCAGGATTCTGTTTAAATGGAGCCAGATCTGTTCACAAGCGGGGAAACACTTCAGCGTTTACTAATTGAAGACCACAATCCGCTAAAACACCCCTGTTTCTTAGACTAAAAGAAGCTAAAAGCATTTTTGAACATGGGTTATATTGTAAATACTGTTATTAAAAAGCTTATTCGCATACTGTCGGTTATTTAGACGGTGCAAAACAGGCTGCCCTTATAAAACTTTCTGTGCCCGTTTTGACCAAGGAGAAAGTATTTTCTGATGGAGCGCTATGCGAAAAGATTTAATTAGCTTTACCCCTGCCAATGATTCAGCATGAAGAAGTAAAAGTTTCAAAGGGAAAAGCAGCTCGCTAACACAGCCAATATTAAATGTACTTGCCGGCACACTATCACGTGCATTGGCTCAGAAGTGATCTCGGCAATGTTCCCAAAGTAAAGCTGAAAGTGCCAAAGAGCATTTCTGTTGAGAAAACTGCCTTGATGTTAAGCTTAGAAAGCCTGTCTTTTAGACGTTCTATCTCTAAACACCTTGTGCAGCCTCCCAACAGACTAACAAATATTTTTTTTGAGAAATGGGCACACACCCGGAAGACAATAACGTTTATCTACATTCGAGTATGTGAATAACAATTTAACAGAAAAAAGTTTGTAAATGAGATTTTGCAAAAATTCAATAAATCGTCTATAAACAGTAAGAAATTATTAAGAAAGTAAGATATTGTTTTATTTTATAAACTTTAAGACAATGAAGAGAGTTTACAGGTCATCCTTCGCTTTTGCTCTTTCAACTTAAGCGTTCAGGATCCAAGCCCATGTGCGGATGGTTGTATTTCTTAAAGTAACTTGTAATCATCAAAAGTTGTTGTGTAGTCCTTCAGTTCTTTCTCGAGTTGTACCATGGATATTTTATACGATCAATACTTTTCATGATCATTTGCATTTTCCGTTTCAAACGGAAAAAGTTCAAAGTGTCCTTATAACTGTGCTCCACATCTACACGAGAGCGCTTGTAAGAGTACAGGACATGCAATGAGGAGTTTGTGCAGCTTTCAGCTTAGTGCGGAGTCCAGAGGAAGGACTCACTCGCTGAATGATCTCTCAAGAAATTCAAAGGGTGTTTTCTGCAAAAGCCATGACAAGTGTGAAGAACAGAACGAAATGTTTTGGAGTTACATTTAAAACAGGAGAGAACACTGTAGCACTTCGAGTGTGTCTAAATTTAATTGTGTAAACCTAGCTGTCTATAAACACAGACAAGGAGTTCTCACACAACAGAAGATTGCGATGTGAGCACAGTAATATGAAACACTTGGAGATGCCAGGGATTGAACACAGGACCTCATACATGCAAAGCATGCACTCTACCATTGAGCTACATCCCCAACAGAACAGCTTGTGGAACTGACTTAGAGATGTGCAGATGCTCACTGACCACAATCCACCACTCACGAAGAATGTCTGCAGTTTCCCACTTTCGCGTTTCCTCTAATACAGAGTAAATTCATGGGAATGAAGAAATAAGGAAGGAAAAATAGTCACATCTAAGCTTCCAGAGACCGGTTAAAAATGAATCAGTTATTTTTATATCCAGTCACATGGACGACGGCCCAGTGGGCAAAAGACATATAATATACGTCTATTAAACGCATACCTTAGACGTCTAAATGTGGTCCGCAATTCGTCTAGAATGAAATTCTAATATATGTCTATTGTTATACGTCTATGATAAGGTGTTCATTATACATAAATGGTTGGAGTTCTATTATACGGATAAATTTAGAGCACTATTATACATATATGATTGGAGTTCAGGATAACTTTAGAGGACTATTATACATATATGGTTAGAGGTCTATTATACGGATAACTTTAGAGGTCTATTATACGTATATGGTTAGAAGTCTATTATACGGATAATTTTAGAGGACTATTATACGTATATGGGTAGAGGCCTATTATACATTACAATACAGATTTTAAAATGTACAACTTCTATATTTCCAAGAAAAAAAATATTACAATGGAAGTTAAGACGATTTTTGTCCACTATTTGCAAACCCTGTCTAATTGTCCTAACAGTTAGAACCAAAAACCTATTATTTTCAGTGTCCAGATCTCCTGGCCCCCTGCCTTGCATATGCATTCTTCAAGTAACACATTGTGTGTTCCTTTATTTCTTTAAAGGTAGGGTGGGACTTCAGTACCGCAGCTAGGAGAAAATTATATAATAATACTACCCAAATAAATGATGATTAATATCTTCTTTAGTATAATCTAAAAAATGAACCATTAAGGTTTACTAAGCTCAAAGCTATAATAAACGTATAAAATTTGGCTTGCATCATAGCAGTTGAGCAATAAAGTCTGTCCTAATTAAAGAGTACCCAAAGTTTGAAAGTACAACATAGAATAAGAATAATTAGAGAAACGGCAAAACGATTTTGTGTCATCTTCCCCTTCACACTATTTTTATGTGCCATTTTTTGCTTATTAACGTACTATTTTAATCAAAATAATATTAAGTAAGATCTGTATGTATTCAGATAGTATTATTATTATTATTATTATTTATACTTACTCGTCAAAAGAGGATTGCTGAGATATTTGCGGATTTCTTCTACGATTGAAAAACGTGTCCAAAATGGTGACCAACGAATACTAGCAATGCATTGTGGTATATAACCGGAAAATATACCACAACGTATGCGTTTATTAATGTTGTCGATATTATGGTTGAAATTTAACATTGATAATACATCGCAGCTATGTGCCCCCTACTATGAGCTGATGTGCAATTTTAACGCATGCAGTTAGTAAGGAAACGGTCACTGTTGTAAGGTATTATATATAATGACATTATGGAATAGGATGGGGACAGGCCTGGTGCCACGGGGGGAGGGAGGAGTGTCGCCCCTTCAGTTTTGGGCAAAAGGATTTACTTAACTTGTAATAAAAAAATAGTTGTACTTTGTCAATGGCCAAACATTAATTTATTTACACGTGTAAAATAAATATAGTACATATAGTAATAAATATAGAAAATACAGTAATAAATATAGTAAATTAATTAATTACTACGTAAATAATTTACTTCGTACACTGTGCAGATGGCTGTATACTCCTAGTTGCAGCACCCACGATATATACAGTAAAAAGCCTCAGGCACTGTGTTAGATTTGTTTTCGACGTTATATATGCGTTTATTAATGTTGTCGATTTTACGGTTGCAATTAGATGTTGATAATACGTCGCAGCGACGTATACACAGATGCAGCCATTCAAAATGGGTGGGGTATTTCGTGGTATACCCCGGTGGGCGTGTCACATTAAAACGCAGTATCATGCAGTATCACGCAGTGTATCGCGTCATTTGAGGTCATGCTGGAACCTCTCATGTACAGCATTTGAGCTTGGACAAAAGTTGGACAAAAGTACACAACCTACCTTTATCAGAAATATTTATGCATCAAAGCCTTTACCGAAGATATTACTAATAGTATTAATAATGAATGACTTTGGACAAGCTGTAAACTCAAAGTATTATGCTGGTCCACATTCTTTCTAACCGTCATTTTAAACGAAAATACTTTTAGTTTTTTCTTTGACAAACACCACAGCATTTCGTGGATAATTTCTTAAGCACATTTGTACAAGCACTTGGAATCTGTCCAAGCCCTACTTTGTCAGGCATTTTCTTTTACTGCAACGGACATAAAAACTCCCTTGCTTTTAACAGAGCGTTTCATAATTTCTAACTACAAAAATTATTTAAACTGCAACACTTATCATTCAACCAGGGCTCAAAATATCACAAGGATCCTCAAGAGCACATCAAAGACTGTATTAAAAGATACTTGTATCCGATACATGAGAATCCAGGCTTTTTTTCTCAACACTTTCTTTTCCGTATACCAGATATTATGGAACTACTTCAGAAGGCTGTCAGCCAGTCAGATTCCAGGAATCAGTACTTTAAAGAAAATTCGATTTCTCCCTAAACATTTTAAGCATCGAAGTCTTTAACTAACATGTGAAATAGTGGCAGTTTTAAGCTTTTCTGCTAATATAATATGGAATTGCGTATCTAAAGAAATTAATAACGATATGATTATATTTGTGTACTGCGACAGGGCTGTGTAGGGCTGTTTCGCCTCACAATCAGACAAATGCAACATAAATTGGGCTGTGTAGTCTTCTAAGTATCTTAATAAACTTTCAGCATAGCTTTCTCCCCGTTTAGATTTATTTTTCTTGGGATCTTGGGATCAAACGTGGAAAGATTAGATTGTAATCGTTTTTATTTTTTAAATACATTTTAGAAAAGTGTAATCTATACTAAAAAGCTGTACACCACCTGCTATAAAGATACATATTGTAATACTTTCGGTCTCAGATAGGACGGACACAAGAACTCAGACTTGCAGAGTTAAAGCAAGTTAAAGCCTTGATTTTATATATCACCTTTAAAAGTGGCATCACCAAGCAATACAGATTACAAAGTAAATACCCAACACTGATTGCACCCATCTGTCATGTTAATAAAGACCTTTAAATTGAATTTAGTTTTATTACTTGTTTTTCAGGAAGTTAAAAAAAAAACACTTGAATTACTTATCCAGTCTCTCGAACTAAAATTATTTTTCAATCAATGCAACTAACATTGGGCAACGTGTTTTTTTTAATCCAACATTGACAGCCACATCTTAAATCTTGTCAGTCAGCTCTTTTTTCTCTATCTGAATTGTGGCGATTCAAACAACCTGGGATAACAAGTGGTCTCAAAGTCACCGAGCTCACAGAGCTTCAACAACAGATGACAATTTCCTTAGTCCTTCCTTAGTCTTCCTGAAATTGTCAGATTATGAGTGAACAAAAGCATTTTATTAAAAACACGTTTGTGTTTGTTTGGGAGCTATATTATGTATTTTTCATATGTAAGAAATAATGATGTGTTCCTGCTTACACATTGCACGACTTTAAAAGCTAGAAAAACAGGTTTCGATTCACATTATCTGGCGAGCCTTGTTTTGTCAAAGGAAAATTCTATTCTACTCTGAGAATGTAGGGGGAGGAAGAATGTCCCTTGTCTTTTTACTTACTCCAATACACCAATGCATTAGCATGTTAAAGCGATTTCATTGAGGAGCCTAGCTTTCTTAACTAGTAAGTACTGTACTTACTGGGTTTTGAAGGGGGGGAGGTGTCTTTTGCTGGAAATCTCGACCCCTTCTACTTTGAAAATACCTGTGAAACAGGTTTAATTTGTCACAGCCAGCACTCCCGCAGAGAGGGGGGTTGTACTTGCAGTGCATCGGTATAGATGGGAAAGCCAGAGCCGAGTCAAGTCTAGCCATGTGTGAGTCTAGTCTCACAGAGCTTCAACAGCAGATGACAACTTGTGAGTTTGATTAAGAATGAATAAAAACATTTCATTAATAACGCGTTTGCGTTTGTCTGGGTGCTGAAAAAGTAAAAAACAATTACTTTTTGACAATGAAGAACTGTGTGTGTCTCTCTCTCTGCTGGCGTTTGTAATCGTTTTTATTTTTAAATACATTTTAGCAAAGTAATGTACCATAAAAGTATTGTGAGACATATTTGGGTTAACATGTTCAGTGTTCAGTGTGTGGTAATTTGTTTGGTGCAAGTGAAGTTTTATTTAAAATCTGACCCAGGGAAAAGTGTGGTGTGGACGGCTGAGGAGAGAATGCAGGCTCACGCTGTGTCCGTTATTCTTTTTGTCTTTTTGAGCCAGTGAAAGCTCTGTTGTCCTTCACATGAATGCCTGAATCATTGTACCGAACCCAGGATTTTACAGTATTTTTTTCTTTAAAATACCAATAACAGCAACATACAGTTTACATAATATGTTGATGTTCCAAAATTAATATAGTTTATGACCTTTATGACGTTTGTTATGCTCTTCGTTAATGTCTAAGCCGGAACACATCATTATATCTCATTTTGTATTTCTTTAAAAAAAAAATCGTTTGCCCAGCCTAACAGTAATGTTGTTATTGTTTTTATCCTGTAAAGCGCTTTGAGGAGCCACCTTTAAAGGCGCCATATACAATAAAGTTCATTATTATTACTATTGTTAATTTGCTGGACAGAGAGGTGAACATTATTACGCAGAAGACAAAGATAGCGATTTACGTTGCATTGTGCATTGTGCTGCTATAATACAGTTTTAAATAATTAAAAGTCTAAACACTATCAGCTTTATTTATGGGTTTTAAATAAAGGCGATTTAAACGTGATTTAAATCAATATAAATGTTTATATTGCAATGCATAGGTGACTATTCATTGTTATTAAAATGACTTAAATTCGATCAAGTTGTGATATTTAGAAATATAAATTTGTTTGGTGCGAGTGAAGTTTTATTTAATCTCTGACCCAGGGAAATGTTTTATTTTTTCAAAGATGTGATATATAGTAAATTCGACGAATCACTGCCCACTGGGTGTGCGGACCTTTTCTTATTTACCTTGTGCAATCGTGTTTCATAAAATGTAATTGTATTATAGCATGAACCCCTGGCGATTTTCTTGATACGTTATATGTGCTCTTGTTTGTATTGTATGTATTTTTGTTGTACAAATAAAAAGTAAAAAGCACAATTTTCCGGATGCAGCTGCTGTAAAAAAATTACTCCAATACACCAATGAACAGACCCACTCACCTCTTAGTGTGCACAGTGCATGTCACAGCGCTTCCTGCTTTCACTTCAATACGCGTCCTGATGTACCCCGGTCTCCCGCGTGACAGGTGGGGATAATCACCACTATACTAACGAGGAAGACATCGCTCTCTCCGACCCCCGGCATCATATCCCGACCCACCATGCTGGAAGCCGACGCGTGCTGTGATTCCTTTATGGAGCAGAAATGAAAACCGAGGAGCCGAGAGATCATTTCAGCATTTCGCATGTGAATGGAAAACACAAACGACCAACTTGGAATGACTTGCTTTTGACGCTTTTCAAAGCATTCTTTGTGCATCAAACAGACCCACTCACCTCTTAATGTGGAGGGATCTGCACAGTGCATGTTTCCTGCTTTCACTTCAATGCGCGTCCTGATATTGATTTTTTTTCGTGTGCCGTGCGGAGGCTCTGAAAGCGAGAGCAATGAAAAGGTGCACGGCGCTGTGAAAGAAACGGAGGTAAAGACGTCTCTATACATGGATGACGTCACCCTCCTCCTCTCTGACAATGCCTCAATTAGCAGAGCACTGCAGTGTTGTGATCAGTTCTCTTTGGCTTCCTCTGCAAAAATTAACAAATCTAAGAGTGAGATTTTTTATCAGAACTGGAGGGAGACAAAAGAAGGACATGATCTCAGGCTGCAAGAGAAGAGAATTAAGGTCCTGGGGGTGTATTTTGGAGAAGAGATAGGAACAGTAAATTGGCAGAACAATTTGCCAATCTTAAACAAAAAACTGATGCAATGGAAGGACCGAGACCTCACCATGACAGGGAAGGTGCTGGTCATCAAAGCCGAGCTCTTGCCTGTCTTGAATTTTCTGGCTTCTACCTTCCCAATCCAACACCGTGTTGCGGCGGCGCTGAGGAGATTGATGTTTCAATTTCTATGGGGTGGGAAGCAGGAAAGACTCAGAAGGGAAATAATGTACAGGCCGCTACCCTCAGGGGGGAAGTCTGTCCCAGATATTGCTACGAAGCTACGAAGCAGAAAATCTGTGGGAAATAGAGAGCATAGGTCAATATCTCAAGAAACTGTGAAAAACATTATCATGTTTAAGTAAAGAATGTGATTTGAACCAGAAAAAAAGAAATTGTTGCTATTTAACTGGTACCGTGTCAAAATGTAATGAGATGTGATCATATATACTGTTTTAAGTATGTATATTAATGTAAAGCTTTCTAATTTGTGATGTCCTGTATTTTTTTTGTGAAAAGAAAATAAAGTTCATAAAAATCGAAATCGGTTCACCCAGGGCGAGGCTCGGCCATTGCACTCCGGCTGTGCTGACCCCTGCGAATTCCCCAAATGTGGGAATCTCGACTGCATAATTTCTGGTAGTGGGGGACTGCGTTCGCGCTCTCCCCTGATGTGCTTGGTCCAATATCGGATACGGAAGAGTTACGACACCATGAGCTGCGATACAATCCCAGTTCGAAGGGAGTCGATTCCACTGCTGGTTCTCGGTTTCTTTTAGTTAGAGGTCCGGAGAAGCATTTCAAGCTTGTTGCACTACTCCTTCCGGACATTCATTCCTTTTTCAAAGTCAGTCGTTTTGCTGTAGTCTGCATTATTTAGGCTGATTATCGAGGTTAGCCTTTATTTGGTCATGGGGGCCTCGGTACTGTATGCTAATTCTCAAGACAATTTCACCCGTTTTCTGATTGCTCGGTTCTGTACCAGTGCAGACATGTCAAACAGTGAATGGCTGTACCTCTATTGTATCCGTGCTCAATGAATGAAATCAGTAATAAATGAATATATGTATAGTTATACGAAAAACAAGTGGTTTATCGACTCATCTTCATTTGCAGATTTAGAGGCATCTTCGATATTCGGAGACCCCTGCTGGCCGAGAGAGCAAAAGCTTGCAGCACCTGGTATTCCCAGGCAGTCTCCCATGCAAGCACTAACCAGGCCTGACCCTACTTAGCTTCAGAGATCAGACACGTTCAGGGTGGTGTGGCCGCAGGCGAAAGTAATAGAAAGTAATAGCACTTTGGCGAGACACGGGTGCTTGTGTATTAGCGTGAGCGTTTTTTATTCTGATCAGGAACAGTTTTACAAGTCCGCAAAGGATCGAGGAAAGGTTTATCGCCAGCTGAAAAGAGACACAGCGCTTCGGCTGTGGAGACTTGTTCGGCTGGCGTTCGGAGAGTCGCGTTTTTCAGAATTGTATTGAGATCGTTTTCCACAGAGCTCAGATGTCAAAGCACAGAAGCAGCTCTCCACAGCGATCCTCTATAGCGCCCTTTCTCCCGCAGCTCCGTCCTCATTGGAAGGAAGCAAGAGTGAAAGGCTGAAGTGAAATAGAGCGGGGACGAAGGCAGTGAAGAGAGAGAACGTGGGAAGAAGAGAAAAACGCAAGGGAAAAAAAGCAGCGTCGTAAAAGAGGTGACGGAGCTGTCCTCTCAATAAGAAGGGTGCCAGCGAGCCTTGCTCTCGCTTATGGCCACACCCCCTTGAGCACGCCTGATCTCGTCTGATCTCGGAAGCTAAACAGGGCTGGGCCTGGTTAGTACTTGGATGGGAGACCGCCTGGGAATACCAGGTGCTGTAAGCTTTTAAGTGCAGGAGGCGCCCTATCCCCGCTCGCTCGCTCATTCCCCTGTTCACACGTGCAGTGCGGCTTGTCCGTCTGTTTATTTGTCAGCTTTGGCGAGACACGGGTGCTTGTGTATTAGCGTGAGCGTTTTTTATTCTGATCAGGAACAGTTTTACAAGTCCGCAAAGGATTGAGGAAAGGTTTATCGCCAGCTGAAAAGAGACACAGCGCTTCGGCTGTGGAGACTTGTTCGGCTGGCGTTCGGAGAGTCGCGTTTTTCAGAATTGTATTGAGATCGTTTTCCACAGAGCTCAGATGTCAAAGCACAGCAGCAGCTCTCCACAGCGATCCTCTATAGCGCCCTTTCTCCCGCAGCTCCGTCCTCATTGGAAGGATGCAAGAGTGAAAGGCTGAAGTGAAATAGAGCGGGGACGAAGGCAGTGAAGAGAGAGAACGTGGGAAGAAGAGAAAAACGCAAGGGAAAAAAAGCAGCGTCGTAAAAGAGGTGACGGAGCTGTCCTCTCAATAAGAAGGGTGCCAGCGAGCCTTGCTCTCGCTTACGGCCACACCCCCTTGAGCACGCCTGATCTCGTCTGATCTTGGAAGCTAAACAGGGATGGGCCTGGTTAGTACTTGGATGGGAGACCGCCTGGGAATACCAGGTGCTTTAAGCTTTTAAGCGCAGGAGGCGCCCTATCCCCGCTCGCTCGCTCATTCCCCTGTTCACACGTGCATTGCGGCTTGTCCGTCTGTTTATTTGTCAGCTTTGGCGAGACACGGGTGCTTGTGTATTAGCGTGAGCGTTTTTTATTCTGATCAGGAACAGTTTTACAAGTCCGCAAAGGATCGAGGAAAGGTTTATCGCCAGCTGAAAAGAGACACAGCGCTTCGGCTGTGGAGACTTGTTCGGCTGGCGTTCGGAGAGTCACGTTTTTCAGAATTGTATTGAGATCGTTTTCCACAGAGCTCAGATGTCAAAGCACAGCAGCAGCTCTCCACAGCGATCCTCTATAGCGCCCTTTCTCCCGCAGCTCCGTCCTCATTGGAAGGAAGCAAGAGTGAAAGGCTGAAGTGAAATAGAGCGGGGACGAAGGCAGTGAAGAGAGAGAACGTGGGAAGAAGAGAAAAACGCAAGGGAAAAAAAGCAGCGTCGTAAAAGAGGTGACGGAGCTGTCCTCTCAATAAGAAGGGTGCCAGCGAACCTTGCTCTCGCTTACGGCCACACCCCCTTGAGCACACCTGATCTCGGAAGCTAAACAGGGATGGGCCTGGTTAGTACTTGGATGGGAGACCGCCTGGGAATACCAGGTGCTGTAAGCTTTTAAGCACAGGAAGCGCCCTATCCCCGCTCGCTCGCTCATTCCCCTGTTCACACGTGCAGTGCGGCTTGTCCTTCTGTTTATTTGTCAGCTTTGGCGAGACACGGGTGCTTGTGTATTAGCGTGAGCGTTTTTTATTCTGATCATGAACAGTTTTACAAGTCCGCAAAGGATCGAGGAAAGGTTTATCGCCAGCTGAAAAGAGACACAGCGCTTCGGCTGTGGAGACTTGTTCGGCTGGCGTTCGGAGAGTCGCGTTTTTCAGAATTGTATTGAGATCGTTTTCCACAGAGCTCAGATGTCAAAGCACAGCAGCAGCTCTCCACAGCGATCCTCTATAGCGCCCTTTCTCCCGCAGCTCCGTCCTCATTGGAAGGAAGCAAGAGTGAAAGGCTGAAGTGAAATAGAGCGGGAACGAAGGCAGTGAAGAGAGAGAACGTGGGAAGAAGAGAAAAACGCAAGGGAAAAAAAGCAGCGTCGTAAAAGAGGTGACGGAGCTGTCCTCTCAATAAGAAGGGTGCCAGGGAGCCTTGCTCTCGCTTACGGCCACACCCCCTTGAGCACGCCTGATCTCGTCTGATCTCGGAAGCTAAACAGGGATGGGCCTGGTTAGTACTTCGATGGGAGACTGCCTGGGAATACCAGGTGCTGCAAGCTTTTAAGCGCAGGAGGCGCCCTATCCCCGCTCGCTCGCTCGTTCTACTGTTCACACGTGCAGTGTGGCTTGTCCGTCTGTTTATTTGTCAGCTTTGGCGAGACACGGGTGCTTGTGTATTAGCGTGAGCGTTTTTTATTCTGATCAGGAACAGTTTTACAAGTCCGCAAAGGATCGAGGAAAGGTTTATCGCCAGCTGAAAAGAGACACAGTGCTTCGGCTGTGGAGACTTGTTCGGCTGGCGTTCGGAGAGTCGCGTTTTTCAGAATTGTATTGAGATCGTTTTCCACAGAGCTCAGATGTCAAAGCACAGCAGCAGCTCTCCACAGCGATCCTCTATAGCGCCCTTTCTCCCGCAGCTCCGTCCTCATTGGAAGGAAGCAAGAGTGAAAGGGTGAAGTGAAATAGAGCGGGGACGAAGGCAGTGAAGAGAGAGAACGTGGGAAGAAGAGAAAAACGCAAGGGAAAAAAAGCAGCGTCGTAAAAGAGGTGACGGAGCTGTCCTCTCAATAAGAAGGGTGCTAGCGAGCCTTGCTCTCGCTTACGGCCACACCCCCTTGAGCACGCCTGATCTTGTCTGATCTCGGAAGCTAAACAGGGATGGGCCTGGTTAGTACTTGGATGGGAGACCGCCTGGGAATACCAGGTGCTGTAAGCTTTTAAGCGCAGGAGTCGCCCTATCCCCGCTCGCTCGCTCATTCCCCTGTTCACACGTGCAGTGCGGCTTGTCCGTCTGTTTATTTGTCAGCTTTGGCGAGACACGGGTGCTTGTGTATTAGCGTGAGCGTTTTTTATTCTGATCAGGAACAGTTTTACAAGTCCGCAAAGGATCGAGGAAAGGTTTATCGCCAGCTGAAAAGAGACACAGCGCTTCGGCTGTGGAGACTTGTTCGGCTGGCGTTCGGAGAGTCGCGTTTTTCAGAATTGTATTGAGATCGTTTTCCACAGAGCTCAGATGTCAAAGCACAGCAGCAGCTCTCCACAGCGATCCTCTATAGCGCCCTTTCTCCCACAGCTCCGTCCTCATTGGAAGGAAGCAAGAGTGAAAGGCTGAAGTGAAATAGAGCGGGACGAAGGCAGTGAAGAGAGAGAACGTGGGAAGAAGAGAAAAACGCAAGGGAAAAAAAGCAGCGTCGTAAAAGAGGTGACGGAGCTGTCCTCTCAATAAGAAGGGTGCCAGCGAGCCTTGCTCTCACTTACGGCCACACCCCCTTGAGCACGCCTGATCTCGGAAGCTAAACAGGGATGGGCCTGGTTAGTACTTGGATGGGAGACCGCCTGGGAATACCAGGTGCTGTAAGCTTTTAAGCGCAGGAGGCGCCCTATCCCCGCTCGCTCGCTCATTCCCCTGTTCACACGTGCAGTGCGGCTTGTCCGTCTGTTTATTTGTCAGCTTTGGCGAGACACGGGTGCTTGTGTATTAGCGTGAGCGTTTTTTATTCTGATCAGGAACAGTTTTACAAGTCCGCAAAGGATCGAGGAAAGGTTTATCGCCAGCTGAAAAGAGACACAGCGCTTCGGCTGTGGAGACTTGTTCGGCTGGCGTTCGGAGAGTCGCGATTTTCAGAATTGTATTGAGATCGTTTTCCACAGAGCTCAGATGTCAAAGCACAGCAGCAGCTCTCCACAGCGATCCTCTATAGCGCCCTTTCTCCCGCAGCTCCGTCCTCATTGGAAGGAAGCAAGAGTGAAAGGCTGAAGTGAAATAGAGCGGGGACGAAGGCTGTGAAGAGAGAGAGAAGGTGGGAAGAAGAGAAAAACGCAAGGGAAAAAAAGCAGCGTCGTAAAAGAGGTGACGGAGCTGTCCTCTCAATAAGAAGGGTGCCAGCGAGCCTTGCTCTCGCTTACGGCCACACCCCCTTGAGCACACCTGATCTTGTCTGATCTCGAAAGCTAAACAGGGATGGGCCTGGTTAGTACTTGGATGGGAGACCGCCTGGGAATACCAGGTGCTGTAAGCTTTTAAGCACAGGAGGCGCCCTATCCCCGCTCGCTCGCTCATTCCCCTGTTCACACGTGCAGTGCGGCTTGTCCGTCTGTTTATTTTTCAGCTTTGGCGAGACACGGGTGCTTGTGTATTAGCGTGAGCGTTTTTTATTCTGATCAGGAACAGTTTAACAAGTCCGCAAAGGATCGAGGAAAGGTTTATCGCCAGCTGAAAAGAGACACAGCGCTTCGGCTGTGGAGACTTGTTCGGCTTGTTCGGCGTTCAGAGAGTCGCGTTTTTCAGAATTGTATTGAGATCGTTTTCCACAGAGCTCAGATGTCAAAGCACAGCAGCAGCTCTCCACAGCGATCCTCTATAGCGCCCTTTCTCCCGCAGCTCCGTCCTCATTGGAAGGAAGGAAGAGTGAAAGGCAGAAGTGAAATAGAGCGGGGACGAAGGCAGTGAAGAGAGAGAACGTGGGAAGAAGAGAAAAACGCAAGGGAAAACAAGCAGCGTCATAAGAGGTGACGGAGCTGTCCTCTCAATAAGAAGGGTGCCAGCGAGCCTTGCTCTTGCTTATGGCCACACCCCCTTGAGCACGCCTGATCTCGTCTGATCTCGGAAGCTAAACAGGGATGGGCCTGGTTAGTACTTGGATGGGAGACCGCCTGGGAATGCCAGGTGCTGTAAGCTTTTAAGCGCAGGAGACGCCCTATCCCCGCTCGCTCGCTCATTCCCCTGTTCACACGTGCAGTGCGGCTTGTCCGTCTGTTTATTTGTCAGCTTTGGCGAGACACGGGTGCTTGTGTATTAGCGTGAGCGTTTTTTATTCTGATCAGCAACAGTGTTACAAGTCCGCACAGGATCGAGGAAAGGTTTATCGCCAGCTGAAAAGAGACACAGCGCTTCGGCTGTGGAGACTTTATTAATAAGGCCCCTCAGTAGTTGAGATCTCTGTTATACCCATCTAGAAACATGCAATCAGCATGTTATTGCTGAAGCAATAGTCACAACATTATTCCACACCTGGGTGAGATGCGAGTTATGATGACAGTCATGCTTTCTACACCTTATACTGAGCTCAGAAATGGACCAAGCGGACATCTCACGAGCAGATCCCTCTGCGTATAAGAAAGGCAACTTGTCTCAGCAAAAATACCACGGATTCACATCCAAAATATGATAAAAAGGCAAAAACCCCACACTTGGAATGGAAACGTACCCTAAAAAGGAAACACGGTTTTAAAACGAACTTGATTTTCCCCTGGAGAAACCTTTTTATGGACACACATCGCATCTATTACACATGTAGAACTAAATATAAAGATAAAACTTAATATAAGAAGTCATGACATATCACACATGACGAAGTCTGGTCCAGAATAAACAGTTTACACTGACCCACCTTTATTTACCCTGGTCACTCACTTCTATTAACTGTTTAACTGGGTAACAAATTAATATTTGTTTCAATTTGGGATCTACACCTGGGAGCCCTGAAATGTTGGCCAGAGGGGAGAAGCTGATATTCAGACGTGAGAATATATTAAAAAAAAGGATCTGATGTTGTTTTTCACCTGTCTAATCAAAGCTTGTTCAAAAATTATCTTATTATAGAACACACGAGTTTATAATCATACTCATTCCACTTTTTAACCCCGTATATATGCACAATATGAAACGTATATACACTAAATCTCACGTGTGACTCCCATAATATACATTTCTTTACGAAAATTAGGAACACTTACTACAATTATCAACCCCCCATGACGAGGCAATATTTCATACCTTTGTTTCTTTGTGGGTTCAAATCTGTCCTGTCGTTTCACACGTAATGTTTTGGTAGTTATCTCAATTTTCCTTTGCAATTATCTCCAAGATCATCATCAACTTTTTGTAAAACGCTATGGACAACTGATATTTAAAGAAAGTCCTGTACCAAAACGTCTTCGTAGGGAAAGACAACTTTTTTTTTCCTTACGTTAGTCGCTACACGGTTACTCAAAAAATCCATTCACCGCCTTTAAAAAAAAGTTTCGTTTTTTATTGTGGTTCACTGACATTTCTGTCACAATTCTGAGGGACCCCAAATAAAATTCACTTGCCGGTATAAAGACGCCGGCGAGGATAAGACAGGTATCGAGCCACCTGCGTATCTAGCGGACGTTTAAAATAAAAAAAATGGCGTGTAATGTTGCGAAGGGCTACTGTTTTTTTTTTATAGTTTGTCGATTGTAAGGGACGTGGGCCGCGACAGAAATACTGGACGGGGTGGGAAAAGGTTTATTGATGGTTTATTGTACCGCAACGGTCACAATTGACTCACCAGCAAAGATGGCGCCGAAGCCACATCGACTCCCTCCCGCTCTGCCTCGCACCGAAGCTCGAGCTGCGGAGCGCGACGCCAAACCGCCGGTCCACGGGCGCGGGCGCCGGACATAGACGTCATAAACCCTTCCGAGGCGCAGGAATTATAGATCACTGTAGTTTCTTCTGGACCCGGGTTAGGGACAGTGTGCCCTCCGTGAGAGTCTTCTGAGGAAGCCAGTGTCTCATGGGTGTCCAGGCTTGGTACCATCTGTCCATCACAGGACACACAGACACACACACTCACACACCCTGGATAGGACACCAGTCCATCACAGGACACACACACACACTCACTCACACACCCTGGACAGGACACCAGTCCATCACAGAACATACACACACCCTAGATAGGACACCAGTCCATCACAGGACACACACACACACACTCACACACCCTGGACAGGACACCAGTCACTCACAGGACACACACACACACTCACACACCCTGAACAGGACACCAGTCCCTCACAGGACACACACACACAACCTGGATAGGACACCAGTCCCTCACAGGACACTCAGACACACACACTCACACACCCTGGACAGGAACCAGTCCATCACATGACAAACACACACTCACTCACACACCCTGGACAGGACAGCACTCCATCACAGGACACACACACACCAGGGCCAGTTTTCCCAGAAGCCAATTAGCCCAAAAGCCTGTCTTTGGACCCGGAGAACACAGGGAGAACATGCAGACTCCACACAGACAGTCCCCCCCCCCGGGTCCAGACCCGAGCCCGGAGCCCCCCCGCGCTGAACCCCTCCGTACAGACGGCCGCACACAGCTCCATTGTTCCCGATTCCCGAGGTGATCTGTTAAAAGAAGCCGGTGTGTTGCCTCCAGGTGACATTTCCTACTGGAGTCAGGACAGGAGGCTCTTCTGTACACAGAAGGGGGTGGGGGTGGGGAACAAGCCGCCCAGCCCTGTGATTGAAGCCGATACCCCGGCTTCTCTCCAGACACAGCTGGGTGAGCTCCTCCAGTCAGTACAGGGGGCTCTACTGTACACAGAGGGTGGCGGGGGTGTGGAACAACTCCTTTGTTCGGGGCCTTGGGGCATTCTTGTTGTGAAAGGCGCTATATAAAAAAAACTGAATTGAAATTGAATCTTACAGGTTTGGGTTTTTCGGAGATCTTGTCAGAGATCTTGTCTGACGTGCCATTTCAAAAACGTAACGACACTCCTCACGTCCGAGCGCCGCCGGTCTGTGACGTAACGTATGCTTACACAACCATGACGGTTTCATCATGGACAACACGAAAGCCCGAAAAGTGGTTGACGTTTTAATTTGGCAATGCCACGATGGATCCCAGTTTTTTTTTTTATTTTGGGGGCCAAAGAGGACAAAAAAGGAAACGTCTGGAGGTGGATCGATGGTCATCTCTGCGGTTGTTCTGATGTTCTGGAAAAAACAAAACAAAAAAAAAACGGCTCGCTTGCCCGGTCGTGTAGTGTTTCCACACCCCACGCAAATCAACTTCTCTTCGCCCCCGGGGGCTCGTCGCCCGCCGCACCCCTCTCACGTGATAGGGGCTTCCCCCGGCTGTGACGTACTTACCCTACCCCCTTTTCCGCCAACGTCATACCGAAGGTCGCGCTTCGGGCCGCGGCGATGTTGACGGACTGTCTTGTAGCGTGAGAAGGGTTTAAATTTCGACTTAAGGAGTTGGCCATCGTTATATTTCGCGAGGTATCATACGGGGGGAAAAAGAACATTTATATTTATCAACCTACTAGTAATACTGGGTGGATGTCACGTTCCCCAAAGTTCAGTGCCTCTCTCTAATAAAGTAGAAACGCGACATTAAACTCCGTTCGAAACGGGAGAAATCACCAGGACACGATACAACTGACGTCCGGAAAAGAAAAAAAGAACTCCTATTCCCATTTGTAATGACCCCGTTGTGTTTTTCCCGGTGTGCGCTTATCTTTCGGAGACCGTTTCTCTCTGGTGTTGTTTTGCTGTTGGAATAAATGCCGAGGTGACCCTTCTGTGTGGAGTCTGCGTGTTCTCTCCAGCGGGTCGTTTCCTCCACCGCAGGGGCTGGTCGAACCGGGGTCTCCCAATCGTCACAGAAGTGTGTGTCGTTTTGGGTGGTGGTGGGGGGGTGCATCGGGGATACTGCGCCCCAAGGGGGTGACCTCTCACCTTACTCCGGACGAAGGGAGAAGACCTGTACCTTCACGAGTCCGGGTTGTGAAAACTTCTTCTGGCAGTTCAAAACGTTTCGAAGGGACTACAGCGCTACCCTGTTTTCCATTTGTATCGTGTATTATTAGACAGTCATAAGTATCTGTACTGATCACAGAGTCCCCCTCTCACTGCCAGGACTGAAGCCCAGTGCAGAACGAATAATAATAATAATTAATAAGTCTGGACTCTCCACTCAGAGCTCCTCCCAGGTCAGGGGGATCCCCTCCAGCCCCCCCAGTGTGCAGCCCCACCTGGATGATGCTCCAGTCCGCTCAGCACACAGCAGCTCTCAGTGGGGAGGAGAGCAGAGGGATGGAGCCAGTTCAGAGAGGGGGGTGATACGGAGGCCATGATGGGTCAAGACCAGGGGGGGAATCAGTCCAGGACACTGGGATAACACCCCTACTCTTCTCCAGAAACACCCCGGGATTGTTAACGAGCACAGAGAGTCAGGACCTCGGTTTTACGTCTCATCCGAAGGACGGCGCCTATTTACAGTCCAGTGTCCCCCGTCACTATACTGGGGCATCAGGACCCACACAGACTGCAGGGTGAGAGCGCCCCCTGCTGGCCCTACTCACACCTCTCCCAGCAGCAACCTTAGGGGGGGGGGGAGGGAAAAAACCAAAAGCTAAACAGATTTTTTTAAAAAAATGTTTATTGATGCTTAACAAAAGGTCATCAGTCCAGTCTGGGGCCCCTCAGCTTCAGTCCAGACCAGTCTGGGGCCCCTCAGCTTCAGTCCAGTCTGGGGCCCCTCAGCATCGGTCCAGCACAGTCTGGGGTCCCTCAGCTTCGGTCCAGCACAGACTGGGGTCCCTCAGCTTCGGTCCAGTCTGGGGTCCCTCAGCTTCGGTCCAGCACAGACTGGGGTCCCTCAGCTTCGGTCCAGTCTGGGGTCCCTCAGCTTCGGTCCAGATTGGGGTCCCTAAGCTTCAGTCCAGCACAGTCTGGGGTCCCTCAGCTTCGGTACAGCACAGCCTGAGGTCCCTCAGCTTTGGTCCAGTCCAGTCTGGGGCCTCTCAGCTCCAGTCTAGTCCAGTCTGGGGCCCCTCAGCTCCAGTCCAGTCCAGTCTGGTGTCCCTCAGCTCCAGTGCTGTCCAGTCTGGGGTCCCTCAGCTTCAGACCAGCACAGTCTGGGGTCCCTCAGCTTCGGTCCAGCACAGTCTGGGGTCCCTCAGCTTCAGTCCAGACTGGGGTCCCTCAGCTTCGGTCCAGCACAGTCTGGTGTCCCTCAGCTCCTGTCCAGTCCAGTCTGGGGTCCCTCAGCTTCGGTCCAGCACAGTCTGGGGTCCCTCAGCTTCGGTCCAGTCTGGTGTCTCTCAGCTCCGGTCCAGTCCAGTCTGGTGTCCCTAGGCTGCAGTCCAGTCGTCTGGTGTCCCTCAGCTCCGATCCAGTCCAATTCAGTCCAGTCCAGTCCAGTCCAGATCTTAGCAGGCACAGAACCAGGAAAGGAACCTGGAAAGAATATTGTTATTGCAGGTGTGAGGGACACAGACACAGACGTCACCATGACATCAAACAGCAAGAGGAGACTCCTCCTTGAATCACAGACACGACCGGGCGGCGCCCCCCTGTCTGCTCACCTGCACCTCCTCTTCCTCTTCTTGTCCTTCCCGGCAGCCTGCTCCTCCTCTCCCTCCCTCTTCCTCTCCTGACCCACGGTCTCCGCCGCCTCCATCGGCTCGTCCTGATCATCTGTCTCCACCGACACGCAGCTCAGGGAGTTTAAAAAGACGCACCAGCGCTTCTGAAGCAGAGACAGGAGAGTCACGTTAAGAGTCGGACTGGACACTCCAGTACATGAACACTACACTGGGAGAGAGGGGTTGATACAGACACACTGACTGGACACTCCAGGACATGAACACTGCACTGAGAGAGAGAGGGGTTCATACACACACACTGACTGGACACTCCAGTACATGAACACTGCACTGAGAGAGAGAGGGGTTCATACAGACACACTGACTGGACACTCCAGTACATGAACACTACACTGAGAGAGAGAGGGGTTCATACAGACACACTGACTGGACACTGGACAGGAGTAAAGAGAGGATCAGAGGATCACCTTCTTTTTCTTCTGTCTCACAGGAGGTGGTGATTGGACCTCCTCCAGCTGGAGTCCGAGGAGGGAGAGAGGGGGCAGGAGAGGGACAGCACAGGGAGAGAAAGAGAGAGACAGGTGAGTCAAGTGTCCCAAGAGTACAGAGACTCTGCTGAGATCACACTCGCAGTGAGTGACACCGACACTAACCAGCCTCAGGACAGCACTGCTAGAGCACCACAACCCAGACTCAACCACATCACAGCACAGATCAAACAGCAATATCTCACACATTGGGACACACACACACAAACACAACATAAACTGGAATGCTACAGAACCTTAAACAGACAATACACACTAGCTGAATATTTGACCAAAATAAAAAATAACAAACAGAAACAGACCCTGACGAAGTACAGGCTCAGTGACCACAACCTGGCCATAGAAACTGGGCGACACAGGCAGACCTGGCTGCCCAGAGAGGACAGGCTGTGCTCCCACTGCCAGCGGGGAGAAATAGAGACAGAGGTGCACTTCCTACTGCACTGTGACAGATACTCTGGGATTAGAGAAACATTCTTCCCGAAATTCAGAAATCTAATCCCAGAGTTCCCACACCTGCCAGAATCACAACGGGTCCCAATCCTACTGGGAGAGGGAGGAGGGAACTCAGTTGATCTGGCAGCCCAGTATGTGATCTCCTGTCACAGCCTGAGGAACAGTGAGTCTGTCTCCCAATAATGCTCCAGCCGCCTACAGTATATGTCAATATTTTATAATATGTCTTTGTTGTAAATGTCTGTAACATCTCTGCTTTACGCAGAGAGTGGCGGCGGTTGGATGTCAAGGCCTGACGATACCGCATTACGCAGAGAGTGGAGGGGTGGGATGTCAGGGCCTGACGACACTGCTTTATGCAGAGAATGGAGGGGTGGGTGTCAGGGCCATACGACACTTCTTTATTCAGAGAGTGGAGGGGGTGGGATGTCAGGGCTAGATGACACTGCTTTACACAGAGAGTGGAGAGGTGGGTGTCAAGGCTATACGACAGTGCTTTCCGCAGAGAGTGGTGGGGGTGTGATGTCAGGGCCATAGGACAGTGCTTTACACAGAGAGTGGCGGGGCTAGGATGTCAGGGCCATATGACACTGCTTTACACAGAGAGTGGTGGGGGTGGGATGTCAGGGCTTGACGACACTGCTTTATGCAGAGAGTGGAGGGGTGGGATGTCAGGGCTATACGACAGTGCTTTCGGCAGAGAGTGGTGGGGGTGTGATGTCAGGGCCATACGACACTTCTTTACGCAGGGAGTGGCAGGGGTGGGATGTCAGGGCCTGACGATACTACTTTACACAGTTAGTGGTGGGGATGGGATGTCAGGGCCATACGACACTTCTTTACGCAGAGAGTGGCAGGGCCTGACGACACTGCTTTATGCAAAAAATGGAGGGGTGGGTGTCAGGGCTATATGACAGTGCTTTCCGCAGAGAGTGGTGGGGGTGTGATGTCAGGGCCATACAGCAGTGCTTTACACAGAGAGTGGTGGGGGTGTGATGTCAGGGCCATACGACAGTGCTTTACACAGAGAGTGGCGGGGGAGGGATGTCAGGGCTTGACAACACTGCTTTATGCAGAGAGTGGAGGGATTGGTGTCAGGGCCATATGACACTACTTTACACAGAGAGTGGTGGGAGTGGGATGTCAGGGCCTGACGACACTGCTTTATTCAAAGAGTGGAGGGGTGGGTGTCAGGGCTATACGACAGTGCTTAATGCAGAGAGTGGAGGGTTGGGTGTCAGGGCTATACGACAGTGCTTTCCGCAGAGAGTGGTGGGGGTGTGATGTCAGAGCCATACGACACTTCTTTACGCAGGGAGTGGCAGGGGTGGGATGTCAGGGCCTGACGATACTTATTTACGCAGAGAGTGGCAGGGGTGGGATGTCAGGGCCTGAAGATACTGCTTTTCTCAGAGAGCGGAGGAGGTGGGATACGACCTCTCAGTGGGGCCAGCAGGGGGCACTCACCCTGCGGTCTGTGTGGGTCTTAATGCCCCAGTGTAGAGACGGGGGACACGATCTGGCCCACCAGCGACGAGCAGGTTACAAGATCTAGACAAAGGGAGCAACTCTTAGTCGTATGAGCTTAGTCACACATCGCAGCGATTAAAAAAACAAAACAAACATATTATGTCTGTTACTAACGACTTTTTTTTCCTACATTGAAAGTCACTTTCCCGGGTGATTTTCTAGCACGACTGGGGCTCTTCATTTCTCCTCGGTGTCTCATCGCGGGCGGATTTGAAACAGACCACAGAAGGTGGTCACACACTATATTATTATTTAGAGACAGGCTCACTGTCTGTATCTCAGGCTGGGACAGTAAATCACACTGTATTATTATTATTAATATTATTGAGAGTCTGGCTCACTGTTCCCCAGGCTGGGACAGGAGATCACATACTGTATTATTATTGATTGACAGGCTCACTGTTCCTCAGGCTGGGACAGGAGATCACACACTGTATTATTATTGAGAGACAGGCTCACTGTCTGTTCCTCAGGCTGGGACAGAGGATCCCACATTGTATTATTATTATTGAGAGACAGGCTTACTCTCTGTTCCTCAAGCTGAGACAGGACATCACATACTATATTATTATTGATTGACAGGCTCACTGTTCCTCAGGCTGGGACAGGAGATCACACACTGTATTATTATTATTGAGAGACAGGCTCACTGTCTGTTCCTCAGGCTGGGACAGAGGATCACACACTGTATTATTATTATTTAGAGAGAGGCTCACTGTCTGTTCCTCAGAGTTGGACAGGAGATCCCACACTGAATTATTATTATCGAGAGACAGGCTCACTGTATGTTCCCCAGGCTGGGTCAGGAGCTCACACAGTATTATTATAATTATTGAGAGACAGTCTCACTGTCTGTTCCTCAGTCTGGGACAGGAGATTACACACTGTATTATTATTATTGAGAGACAGGCTCACTGTCTGTTCCCCAGGCTGGGACAGGAGATAACACTGTATTATTATTGAGAGACAAACTCACTGTCTGTTCCTCAGGCTGGGACAGTAGGTTACACTGTATTATTATTATTGAGAGTCTGGCTCACTGTTCCCCAGGCTGGGACAGGAGATCCCACACTGTATTATTATTATTTCGAGACAGACTCACTGTCTTTTCCTCGGTCTGGGACAGATGGTCACACACTGTATTATTATTGAGACAGGCTCACTGTCTGTTCCTCAGGCTGGGACAGTAGATCACATTGTATTATTATTATTAATATTATTGAGAGTCTGGCACACTGTTCCCCAGGCTGGGACAGGAGATCCCACACTGTATTATTATTATTTTGAGACAGGCTCACTGTTTGTTCCTCAGGCTGGGACAGGAGATCAGACACTGTATTATTATTATTATTATAGTGAGACAGGCTCACTGTATATTCCCCAGGCTGGGACAGGAGGTCATATATTATATTATTATTATAGAGAGACAGGCTCACTGTATGTTCCACAAGCTGAGACAGGAATTCACACTGTATTATTATTATTGAGAGACAGACTCACTATCTTTTCCTCAGTCTGGGACAGTTGGTCACATACTGTATTATTATTATTGAGAGACAGTCTCACTGTTCCTCATGCTGGGACAGTAGATCACACTGTATTATTATTACTAAGAGTCTGGCTCACTGTTCCCCTGGCTGGGACAGGAGATCACACACTGTATTATTATTATTGAGAGACAGGCTTACTCGCTGTTCCACAGGCTGAGACAGGACATCACATATTGTATTATTATTATTGATTGACAGGCTCACTGTTCCTCAGGCTGGGTCAGGAGATAACACACTGTATTATTATTATTGAGAGACGGGCTCACTGTCTGTTCCTCTGGCTGGGACAGGGGATCACACACTGTATTATTTTTATTGAGAGACAGGCTCACTGTCTGTTCCTCAGGCTGGGACAGAGGATCACACACTGTATTATTATTGAGAGACAGGCTCACTCTCTGTTCCTCAGGCTGGGGCAGGAGATCACACACTGTATTATTATTATTGACAGATAGGCTGACTGTCTGTTCCTCAGAATGGGACAGGAGATCACACATTGTATTACTATTATTGACAGATAGGCTCACTGTGTCTTCGCTTGGGCTTGAACAGGAGATCACACACTGGATTATTATTATTATTGAGAGACAGGCTCACTGTCTGTTCCCCAGGCTGGAGCAGGAGATCACATACTGTAATATTATTATTGATTGACAGGCACACTGTTCCTCAGGCTGGGACAGGAGATTGCACCCTGTATTATTATTATTGACAGATAGGCACACTGTGTCGTCGTTTGGGCTGGGACAGGAGATCACACACTGTATTATTATTACTGAGAGAGAGGCTCACTGTCTGTTCCTCAGGCTGGGACAGGAGATCACACACTGTATTATTAGTATTGAGAGACAGGCTCTCTGTCTGTTCCTCAGGCTGGGACAAGAGATCACACACTGTATTATTATTATTGTGAAACAGGCTCACGGTTTTTTTTCCCGGGCTGGGAGAGAAGATCACACTGTATTATTATTATTATTGAGAGTCTGGCTCACTGTTCCCCAGGCTGGGACAGGAGATCCCACACAATATTATTATTATTGAGAGACATGCTCACTGTTTGTTCCTCAGACTGGGACAGGACATCCCACACTGTATTACTATTATTGACAGATAGGCTCACTGTGTCTTCGCTTGGGCTTGAACAGGAGATCACACACTGGACGCAGAGCCGATCATTTGCAATTGGGCTGTGCCGACAGACCAGGACGAGCTCTGTCGGCTCAAAAGCAGCGCAGGACCTGCAAGAACAACAGAAAGATTAGCATCCAGCGGGGGCTTCTTAGTGAGCCCAAGATCTCATCAAGAATCGGCTCCAGCAACAGGGCTGGGCGCATTGTTCCATTCTCTGACCACTCTCGGTGTAAACAAGTCCCTCCTGGTCTCTGCTTGAATTGCACTTTCCTGCGTTTGCTTTGGTGTAACTGGCTTCCCCTGCATGGGCGAATGTGTAGAAGATCCTTAGTAAGTCATTGAAGAAAACCGAGAAGAGGTCGGAGTGGCCTCTGTCGTTCATCAACGATCCAGTCAGGCAGTACTCCTCTGTAAAGCGCCGTTCGTTCACATCGATTGGCTTTTTTTTGCCTTCATTCGTACAAGTAGTAAAAGCAGACGCCCCTATTCTGCCGTGACTCGGTTGCGGCTACAACGCAAAGTACTGACCACTATACGATCACGGCGAGTTACCGAGACACACGTGGCAGGGCGGAAAAGGCTGTGCTCTCTTCGTGTGACATAATTCGGAAAAGTACTGACGTTGCATTTCAACTGAGCCCCAGTATACATCGACCCTTCGACACTCTGAGTGACAACTCTCTTGCGTGTTTTCTCATATTTATGTAGTTTGCTTGCATGATGCCCGGAACAGCGGGGTTGTGTGCTCCCATATGGTCTAGCGGTTAGGATTCCTGGTTTTCACCCAGGCGGCCCGGGTTCGACTCCCGGTATGGGAACGTGTCCGTTTTGCCTCCTGCTTTCCAAAAGATCAGCACCGTGTACGAAAGAGCCGCATTAAAACTACTCGAACGTGCAAAACGTGCGAGAAGAGGGGGCGCTTGTTTCCAACCGAAACTTCTCGCGTGTGAGACGAGCTGATCATCGCTGTGGGAGGGTTACTCTGGTAGACAGGGCTGACCTTCGGCAATAGGATTTATACTCTCCAAGATGATATTTGCACTTTCTGGAGAGGCGATTTTCTCCACTTCAGTAGCCCGATTTCGTCGATTGCGTGGAGAGGGCTGTAGAATGTGGCGCCGCCTTTCCTGCTCCGTCCATGACAGGCGTGCTGGTCTCTGGAGAGAGAGCACGGTCCA
This sequence comes from Lepisosteus oculatus, assembly GCF_040954835.1. Classification (NCBI taxonomy): domain Eukaryota; kingdom Metazoa; phylum Chordata; class Actinopteri; order Semionotiformes; family Lepisosteidae; genus Lepisosteus; species Lepisosteus oculatus. Next base: position 7,081,414 of record NC_090709.1, read on the forward strand.
TCAGCGCACTCCAATAAAGGCACTGGAACCAGCTGAATCGCATTGGCGAAGCTCAGCGCTGGGCCGCTGGGCATGGTTTACCACCGTTTCCATAGTGTAGTGGTTATCACGTTCGCCTCCCACGCGAAAAGTCCCCTGTTCGAAACCAGGCGGAAACAGACTTCTTTTGTCGCCACGCTGTGATCGAACAGACCCACTCACCTCTTAGTGTGGCGGGATCTGCACAGTGCAGGTCGCAGCGCATCCTGCTTTCACTTCAATGCGCGTCCTGATGTACCCCGGTCTCCCGCGTGACAGGTGGGGACAGGTGACAGGTCCTATACTAACGAGGAAGACATCGCTCTCTCCGACCCCCGGCATCGTGTCCCGACCCACCGTGCTGGAAGCCGACGCGTGCTGTGATTCCTTTACGGAGCAGAAATGACAACCGAGGAGCCGAGAGATCATTTCAGCATTTCGCGTCTGAACGGAAAACACAAACGACCAACTCGGAATGACTTGCCTTTGACGCTTTTCAAAGCGTTCTTTGTGCACGATGACTGCGCCGCCTAGCAGATACAAATGGGTTGTACAACTTTGAACTAGCAAATGGAAGAGGGCTGAAGTAAGAGACAAGATGTAAAAAGGGTTAACTTAAGTCAATTCTGCCTGAAAATTAGACTTCTAAGCAACAGGGGTTTATGGCAGGAAAGGGGGTTAACTGATAAGGATTCCAGATGCGAGGGGGCATAATCTTAAACTGACCATTTGGCCAGGGTCTCTTAACTGGCCAAATACCATGACCCCCCCCCCCCCCTTACCATAACACCGAATGATGTCTGAAGCAGCAAGGAAGGACTATATAACCTGAAAGTTTGTACCGGCACATCGAAGAATACTTCGGTTTTGTTGTTTCTTGTGGGAAAAAAGTCCCGACTCTCTCTGATCGATTGGGAAATCTCTGCTCCCTGCGAGAATCGCCTGAGATGACGGAGTAAACGTGAGTTCCTGAATTCCTCTGGCCCGGGGAAGACACCGGTGTATGTAATGGGTGGTTTGCTGTAAGCCCAGAATTTGGTGTGGCAGGCAGTCTGCGGTATTGTGTACAGGCGTTCGAAGCTGGTGTAGGCATCCCACACTGACAGATGAAGAAACTGAGTCTCTTTAGTCTGAAGGGAGTGTCTCACACTGACAGGCCGGAGGAACTGAGTCTCTTTAGTCTGAAGGGAGTGTCTCACACTGACAGATTGAAGAAACTGAGTCTCTTTAGTCTGAAGGGAGTGTCTCACACTGACAGGCCGGAGGAACTGAGTCTCTTTAGTCTGAAAGGAGTGTCTCACACTGACAGATTGAAGAAACTGAGTCTCTTTAGTCTGAAGGGAGTGAACCCAGGTGCCCTGTGCTGAGCCAGGATCAGGGTGGAGTGGCGATTGCCATGATCCGGCGAGCACAAAGCTTCATCAGCTGCCCTTTGCCACAGGAGGTAAGAGGATGTCCAGTGATGACGGGCTTCCCTGTCCGTCGTGGCAGTGAACAGGTCCTGGTTACAGGATCACTAAAAAAGGAAATAAAGACTGAAATCAGATCCGACCCACCATGCTGCCATGGCGACGGTGCACTGCCCAGTGAAAGTGGCAGCCTGTCCCTGGACTGTGGGTGGAAACTGGAGCACCTGGAGGAAACCCCCACAGACCAGGGAGAGAACATGCAAACTCCACACAGACAGCACCCACAGCCCAGGTCCAGCACTGTGAAGCATGCCCGACGATGCGGAAGGGCTTTTACAAATGAGTGTGTAACTCACACTGGTGCCCAGGATGGCCTGCTACCGGATCGCAACCTAATTTTCTTAATGCAGTTTGTTCGAAGCGGTTTGCAGGAGCTGGAGGTGAGGACTGAGCTGGGGTCCAGTGTGCGAGAGTGACTGCTGATGTCGTGTGTGTGTGTGTGTGTGTGTGTGTGTGTCTGGATCATTGTGAGCGCCGTCAGGTTTGTGTATTTGTTTAAACAAGAGGACATGTCTGTGCGGGTCTGACTCTGTGTGAGGGTGCAGCTCTAACTGTGCGCGCGCGGGCCTGTCTATCTCTCTACAATGCATGAGGGGCTAAATCTGCCTCCGAGAACCCGACTTTTCAGAAGAAAAATCTATGAAAAGGCACGGCCTGGCCCTCTTCTCTTGCTCCCGACGTATAACACACTGGGGGATGAAGCTGGTGTCTTCAGCTGTAACCCTAGCTATTTATGCAAACAGCTCTTTTATGAAAAGCAGCTCTAGGCCTAGACAAGAGGAACAGATAAAACAAATCTTGGATTTATGGCTTATTCAAAGCAGACTGAGCGCTGCTATACTGTATGTAGGAGCCAGAGATGAAGAATGAGCTATTTAAGGAAATCAGGAGTGTGAGAGAGGGAGTGTGTGTTTTTCCTCCCAGTAGAGAAGGCTTGTGGTTCTTTATGCTTTTCTGCACAGGCTGCCAACGTGAGTACGTGTTGGGTTCTTGGTTTGAATGCTCGAGTTGTCAGGCTGGCGTTTTTTGTTCCTGTTGGAGCCCATAATTGTGAACAAGGCGCTTGAGGACGTCTCTGTGCGGGTGTGCATTTGTAATGAGGTGTGTGTGCCTCTCTGTTTCAGTATAAAAAATGCATTTAAGACATTCAGCCTTTTCATGTTCCTAATATTCTTTCCTTCTTGACCATAAGAACTAAGGTGGCTGCTGGAAGAGGTGTTAGTGGGGCCAGCAGGGGGTGCTCACCCTGCGGTCTGTGTGGGTCCTAATGCCCCAGTATAGTGATGGGGACACTGGACTGTAAACAGGCGCCGTCCTTCGGATGAGACGTAAAACCGAGGTCCTGACTCTCTGTGGTCATTAAAAATCCCAGGGTGTTTCTCGAAAAGAGTAGGGGTTTTACCCCAGTGTCCTGGCCAAATTTCCCATTGACCCTTACCAATTATGGCCTCCTAGTAACCCCCATTTATGAATTGGCTTCATAACTCTGCTCTCCTCCCCACTGATAGCTGGTGTGTTGGGAGCGTTCTGGCGCACTATGGCTGCCATCGCATCATCCAGGTGGGGGCTGCACATTGGTGGTGGTGGAGGGGAGTCCCCATGTCCTGCAAAGCGCTTTGAGTGGAGTGTCCAGAAAAGCACTATATAAGTGTAAGCAATTATTATTAATTATAATGTAGTAAGTCCATTGTCCACTCCATTGCAAGGCATACACAACACAAACACCAGGAACAATTATCTCAGAAGCCAGTTAACCTCCCAGAAGAAATAAAAGGTGTTAAAAGTAAGTATCTCCTTTAGGTGAGGACAGACTGGATCAAACGAAAACAACATTTGAAGTGAATTGCAAATATATTGAGTTGTGATGCAACTGTAACTTGAACCTAACATGACTGGGTGGTGCATTTTTGAAATTGCATTTTCACAGCTGAAATACAAAATGAAGCTGATCGCAGTCCAAACTCAAGGTATTGTTGTAAAACTAAATATTCAACATGTTTCTACCTGTCCCTTTTCAGCTCACTCAGAAGTCCACAGCCTGCAGCCTCTCTGGTCCAGTGGAGGTGCTGTTTGATCCTGCAGGATCTGTCCAGTCTCACATAGTCTTACTGAGCAGCGCAGGGCTCCCTGGCCCCAGGTACGAACAGTGAGTGTCAGTGCAGAACAGCTCTCTGATACTCCGCTCCCTCACTCCAGCTGATCAGGGGAGCTACACAGTGAGGGACCTTAAGGGAAGCACTATCAGCACTGTGATCATCACTGTGGGAGGAGAATGAATTCTGGTATCCGAGAGCTTTTTACAGAATGAGGCTGGAAAACGTGGAGTGTAGCTTGTGCCTGGCCTGAACCCTCTCCAATGGCTGAGCGATGTGTATCTGCAGCTCTTGCAATGCAGCTCAGCACTTGCAATGGAACTACACCCTGAATCAGGACAGTGTGGGGGGCAGTGCACTATGGGAGTTGTAGTTCCTGCCAATTGGGGAAACGCCCCTCAGGACTACATTTTCACATTGGCTGTCCACACGTGGCTTCGCACTCCCGGAAAACGTCCCCACGCTTATGTCCATGCTTACTTTTCCAGGCACCAGAAGCCAGGCACATAGGTGCCTGCAGGATTATTTTGCTCCAGAAATGGGAAAAAAAATTAAGAGCATAATCTGACATGCAAAACTCCCCTTTATTCGAAAACAAATAAATAACTTTATTTGTTTTCGTGCAGCTGCTGCTGCTGTATTTTTTTATTTTGAGGGGTTGTGGGTCACCCGGTCTGCGGCTCACCTCTTACCCCCGGGGCAGGCAAGCCAAGCGCAGATCCCTGGGTCTGTCGCCGTCAGCAAAGGTGCGCTGTCGGGGGATAGGTGGTGGCCTCTGCTCTGCTGCTGGGCAGTCTCTGCTGGGGGTGGGAGCTGAGGTAAATGGAGGAGTAGAGCACTGTGGTCTCTTCTTCCTGCTCGCAGAGAGACAGACACACACACACAGAGGTGTGCTGAGCTCAGCTCAAGAGCTCTTGATCTTGTCTATTCTTGTATATGCCTCCAGGAAACTCACAGTACGCACACAGAGCAAGGACAGCTGAGGTTCCACACACAGACACACTGAGACTCAGCTGGAGTCAGATGAGCTGTTAATCAACTTTCATTTAAAAACACCTTCTTATGTAGCAGCACATAGAGTAAACTCTCAGTGTACAGACACACTAAAGACCAGAGATTCAACACACTTCAGCTTGAGTGAGGCTGGAGTCAGATGAGCTGTTGACAAACTCATTTTCTCTCAGATACACTTACTTATGGACCAGCACACTTAGTAATCTAACAGTTTGCACGCGGAGCAAAGACCCGAGATTACACACACACACACTGAGACTCAGCTTGAGTGACGCTGGAGTCAGATGAGCTGTCAACAAACTCATTTTCACTCAGATACCCCTCCAGCTTCCTGTATACCAGCACCCACAGTCGTCTTGCAGTTTACAGACAGAGCCAAGCAAAATGAGACTCCACACAGACACAGCAAGACTCAGCTTGAGTGAGGCTGGAGTCAGACGAGCTGTTAATAAACTTGCTTTAATTTCAAAACACCTTCTGATGTAGCAGCACATAGAGTAAACTCTCAGTGTAAAGACACACTAAAGACCAGAGATTCAACACCCACACACACTGAGACTCAGCTTGAGTGAGGCTGGAGTCAGATGAGCTGTTGAGAAACATACTTTTTCTCAGATACCCCTCCACCTTCCTGTATACCAGCACCCACAGGAATCTCACTGTGTACAGACGCAGCAGATACACTTACTTATGGACCAGCACACATAGTAATCTAACAGTTTGCACGCGGAGCAAGGACACAAGATTACACACACACACACACACTCACACACTCACAGAGGATAACACGCCCAGGCTTATTCTACGCAGAGCTTGTCTTTGCTGAGCCAGAATGAGTCGCGGTTTCCTCCCACGTGTCTGAGCTTGTGTTCTGGTCGGAGCTGAAGTTGTGGGTCAGCGTGTGTGTGTGGAATCTGCTGTCTTGTTCTGTCTGCATACTGACAAAGAAGACAAGCTCTGCGTAGAATAACAGTTAGTTATCCTTTGTATCTGCGTGTGTGTGTGGAGTCTGTGGTCTTTGCTCTGTCTGCATACTGACAAAGAAGACAAGCTCTGCGTAGAATAACAGTCAGTTATCCTTTGTATCTGTGTGTGTGTGTGTGTGTGTGTGTGTGTGTGTGTGTGTGTGTGTGTGTGTGTGTGTGTGTGGAGTCTGTGGTCTTTGCTCTGTCTGCATACTGACAAAGAAAACAAGCTCTGCGTAGAATAACAGTGTGCTATCCTCTGTATGTGTGTGTGTGTGTGTCTGTGTGTAATCTCGGGTGTTAGGTCCGTGTGCAAACTGTTAGATTACCAGGTGTGCATAATGTGAGTTTAGTATGTGTGCTGGTCCATAAGAAGGTGTTTTGAAATGAAAGCAAGTTTATTAACAGCTCGTCTGACTCCAGCCTCACTCAAGCTGAGTCTTGCTGTGTCTGTGTGGAGTCTCATTTTGCTTGGCTCTGTCTGTAAACTGCAAGACGACTGTGGGTGCTGGTATACAGGAAGCTGGAGGGGTATCTGAGAGAAAGTATGTTTGTCAACAGCTCATCTGACTCCAGCTGAGTCTCAGTGTGTGTGTCTCTGTGTGTGTGTGGTCTTTACTGTGTCTGTATACTGTGAGTTTACTCTACATAAGGAAGTGTATCTTGAATGAAACTGTCTTACAGACTCCTACAGTATGTCTCGGATTTCACTGCTGGCCTGGCCAGGCCAAATATCGGCGGTTGTTTTATTTGCGTGTGGTTACCGGGTCATCGTTGAGACTGTTCCCGTCCCTTTTGCTCCGCCTGTTTCCCGCGGCTCTTCGGTGGCGGCCACAAGGACAGATGGAGGGACAGAAATGAAGAAGCATTATGATGAGAAGCCTGCTTTCAGTGCACTGACTGAGCTCTGGGGAGTGTCCTACAGGGACAGGAGGTGGAGGAAGTGAAGGGTCTCCTGTCCCGATCGGTGGATCGCATTCAGACTAAAGAGGTTCAGTTCCTTCAGACTAAAAAGACTCAGTTCCTCCAGCCTGTCAGTGTGGGACAGTCCCTTTGGACTGAAGAGACTCAGTTCCTCCAGCCTGGCAGTATGGGACACTCCCTTCAGACTAAAGAGACTCAGTTCCTCTGGCCTGGCAGTGTGGGACACTCCCTTCAGACTAAAGAGACTCAGTTCCTCCAGCCTGGCAGTACTGTATAGTTCTTTCCCTTAAGAATGAAGAACAATATCTATTTCAGAACGTGGGCACAGTACTCCGGTCTGATCGAGAGGTGCTCTGACCTGGTCGGTGGGAGAGGCAGTAGGTGCAGCAGGAGCAGATCACAGCCAGCGTCACAGCTGTGCAGCCCTGTCTTATGATCCCTGCCTCCCAGCAACGAAGGCGTAGTCTTAGTTCATTAGTCTACCTATCATTGTACGCTTTCACCACCACACCTATGTCTCATCTTGTATTTAAGCACTAGTCTTTCCCTACCTCCTCGCACAGTATTGGTTTTCCTTTCGAGCTACTTAGTTGCGCTACGCCTTCTACCTCTTCGTACTGTTCAGGTTCCGACTTTGTTTTCTCCCCTTTTACTACGTTTTTTGGATTACGGTCTGGCTTTCGCTTCTCTCTCCCTGTTTGGATCACTGGCTTCCCCTGGACTCTCAGCTCTCTCCTTCGACTACGGTATTTGGATCACGACTTGTCTCTATCGGCTCCTGCAAGTGGGTTCATTAGTTGGTTTCGGTTTCACTGGCCGAATCCTTAACAGAATACTGAGCCACTTAACATGGACCCAGCGGAGCAAGAGGAATTTTGCTCGGTTTTGGATCAGCACTGGCAAGCCTTACTCCAGTTACAGGCTTCCGTCCAACAGATTTCAGCACCTGTCGGCAATGCCGCCTACCAGTAATAGTGAAAGTAACGCTGGAGCTGCCGCTTCGGCTCCGCCCCCGCCAGCTTCTACACCCGCTCCTCGACCTCTTCCACTTACACCACCTGACAGGTTTGACGGCAACCCTACGAGATGTCGGGGCTTATTAGCACAGTGTGCGCTGGTTTTCAGGCTCCATCCGGAAACTTTTTTTTCTCCTCAAGACAAGATTGCCTTCGTAGTTTCTCTGTTAACTGGCCGTGCTCTGGATTGGGCAACTGCCCTACTAGATCGCAGGGCTCCTGAGGTACAGGACTATGATCTCTTTTTAGAGAAATTTAAGGGGGTTTTTTGTCGTTCCTCAGCTGGACAAGACTCCGCCTACCGCCTCTCATCTATCCGCCAGGGCCGCAGGTCTGCACAGGATTATGCCATAGACGTTCGAGTAGCAGCAGCAGAGACTCACTGGGAGGATGAGGTCCTAATTTTTCTTTTTCTGCAAAGGTTATGTGAAGAAATAATCACCTGGTAACACCTCCGTCTCATCTTGTATTTAAGCACTAGTCTTTCCCTACCTCCTCGCTCAGTATTGGTTTTCCTTTCGAGCTACTTAGTTGCGCTACGCCTTCTACCTCTTCGTACTGTTCAGGTTCCGACTTTGCTTTCTCCCCTTTTACTACGTTTTTTGGATTACGGCTCGGCTTCGGTTGCTCCCTCTCAGTTTGGATCTCTGGCTTCCCCTGGACTCTCGGCTCTCTCCTTCGTCTACGGTATTTGGATCACGACTTGTCTCTATCGGCTCCTGCAAGTGGGTTCATTACTTGGTTTCGGTTTCACTGGCCGAATCCTTAACAAGTAGCTAAATACACAGGTCACACTGCTCCAGTTGAGGCTCAAACTCACAACCTCAGCATGACTCTGCTGTGCATTGCTGTATAAGCACCGCACGCTGACCGACTGCGCCACTGGAGCTGTTTAACACCCTCTCCTCATACAGACTGCCGCTGCAGAAACACAGGCTACAAACAGGGTTTCGGTTGTGGATTCATCTCCACATGGGGGGAAAGGGACAGTAAAATAGCAAGGAAAATACAAGAGAAGAAACTGAAAGAATTGTGCTCACTGCAAAGAAGGAAGGAAAGAGGTGGCCGGATACGTAAAACAGCTCCGCAGATAATTTGTAACGACATTCTTTGGTGACAATCAGCGGTCGGATTTCTCTTCAGGTTCAGCTCTGCAGTATGAACGTACATTCTCCGAGATTGGTTAGTTATATGTGATCAGCTGATATTAAATAGGACTAATAAGAATCAATACAATTGATGTCTGGCAAAGGCAAATAACCTTTGTACATGATCTGGAATGTGACTGGTTAAATTTCAGCACAGTTGCTACCCCCTTTATAAAGGGTGTGCACACTTATACAACCAAGACATTGAAAGTTTTTTTTTTATTATTGTTCCAAAAAATGTTCCATTTGTTTTCTTTCTTAAATGTTGTTGATTAAAAGATCTTATTAAGTGTGAAAAAATCTGATTGTGAAAAGGTCAAATTCTTAGTGAAAAATTCAGTAATGTGAGGAAAGATGAATTGTGGGAGCCGCTTGACTCCTCGTGTCGTTCTGTATTTCTCTCTCATTCTGCTGGGAGTGGCGCCGTCACTTCTGGATAAAGTCTGTCAGTGGTCATTGCAGATGGGTCAGGTATGAATGCACTTCGGCACAAGAAGAGACATGTGACTTGCGAGTATCCCGGCAGTGTTTTCTTTTTTTCTAGAGCCCGGATAGCTCAGTTGGTAGCGCATAAGAATTTTAATGTGAGGGTCCAGGGTTCAAGTCCTTGTTTGGGCGGTTGTGCTTTTCTTCAATCTATTGTGAATGTCATTCTAAATTGTCTTTTATCTTTCCCTCTTCTAGCTGTACTGTGGTTATTTTAAATGTTCATCACTTGTATTTTCTTTAGTGTTTCCTTTCACAAACCGAAAATGTTCAAGGTGATCTTCTCACCACACTCCATGTAGATAAATTAAAAGAAATCACAGTAGAGTAAAGGACACGCAGTGAGGAGCTCCCGCAGTGAGTGCTCTTGAATACGACAAGAGGAAAGGCACACTGCACATCTGCGGAACATCGCAAAGTAATTTTTTTTTTATTAAAGGTTCAAGGAAACCTGAATATGTTTGCTAGAAGTATTTAAGAATCACAGTCAACTCGAGTACGATTGCTGCACAGATCTGCCATGTGAAATTAGAATACTGTTTGTGCGTTGTATAAAATACGCTGTTCAAAGCTTTTCTAAAACTACAGAGATACGTTTCGGAATGCGTCTTCCTGTAAAAATAAAATCTCTACACGGGTGCTATAAGCAGAGTCTGAAGCCTGCTTAACAGAAGAACTATGTTCAGACGGCCAAAGAATTGAATATTTCACCAAGTGAGAGAAAGCATCTCAGAAAAAGGAGCTCCATCTCTTCGAGGGCGTGAGTTGGAATCCCACTGCTGCCCAGTATCTCCTTGTTAAGAATCATGGTTTTGTTGTTGTAGATTCTGCGTGATTAAATCAGTTTCATTAGAATTAATTTGAACAGTCATATTTGTTTTATTCCTCCTACCATGGCAATTTGTGCTCAAAGATTTAACTTTTTTGTATTTTAAAAAACGTGCTAGCCTTGATGGGAAAGTAAGCGGCACCGCAGGCGTGGTGGCCAAGTGGTAAGGCGTCGGTATCAATAAGGTCAATAATCTGTTAAACATTTTATGCCATTTTTCCCATAGATGATGTTCACGTTGGAACAGTGAGAAAGGCGTGCCTGGATGCGCTTGAACCATCACCTTACTATCATTTGAGTCCCAACCTGACCGCACTAAGCAATTGTACCACAGAGACTCCAACAAGTTGGTTTTCTCCATTTGCAGTTTTGGGTAAAAAATAATCTGCACTTTAAAGCAAGTATTGTATTTCAAATTTTGCAAATTTCTTGAAAAATGTTGTTTCAGAGAGAAACTGAGTAGACAGGAATAGCCCAGTCAGTAGAATATCAAACTTTTTATCTGTAGGTCTCTAGTCAGGCGACTGATTTTCTTGCAACTACTGTGAACCTGCAAAATAGATGGTCTTTTGTCCCTCAGTTTTTCAAGTTGTTCTATGAATGTTTAAAATATTCAATATTTTTCATGCTCTTAAGCACTTTCTGTCACAAAGTTTCTGGTGTTCTTGGTGCTGTGCTGCACGTAGATAATGTAGACGAGAGCACAGGTAACAATACAGGACAAGCAGTGAGGATATCCCGTAGCTTTCAACTCAGTGCAGAGTCCAGAGGGAAGCCTAGGTTGCTAAACAATCAACAGGTATCTAATAATGACGTTCACAAAGGTGACAATACGTTTTTTTCAACATATCCTTACATTTACTCATACAGCACAACATATTTTCTATACCCTCAAATCATCAATGTAACGACTTTCTCGTGAGAAACACAAGTATAGAGTGAAATCACAATAACTTATAAAACAAATCTATTCAAACGCCCAGATATGACAGAACACACCCCTTTAAATATGTATTTCCTTTATTTCAGTTTTCTTCCCTCCCCAGGATACCTGAAAATTCACTATCACATATTAAAGGCTGTACATGTAATACATCTACTAATAAAGATGGACATTAAAGTAAATTATTAATAAATTACACTTTTCATGAAGGCATGTATTGATAAAATTATTGTGAATAATTGTGGTGTCTGGAAAGCAATTTTAGTTAAATATAACAATTTTCAGGCAAGTGGTGCATAAGCTCGTTATTTAGACACTAAATTATTTCCACTGCATTCACAACAGTTCTAATGTGTTTGCTTGTTCTGCATAGTCTGCTACTGAGTTGTTTTCCAAACTGAAACCTATAAGAACATTATTCAAGATGCACCATGGCCCAGAATCGTTCATTGGGACTAGGATTAATATCAATTGAAAGTACTCCAGAATAAAAGATTTAACCTGAATATTAAAAGAGTAGGAAAGTAATAAAACAACACAATAACATCTTGACTTCCAATCTTCTTCCTGGTTCAGGCCATGTAAAATGACATAATCATTGGAGTCATGCCGAGGTTGTGAGTTTAAGCCTCGCCTGGAGCAGCCTGTTTTTCTGTCTTGACAGGTAAACAGTGGTTTGTGTTATTTGCTAAAGAGGATTCTGGATTAATTGTGCTCCTCCTGGGAGTGGTAAAGATGAGAAGTTCATGAGGCTGGTGGTAAATATCCTGTTCAGGAATATCGGGGTTGTAGGGGGTCAGATCTATAGATGTAGTAAACACATTAGTGGAGACGGTGTGTCTGCTCTCCATGAGAGAGCCGGGCGGGAAGAATAATCTGTGGTCTGGGAAGAAGAGACCCTCGTTGGAAGAGCGGCGCTCCTCACAGGAGAGAATGAAAACAATCTTTTTCAGGGACGCTGATTTTTCTCTTTGGGTGAATTAAAAGCATTTTCGTGGCGCAACGGTAGCGCGTCTGACTCCAGATCAGAAGGTTGCGTGTTCAAATCACGTCAAGGTCAGCTGATGTGTTTGCAGGTGCTGCTGGTGCCGAACCCGGAATTTACACCATGCAGTCGGGTTTTAGCTGTACACCACCTAGGTAATCCGAATGAAGTTACAGAACACCCAGTCAGGATCTTATGCAGCATTTCATCTTGAACACGACAAGAGAAAAGGCACACTGCACATCCGCGAAACATCGCGTCCGACTTTAGAGACAGTGACATCAGAGAATGGAAGTTTCAAACCGCTTTTCTGTTACAGGTTCAAGCAAACCTGAAAGTTAGGGAGTGTTTGGTCACTTTTGTATGAAAAAGTGTCTGAAGCCTGTAATTATAATTTGCCCTTCTTTTAATTGTGGTTGAAATCCACTCCCATGTACCAAGACCTTACAGTATATTCATGTTTACTTAAATGACTAACTATTGGACTATTGGACATTAGTTGGTGTTTTTTTTTTTGTAACGATTTGCTATTTCATGCAGGAAAGAAAGGAACCCAGACCCAACGTTTGCTTTCAGGTGGGGTTCATTTACATAACAGACATCTATTTCTGAGGAGCCTGATTTGAATCACACAACCCCGGTAGAAGTCGAATCGACAATCTTATAAACCGAAATCAGACGCGTTATCCATTAAACCACTAGCCCGTCACGTAAATTAATTGCACCATGGTGAGTTCAGTACCGCTACTAGTAATACCCCACCCCCATCTTAAATTTCTAAGTGAGAAACGTGTTTTCTACATTTTTTTTAGTTTTAAAAAATCATCACTTTTAAGCAGACAAAGCCTTTATGTGTCGCTCTGAATTTCTAATTGATTTAGAATTCCAAGACAAAAGCGTTTCGTTCCACAGCGGCGTGAAATGATCACGTCTTTCACTCTACTTCTCTCTAGTAGTAAAGCAGACCTTGCTTGGTGAGCATTTGCTCCGGTAAATTAGGTCACTTTTCATGTTAACTCACTTCTTCTAAACACAACATTTCCCGGTGCATGTTTTCTCCATGAAAAAAAGACATGTGCATGTGCATGTTTTCCCTTACATGATTTCTCGTTTTGTTTCATCAAAGTGTACAGAAAGAAGAAAGAAAGGAAAAGTGTCGTTAATGAACTCTGTCCCCCTTGGGAGATGTCAAGCGCATTGGACATGAAAAGTGCCCAATAAAAGCCATTTCTCTTCATTTCTCTTACGGTCAGGGCTCCTGTTCCGTGTAAAGGAGGCAGCTTGCTCAGCCGGCAGACTCAGGGCTTCGTGAACGCAGATGGCTCAGAGCGGTGTGTCCAAGCGGCTATAAAAGAGGAGAATTCTGCCGGCACAGTAGCTGAGTCGGTTTAAGTACCTGTCTCGTTAACTGGAGATCCGGGCTCCACATCCCAGCTGTTCCTGTCTTTTTGTGCAGAAACTACCATCTTGGACAACCGCATAGGGCTTGATTTAGTTTAAAGCATGAATGCATTTCCTTTCTGCAACAACTTGTTTTTCAAGAAATTCATACAGCTTGTGAAAAATGAAATGTAATTCTTGGCTATCAGAGCAGTAGGAATATTGCCGACTGGCAAGAAAATGCAAGCAATGTTTATTTTTTGACCGGAAAGGTGCGAATGGAGAAAAGCTTCTCTCATCAGTCTCTGTGGCGCAATCGGCGAGCGCGTTCGGCTGTTAACTGAAAGGTTGGTGGTTCAAACCCACCCAGGGACGATCTTCTTATTATTGTCAATGTAAACACTGTCTCCGCTAAAGCCGAAACCTTAACCCTCTTTATATTTGCAGAAAATGCGAGTCTTTTGCCCGTGTCCAACAACAACAGTTGAGACCGGGGAAGTCCAATAGTGATCAACACCGCAACTCCCCAGAAATCCATATTCACCCTTGGAAAAGTATCTTTGAATGGCTGGCGGGAGATATCATTTATACTCCTGTTGCGTCCTCTGCTAAAAGAGTTTAGAAATACAACGCAGATTTGTTTGAGAATTTGACAAGCACTGTTACAGTACGATAGCACTGTGAAGTTGGATGTTGATATTTTGATATATTTACCTTAATTTTAACATAAATGTAAACATACATGCTGTACAATCTATGCTGTACAATCAAACACAGGTATATTTTGAGTCTCATGCTGATCGTCCTGTGGATCCAAAAGAAAATGTTAAAGCTGATACATTTTCGATTGGAATTTGCATCTAGCTACAACGTCCCTGGATAAGAGATTTTATTAGGTGCGTGCAATCGGTATCTTTTACTTTATGTATGGTAGTGGAAATAGTTTTAAAAATGTTTTCTAAAGAAGATTGTATTGCCAGGACCTGCCTTTAGCGCTCAGTAGCGATGACGCTGTTGATATAGATGGAGAAGAAATGTAAGATGAATTGATGATCTAAGCTAAAATAGCCCTAACACGCCTCCTGTAACAGTGTTTGTATTCATAGCAAGTAATATTCTTTTTCAAAACCGAACGTTGCTTTTGCATTTAGTGTTATGTAACCATTAGCGGTTTCGGTAGCTTCTGAAGAGCGCACTTTTCCAAACTGAAGCCTATAAGAACATTATTCAAGACGCACCATGGCCCAGAATCGTTAATCGGGACTAGGATTAACATCAATTAAAAGTACTCCAAAATAAAAGATTTGACAGAAAAATTAAAAGTGTAGGCAAGTATTAAAACAACACCATAACTTCTTGACTTCCAATCTCTTTCCTGGTTCAAGCCATGTAAATGACATAATCAGTGGAGTCATGCCGAGGTTGTGAGTTTAAGCCTCACTTGGAGCAGCCTGGTTTTCTGTCTTGACAGGTAAACTGTGGTTTGTGTTATTTGATAAATAGAGAGAGGATTCTGTGCTAATTGTTCTCCTCCTGGGAGAGGTCAAGATGAGAAGTTCACGAGGCTGGTGGTAAATATCCTGCCCAGGAATATCGGGGCTGTAGGGGGTCAAATCTATAGATGTAGTGAAGACATAAGTGGAGATGGTGTGTCTGCTATCTGTGTGAGAGCTGGGCAGGAAGAATAATCTATGGTCTGGGAAGAAGAGACCCTCGTTGGAAGAGTGGCGCTCCTCACAGGAGAGAATGAAAAATAAATCTTTTTCAGGGACGCTGATTTTTCTTTTTGGGAAAATTAAAAGCATGTTTAGCATGTGACTTCGTGGCGCAACGGTAGGGCGTCTGACTCCAAATTAGGAGCTTGCACGTTCAAATCACGTCGAGGTCAGCTCATTTGTCTGCAGGTTCTGCTGGTACCAAACCTGGAAATTACACCATGCAATTGAATTTTATCTGTACACCACATAGGTAATCACGAAGTAACAGCGCAGTACAGAACACCCAGTCAGGAGCTTATGCAGGGAATCATCTTGACCTTGCTAGGTGAGCATTTGCTCTGGTAAATTAGGTCATTTTCACGTTAACTCACTTCTTCTAAACACCACATTTCCTGGTGCACGTTTTCTCCATGTAAAAAAGACATTTTCTCGACATGATTTCTCTTTTTTTTCATCAAAGTGTACAGAAAGAAGAAAGAAAGGAAAAGCGTCATAAATGAACTCTGTCGCCCATGGGAGATGTCAAGCGCATTGGACATGAAAAGTGCCCGATAAAAGCCATGTCTGTACGTTTCTCTTAGTGTCGGGGCTCCTATTGAATGTAAAGGAGGCAACGTGCTCAGCCAGCCGACTCAGCGCTTACTGAACGCAGGTGTCTCAGAGCGGTGTGTCCAAGCGGCAGTAAAAGAGGAGAATTCTGCCGGCTCCGTGGCTTAGTTGGTTAAAGTACCTGTCTAGTTAACGGAAATCCTGGCTCCAAATCCCAGCAGCCCATCGCCTGTGTTGCACTGGACACCCTGTAAATCATCAAAAGCACATCGAGCTCCTTGGTAATGAAATTGCCGGATAAAAGCCATTTCTCATCCTTTCTCAACTTGCTCAGCGAGCAGGCTCACCGCACACCGAAGGAAGATGTGACAGAGCGGTGTGTCCAAGTGGCTGTAAAAGGGCAGTGCTTTGCTGGTGCCATGGCTTAGATGGTTAAAGCGCCTGTCTAGTGAACAGGAGATCCTGGGTTCAAATCCCACTGGTGCCTGTCTTTGTGCACTGTTTATTGTTATAGACAACATGCTTCTGCAATGGAGGTGTTCATTTCGTTTTTGGCACAACTTGTTTTTCAAGAAATCCACACATTGCGAAAGATAAAATGCTCATCTTTCTTATCAATCCAAAAGAATTACTGCCAGCTGGCAAGAAAATGACAACAATTGTTTTTTACTTTAGCCAAAAATCTGTGAATGTAGACAAAATACGACGTGTCAGTTTCTATGGCACACTCAGTCAGGGTGTCCTTCTGTTAAACACAACGTTGGTAGATCAAACGCACCCAGAGACACACTGAATTAATCCGATCTAAACATTACATCTCTAAATGTGATTGAGTTTCTTTGCACGTCCTTAGTCATCTTGATGTTTGCAGAGATTTTCAACTTTTGACACGAGTCAAACTACAAGTAAATAGTTGAGTACCTAAGTCAATATCACCGGGAATGTGAATATAAATGTAAACATCAATATTTCTGCTGTCTCCTGAGAAACACAAGTATAGAGTCAAAACATAATAAATAATACTAAAAAAAACTATTCAGTTAAGACCCAGATGTGACAAAACACATTTAAGACTTGCATCCCCTTTAAATATGTATTTCTTTAATATCAGTTCTCTTCCCTCCCCAGGATACCTGCAAACTCACTATCGCATATAAAAAGCTGTGTGTAGTCTGTGTGTATCGCCTTGTCACATCTGGGTGTTAAATTAATAGATGTGTTGTGTTATTTAATATGATTTGACTCTACGCTTGTGTTTCTCAGGAGACAGCAGAAATATTGGGGATTTGTGCCTACAGAAAATTGTGTGAACTTTACAGGCAAATGTAAGGTTATGTTAAAGAAACAAAAACTTATTGTCACCTTTTTCAACATGATTAGTTAAGACATTTGTTCGGAATAGTATATCTTCTCGTGTCTTTGGCTGTTGTCCTACAATAACGGTGGTGAAACAGCAGGAATGTGCGGAAAGAATCGGAGATGGAACAGAAGACTCATCCAGTCGATAGTAAGGTTATGTAGGACCGCACACACTACGGTGCCAGTGTTAAGTAGCCTGGTTTATACCAGGAAAGAGTAGAAACCTGAGGTCTTCTGATCCGTAATCAGACACGTTATCCATTGTGCCATTGGCGTTTGTATTGCATTCCTATAGAGCACCACATTGAGCTCAGAGCCGCTATTGGCAATACATCGCCCCGGTCAACATTTTCTCAATTAGATTAATGTGTTTTTGTACGTGTGTCTAATTACTATGTCTTTCATTATGTCTGGATTAAAATAATGTCTCTTTTAAATTGACAAAGGGTTTATGAGTCTCCCCGAAATTCACACACAAAGAATAAAAGATATCACGTTTAAAAAGAATCCAGAGACGCCGGCGATAGAAAACGGAGCGTCTTAAGTGCGCGCTATCACTGAACTAAACTCCCGATCGGTAAGTTTGTCGGCGGCTTTTTAATTGTGTTAGGAAGAGCAAACAGTCAACAGTGTACATTTTAAAGGTCTAAGCAAAACAATCAGACGTGAGGATTATTCAGAAAAGGAGTCTCTACTTCTTTGTATACTGAGCTTTCGGATGAACG
The DNA here is from genome assembly GCF_040954835.1 of Lepisosteus oculatus. Lineage (NCBI taxonomy): Eukaryota > Metazoa > Chordata > Actinopteri > Semionotiformes > Lepisosteidae > Lepisosteus > Lepisosteus oculatus. The sequence goes on from NC_090709.1 coordinate 7,099,035, forward strand.
TCAAAATGAAAAACAAATTCGCAATTTTCACTTTTTGATTAAGGAACAAGAAAACACCATCCTTTGAACTGGATTCAAACCAGGGACATAAGAAACACTCGCTGCTTTTTCTAGTCTTAAGAGCTAGCAACTGAGCTATGGAGAGATCGGAAAGTATATGTTTTGTCACACACATAGCCCAATGTAGTGTAGTGTTCCTCTTTATTTAAATCCCAGTTCGATATCAAAATACTCACTCCCATAGTCTCGTTTAGTAGAAGAAATGGACCAGGCTTCTACTCTATAAACGTCCAGGGTTCTTATAAAACATCTGAAGGGACATCAGTGCAGGCGGAAATTGACTATTTTCTAGTGGGATCAGGATCACATAAAACCTTTTGGATTGAGAAGAGGATCATGGTGACATTCAAAACATACCTGCCTTTGCTTTTTTCGAACACGAATGGATTATTGAGCTGCAAACATCGGAACATCGGTTAAAATCAAATCTCTCCACTACTGCAGTTGCTTCTTTGAGAGTTTCTTCAAATCTTTCAACTGAACGTCAATATCGAGGGATACTGACGGTAAAATCATACGGATTTTGGTTTTCTTTTGATCGAAATTGTATTAAAATTCGAGCCTCTTTCACAGTTGTATAATACTTTCCCCTGCATAAAAATTCTAAATAAAAATTCAGATAAAAATTCTAAATACCACAAAGTTACAATATATGGAATAGGATTTATTTTAAATGTATTTTACAATTTGCATTTATTTAGAGCTACATTTAGTTCTAGGTAAAGATAACATTGCTAATATTGATGGAGTAGAAATGTAAGATGAATTTATGAGCTAAAAGTCCTAAAACGCCTCCTGTAACAGCTACTTTTCACCCGAAGAAGTTAGTTTTGTGTTTTTAGCTATTGAACATAACTGGTATGTCCGAGAAAATCATGTTTATCCATTGAATTTGGTCTTTGAATGGCTGGCTGGAGAAATAATTTTTACTCCCGTTGCACCCTCAGTTGAAATATTTTAAAATTACAATGCAGATTTGTTGGAGAACTTCACAAGTATTCTAAGTTTAGCATTGTACATACGTTGATATTTTGGAGTATTTACCATAGTTTAAATGTACTGTAAATGTAAACATAAACGCTGTAAAAGCTAATGTAATTTTGTAAAAATATGTTAGCTGAGGATGCGAGGGGGGCTATGACACGTTGTGAAACATGCAAGACAACTGCAAAAGTGGCCAGTATTTGAAATAAAATTGATGATCAAAAGAAAACCACAATTCTTGTGGTATTATCATCAATATCCTTCGAAATCGACGTCCAAATGAAGTTCAAATGAAGAAACTGTGAAAAAAGCTACATTGATAGCAGGGGATTTTGATCTTTGCACTAAAAGAACTAATTGGATTTCCGTGAAGGTGCCACCCTACAAACAGCACAAAGAATGAAACACACCCCCTCCGTTAGTGCTGGGGTGTGCTGTCGAAAGTAGCGTTTGTGCTGCATACAGATGCAGCCATTCAAAGTGAGCGGTACAGACACGTACCGCAGGTATGATGACACGGGGTACCGCGGTGCGTGATTGGTTGACTGACAGGGGCACTCGTGGTCCGTTGGTCTGTCGTAGAAAGACTTACTGTAAACGTCTTTACTGTGCCCGTTGTAGATATTGAATTTTACCACTGAAGGGAAATCTTAGTAGCTGAGCATAAAAAGAATAGGAGCATACTGTAATGCGTGTGAAGGCCATAAACGATATTAATTTTGGAACGTAAACATACAGTATATAGCTGGTCTTGGTACTTTAAAGAAAAAAATACACACCAGTATTCCATTTCTCCCTAAACATTGTAAGCTTCGAAGTCTTTAACTAACGTGATACCGGAGTCAACAAGCATACTTTTAGAATTTGATTAAAAGGGAATATAATATGGAATCGCATATCTAAAGAATTTAATAACGGTATGATTATATCCGTGTACTGCGGCAGGGCTGTGTAGGGCTGTTTCGCCTGCCTGATCATGCGAGCTGTCTTGTAGCCTACGGGTCTAGTTGCGTGACTACCAACTGGCAGGTTGTGTGTTCGAATCCAGCTGGTGCTGGACTTTTCTTTTAACAAACATTTCTTCGAAAAAATAGGTAAGCGATATAATGGACAATCAATTGACTTTTATATTTCAAAATATCGCAACATGATCGATATTTGCGATATTTTGAACATATCTTCCCTTCTGACAGCGGTTCCTGCTTCAATTGTGTGTGTGTGTGTGCAACAGTAAATTTTTATAGAGAAATGGAGGCTGGACAGTATGCGTTACAATATAAACATTTATATTGATTTAAATCGTGTTCTGATTTAAATCGCAAACGCGTGTTTAATTATGTGTTTTTTAATCATAATCAGGCTAATGCATTTCTACATTTTCTGTATGAACCAGCTTAGAGGTTCATACAGAAAGACAGCTTGTGTTTAAATTGAGTGTAAGGTAATTTATGCTTCTAAAGTCATGGTCAGTATTATTGTACTGTGCTGTACTGTGTCACATTATTTTATAGCGTTTTTATTGCGTTATTAAATCCGGTGGCGCTGTGTTAGTTTCCTGACTCACATTATTTAAACTGCGACACTGATCATTCATCTCTAAATAAACTTTATTTTATATAGCGTTTTAAGCGAATAGGTAATTAGATTGCTCATAAACCTAATCACTTTTTCTACATAAACACAGCGTGATTGCTCTCTGAAAATGCTTTTCCTTTATTTTTAAAGTAGGCTCAGATTTCAACTATAGATCGTATTATTATAAACTTTCTTGGAAAAATGTATTTTATGTAAACCATGTTTGCTATTAATTCATTTAGGGCTAAAATACGTTCATTGTCTTCCAATCGAGTCGAGTTGACATTGGAAGCCTGCCACACCCGGACTGTTAAACCAACGCATTAGCACGTCAAAGCCCATTGAGCCAGTATTGGCTTTAGTATTTAGTATTTAGTATATTGTAACGCTTACAGCAGACAGGCACTGTGTAGGAGCCGACGCACCAGAGCAGCGCATCGAGGGAGTGTCTGCATTTATAACTTAGTTTTTAAAATTAGTCAAGCAATACGAAGCATCTCCTTTTACTTAGTGCCTGAGCATACTGCAACGCGTGTGAAGCCCATAAACGATATTAATTTTGGAACTTAAACATACAGTATATGGCTGGTCTCGGTACTTTAAAGAAAACATACACACCAGTATTCCATTTCTCCCTAAACATTTTAAGCATCGAAGTCTTTAACTAACGCGATACCGGAGTCAACAAGCATACTTTTAGAATTTGATTAAAAGGGAATATAATATGGAATCACGTATCTCAAGAATTTAAAGACCAGACAATCGCAAACTCGTTTTCAATAAAATTATTTTATTCATTCAGCAGTTTGTGAGAGGGACATCCAGCAGGGAGACACACACACACCGGTTTTCATTGACAAAATTGTTTTTTTTTCAATTCCTCTTGTCTAACAGGAATGTTTTGTTTGTGGACAGACTGTTAGACAAGAGGAAAAGACCGCCTCCTCCTACGAAGCATTTCGTTGATCCGATCACGAATTCTTTTCCAATCGTACGCAGCAAGGGTTGAGAATCTCCGATTCACCATCGTACTAATGGTTTCCCGGAGATTGCAAGGCAAGGCACTTTTGCCTCTGGACCCATCGAAATTTACAGACGTGGTCCACCCCCAGTAAATTTCAAAAGTCACAAGATTTCGAAACACGAGGGCGGCGTAGCGGTCGGCTCTTGCTTTCCCGTCTATGCCGATGCACTGCAAGTACAACCCCCCCTCCATCTCCTGGGTGATGGGTAGCAGTTGGACATCTGGGAGAATTATTCGTCCCACTGGCATCTGTGAATTCCGCTGTGCTTCCTGGGGGGAGATAGCCGGCGGGGACAGCATCAACAGATTCCTGCGCGGTGGTGAACTGAGAGGCCGGGATGGAGTGTCCTGAGGCGGTGTGCGCTCTGCGGGGGGCAGAGCTTCCGCCAGGCATTGCAGCCTGCGCAGCGGGGAGAGGCACTTTTCGGGAGACGGCTGCTCAACTGTTTGACTGCTGGAACTCTAGCCTCCCAATCCTCCCCAGTAATGCATCGTAATGCTCCCGCTGCTGCCGAAATGTCTCCATACAGGTGCTGCTTCTACAGGTTGGCACCCTGGCCAGTGGCCGAGAGCAGAGACCCACGGCCTGTGGCAAAATAACATAATTCATGTAAGAAATAAAGTCACACAGTAGTATTCATCAGTCGTGGAACAGAAGTCAAAATAAACTTTTCTTTTTTTTCCGTCTTACCGCTTTCTTTTTTACTGTCCTGGTGGTAGATCGTTTCGCCCGTGCGGTGTTTTCTTGAAGAACAGGCTACGAAGAAATAATTATAATTGAATTTAAAATTCAAAACGGCATTATACCTTGTAATATGCGCTGTAATCGCGTATTTCAGATGAAGTCTGCTGTATTTGCTTACCCTTCGCTCTTTGGAAGCTGGGGCGGCAGAAGCACCCCGTCTCTTCCCGTAAAACGCCTTGGTCTCCATACTGTACTATGGTCGCTGTAGTGCAGGTTCGCGTTTTTTTTTTGTGATGGGAGCTCACCCAATCCCTTGGTGTCTTTTATGCGTCACACATACTGTATTTCAGCGCCATATATTTCATGGATATTATGGAATATAATGGATGGATATCTTAGTTATCTTTCTAGTTCACAGGTTTGCATGCATAATTTAATTTTGAAAGCCACTGAGACATCAGGTACTACTGTTGCATTTATGAAAAAGAAACAAAACAAACATACTAACAACTGTGCCATCCTACTCCTTAGTTAATACATTTTATTATTCATAAACAGTTAACATTGTTAGCAAAATATTTTGAATTATATTTAACCCTATTTTTTCTTTAGTTTTGTATTTAACTTATTATATGATAGTCAGACTTAATGTATATTTTAACAATGAAAATATATTTTTACAAGATTTTACATTAAGCACTTAAAATTAATATGGTTAATAATAGTAAACTGTAACATGCTGTAACAAGATCGGTTAAACTGCGAAGAAAATGCTTTCAGAGAAAATGTTTCAGGTGTGAAGAACATAGATCTCCAATGCAATTTCAACCAAACCTGTTCCCACACACCCTGCCCCCACTACCATTAGAATATACACAAACATTTTAGCGTTTCATTCTGAGCAGAAGACCCTCACACCTGAAGAGTGCTGGCTGTGACGAATTAAACCGGTTTTACAGGTTTCAATCACAGACCATGTGACAATGGACTCAGTAAACTACAGTAACACCGTATTTGATAACGCTATAAAAACGCTATAAAATAATGTGACTTGGCACAGAACAAGTTTACAGCACAGTACAAAGATAAATGCTGACCATGACTTTAGAAGCATAAATTGCCTTACACTCAATTTAAACACAAGCTGTCTTTAGCCCTCTAAGCTGGTTCATACAGAAATGTAGAGATCCAGGCTCAGAACACACAGCTTCATTAGCGAATACATATGCAGGACAACTAGAGAAGACGTTTTACAGAGGATGGGTTTTTAGAAACATCCCATCAGACATCCCATCATATTCACAACGTGAAATCTAGAAAATAATATTACGTAACCAAAATCCGCAATATGGAAACAGAACCTGTGTAATTGTTGATAGATGATGTACTCGTAACATTTTTTCAAGACGAACTACAACATTTAAAAAATGACTTGTATGTACTTGATATCTCTAATCAATCCACGGGTCCCAGCACAAAACGAAAGTAAAACGCATACCGTTTCGCGCTTCTTATTAGTTGCTCAAAAGTAATTTGACCGTATGAAATGCATAATATAAACCTAGAAACATATACGTGAGCAGTACTTAAGCACTGTAGTATCGGTGTTAAGACATACCTCTCAAATACTGTAAGTCAAGTTAAAAATATCTCAAGACCGATTCTGGTCGTAATGAAACCATGCAAGGAAGTTTTTATGTCCGTTGCAGTTCTTTTGCAACATGAATATAATTATATCGTTATTAATTTCTTGAGATACGCGATTCCATATTATATTCCCTTTTAATCAAATTCTAAAAGTATGCTTGTTGACTCCGGTATCACGTTAGTTAAAGACTTCGAAGCTTACAATGTTTAGGGAGAAATGGAATACCGGTGTGTATTTTTTTCTTTAAAGTACCGAGACCAGCCATATACTGTATGTTTATGTTAAGATTTCCCTTCAGTGGTAAAATTAGATATGAATATTCAATACTTAAACGGGCACAGTTAAGACATTAAATATTCATATACATATTGTATACAGTACAGTTTGCATACGGTAATATGTTTATGTTACGCGATTAAAAAATAAATAAATAAAACTGGAAGGTCCAGCACCACCATTATGTTTATATGGTTGTTTTTGTTGGTTGGTTGTTATTATGGTTATTAATAATACGATCTATAGTTGAAATCTGAGCCTAAATAAAAAGAAAAAGCAAGTGATTAGGTTTATGAGCAATCTAATTACTTATTCGTTTAAAACGCTATATAAAATAAAGTTTATTATTAATTTGCTGGACAGAGCGGTGAACATTATTATGCATAAGACAAAGATAACGATCCTGATCAGTTTAGAAATCTGTGTACGCTGTAAGGTTTTTACTTCTTAAACTTTTAAAATACACGTTTTGAATAGAAAGAAATCCTCTTCCTGGTAGTGTGTATAGCACGCCAGCACGTCTTTTTTCTCCAATCAGAGGGGTGTCAGATAGTGTCAGCCAATCACCATTCTGCGTTGGGTAGCAACGGGTGACTGTTCTCAGGCGGAAGATGTAAACAGCTTAATGTTCGTGTTAAATATTTTTTTTTTAATTCAATTAAACGGGCACAGTTAAGACATCAAATATACATATACATACTGTATACAGTACAGTTTGCATACGGTAATATGTTTATGTTACGCGATTAAAAAATAAATAAATAAAAATGAAAAGTCCAACACCAGCTGGATTCGAACACACAACCTGCCAGCTGGTAGTCACGCACCTAGACTAGTAGGCTATAAGACAGCTCGCATGATCAGGTAGGCGAAACAGCCCTACACAGCCCTGCCGCAGTACACGGATATAATCATACCGTTATTAAATTCTTTAGATACGCGATTCCATATTATATTCCCTTTTAATCAAATTCTAAAAGTATGCTTGTTGACTCCGGTATCACGTTAGTTAAAGACTTCGAAGCTTACAATGTTTAGGGAGAAATGGAATACTGGTGTGTATTTTTTTCTTTAAAGTACCAAGACCAGCCATATACTGTATGTTTACGTTCCAAAATTAATATCGTTTATGGCCTTCACACGCGTTACAGTATGCTCCTATTCTTTTTATGCTCAGCTACTAAGATTTCCCTTCAGTGGTAAAATTCAATATCTACAACGGGCACAGTAAAGACGTTTACAGTAAGTCTTTCTACGACAGACCAACGGACCACGAGTGCCCCTGTCGGTCAACCAATCACGCACCGCGGTATCACGTGTCATCATACCTGCGGTATCTGTACTGCGGTGTCTGTACCTCGCACTTTGAATAGCTGCATCTGTATATAAAGTAAAGTTTATTATTATTATTATTAATAATGAACAGTGCATTTAACACTGAGCACACTTGGTCCTTCTTTGAGAAGGACTGCAGGGGTAGGGAACAAGCTTTTCACGTGTGTTGTTGAAGACCATATCATCGCTTTGTTGCAGGAAATGTCTGAATGCCATCATCGGAGTAAGGAGAGGATCAGGGTTTGGGGAAGTCTTTTTGATGCCTGAAACTGTGTGGTTCCTGGTTGTAACGGCTGGCACTCTACACCTAAACAACAGAGAACACAGTTGACATCGCTGAACTGCCTAGCGGATATTTTGTCGCCTTCTTCTGACCTGTATTTAAAGCAATTCTCTAAAAACGTGGCACATTATATCTGTGGTACCTTTATGGAGGGTGAGCGCACTCATAAGGATCATAGATTCGATCACAAGCATCCAAAAATTAGCGTGAGAAAATGACATCACGCTATAAGGTTGAATGGCACGAGTTCTCCTTTTCCCTCTGTAGAAAATGTGTGTTTTAAAGGAGATGTCATGTTATTTTTTTGCCAGACAAAGCCATGCCGTAAGAACAGTGTGGTTATTTAAATGTATTGGTATGAAATTGGTTTAAATCAAAGGGATGTAACAACAAAAAATTAAGTGCTTCTTAACACAGAGATAGTTGGAGATATTTGGCAGCAGTGGGATTCCAACTTACGTCCCCAAAGAGTCTGGACCTTTAATCCAGCTCTTTAGAGTGCTCGGCTGCATTAGCCCTGACTGCCTCATACCTCACACTGGCTCAGAGAAAACTGGGTGGCTTGCAAAGACTGGTAGGAGAGGAAAGGAATAAATACTTATTTTTAATCTGCTAAAAGAAGAAAGGAAATATTTGATAATTGTCTAGCAGTTGTTTTGATCAAATTATTGTAATGCAGTGGCAGGTACAATTAAGGTATAATATGTACATGAACTGAGTCTGAAATCTGAGTCGGTGATGGCAACTGACTATCACTGGAGGACAGTTCATCATGAGTGGGTAAGCCTGCATAATGAGGGAGAAGAGATTGGCCTCTGTGACGCAGTGTCCAGTGACACTAAGTATCTGTCCTACTGTTCTCTGCTAACGTAGAGGGTGAATGTTGTTTAAGGTGAATGTAAGGTTTCTTTTTTGTAAAATATTTTCGAGCACATTTTTGTTGCTGAAACTTTATCTTGTGCATTTGAATTAATTCCAATATTGTCACCTAATTCTATACATTGTTTCATCAGACTAGAACATTTAGAGGAGCTCAATTGCATTCATGAATTGCATAGTGATAGTATTTCTTGTTGTTTAAATATTTCAAAAATGTAGAGAAGGTGCTCCTGTTTTCACCATTATAAAAACTGTTTCACCAGTAATATTTACTCTCATAAAAGTATTGTAATTGTATTGTTCTGTGACAGTCTTGAGTGACACAATCCTTCTCTTTTACTGCACTACACTTCTCCAGGAGCCAGTTCAGCACACAAGGATCCTCAGTCAAACAAACACTGCAATAGCTTGATAAAAGACACTTCTCATCCTTTCTCTTAGTGTTGGTGCTACTATTCTATGCAAAGGAGGTGCCTTGACAATTAAAGGAGTCTTCATGAAGGTGTTAATGGCTTGCTTGTCTAACCACCTCTTCCTACTTTGCAGTGAGCACATATATTTTATTTTCTTCTCTTATATTTTCCTTGATATTTTACTATCCCTTTCCCCCATGTGGAGATGAATCCACATCCAAAACCCCATGTTTCACCCTGCATTTGTGCCAGTTTTACAATCTGTGTAAAAGCCTGCCTTACACAGGTCTAGTGGTACAATCAGTCAGTCTGTGTTACTTATATATCTGTGTACAGTGGAGTCATGCTGAGGTTATAAGTTCAAGCCTCCCCTGGAGCCATTAAGTCTTCTGAATGTTTTTCACTCATAAAAAGTTCATTCGCCGTAGCAGTTTCACTGTGACTTTGCAGGTAAAATATTTTTAATGAGAATAATATTTTGTATGCGATAAATAACCGCACCAGAAAATATTGGAGAGAAATGGCTTGTTGCACTATTTGCAGCAGACACTCAGACACAGAAATGTCCTGTCATTAAAGAAAATTTATGAAGAAGAGGTGTGACATCACTACAAAGGCGATATTTTCTGATGTTTGTCTTGGTTAATAATCATTTGCTTGGGAATTACTTCTCCCAAGGGAATTATCAGTATTACTAATACTGATAAAGACAGAACTCACAGCTCTCTGGATGTTGGTCTGGACTCTAGAAAGTGTTTTTATTTGCAAGCGGCTCTGGAACTCAACACCTGTTGATGGGTCACTTCTGTCAGACACATCAGTGGAACCCAAGCCCACCTACACACACATTCACACACACTGATAGATATACTGTACACCTACACTCTCACACACATTTACACTCACAGACACATCACACATTTATACACACAATCAGACACTTACACACTCACATATATACACTCACACATGCTATCATCATTAATACTCACATAGACGCAGGCACTTCACACACTAACAGACATACCAACACATACACTTACAAATATAAAACTACCCACTGACAGACACCACCCACTCACAGACACACACCATACACACACATTCACAGGCATGCATTCACAGAAACAGACACTACGCATACTCACAGACACACAGACACACACTTATAGACACCAAACACTCAGAGACCTCACACGCTCACACACTAACAGCCCACACACGCACAGACACCACACATGCACAGACATGCACCCACACACGCACAGATACCACAAACACACTTATCCACAGATACACAATAACTAACACAAATATAAATACTGCTAATACTACAAAAGTAACACTATCACTAACACTGACACAAACTACTAATAATAACAGTAATGCTGTTACTAAAACTAACATTACTACTAGTGTTAATACTCTAACAGTAACACTATAATTATAATTAATATTAACATGAATATGAACATTAAAACTAAAACAATCAGTAGTGCCACTGTCATTAATACTCACATGAACACTAGCATTAAAACTACCAGTTGTACTCTCACTAATATTAACATGAAGACACTGGTATTAGTTTTAGTTGCTGCTCGTGACGTCACACCGCTCTCTATGACAAATGCGAGACACTTAAACGCGTGTGATGATGGAGCGCCTGTCGCCGTGGTTACCATTCTTATGATTTATAAACACTGGAAAAATGCATTTTAACTGTTACTTACATACATTTATAAACTTGAAATATCATTTTCTAGCTCTACGATATGTTACGATCCCTGCCTCCCGGCAACGGAGGAGGCAGACGGAGGAGGCGTAGCCCCTATCCATCAGTTCACCTATCAGTTTTCCCATTCACCACCACACCCCCGTCTCATCCTACTTAAACACCTGTCCTTCCCTACCTCTTTGCTCAGTATTGGTTTTCCTTTCGAGCTTCCTGGTTGCGCTACTTCTACTCTGTGTTCGTCTTGGTTTTCGGTTTGCGGTTTTTCCCTTTGGAATTCGGCTTTTCGGATCTCGGCTTGGATTGGTACTTTCGCTCTGTTTTGGTTCACTGGCTACCTCTGGATTCTCGGATTGCTCTACGGACTACGACTTCGGATCACGCTTCGGCTTCGGTACTCGTTCCCTTTCGGATATCTTGCTTCCCCTGGTCTCTCGGCTCGTTCCTACGATAACGGCTTGCTTTCGGATTACGACTTGGCTTTGTTCGCTCCTGCAAGTGGGTTCACTCACCGGTTCGGTCCCTATTACCGAACCCGTAACAGGATACAGCTACCTAAATAATAATATGAATAATCATTGTTTAATTTTGGATTGAACATTATTAACCCTATCTATCTATAAATTGGCTTCATTACTCTGCTCTCCTCCCCACTGATAGCTGATGTGTGGTGAGCGTTCTGGCACACTATGGCTGCCATCACATCATCCAGGTGGATGCTGCACATTGGTGGTGGTGGAGGGGAGTCCCCATTACTGTAAAGCGCTTTGAGTGGAGTATCCAGAAAAGCGCTATATAAGTGTAAGCAATTATTATTATTATTAACCCTAAACGCACTATGGTAATTGGTTGATACAGTCATTATCATCCTGGCCAAATTTCCCATTGGCCCTTACCAATCATGGCCTCCTAATAATCCCCCCTATATGAACTGACTTCAATACTCTGCTCTCCTCCCCACTGATAGCTGATGTGTGGTGAGTGTTCTGGCACACTATGGCTGCCGTCGCATCATCCAAGTGGATGCTGCACATTGGTGGTGGTGGAGGGGAGTCCCCATTACCTGTAAGGCTCTTTGAGTGGAGTGTCCAGAAAAGCGCTATATAAGTGTAAGCAATTATTATTATTATTATTATTATTATTATTATTATTTATTAACTGTTTTCTAGATATTTAAACAGGATCAAGAAAAGAATCAGTACTCACCAATCGGTGAAGTTAATCGATTTTTCTACGGTTCTTCAGTTGAAATAATTGGTTGTCGATAGATAAGTGATCTATAACTCTTCTCCGTGCACTCTGTGCGCCTCCCGCGCTCTTTCTCTCTTTGATCCCGGCTCTCTGGCTGGTGTCTGTGACGTCACAGCGCTTATTCTGACAGAACATAGCGCGTCTCTGCTGCTTTTGTGTGTCTTTTTCAGAAATGCCAGAGGTACTCGAAATGTTGCAAAAAGAAAAGCGTTTTTTTTGTTTTGTAAAAAAGTGAGTGCTGATTTTTATTTTATACAGGAAACGCATGCATTTTGAAACACTAAATTCTATAAATAATTGAGAAATAATAAAGCCAGGAAAACATATATGTAAAAATACAATTTGATCACATAATTTACTTCATTACCTCTGGTGGTTAAATGTTTTTTTTCTGTTGTGTTTTTTTCTCTTGTACCTGTTTCTGATCCTCTGGTTGTAGTTGTATTTGTAAATTCTATACGTTTAATAAAAAAAAAAGCGCATCTCTGCTGGAGGAGACTCCTGTCCTTAGCCTGGAGGGCTTTTCATACAAATATAACATCTCCAAAAAAAAAAAACTGGGCTGTGAAGAGAGGCGATTTATAACAGTTGGGGGAGGAGATTGACAAACCGAGGAATGAAATTCATTAAACAGAAAAAAAAATAGTTTACTTCACAGATTAATGCGTAATGAGCACGAGTCCCTGAAATAAGCGCTTTTAAGGGTTTTACACGAATCATCAGAGTATAGAAGCCAGGAGGATCAGACTCATGTTCCTGGAGGTTAAAATGTGTATCCTGGTTTTATTTCCACCCAGCTCTCAGCTCTATAGGTAGTCTGATGATTTAAATTAACTATATAACTGTTACAAGACTTCATCTAATTGTACATTTATAAGATTGTCTGTGAGACACTTGTGAGAGCAGCTGAATCCCAGGGCTGGTGTAGAATCACCAGAGCACTGCTCAGAGCCACAGACTGGTCAACTGGTCACTATTTTAGTCATGACCATCAGACCATCGGCTACTAATAATCAATATACTGATCAGAGTGTCAATACTAGTGTTTATTACATAAATACTAAGATAATTCCACACTCACTTGTGTTATAAAACACTTAAATAACATGTTTGGAGGCTGATATACAGTAAAGAAAGTAATACTGAAGGGCTGGAAGTCCTGGAAAGGGTTAATAGAAGCTTCTTGCTTCTGCCCTGGAACAGAGCCCACAGCTGCCAGATCAGTGACCCCTGAGCCCAGTTCACAGAGAGGAGAACCAGGAGCTCTTTTATGTCTCTAAGAGGGGTGGAGAAAGGAGAAAAGGGGGAGATGTGACCTGATTCCAGGCTGTTCTGTCTGATATTGTTCATGTAGCAGCACTGATCGTCTGAATATCTTCTGGTTCTGGATTGTGAGGATAGAGAGCAGTACCGAGTTGAGCTTCTGTCTGAGTGTGAGTCTAAGCTGTGAATCTGACTGAGAAGAAAATAATGTTGTTGTTTTTTTATTCTGCCTCAGAATTTTTCTTCTTTGCCAAGTGGTGTTACATCCCCTTCAGATACTCTGCACAGACTGTCAGAGAGAAGAGGAGAGAGAGATGGACAGATAAGAGCACACGCAGCGAGAGAGACATATACGTCTTGATTTACTTTGAAGCAAGTGTTAATTTCCTTTCTGGAACAAGTTGTTTCTGAAATTCAAGAAATTCATATTCTGAAAGATAAAATACAAATCTTGCTTATCAGGACAGAAGAAATACCGCAAGAAAATGCCAGTGATTTTTCTCCTTTTAATGAAAAGTGGAGAAAAACAACGGCAGTGCATTTCCATCGGCTTGATTTAGCTTAATACAAGTATTCACTTCCTTTTCTGTAGATTACAGCCAGCGAAAGATGAAATAAAGTTATTGGTTATTCATGGTCAGTGCAGGAGAAATACTGCCGGCTGGCAGGAAAATGTCAGTATTTTATTTTCTTTAACTACAAACGTGTGAATGACGAAAAGCAATGGGAGTGTGTCTCTGTGCAGCTGTTAAACAAAGAGCTGGTGGTTCAAACCCACTCAGGGATGAGCTTCAGATTGTTCCACTGTAACCATAATCTCTGCTAAAACCTGATGGGATTTCTTTGCAAACCCTCTTGAAATTTGCATTTTACTCGTGTGGAACTACAAGTAAACAATTAAGTACCTAAGTCAATGTCCAAGAAAACCATTTTCACGTGTGGAATTAAATCTTCAACTGGCTGTCGGGAGAATTTATTTATAAACCCGTTGTATCCTTAGCAAAAATATTTTATAATTAGAACACAGATTTGTTGGAGAATTTGACTTGACAATCATTATTAAATGAGCATTATACAAATGTGCGTTGATATTTTGTATATGTACCTTAATTGTAATAAATCTAAACATAATTGCTTTGATATGGATGTTCATTTGAAGGATTTGAGGAAACTATCAAGGATCTCAGAACAACCAAAGATGCATTTTGGCATCTGCTATTGGTAAAGATTAACGAATACAGTAAGTGTGAAGCTTGCACACACACGAGAGAAAAAAATCAGTTTTAATTCACTTCATTAAACTGATGGTGTGCTGAACAATCGTGTGTAAAAGGTGTATAGCAGAGGATGGTTTCAATCCATTGATATCTGGGTTATGGGCCCAGCACACTTCCGCTGCGCCACTCTGCTGACAGCTGGCATAGTGTGATTCAACACAACTGCTCTATCTTTGCTTTCTAAAAGTGCCCGAGATGAAAAGTCTAAACGGTAAACGCAGACGTCACTTTGAGCACTTCATCTTTTATAGTACAAATATCACACACTGCTCTACATGGGCGTCTTCAAGATCATTGTGAACCAAAGCTTTCCGAGGCAACTGATTCTTTCGTCGTTAATTCCCAAATCTTCAATGAGAATCAATGAAACGAAAACCAAACCCATGTACACACTCGCGTCGTAGCGTGAAAGAAAAATGATGGAAGCATTTGAGAAATAACAAGAGCAGTCTGAACAGCTCCAGCCGATCAACTGCTCTACAAAGAGATCGCTCCCTCTACACCCAGTTTATAACACTGAAAATGATTCAGGAAGCACAGCAAAGGTCTAAAACCAGTGAATGCCACTGCATACATAAAATGTCAATTTTTCAAAAGTAAAATCTTAAGCTTTGAAGGATTGTCATTCATATATTTTCGTTTTTCTCTTTTTTACATAGCACACTTTCGAGAAATAAACTGTCTTGTAATTAAGGCTGCATTAGAAAATGTGTATCTAGCTTTGTTCAATTAAAATTGGGACATCCCAGTGGGCAAAAGATGTAGAATATACGTCTATTAAACTCATATCTTAGACTTATAAATGTGGTCCGTAATTTGGCTACAATTAAATTCTAATATGCATATATCGTTATACGTCAATTAGATCTATGATTATATGTTCATTATACATATATGGTTGGAGTTATTATACATACTGTATATTATACATCAAAGATAGATGTTATAGGTGTAGAAACGAGTAAATCAAGCCAATGATTTGTTTTATTCTGAAAATAAACAATTATTCACACCTGAAAAATATGTAGTTCAAATTATACATTATATACAATATTGTAATAAACAAATGTAATCATCATAAAAACCACAACTAGTAAACTTCAGTTACAAATTCTAGTAACATGGCAATATATATATATAGTAATGACAAACACAAACTAATTACATGAACTCGCTAATATTTAACTCAAACCCACATTTCGATTCAAATATAAATTTTAAAATTCCGAATTCAGCTCACATCTGATTGTCTTGTTTTCGCCAATATCTGATCTTTGAATTCAGGGACTGCTCTGTCTGCTTTGTACAGTAATTCAAACATAGATACAAATGTCACATTTTTATTGTAGATATAAAGGTGTTCTCTGTTTTCAAAGGACAGGTACTTAATTGGCTTTAGGATTTGGTTTTAATTTTGTATCGTTGTATTATTAAGTTTGTGCTTTTTGTGTTTTAACGTATTGTGAACTTATTTTTTAAACAAATGCTTACAAAGGCAAACAAGGCACACATACTGTATGTTTATACCAGCGGTGAACTTTTCAGTTTTGTTAAGTGCAAGCTACTGCGCACTTTTATGAGTATAACAGGTTCGATATAAAGTGGCAGAAATATAAAAGGGGGAAATTACCCATACTGCATGTAAAGCCCTTGCTGTGGCTGTTGTTTTATTGTTAGATAAAAATGGTGTACTGTGCATGAAATGGTGCAGAAACACAATCCTTATTTCTTCATTCCCATGAATTAACTCTGTAGTAAAGAAATCGCATGAGTGAGAAACTGCGGGCATTCTTCGATTGTGGTGGATAGCTTGTGTGCACGGAGTTTCTGCACGTCCTTAAGTCAGTTCCGCAGTCATGGTTTGGCTTTTATCTGGCACTTTTTATGCCCAAGGAGCACAAAGAATGAAACACACCCCCTTCGTAAGTGCTGGGGTATGCTGCTGAAAATAGCGTTCGTGCTGCATAGGTGCGGTCACTTCCACGCGTCATGATACCACTAGAACTGACGACAAGAGCTGAAGCCCCCCTGGCATTGTCCAAGGCAGAAATGTGAAGGAGAGTGACAAGGTGAATGTGGCTGAGTGTTGTAAGGAGCTGGACCACTCTTTCCGGGGTCTTGGGTTCAAATCCCAGCACTCCTGTATGTCCTGGTTTTAAGAAGTTGTTTCCTCTGATTTGTAATATGATCAGTAAAAGTGCTTTTTGTTAGTCTCTGGAGAGGCTGTGCAAGGAGTTTAGAGATAAACTTTCTAAAAGACAGGCTGTCAGCTATCAAGGCAGAAAAAATGTTTTGTTTTCTCAACATTAATGCTTTTTGGCACTTTCAGCTTTACGTAGGGAACAACGTCTGCCGAGATAACTTATGAGCCAGTGCGCATGGTAGTGTTCCGGCAGGTACATTTAATATTGGCTGTGGTGGCTGCTTTTGTTTGTTTATTAAATCTTTGCGCATAGCGCTCATTCATAAAAACGTTGTCCATGTTCAAAACTGATCAGGGGATTCACTTCATGCTTTCACAAAGCACACCTTACACGAAAGACTTAACTGGGGAATTGATTGCGCGTTTTGATGCTGTTCCTATGGTTGCCTTGGTTACAAAAGTAAACGTTCTTTTATGTTTTATGCTAGAGTATCCTCTGGGTGGGCTTTATCATCAGGCTCGGATAGGTCATCAGTGCTCCGTCTCGGGAAAATAATCAGCACTGTCGTTTTTCCTGTTCGCATGGCTGTCTTTTAAAGCATATAAAATTTCTCCAAATAACGATACATTTTAACCCTGCGGTAAGTATTCCTTCAATTCAATAGTTTTACTCCGAGCAAAAAACAGCACAATATGTAGAGAGATGATATTCAAAGATTTCAACGTTCTTATTGGATTGCCTGTATGCAGATATCGCTCAGAATTCCTAAAATGATTTTGAATTCAGTTTTGCCTTACTACTTTCAGAGTCTTTTATTGACCTTGCTGAAGCAGAGAGGAGACATAATCACAAATGTGACCAGTTGTGCTGCTGTTTCTGGTTAATAATGACTTTTGCGAGTAAAAAAGAAAAACAGCTCCTTGCATAAAGGGCAAGAGCAACCAGCACACTCGCTTGTTGAGTGGGTATTTTCTGTGGTGCTATTCCTCAACTGAAAAGTTATGTGGTGAGCAAGGACCTCTGAGAAGGAGTCTGAATCCATCAAGAACACAGGAATTCTAATATCGCACTGCCATCTTGTGTACAGAGATCTGCTTCTTCCTTATTGAGTGTTTTGGTGTTTAAGAACACACTTCCTACCTCAAATGCTAGTTTCAAAAGATGTGTTAACAGTCCACATATTATCTTGAAAAGCTTTGGGGATGCACTGACCGGGATTCAAATCCGGCTCTATAATTTGGAAGTCGCCTGTACCACCAAGGCACTTCTAAGAAGCCCCTGCACATTTTCACAATCCTCTCTCTCACCTACAAAGTTATGAAGACACAGACGACCAATGAAAACTAATTTGATTCACTCAAGGCTCCACTCTTTTGTTGTGATGTCATTTTAATCAGTGTTAGCTGTGATTAGGTGTTGTTTCTGTCTCTTAAAGTTTAAGAGTCTGCTTCTTTCTTCCTGGTATCGGTATAACATGTTCCATCTTTGTTTACAAACACCACTAAAAAAAATATTCAGCTCTAACGCCTGTGTGCATTGACAAGGTATCTGAAAAGGACATATTAAATAAGAACACAATCTTTCCTGTTACCATTCCTGTGGTTGGAGTGTTGTTTCTCCCTTTTACGTTCTTCTACAATATTTACAGACAGGGTTTTATCACTGGAATTGTACAGAACAAGTGTGCATCGGTCCATGAAAAACATCAGTACTGCTGTTTTTATATGCATAGTTTAACCAAGAGCACTTAAAAGATGCAAAAAGCTTTCAAAGAAAACAAAATTGAAAGACAGTCGAGCAAGGAGGTAAAAAAAGCTCTCCCCCATCAAGGAATCAACCACCGTCGCCAGTGTGACTGGATATAAAAATAACTGGTTCATTTGTGCCCAGTCTCTGGAACCTTCGATGCGATTATTTTTCCTTCCTTATTTCTTCATTCCCATGAATTTGCTCTGTAGTAGAGGAAATGCGAAAGCGGGAAACTGCATGAAACTGCATGAATTATTCGTGAGTGGCGGATTATGTTCAAAGAGCATCAGCACGTCTTTAAGTCAGTTCCATAAACACCTCTGTTGGGCATGTAGTTCAGTGGCAGGGTGCATGCTTTGCATGGATGAAGTCCTAGGTTCAATTCCTGGCATCTCTATCTGATTTACATTCTGTGCTCATATTGCAATCATCTGTTGAGTGAGAACTCTTTGCTTGTGTTCATAGAGAACCACGTCCACACAATTAAACTCAGGCACACTCAAAGTGCTACAGTGTTGCTCTGCTGTTTTAAATGTACCTCCAAAGCATGTTAACTGCCAAATGATTTGAGTTAATTTAAAATCATATTCAGGAAATCCTTCAGATATGTCGCGGGTGTTGAAGAAGCCAGCTGTTGAATCTCACCCGGGATTTCTTGAGACATCATTCTCAGAGCTAGTCCTCCCTCTGGACTCAGCAGTCAGCAGAAAGCTGCACAAGCTCCTCACTGCGTGTCCTGTACTGTTACAAGTGCTCTAGTGTAGATGTTGATCACAGCCATAAGGAGACTTTGAACTTTTTCCGTATGTGAAGGAAAATGCAAAAGAGCATGAAAAGCATTCATCGTATGAAATATCCAAGCTACAACTCGAGAAAAACTGAACTAAACAACAGGACTAAACAACAACTTTTGATGATTACAAGAGATTCAAGAAACACAACCATCCACACACGGGCTTTGATCTTGAACACTTAAGTTAAAAGACAAAGCGAAGGATATGACCTGTAAACTCTCTTATAAAATATAAAATAATGTTCTACTTTCTTAAAAATTTCTTACTGTTGATGGGTTATTTATTGAATTTTAATAAAATCACAATTACAAACATTTTAGGTTAAACTGTTATTCACATACTCAAATGAAGATAAACATTAGATAGATAATACTTTATTAATCCCTTAGGGAAATTAGTGTTTTCTGCTGTGTGAGCCCATTTCTGATAAGAATAAAAAATACGTTATATGAATTGAATAGTTCTACTTTTTATACTTACGTAGTCTTATTAATATTTCGGTTAAATCTTTTCTTCTGTAGTAATACTAGTCCTGATTTTCAATTTTTGGACAAGGTGCATCTTAAATAATTTTGTTATTAGTTTCAGTTTTGAAAAATCGTGCCCAGAAGCTACCAAAACTGGTAATGTTCACAAGATGTGTAATGCAATAGCAGCCTTCTTGGTGGAAAACAAAAAGTATTTCTTGGTATGAATCCTAACTCTTTTATAGGCGGCATTCTAGGACTTCTCGGGTCAGAAAAGCTGTAAATGCATTGTACATTTCTACTCCATCAATATCAGCAGTGTTATCACTACCGAGCGCTAAGTATAGATCCTGGCAATACTTCACGAGATCTTTGTTAGAAAATTGTTTATTTTATTTTTTTAAAATATTTTCAATACCATCCAAAAAGTCAAAGTTTCAATTGCATGCAACTGATGAGATCTCTCTTCGATGGAAGTTATATGTACATCCAAAACACGTTTCTTGTGGATCCAGAAGAGGATCATTATGAGACTCAAAACATGCCTGTCTCTTCTTTTTTCAAGGATGAATGGATTATTGAGGTGTAATCATTGGTTCAAAACCAAAATCGTCTGCTATAGCTGTTGTTTCTTCAAATCATTCAATTGATCGTCAATATTGAGGGATAATATCATACAAATTGTGGTTTTCTTTCAATCACCAATTTTATTAAAATTTGACCTTTTACAGATGTCTTGCATGCATCACAAGATATAACAGTCCCCTTGCGTCCTCAGGTAAAAGGTACAACAAAATTACAATATACTGAACAGCATTTATGGTTACATGTATATTAAAATGAAGGTAAATATACCAAGATATTAAAATACAATTGTACAGTCCTAACTTAATAATGTTTGTGAAGTTTTCCACCAAATCTGCACTGTAATTTTGAAGTATGATAGCTGAGAATGCAAGGCGACTATGAAGACCAAATTCAATGAGTGAAAATGATTTTCTTGGAAGTTGCCGATGTTGGTCATTATTGATCATTCCAGGTGATATTGACTTAGGTCCTCAAATGTTTACTTGTTGTAGCTTGAAATGTGCAAAACACTCACATTTCTTTCAAATATGAAGATGTTTTAGGTGTCACTGAGAAAAATAATTGAATTTTAGCAGAGATTATGCTTACATGGGAATCATAGAAGTGCGCCCCTAGGGGGGCTTGAACTACCAATCTTCCGCATAAGAGAAAGAGTAACAAAAACCGATGTTTTGCCAAGTAATTTGAAGACCTAGATAGAGAAACGTGATGTGAAAGCAAGGGGCGAAAGCAAGGGGCGAGCAAAGGCTTTTCTAAATCGAGGGTGATCTGCTCCTGAGTAAGTATAAACACATGAGCGTTTACTGCTTGAAGACCGCACTTTGTCAAAATACTGCTTTTTGTTAATTTCACATTATGGTATTTAGACGGGGAAAAGTAGTATAGTCCTTGTACAACTTTGATTAGCGTTTGTTATTCGGTTTTGAGCTTTGAGGGGCATAATGCAAATTGAGATGGTGAATAGAAAATGAAACAGGAATCACTTCTTGGGCTAAGAAATCCAAGAAGCATGGAAACCTGTGGATTTTAACAGTACAGAACACTCACAAATTGTAGTGTTGCTGCTTTCTTCTGCTGCTTTTATATTTTGGTCTTTGACTTTTGAATGCATACCTTACCGGAAATCTTTCTTCACTTATAGAAAGCTCAAAAAGTTCTTAATGTAGAAATCGGAGCCCATCTAAATGTTCCTTTCTGCTAATCACATTTAAGTGTTGACGAAGCATTCTCCTGCCCATCATGTTCTTGATAAGCGGTTTCTCTGTTTTCCTCCTATTGTCATTGTCAGTTAGCAGAATAAGACAGGAACAATGCACAAAAAATAAAAAAGTAGCTGAAAAAAATAAGTAAAAGACCAGAACACCCAACCAAGATGAAAGACACCAGGACTTGAACATGACACCTTAGACCACTCAGCCATCCTGACAAGCGAAAACAGAAGGTGTGCTGAATTCACCAGTAGATCACTAAACTGAGTTTCTTCCTTGAACTGATTTGCTTGTCTACAGAGTAAATTGCAAAGTCCAGGTGTGCAAAGTTCTTGGAGACTTATTCACAAAGACTTACTGCTGTAATAAATGCAAAAGGATGGAATGATGTCTGACATGATTTATCTTGATTTCTGCCTTTACATTACAAAAACCTGCAGTTTCGATAAGGGTGTGTAGACTTTTTATATCCACTGTATGGTCACTTCCTTTGTTAAGTGCCTTGGGGCAACCTAGTTATTGTGAAAGGCACTATATAAAAATAAATTGAATTTAATTTAAATGACTTAATCCAGAGCATCAAGGCACTTTACAAAACATGCATAGAAAAAATGTGTAATTCTGTAGTTTTGGAAGTAACTGCTTGAATAATCCAACTGCCACTGTTGTTACTGCTGCTTCTGCTTCTATAACAACTACTACAAGCATTACATCAGATTCTTATCCTTATTCTGATACTAATACTCCTGATACTACAACTGCTGTCATTACTACTAATAGTGATAAAAACAGGGTACTCACAGATCTCTGGACGTGGGTCTGGACTCTAGAAAGTGGTTTCTTTCAGAAGCGACTCTGGACCTCAACACCTGTTGATGGGTCACCTTTGTCAGACACAGCAGTGGAGCCCAAGCCCACCTATACACACACTCACACACAATGACAGATATACGCCCACACACTCACACACATTATCACACACTGACAGACAAACATCCAAACACTCACACACAGACACCACACACACTCACAGACACACACATAGACACTATGAATACTTATAGACACACATCCACACACTCACAAACACAAATTCACACACTGAGAGACACCACACACTCCTCACAAACACCACACACATACGCTCATAACAACAAATACACTATAAATAACACTAATACAAATACCAATTATATTGCAACAGTAACACTATAACTAAGACTTACACTATCATCCTCTCTAACACTGACACAAAATACTACTATACTAATAATACTAATAATAACAGTAATGCTATCACTAAAATCTAACATGACTACTAGTGTAAATAATCTAACCTTATCTCTGTAATTATCACTAATATTAACAGGAATACTAGCATTAAAACATTCAGTAGCACTATCATCATTAATACTCACATGAACACTAGCATTAATATTAAAACTACCGATTGTACTCGAAACATAAAGACAATATGAGTATTAGTTGCTATCCGTGACGTCACACCGCTCTTTGTGACGAAGGCAAGACACCTACAGTAGCAGTGCACAGTGACGTGGGGCCTGTTGCCGTGGTTTTACCACACTGATGATTTGTAAACAATGGAAAAATGCATTTAAGCTTATACTTACACAAATTTATCAACTTGGAATATAGTTTTTAATAATTTATCAACTTGGAATATATTTTTTAAGCTCTAGCATACAATTCCTAAACAATCATTTGAATAATAATTCTTTAATTTCGGATTGAACATTATTAACACTAAAGGCGCTATTGTAATTGATCGATACAGGCTGTATTGACTGTTTTCTAGATATTTAAAACAGGATCAAAACGGGAAAGGAATCAGTACTCACCAATCAGTGAAGTTAATCGATTATTCTACGGTTCTTCAGTTGAATTAATTGGTTGTCGATAGATAAGTGATCAATAACTCTCCTCCGTGCGCTCTGCGCGCCTCCCGCGGTCTCGCTCTCTGATCCCGGGGCTCTGGCTCGTGTCTGTGACGTCACAGCGCTCTTTCTGACAGAGCGGAGCGCGTCTCCGCTGGAGGAGACTCCTGTCCGGAGCCCGGGGGGCTTTTCTTACAGATATGACATCTCCAAAAATAAAGGCGATTCACAGCTGGAAATGGAGAGCGACAAACCGAGGAATAAAATTTATTAAACCAAAAAAATAGTTTACTTAACAGACTAATGCGTTGTATAGCATACTCCCGTAGAGCAGAAGAGAAGGGGCACAAGTCCCTGTAAAAAGCGTTTTTAAGCGTTTTACACTAATCTCCACAGAATAGAAGCCAGGAGGATCAGACACCTGATCCTGAAGGTTGAAGAATATCTCCTAGTTTTATTTCCACTCGAGCGCTCAGTTCCTCAGCCAGTTTGATGATTTAATTAACTATATAACTGTTATCAGACCCTGTTTAACTGTATATTTATAAGAGAGATGTGTGAGAGATGCTGTATCCCAGGGCTGGTGTGGAATCACACACAGACAGGTCTTCTGTGTGATCTGACTCTCACTGCTCAGAGGTACAGACTGATCAACTGGTCACTATTGTAGACAAGACCATCAGTCTGCTGCTGCTGATAATCATATTACACTTATAAGAGTAGCAATACTGATGTTCAATAAATCAGTAAAAATAATAAGAAGAGATAATCACATATTGCTCAATTTTAAAGTAAAACACTTCTGACAGAGGGTTGGAGGAGTGACTTACAGTAAAGACAATGAATCAGGGCAGTAATACTGAGGGGCTGGAGGTCCTGGAAAGGGTTAATAGAAACTTCTCGCTTCTGACCTGGAACAGAGCCCACAGCTGCCAGATCAGTGACCCCTGAGCCCAGTTCACAGAGAGGAGAACCAGGAGCTCCTCTCTGTCTCTAAGAGGCTGTGAGGAAGGAGAAAAGGGGGAGATGTGACCTGAGTCCAGGCTGTTCTGTGTGATATTATTCATGTAGCAGCACTGATTGTCTGAATGTCCTCTGGTTCTGAATTGTCAGGATAAAGAGAAGGATGTAGATGAGCTTTTGTCTGTTCAGGAGGTAGGAGTTTGTGTAAAGTACTGAGGGTCCCAGAGCTCTGTGTGTGAGTCTGAGCTGTGAATCTGACTGAGAGGAGAATTTCTTTTTTTTTTATTCTGCCTCTGAGAAGTCTTTTCCTTTGCCAAGCAATGTTACATCCCCTTCAGATACTCTGCACAGACTGTCAGAGTGAGAGAAGAGGAGAGTGAGATGGGCAGATAAGAGCACACACAGTGAGAGATACAGATACAGAGAGGAGAAAGAGCAGGAAGACAGTGCAGGTGTTCAACCACACTGTGACCACAGGAGACAGGAGGCTTTTCTCAGCTGCTAAGGAGCTCAGGGCTCATGGCATCTCAGGCTCAGTGGGTCTGGCAGCAGTCAGGTCTGGGAGCTTCTCCTCATACTGACACTGGAGCTCTAAGAGTCAGCCTCCATTCAGACAGGAATAGCCCCTCCTGTTCAGCCCTGAAAGACACACTGAGAGAGCTGTTAGAGCCCTGAGACAGCTGTGTGGGTAGAAGACCTGTCACCCTGTAGAGCTCTGCACTGGGCTCCCCTGTGTGCCTCACTGAGAGTCAGCCTCCATTCTGACAGGAACAGCCCTCCAGTTCATCCCTGAGAGACACACTGAGAGAGCTGTGTGGGGAGAGGACCTGTCACCCTGTAGTGGTCTGAACACTGGTCTCTCCTGTGTCTCCCTGTGCAGCACTGGAGCTCTGAACACTGGGCTCTCCTGTGTCTCCCTGTACAGCAGTAGAGCTCTGAACACTGGTCTCTCCTGTGTCTCCCTGTGCAGCACTGGAGCTCTGAATACTGGGCTCCCCGTGTGTCTCTCTGTACAACTCAGCTCTCAGCTGCCTCATCACCCTGACACCCACAGCCTCACAGTACAGCCTGGCTTCCTGTGCTGGAGGAGCTCGGAGGAGCACAAACCGCAGACTCACTGCAGAGCCTGACGTGTAGCTCCAGTGAAGCTCTGACTTAAATCACCGCTGTATTAACAAGGACTGATCTTTTTTTTTCAGAATTTTGTTGCTTTTTCAAATTTGAAACGGACTCCTGCTCTGCAGCTCCTGCTGCTGCAGCTTTTATGGTGAAGCTGTAACACAAGAACTCTGCTATATTGAACAGGAAAGTTTAAATACAGCATAACTGCTAATACTACTACTGCTATCACAACTGCTGCTGCCACTGCTACTACTGCTACTACTAATACTTTACTGCTGCTTCTACTGCTACTACTGCTTCTACTGCTACTACTACCTATAATAATAAGGAAGAGGATGTGCCCTCACACTGTTCAGACTGGTGGTGCATCAGTCTATCAGTATCAGTTCAGCTCCACTGTGCTGTTAGAGAATCTCAGTCACACAGTTGGCTCCACACAGAAAGACACTGGGGTCACAGCTGGAGGGGCTGGAACATCTATTTGGACTGGAGCTGCACAGGGACAGACATGGGGTCTAGGGGACTCAACTGGAAGAGCTGCTGTCCACCAGGCTCAGTACACAGGGGCACACAGTCACTGCTGGGCTTTTTTTTCTCTTTTCATTTAAATTTTTGGTTATAAATTATCTGTTCACAGCCACAGGACAGCCAGATCTTATTCAGTCCACCTTGTCTCTGTATTCCTTTGCTGACCTGAGTGACCTCACTGCCACCTTGAGGACAGGCTCTCCTCACACTGTCCTTGACAGGACAAGAAGACACTGCTGTCTGGGGAGACAACCTCTTTGTGACTCGTGGCAGCATACCAGTCACTGGACACCGCCTGACACAGACAGCAAGAGACACAGGACCATATCAAGAACACTGAATCTCTGGCTTAATCAATGAAGTTAATAAAAACCAGCTGTTTTCTTCAGCATTTAATCTGGTGTTAAGTGAAATGTCTTTCAATTTAAAACCTTGTAATATTTAAAATGATTTTAGGATATATTCAAAATTTGTTTTGTCTTATATATAAATTAGTTAACTTAGTACTGACCTACTATTATGTTACTTGTCTAGAACTGAACAGATTTTATGTTGTGTTAATATCTGTTCTCTTCCTTCCCCTGGAGCACCTGCAGCCCTGCTGTTTCTGTGTGTGTGTGTGTGTGTGTGTGTGTGTGTGTGTGTTTCCTTCAGTGAGACACAGAGCTGCTCCTGTCTCTCCTCTCCTCTGCACTCCTGGGAGTGTCTTCAGGGAGAGGAAACAGTGATGTGGCTCTGATATATTTGGAGAAGACTGAAAAGGCCCTCTCTGATTGGCGTCCCACCTGTGCGAGAGGTTCCTGCTCTCAGTCTGAAAAGGCAGTGCTGTGTGTGATTGGCGGGGCGGGGGGCTGTGTTGTTACTGGGGGTCCTGGGTGTTGAGCAGCAGCTCATTTGCCCTGTTTGCTCAGGGGTGAAGACAGGGATCTCAGCTGCGCTCTGTCCTGACAACAATGGAGAGCTGCCTGTCCATCTTCTTTCTCGCTGTCCTGGTGCTACACACCTCAGCCAGTAAGTGTCCAGTCTTCTTCAGAGTCTTGTCCAGCTGCTTAACTGAGTCATGGGATACTGGGAGTCAGGATCAGTCTCTTTAGATACTCAGCAATCAGCTAAATAAACAGAGAAACCATAATTTAACCATAAATCTCTAGGTGGAAAAGGAGTACAAACTTAAACTAAAATAAAAACTTGCAATGCTGGATTTTGTTTTGTAAGATTAGTTGCTCTTTATTTTTTGGTGATTAAATCAGGAATATATTTCATTTTCCATAATAATTTTAGTTTTCAAAAGCAGCACTTATAAATGGCAGAGTCAGGGATTCAGCAATCAGTGTCATAATGTGCAGAAAACCTGTAATTAATTTTTAGATGAAAAGGGTTAAATGTAATGTGAAAATAAGCTCAGGGTGAGAGAGTTTACTACTTTTATTTTAAACTGAGCCTTATGCGGTATTTATTGCTGATTTTCTGGTCAGTAATTAGTCAAGAAGGTATTTCATTGCCTAGATCAATTTTAGTGCTTTTTAAATTAAAAAACAGCAATAAGCACCTCTGCTAAGCAACTGGGACTTAGGATCAGGGTGTAAAGACTCATCAGTCTGCTTTATAAATGGTATAAAATCTTTTAATAATCTGTAAATGAAAAGGAGAACAAAGTAATGTGAAAATGAGCCAAGATTCAAAAGCAGAGATTTTAGTGGTCATTTATCACAGATTATTTTTCTCTTTGTAAAGAAAATAGTTAAATGCTAAAAACACTTTCAGTATTTTTGTAAAACAACAGCAGTGATTACCTCACTTTGCTGAAAGACTGGAGTTAGGATAATCAGTGTGCTTAATAAACTGTATGAAATCTGTAATTAATCTGTAGATGAAAAGAAGTAAGAAAATAATGTGAAAATGAGACCAGATTTCAAAGCAGAGATTGTACTGTTTATTTAGCATAGATTAGTTCTGCTTTTAAAAAATATATAATAGAATTGATGATCATCACATCTCTACTGAGAGATTGGGGTTCAATATCAGGGAATTCAGAGACTCATCAGTCTGCTTAATAAACTGTACAGAAAGTATAATTAACCTTTAGATGAAAAGGAGTATAAACTACTGTGAAAATGAGCCCAGGCTCAAAAGCAGAAATTGTACTGTTATTTATCACTGATCTTTTTCTGGGTCTGTTAGTAAAGAACATATTAAATTGCCTCCAACAATTTAGTCTTAAAAAAGCAGCAGGAATGATAATTAAAAAGCAGAGATTATAATGTTTTTTTTTTATTTTAAACACTGTTTCTAATTTTTTTTTTAAATAGAAGGGAAGATAACTGGATCTCTGATGAGAGTCTGGGGCTCAAGATTAGGGAATTAAGAGATTTATCAGTCAGCTTGATTAACTGTGTAAAAATTGCAGATGAAAATTCATCTGAGAATTTCATATTACTTTTTACTCTATTTAATCTGCAAGTACAGTTTTTCTACAGTTTTAGTTTTACAATGTAAGGGGTAATGTGAAAATGAACCCAGATTCAAAAGCAGAGTTTATACTGGCTGTTTATCACAGATTGTGGTAAAATAAAATAATGAATTGCTTAGGGCAATTTCAGACTTTTTGTAAAAGCATGGCAGTGATAATAACTGCACTCTGCTGAGAGACTAGGAGTCAGGATCAGGGTGTAGAGAAATTTGGCTTGATAAACTAAAATTAGTAGAAATTATGTGAAAATGCATGCAGGCTCAAAAGCAGAGATTGTGCTGGTTATTTATCACTGATTGTTTTCTGAGTAAAGAACATATTTATTTGCTTTGAACAATTTTAGTCTTTAGGATAAAATGGCATGGATGATAATTCCAAAGCAGAGATTTTGATGGTTTCATTTTAAGCACTGTTTAGTCATTTATTCTTAAACAGAAGTGATGATAATTGGATCTCTGCTGAGAGACTGGAGCTCAAGACCAGGGAATTTAGAGACCTATTTGTCAGCTTGATTAACTGTTTTGAAACTGTAATATGTAGATTAAAATTCATCTGATGTTTTAACATTACTTTTTACTCCATTTCATCTACAGAGTAATTAGATTTTTTATAGTTTTACAGTTACAGTGAGCCCAAAATCAAAACCAGAAATGTAATTGGTTATGTATCACAGATTGTTTTCTGTGTCTGTTAGTAGAGTGTAGAGAAAACCGGTTCAGGGACGCCAAATAATGTAAGAAAAGTGGCTCTCTGAAGGCACCAGTTCTGTAGGGTTTGGGCATTTACTGAGACAATTATTAATTGTAGCAGTAAATCACAAAGTTGATTATTTTGGTGGCTTTAGAATCCAACCATGCGACATAACTCAAACAACGCGCACACACAGGTACTAATACACGAGGATACATTTATTAATACATAGAATATGCATATAAACCTAACAGATCTTATCGAGAGGGTTATCAGAATACAAAAGATATATATTCAATCAGTTACAAAGAGTTACACATATCAAGAGGACATACGTTCAGTATATCATTCATTAAGACCGTTTCGTAAAGTGAACTTGGTTACAACTTCTACATTAGATACTCACACAAGTACATAACTCTTAGGAATTAAATTGATATCAACAGGTTGGGATAACAATTGAATTCTCGAGCTGTAATGCATTGAAGTTGAATACTCATCCAATCTTTGGGGATTCAGATCTCCTGCGGGCACAAAGGAACAGTTGCAGGCTGTTGCTGTCCAATCCGCGCTCTCTGGCTCGGTGCCAGGCTGTGCTGTGCGGCTTGCGACGGTGCGCTGCTGATGCTCACTGTTGGCTTTAACTAGCAAAGTTTGTGCACAGGAGAAAAGATGACTGTGGGTCCCAGCAAGTCAGGAAGAGGACCAGTTCGTTTATGATGAAGAGCTAGTTCTGAATAGTAATTCAGCTGTCCACAGTTCCGACCTGTTCACGAGGCCTGCTGCTGGTTACTCTCTGGCAACCTCCACTCTAGACTCTTAGAACAAAGGAAAGTTCTGGCACTCGGACACACTGGCCGTTCCGTGGTTGTCCGGGCTGAGTCTCAGGATGGTAAGGAGTCGCGCTGCGAGAATGTCCTGCCCTTGGGAGCCTTCTGCTCCTGGGCCGTCCTGCCCTGGAATTCTCACAGAATCTTGTTGAATCTGAATCTGAATCTGAATCTGAATCTCACAGGCTCTCTGTGTTGCCTGTTTTTACCTGGAGGAACTTCAGCTCATTGATTGGCTGAAAGTTCCATGGGCATCAGAGTCCCACGTGGGTTACTCGGCCCTACCGGTCTCTGATTGGTTGATCAAGGTGAGATATGAGTCACTTAGTCCTGACACTTAGGAATGCAATCCAGATGTCCAACTCGCACTCCCTAGACAGATAGGCGCCAATGGGTGACCATTGATCATGATAGCCAGGCTTAGCTAAGTGCATCCCCCTTTGGGAGCTGTCCTTGGACCTTAAATCACCTTGCATGAATGGTTTCTCTGTGGCTGCACCACAGAGATGAACAGAGAAATGAGGCCTAATTTGGGAAAGCTCAGAAACACTTAATTCTGCCTTATTATTAAGCCTCGCCGCTACAAGAGAAAATAATTAACTGCTTAGAACAATTTCAGTCTTTTTTAATGCAGTAATAATAACTGTCTCTCTGCTGAGAGACTGGAGCTCAGGATTAATCTGTAGATGAGATGGAGTAAAAATTAATGTAAAAATGATTGCAGATTCAAATGCAGAGATTGTACAGGTTATTTATCAATTATTTATCGTTTTCTGTGTCTGTTAGTAAAGAAAATATTTCATTCCCTAGAACAATTTAAATCTATTTGTAAAACCACAGCAGTGATAACAACCGGACTCTGCTGAGAGACTGTGAGTCTAGATCAGATAGATAGATACTTTATTGATCCCGTGAGGGAAATTGCAGTGCAACAGCAGCTTAACACAGACAACACAGCCACAGTGTAACAAATGATATAATAATAGTACAATACATACAATACAATCAGTACAGTGAGGGGTGCACTAAAAGAGTTACTCACAGTCCGGACACACAAAGAACAAACTAGAACAGAACAGTAGACAGAAAAATCGTATCAAACATATGAATACAAATATAGATGTAAATATAGATATAGATATAAATATAGATGTAAATGTATTGCACAGGTCCCTGGCATATATTGCACAAAAACGGTTGTAAATGGGAAAAGAAAAGAAAGAGAACAGATGTAGCAGTAGATGTGTAGATGCGTTCAGTCCAGAAACAGGTCACTGTCAATGTTGCACCTGCCCAGGGTGTTGAGAAACTCATCAGTTGGCTTGATGTTCCTTTTTACTCTTTTTCATCTACAGATTAATTACAGGTGTAATACAGTTAGTATTACACCTGTAATTAATCTGTAGATGAAAAAGAGTAAAAAGGAACATGAAAAGCCCAGGGTGAGAGATTTGACTGTTTTCTTTTAACCTTGGTTTTGTGTGGTTTTTATTATTGACTTTTTCTGGATCTGTTCATAAGGAAATGAATTACCTAGAAATATTTTAGTTAAAAGATCAGAATCCTATTACTTAGAGATTCATCAGTCATATATGTCTAGGTGGCACATTTGCACAAAGTAATGTACACAATTATAGTGTTTTTTACTTTAATTGAGCGTAGTGGCTGTGTATCAACATTATAATCATTTTCTAATTAAGTAAGTTAATTTTAGGTTTCAAAAGCAGTAATAATAATAATAATAATAATAATAATAATATTTATCTGTCTTATCCGTCTAAAAACTGTAATTAAAGCGTAAATCTATAAATGTTAAAGGTGCACAATATTTAGCAAAAATGAACCATGGTTGAGAGACGTTACTATTTTATTTTAAATACAGCTTTGTGGTAATTTATCTGACATTACTTAAGAGATTGTTTGGTGTTGCTGTAAATTAATTGCCTACTTCTTTTTAAGTTTGTTTTTAAAAGCAGTGGGATTAATAATAATTGTACAGATGCTATTCAGCATAATTATACCATGAATGTACTTAAGCAAAAAAGTAAAAACAGGTTTGAGAGATTGTAATATTTTTTTTTAATTCTGATTTGTGGTTACTTATAAAACTAATCCTACAACTGGGAGTCGGGAAAATATTTAATTGCCTAGAACAATTTTATTTTTGTAAAAGCGTTAGATGAAAAAGGAAGTAATGTAAAACTAATCTAATTTTTGCACATACAGCTCTTGTTTTGTAAAGCAGCAGGAATAAAAACAGCAACCTTACCGAGCCCAACAAAGGAAAATTATCATTATACCTTAAAACTCACAGAAAAGGATTAAAGGATGATGATGATGATAATAATAATAATCATTACTGGAATCTTAAGAGAAACATACATGTGCAGCCATTCAAAATGCACGGTACAAACCCATAAGGCACACAACAACCCACTGTGACATACCGCGGTACATGATTGGCAGGCCAAAATGGTACACTCGTGGTGCATTGGTCATTAGTGAAAAGATTTAATCATTTAATATCTTGGTTGTGCATGTTTTAATCTGCTTAGTATTGAATATTCAAATAGAATTTTACAACTAAAGGGAAATTTTAATAGCTGAGCATAAAAAGAAAAGGAGCATAACGCATCTGATGATCATAAACTATATTAATTTAGGAACAAAAACATATGATATGTTATATATATGATATGTATATGGTTGGTATTGGTAGTTTAAAGAAAAAATACACACCAGTATCTCACTTTCTTCCTAAACCTTTTAAGCATCAAAGTCTTACATGTGGTTATTTTGGAAATGTTTTTACGTGCTCCGTCTGACCATATTAAGTTTAATATGTGAACATTTAATATGTGAAAAAAGTGAATCCTGTTTTTTATAGTCTGTAGCTCAAATCCTGCTTAACTAAAAATTAGAGACAACAAGACAACGTTGTGATATTAATTCAAAGATCTAAATATATTTAATGCATACGCCTGAAATTAGAGGGTGTGTCTGCTCACCAGCTCGGTGACATCACAGCCTTTCCCTCTGAATAGCTACAGATGCAGCTATTCAAAGTGCGCGGTACAGACACGTACCGCAGGTAATTGGCTGCGGTATCGCGTATCATGACGCAAGATGACGCGGTACGTGATTGGTTGACCGACAGGGGCACTCGTGGTCCGTTGGTCTGTCGTAGAAAGACTTACTGTAAACGTCTTTACTGTGGCCGTTGTAGATATTGAATTTTACCACTGAAGGGAAATCTTAGTAGCTGAGCATAAAAAGAATAGGAGCATACTGCAACGCATGTGAAGGCCATAAACGATATTAATTTTGGAACATAAACATACAGTATATAGCTGGTCTTGGTACTTTAAAGAAAAAAATACACACCAGTATTCCATTTCTCCCTAAACTTCGAAGTCTTTAACTAACGTGATACCGGAGTCAACAAGCATACTTTTAGAATTTGATTAATAGGGAATATAATATGGAATCGTGTATCTAAAGAATTTAATAACGGTATGATTATATTCGTGTACTGCGACAGGGCTGTGTAGGGCTGTTTCGCCTCCCTGTTCATGCAAGTTGTCTTGTAGCCTACTGGTCTAGGTGCGTGACTAACAACTGGCAGGTTGTGTGTTTGAATCCAGCTGGTGCTGGACTTTTCTTTTGACAAACATTTCTTCGAAAAAATAGAATAGCGATATTATGGACAATCAATTGACTTTTATATTTCAAAATATCGCAACATGATCGATTCTAAGTCATTTTTGATAACAATGAATAGTCACCTTCTTCCCTTCTGACAGCGGTTCCTGCTTCTATTGTGTGTGTGTGTGCAACAGAGTAAATTTTTATAGAGAAATGGAGGCTGGACAGTATGCGTTACAATATAAACATTTATATTGATTTAAATCGCAAATGCGTGTTTAATTATGTGTTTTTTAATCATAATCAGGCTAATGCATTTCTACATTTTCTGTATGAACCAGCTTAGAGGTTCATACAGAAAGACAGCTTGTGTTTAAATTGAGTGTAAGGTAATTTATGCTTCTAAAGTCATGGTCAGCATTTATTATTGTACTGTGCTGTAAACTTTTTCTGTGCTTAGTCACATTATTTTATAGTGTTTTTACTGTGTTATTAAATCCGGTGGCGCTGTGTGTTAGTTTCCTGACTCCCATGTCACATAGTCTGTGATTGAATCCCATGGAACTATGACTTTATTTTTTAACAAACATTTCTTTGAAAAAAATGAAACGTTTCCCTTGGTCAGAGATTAAATAAAACCTCACTCACACCAAACAAATTTATATTCCTAAATATCATGACATGATTGAATTTAAGTCTTTTTAATAACAATGAATAGTCACCTATGCGTTACAAAATATACATTTATATTGATTTGAATTGTGTTTTGATTTAAATCGTAAACGCGTGTTTAAATATATGTGTTTAAAGGCGATATACTGTATAAAAGCGCTGATTCCTATGGAGTGTGTTCCGCCGGGGATTCAAAAAAAATATTTTAAATAGGCTGATAAAGCTTAGACTACTGTAACTGTATTCTAGCCTGTATTACAACAGAACATTGGACAATGCAACGTAAATTGCAAAAATGCACTTGGAATCTGTCCAAGCCCTCCTACAAAAATTATTTAAACTGGCACACTGATCATTCATCTCTAAATAAACTTTATTTTATATAGCGTTTTAAGCGAATAGGTAATTAGATTGCTCATAAACCTAATCGCTTTTTCTACATAAACACAGTGTGATTGCTCTCTGAAAATGCTTTTCCTTTATATTTACAGTAGGCTAAGATTTCAACTATAGATCGTATTATTATAAACTTTCTTGGAAAACTGTATTTTATGTAAACCATGTTTGCTATTAATTCATTTAGGGCTAAAATACGTTCATTGTCTTCCAATCGAGTCGAGTTGACATTGGAAGCTTGCCACTCCCGGACTGTTAAACCAATGCATTAGCACGTCAAAGCCCATTGAGGGTATTGAGCCAGTATTGGCTTTAGTATTCCCCCCCTCTCCCCTCAATTCAATTCAATTCAAGCTGTTTTATTTGCATGACAGATGGGTACAAGCAGTGTTGGGTATGTATATTGTAACGCTTACGGCCGACAGGCACTGTGTAAGAGCCGGCGTACCAGAGCAGCGCACCGAGGGAGCGTCTGCATTTATAACTTAGTTTTTAAAATTAGTCAAGCAATATGAAGCATCTCCTTTTACTTTTAAGTCCCTTAAATACATTGAGCACAGCTTTCTCACCACTTAAGATTGCTTTTGATACCATCCTTACACAAAGCAGAAGGGAAATCTTCTGCCCCTTATGCAAAACCAAACCCTCCTCCCATCCCAGTTTACCCTCTTTATCATCCTCAAAATCTACCTTGATTTTCAACTTAAAGCATTACTGCTTACTGGGTTTTTGAGGGGGAGGTGTCTTTCGCTGGAAATCTCGCCTGCTTCCACTACTCAACCACCTCTCTGCCGGAGTGCTGGCTGTGACGAATTAAACCGGTTTCACAGGTATTCAAAGTAGAAAGTACAGTGTTAAGTGGTAGCTGGGCTACTCCCTCAATAGAATCGCTTTAACATGCTCAATGGGCCCTCAATGGGCTTTGACGTGCTAATTGTCAGGGAACCAATACGTGGAATAGGAGGATCCTTATGCATGACCGGAATCCCACAGGACACAGAGTAGCAAAGGGACAATCCAAAAGACAAAAGACAAAATCCAAAGGCAGGGTCGATAAGGGAGGCAAAGGGTCCGGTAACAAGAGATAGTCAAAACAATTCAAAGGCAAAATCCAGAAGGCAAGGTCAAGAGGCGGAAGCAGAAGATTCGTAACGGGAGATCAGTCAAAAGGTTAGGAAACGCACACTGGAGAATACTAAGATAGGCTTCTCAATAGTGAGCGTGGGAAGGTGTGCGAAGGGGGTTTAAATACTGAAAGGAAAGGGGTGTGATTGGATGATTGGTTAGGGAGTGAGAATTTGAGGAATCTGATGCATGTGAGAATGTGCTGGGTTCAATCAGGGATGAGATTGGGAAGCAGAGGTTCTGGGAATGTAACGTCGTTTGCGAGGGAGAGTGTGGGGCGTGACAGTACCCCCCCCTTTAGGGTCGGCTCCTGACGACCTCATAGAGCGAGTACGAACAAAGTCATCAATGAGGCTGCGATCCAAAATATCTTTCTCCCAGACCCAGGAACATTCCTCAGGACCATAGCCCTCCCAGTCGACTAGAAATTGTTGGCGACCTAGGAGCCATCGGGCATCCATGATCTTATTGACCATGTAGGAAGGCAGACCGTCAATGAGTCGTGGTGGGGGTGGAGGTGGCCGAGGCCGGGAGAGGGGGGATCTGTGGTAGGGTTTCAGGAGAGAGACGTGGAAGGAGGGGTGCACCCTGAGAGTTGGAGGAAGAGCAAGACGATAGGTTACAGGGGTGAGCTGGGAGAGGATGCGAAAAGGTCCAATAAAACGGGGTCCCAACTTATGTGAAGGCTGTCTAAGGGGTAAGTTTTTAGTAGACAGCCAGACAAACTGTCCTCGTCGTAGTCTGGGCACAGGTCGTCGATGACGGTCAGCGGTGGTCTTCTGCCGCAAGGAGGTCTTCAGGAGGGCGGATCTGGCTTGTCTCCAAATCCTCTTGAAGAAAGTGAGGTGCGTCTGGAGGCAGGGAATATCCGAATCAGGGATAGAGTCCGGGAGAAGAGAGGGTTGGTATCCCAGAGAGCAATAGAAGGGAGACATCCCAGTGGTGGAGGAAGAGAGAGAGTTATGGGCATACTCAGCCCAGGGGAGGAGAGAGACCCAGTCATCTTGAGAAGCAGAGACGTAAGATCGAAGGTAAGTAAGAAGGTCCTGGTTGGTTCTTTCCGTCAGTCCATTGGATTCAGGATGATAGCCAGACGTGAGAGATGTGGAAGTCCCGAGAGATTTGCAAAAAGTTCTCCAGAATCTTGAAATGAATTGAGGTCCTCGATCTGATACAATATCCTCAGGAATGCCGTGAAGTCTGAAGACATGAAGAATGAAGAGGTCAGCCATGTCTTGAGCAGATGGAAGGGCAGGAAGAGGAATGAAATGAGCCGACTTCGAGAATCTATCTACCACGACCATAATGGTAGTTTTGCCTTGACTCTCAGGAAGATCTGTAAGAAAATCCACTGAGATGTGGGACCAAGGTCTTCTAGGGGTTGGGAGTGGTTGGAGTAAACCGGGCTTCTTAAGACGGGAGGATTTGGACATGGCACAGATGGGACAGGCCTGCACGAACTCAGTAACATCAGTCCTCATAGAAGGCCACCAGAAATGTCTAGAGATGAATTCCAAGGAACGTTTGACACCGGGGTGACCTGCAAATAGTGAGTCATGACCCCAGCGAAGAACAGTGGAGCGTATGGTATCAGGAACAAAGAGTCTGTCTGGAGGACACTGGGGGGGAACAGTTTGGTTGTGAAGTGCACGTTTGATTTGGTTCTCCAGGTCCCATCTAATAGCAGCCACAATTCTCTCAGGGGGTATAATAGGTTCAGGAGGGTCCAAAAAGCCAGGAGGATCATGGAGGCGAGATAGGGCGTCAGCCTTTATGTTCTTGGATCCCGGTGTATAAGTAATAAAAAAATGGAACCTAGAAAAGAAAAGTGACCAGCGGGCCTGGCGTGGATTCAAACGTTTGGCAGTTTGTAGGTAAGAGAGATTCTTATGATCCGTAAGAATAGTAAAAGGGTGTAGGGCCCCCTCCAACCAGTGTCTCCATTCCTCCAGGGCGAGCTTGATAGCCAGTAGTTCTCGGTCTCCAACATCATAATTAGTCTCGGCCCGGGACAATTTTTTAGAGAAAAAGGCGCAGGGGTGGAGGATACCCTTCTCTCCATGACGTTGAGATAATATGGCACCGACTCCGTTGGCTGAGGCATCCACCTCGAGAATGAATGGAAGGTTGGGGTCTGGGTGACAGAGGAGGGGGGCTGTGGTGAACAGTCTCTTGAGATGAAGGAAAGCTTGGTCTGCCTCAGGAGTCCATTTCCCTTGATCAGGACCTTTTCGGGTCAGGGCTGTAATGGGGGAGATGACAGAGCTGAAATTCCTAATAAAACGGCGGTAAAAATTGGAAAATCCCAGGAAGCGTTGAATTTGTTTTAAATTCTGGGGGGTTGGCCAGTTTTGTATGGATTCAGTCTTGGCAGGGTCAATTTCAATGCCCAGGGGTGAGAGGATGTAGCCAAGGAAGTGGATTCTGGTAACATGGAAAGTACACTTTTCCAATTTGGCGTAGAGTTTGTTCTGAATCAAACGATGAAGAACCTCACGCACATGAGAGACATGCTCCTGGGGACTTCGGGAAAAGATTAGAATATCATCCAGGTATACCAGGACATATTTGTGCAAGATATCCCTAAAGATGTCATTCATGAACCCCTGAAAGACAGCAGGAGCATTAATCAGTCCAAACAGCATTACTTGGTATTCATAATGACCGTGGGTAGTA
This sequence comes from Lepisosteus oculatus, assembly GCF_040954835.1. Lineage (NCBI taxonomy): Eukaryota > Metazoa > Chordata > Actinopteri > Semionotiformes > Lepisosteidae > Lepisosteus > Lepisosteus oculatus. The sequence continues at coordinate 7,137,682 of NC_090709.1, forward strand.
ATGAATGCCGTCTTCCATTCGTCACCCTCCCGAATGCGGATCAAATTATACGCACCGCGGAGATCCAGTTTAGAAAAAATAGTGGCGTCCCGGAGTGATTCCAAAGCCGATGAAATCAGAGGAAGGGGATAACTGTTCTTGATAGTTATGTTATTCAGACCGCGATAATCAATGCAGGGTCTGAGAGAGCCGTCTTTCTTTTTAACAAAGAAGAAACCGGCGCAGGCAGGTGAGGAAGAGGGGCGGATGAAACCAGATTCCAAGGACTCCTGGATATAATCTTCCATAGCCTGAGTCTCTTCGTTGGAGAGTGAATAGACATGGCCCTTAGGGGGTAGAACCCCTGGAATTAGATCTATAGGACAGTCAGATGGGCGATGAGGCGGGAGGGATAGGGCCTTCTGTTTACTGAAGGCTAGGTGTAGCTCCGAGTACTGGGAAGGGATACTGGGGAGGTTATCTTGAGATATGCAGGAGACGGAAACTTTCTGAGGAAGCTGACAACAATGTGAAAGGCAATGGGAACCCCAGGCTGTGAGTTCCCTTTGTGACCAGGAGATGTGTGGGTTGTGAATCCGTAACCAAGGGAAAATAAGAACCAATGGGTGAGAAGGGGATTGAATGAGAAAGAACCGAATTACTTCCTGGTGGTGGCGCCGATGCGAAGAGTGAGGGGAGGGGTCTGCCACTTCACCAGACCAGGGGAGAGGGGGGAGCCATCAAGAGTGAGGAGCCGAATGGGCTGGGTGACTGACCAGGGAATATTCCAGGACGAAGCGAGTCCAGAGTCTAGGAAGTTCTCTTCGGAGCCCGAATCAACAAAAGCAGAGAGAGAGGTCTGTCCAGTAGTCCATGACAGGGTGGCTGGGAGAAAGAGTCCAGATCTGGGAGAGGAAGAAGTGACACTGGCCATAACAGCAGGTGGATAGGAGCGAGGAGGGCGACCTGGGCAGGCGGCTCGGAGGTGATCAGGGGAACCGCAGTAAAGGCAACGCCCCTCACGAAGTCGGCAATCTCTTTCCTCAGAGGTCAGTCTATGGAAGGAAGGCAGTTGGGAGGGTGTGGGAGGGGTCCGATTGTCCGACCTTCGCTGTTGCTCTAATTAATGCGTTGGTTTAACAGTCCGGGTGTGGCAAGCTTCCAATGTCAACTCGACTCGATTGGAAGAGAATGAACTTTTTTTAGCCCTAAATGAATTAATAGCAAACATGGTTTACATAAAATACATTTTTCCAAGAAAGTTTATAATAATACGATCTATAGTTGAAATCTGAGCCTACTGTAAATATAAAGAAAAAGCATTTTCAGAGAGCAATCACACTGTGTTTATGTAGAAAAAGCGATTAGGTTAATGAGCAATCTAATTACCAATTCGCTTAAAACGCTATATAAAATAAAGTTTATTTAGAGATGAATGATCAGTGTCGCAGTTTAAATAATTTTTGTAGGAGGGCTTGGACAGATTCCAAGTGCATTTTTGCACTTTACGTTGCATTGTCCAATGTTCTGTTGTAATACAGGCTAGAATACAGTTACAGTAGTCTAAGCTTTATCAGCCTATTTAAAATATTTTTTTTGAATCCCCGGCGGAACCTCTAAGCTGGTTCATACAGAAAATGTAGAAATGCATTAGCCTGATTATGATTAAAAAACACATAATTAAACATGTGTTTGCGATTTAAATCAGAACACGATTTAAATCAATATAAATGTTTATATTGTAACGCATACTGTCCAGCCTCCATTTCTCTATAGAAATTTACTCTGTTGCACACACACACACAATAGAAGCAGGAACCGCTGTCAGAAGGGAAGAAGGTGACTATTCATTGTTATCAAAAATGACTTAGAATCGATCATGTTGCCATAATTGTCCATAATATCGCTATTCTATTTTTTCGAAGAAATGTTTGTCAAAAGAAAAGTCCAGCACCAGCTGGATTCAAACACACAACCTGTGCGTTGTTAGTCACGCACCTAGACCAGTAGGCTACAAGACAACTTGCACAAACAGGGAGGCGAAACAGCCCTACACAGCCCTGTCGCAGTACACGAATATAATCATACCGTTATTAAATTCTTTAGATACGCGATTCCATATTATATTCCCTATTAATCAAATTCTAAAAGTATGCTTGTTGACTCCGGTATCACGTTAGTTAAAGACTTCGAAGCTTAAAATGTTTAGGGAGAAATTGAATACTGGTGTGTATTTTTTTCTTTAAAGTACCAAGACCAGCTATATACTGTATGTTATGTTCCAAAATTAATATTGTTTATGGCCTTCACACGCGTTGCAGTATGCTCCTATTCTTTTTATGCTGAGCTACTAAGATTTCCCTTCAGTGATAAAATTAGATATGAATATTCAATACTTAAACGGGCACAGTTAATACATTAAATATACATATACATACTGTATACAGTACAGTTTGCATATGGTAATATGTTTGTATTCCTAAATCAATCTCTTTTATGAGCATGTGAAAGGCATGGTGAATCACTGTACTTTGCATGATTGGAAACAAATGCGTGATTGCGAAATGCTGTGGTGTTACTTTTACAAAGACGGTCAATGAAAAAAAGAATGTTGACCAGGGCAATACTTTGAGTTTAGACTTACAGCTTGTCCAAGGTCATTCATTATTAATACTATTAGTAATATCTTCGTTAAAGACTGATGGCCACAGCTCGAACATGAGAGGTTGAGCTTTATTAGCTCCACCTTGCGGAAATTCCAGATACTATTATTTTGCTTGTCGTATTATAGGAGAATTTACGGTAACTAGCGGTATTTACTGGTAACTCGTGGTATTTACCGGTAGCTTGCGGTAGACTGCGTACAGCGTACCGGAACATAATGCGGTATCGCCCGCGCATTTTGAATGGCTGCATCTGTAGCAGGGACCTCAGAGGAGAGATCTCCCTTTAGCTCAGCTGCCTGACATAGCTAGCAGTGATGCCGAAGGCCTGCGTTCGAGTTTCCCAGCTGATTACTGTATTCTACTTTCTTTGTAAACATGTTTTATTTTTAATTTGACTCATTCATGCATGATGGACAATGATCTTGACATGCAGGTGTGGAGTTGTGCAGGTCTAAAGTAGAGTTATCAGCTTCAGATTGAAAAGGTTATTAATAATATCTTCAGTGTCACATTAACATTGGAATGTTCTTTCAAGTGTAAAAAGAGGCAATACTCAACGTGTGTCCTCTATACTTTTTCAGTTTACAGACCGTACAAGATCATTTATTATGAATATTGTCTATATCGCATTAAAATTGGAACACTTTTCACAGATGTAAATCCACCTATTTTCTAATCACTTTATCCAGGACAGGTAACAGTTTCATCCCTCCCCATTCCCTCTGCCTGTCTGACTTCTTTTTAACCCTTCTGTGCCCGAATCACAGCGGGTGAGAAAAGAGAAAAAAGTGAAACTTACAGTTTACACAAAGATTCTAGGCTGACCACAAGGAAGAAAGATCACCCATTTTTCATGCACAAAAAGTGGTTATTAACTATCGAAACCTGTTTTTATAGCTTTTAAAATCATGCAATGTCTAAGCAGAAACACAATTATATCTCATTATTGAATTCTTTTTTAAAAATTAAAAAAATAATTTACCCAGCCTAAGGGCATTCATAATATTGTGGAATTTTCGGGTTCGGCGAGGACGGACACAGTGACTCAGAAACACGTTGAATGAAAAACGGCGCTTTATTTTTCGGCACAGCCTGAAAGTAGTTAGTATTGTACAGTGATTATAGATGTGGGTAATGTCATCCCCATTAAGCAAAGTGCTTATCGCGCACATCCTGCTAATCTAAAAATTAGACACAAGAAGAATAGTGTCTTATTAATAATATCTTCTGTGTCGCATTAACATTGGAATGTTCCTTATTTACAAGTGTAAAAAGAGGCGAACGTGTCTTCTCTTTAACTCTTCAATTTACAGAGAAATTCCACCAGAGCCCCAGAACATTGTCCAATAATCCTTTTCTTGTGTCTAATTCTTAGTTTAGCAGGATTTAAACTACAGTATATGAATATAGTTATATCATTATTAATTTCTTTAGATACGCGATTCCATATTATATTCCGTATTAATCAAATTTAAAAAATGTCAATATAATGTCCATAATATTTGCTATTTTAGTTTTTCAAAGAAGCCTTTCAAAGGCTTGAGGCATCCGTTAAATTGCCCCACTGGATAAGGTGTTTGGAATTAAACCAGTTTAAAAACTCTTAAGCATACTGTAGTTTTTGTTAACACAACACAGCTTTGTCAGTGAAAGAAATGACCGCGGGCACTTTTCCTCCCCCTCTTCATTCTCAGAGTAGAATAGTCTCCCTTCCCCCCATGGACATACTGACAAATGTTTTCACAGCCTACAGTATTCTTTTAGAAACAGTATATGAATATAATTATATCTTTATTAATTTCTTTAGATCCGCCAAAGATCAGGCAGAAAAGAGGTCATAGGCAGAGGGAAAGTCGGTGACGTCACCGCGCTGGCAAGATAGATACTCTTTTTAGATACTTTTCTTCAGATATGCAATTCCATATTATATTCCCTATTAATCAAATTCTAAAAGTATGCTTTTGTTTACTACGATAACGAGCGTATTCGCAGAAATACAGAAATATTTTTTTAGAATCCGCTAAATAGAGAATATAATATGGAATCGATTATCTAAAGAAATGAATAACAATATTAATTTAAGGATCTAAAAGAAAAGGATCAGAAAAGATTCACAAACCAACACAAGGTTGTGAAAGGTCCGAGAGCCTGTTTGGAGTGTAAAACACTTGGTTGCAGCATTTTGAATGTTGTGCTTGAAAAGGTATTGATTCGTGAATAGCACCCCCCTATCCCCATGTAATGCCTCTCTAATGGTGCCATATTGAAAAAATCATTAAAAAATAAGGAAAAGATTCACAACCCAAAGCAATGTTGTATATGGTGAAGGGGCTGTCTGGCGTGTAAAACACTTGGTTGCAGCATTGTGAATCTTATGCTTAAAACGCTATTGAGTCATTAAGAAGACCCCCCTATTTCAGTGTATTACCTGTAGTGTTATCTTCAGAAAATCATAAAAAAATAAAGAAGTTTCAAAACACAGAACAAAGCTGGGAAAGGTCAGAGGACCTGTCTAGAGTGTGAAACACTTAGTTGCAGCCCTGTGGGTGTTGTGCTTAAAAAGCTATTGAGTCATGAAGAAGACCCCATTATCCCAGTATATCAATTCTAGTGATGCCATATTGAAAAAAAACATTAAAAAGCTAAAAGAGGTTTAACAGCCCAAAGCAAGGCTTGGAAAGATCAGAGGATCTGCTTAGTGTGTAAAACACCTACTTACAGCATTTTGGGTGCTGTGGTTTAAATGCTGTTGGCTTGTGAACAGCATATCCCTATCCCAGTGCATAGTGCTACATTAAAATCACAAGAAAAAGAGATTCACAATGCAAAGCTGTGTCAGTCTTCTGTGTACAATTCAGTTTGAACATCATGGGTGCTGTTTTTAATATGCTGCTGAGTAAAGAATAAGAATTTTCCTACTGTCAGTAGTATTGTGTGTATAGTTCAGGTGGGTGACACCTGAAGAAGGCTCCACGGCTGAAACGTTGTGTTTTCTTTCTTCTTTTTTTTCAGAATGGAATAAACCTATTACTTGTAAGTATTGTGTATATAGTTGACCTTTACCTGAATGAAAACAGGACATGAAGAAATGGTTTCAGAAATAAAAAAAGCTTTATTCCTGTTCTTATAGGGTTCCAGTTAGTGCGTAATCATGCATTGATGAAAAACCGGAAGTTTACAAAAGAGAATTAGCTCACTGATAGTTTTATGTAGAGGTTGTGAAAAAGTAGAGGTCTTTAATATGCGTTTGGTTTAAAGGCTTTCTGTGTTTCCCTTGCGAAGATATGGACATAAGAATATTCATGCGTGGTCAAAACAATGGCATAAAAACAACATAGTGAAGGCTGTGAAATTTTTCACAATGTACTTTGTCCACACAGCAAGTGTTCTCGTAACTCTAGGAGGTTTCATGAAAAAGCTACAGGCGTGCCAAAATCATTTTCGAACTTCAAGCTAACTTTACCCCGATCTTTACAGACTTCCTTCTTTGAACTCAACTGTGCTTCAGTAAATAATGTACAGTTTATCACCTTCTGCAATGCCTCTAGTTTAGCAGGATTTGTGCAACAAGTACATTGTTTAATGGGGATGACATTACCTACGTCTACTGTATATCTCTGTACAACACAGGAGTCGGCGTGTCTGTTAATAAAACAGAGTGCCTTCCAGTACATATAACTACTGCATGATTTCTTTATCCATTTCAGCTAAATGAGGGAAATTAAATCAGTCAGAATCTTGGAGTGCCAATTCTAAAATTAACCGTTCTTTCCTCCTTTGTTTAACTTAAAGAATTTAGCGAAGAAATCCTTAATCACAATATCATCACTTAATTTATCAAGATACACAAATTCATGCCAGAGTCAACAACAAGCTATAATAGTGGACTATTTTTATACATTCAGCTATATGAGAACCAAACCGAAAGTAATGCTCCCATCGTGCTTTGAACTGTCTGGGTGCAGCTCGCTACATTGCAGTGCCCATTACCACTACAAGAACAATATAATTTTTTTTTAAAAGGAAACAAATGTCAAAATGTTTCCAGAAAGTCCACTTGTGATACTTTAGCTGCTTATTTACACAATTCCATATTAATATAGCTATCAAGTGATGTTAAATCGCTACAACATTTATCTTTTTACAATAACAGCAAGTGGTGTTCTTACTGCTGTACTGTACGTATTCTTGGAAAAGGATAAAACGTTATAACTTTCAGTACAGAATATAAGCTTAATGTAATGCATACGGCCAGCATTGCTGGTTGTGCGAGCCGGCTTACCAGCGCGGTGACGTCACCGCCCTTCCCTGTGGATAACAGAGTCCTCAGCCTCCAGGCTGAGGGGAGATCTCCCTTTAGCTCAGCTCGCTGGCACCCTGTTGAGTGAAGCTGGAGACCAGAGTTTGAGTTCCCAGCGTTGGGGGGCCAACCTGAGGCAGCAGTGGTGAGGGTGCATACCCATGTGAACCCGAGAGTACATTAAAGCCAGAACCCATGTAAATTACTCAGTTAAAGACTTTGGTACATAAAATATTTATGCATAATTAAAACATTTATGGTGAAGGTGGAAGGTTGTGTACTTTTGTCCAACTGAGCAATCTTGCTTTTATAAAATATACCAACTTTTTAATGTTTAATGATTAACATGCTGTAATACACAGTGTAAAATTAAAAGTCTAAAGAGTATACAACTTAAATTCTTAATTGAATAAAGAATGTCCCTCAGCAGTGATCAGGATTTGAAACCAGGTGTTTTCTGGTGACATCTCAAATGCTATACATGAGAGGTTAAGCTTAATAGCTCCACCTGGCAGTGATTCTGGATACTATTATCATAGCTGTGGTATTATGCGGTATGATGCAATTTACGTGTTACAACGCTTTATGATGCAATACGCCCACCGCTTTGTACCACAGCTCGTTTTGAATGGCTGCATCTGTATATGACAACAATAGTTTAACTGCCACAGGATACTGATGTATGTTATAAGACTTAGTTGTATAATGAGAGGAAATATATTGTTCGGGAATTGGGAACTTTCCATAAACAAGTTTTAGAAACTCTGTTATGTGATACATATATTAGAAAAGCACAATCAATGGTATGTTATTGAGTAAGGCTAATGCCATTCAATAATTCATCTAAATTCATGTTCATATAAATTAATAATTTTAATTAAGTAAAATTAATTAATTAAAAGTTGAATTAATTAAGTCAAATAAACAAGTATATCTGTATCTGTATCTGTGCCTGTACAATAAACTTATCAGTTGTGTTTGTAATACGTTGTCTTTTATACATAATCAAATCTGTGAATCGTGTGTGAAATTTAGATCTTGACAGGTAAATGTAGAAATCCATTGTTTACATATTGTTACATACAGAGAATGAGGATATATACAGTGCCTTGCGAAAGTATTCGGCCCCCTTGAACTTTTCAACCTTTTGCCATATTTCAGGCTTCAAACATAAAGATATAAATTTTTTATTTTATGTGAAGAATCACCAACAAGTGGGACACAATTGTGAAGTGGAACGAAATCTATTGGATTTTTGAAACTTTTTTAACTAATAAAAAAATGAAAAGTGGGGCGTGCAAAATTATTCGGCCCCTTTACTTTCAGTGCAGCAAACTCACTCCAGAAGTTCAGCGAGGATCTCTGAATGATCCAATGTTGTCCTAAATGACTGATGGTGATAAATAGAATCCACCTGTGTGTAATCAAGTCTCTGTATAAATGCACCTGCTCTGTGATAGTCTCAAGGTTCTGTTGAAAGCGCAGAGAGCATCATGAAGACCAAGGAACACACCAGGCAGGTCCGTAATACTGTTGTGGAGAAGTTTAAAGCCGGATTTGGATACAAAAAGATTTCCCAAGCTTCAAACATCCCAAGGAGCACTGTGCAAGCGATCATCTTGAAATGGAAGGAGTATCAGACCACTGCAAATCTACCAAGACCTGGCCGTCCCTCTAAACTTTCAGCTCAGACAAGGAGAAGACTGATCAGAGATGCAGCCAAGAGGCCCATGATCACTCTGGATGAACTGCAGAGAACTACAGCTGAGGTGGGAGAGTCTGTCCATAGGACAACAATCAGTCTTACACTGCACAAATCTGGCCTTTATGGAAGAGTGGCAAGAAGAAAGCCATTTCTCAAAGATATCCATAAAAAGTCTCGTCTAAAGTTTGCCACAAGCCACCTGGGAGACACCCCAAACATGTGGAAGAAGGTGCTCTGGTCAGATGAAACCAAAATCGAACTTTTTGGCCACAATGCAAAACGATATGTTTGGCGTAAAAGCAACACAGCTCATCACCCTCAACACACCATCCCCACTGTCAAACATGGTGGTGGCAGCATCATGGTTTGGGCCTGCTTTTCTTCAGCAGGGACAGGGAAGATGGTTAAAATTGAGGGGAAGATGGATGCAGCCAAATACAGGACCATTCTGGATGAAAACCTGTTGGAGTCTGCAAAAGACCTGAAACTGGGACGGAGATTTATCTTCCAACAAGACAATGATCCCAAACAGACAGCAAAATCTACAAAGGAATGGTTCACAAATAAACGTATCCAGGTGTTTGAATGGCCAAGTCAAAGTCCAGACCTGAATCCAATCGAGAATCTGTGGAAAGAGCTGAAAACTGCTGTTCACAAACGCTCTCCATCCAACCTCACTGAGCTCGAGCTGTTTTGCAAGGAAGAATGGGCAAGAATTTCAGACTCTCGATGTGCAAAACTGATAGAGACATACCCCAAGCGACTTGCAGCTGTAATCGCAGCAAAAGGTGGCTCTACAAAGTATTAACGCAAGGGGGCCGAATAATTTTGCACGCCCCACTTTTCATTTTTTTATTAGTTAAAAAAGTTTCAAAAATCCAATAGATTTCGTTCCACTTCACAATTGTGTCCCACTTGTTGGTGATTCTTCACATAAAATAAAAAAATTATATCTTTATGTTTGAAGCCTGAAATGTGGCAAAAGGTTGAAAAGTTCAAGGGGGCCGAATACTTTCGCAAGGCACTGTACCTCATTTATATTTCAGCTCAACATGTGAAACACCTTTCTGCAACTTAGCAAATCGTCTTGTTGACCTCCACTGGTGTTTTTGTTTCATACTGCTTGTGCTGAGTTTAATTTGATCTGAGTTGAGACACTTTAATTTGATTTGAGTGCTATTTTACTTTAGATGTTGCTGCTATTGTTGTGTGTTTAGGTTGATGTTTCCTCAATGTCTTTGTATTGGAGCACACATGCAAAGAAGCATTTCATTGCATTTGTGGATATGACCAATAAACTGAACTGTGAACTCTGGGGTTAAGGAATGACTGTTCAGCAAAATACATTAAAACTGGTATATTTGGAATAAAATATAATGGGTCTCAGAATCAATGTCTGTGTATTTAACTTTTTTCTACGTTTGGAATATGTTGTGCTTTAACATAAGTTAATCGATCCATGATTTGTTATATATAGGTCTTGACAGGTAAATGCTAAAATCTGTTGTTCACATATTTCACACAAAGAATAATATAAACCTCATATACATTTCAGCACAACACATGAATCACCTGTCTGCCACTGTGGAAGAGTCTTCTTGTTGACTCTTGCCCTCATGTCAAGGTTTTGAGCAGACACTCAGGACAACATCACAGTAACACAGCGGGTGTTGCTATCAGTGTCTTTCCATTGGGTGAAATAAGAGATCACTTTATTGGCCATACACAATTTCTTGTATTAGGAATTTGTCTTTTCACATCCCCCAACTTGCTCTCCATGAGACCCACAGACAGGGAGAGAAGCTTGGGGTCAGAGCACAGGGTCAGCCATTTATACAGCACACCTGGAGCAGTTAGGGTTAAGGACCTTGCTCGGGGGCCCAACAGAGTAGGATTCCTTTGCCAGCCACAGGATACGAACCTGTAACTTTCTAGCCACAGGCGCAGATCCTTAGCCACAGAGTCACCGCATCACCCTGCAGTTTACATATCTGGCAGGTGTGGAATATGTTGCTTAGGAAATACAGTTTAATCTGCAAATCATGTATTTAGATGAGATCTTGGAAGATGAGGGGTAGAAACACAGTGGGCATATCATTAACAAGTTTCCCCTGGTGTACAAATTTTATAAATGCTAAAAAATAAATGGGCATTATACATCCAGAAATATGTCACAAAATGCAAATTGAAGGTGAATGTAAATTTCCGCAAAAAAGCAAAACAGATCTAATTAATTATTACCTATAGAATGGGAAACGTTCAGGTGTAGTAACTGGTGATTGAGTTCACAGTCTAGAAAACAGGCAGAGCCATATGGAACAGAAGTGTTTTTATTTACAGTGCAGGTGTTTTTGGTTTTATTTTCCCATTAAAGCAAGTGCCCCATTTTTGAACTACTGAACATGCTCACTCCCTCATAAACAGAGCTGCACAGTTATGCTACAACATCAGGTTTCAGTCCGCAAATCTTACAAGACCTATTGCCTCGACCAGACTCCTCAAAAAGCTCAGTCTATCTTTACAACCTCTGAGACTCTTTACAAACATTTTTACCAAACAGGTTTTTCTCTTTGACCACCACAAACGCTATGAAAGCCTCAAAAGCCACAAATGTTTTAGCTAGATGAAAATCCTGGGTGAATTTACAACACATTCTGTAGGATCTGAACTCTGTCCCCAGACAGCAGGTAGACTGAACCCTTGAAAGACTTGGCTTACTGGTTTTAGACTGACAACTAATCAATCATCTTCTTAAAATTGGTCAGGTGTCTTATGGCAGCCTGGGGATGTAGTTCAGACAGAAATCTCCATCACAACATATACTGTACATCTCGTATATATTTCAGCACAATATGATGTGAACTGTGAAAAATCTTTCACTGTTTCTGTTTTGTTTTCTTAACTAATGCTTTCAAAGTACAGCACACAGAGTGACACATCAGTGTTTAAATCTCTTACCTGTTATATACAATCAGTAGCAATGTAGTTACTCTAATGTGAACAGAGAACTGTAGTGAACTCTGAAGTGACCACAGCTCCCAGAAACACAGGACCAGAAGTCCCAGCCTTCTGAAGTCACACAGATAGCCGCTCCAATATCTCACACACTGTCAGTATCTTCCTGTCACTGTACTGTCTCCTCTTCCCAATAAAAGGGACTACCAATCTAATCAAGCAGGTAAAATACATTAATAAGACAAATAAGACAATATCAGGTATCTTTCAAATATGTATAAATATAAAAACATCCTGTAGACAAGTATTGTCTCTCTCTTTCTCCAGGCAGTGCTGACGTGAGGCTGGTGAATGGAGCCAGTCCCTGTGAGGGGACAGTGGAGATTCAGTATAAAGGAGAGTGGGGGACAGTTTATGACAGAGAATGGGATCTGGAAGATGCTGCAGTGGTGTGCAGACAGCTGAGCTGTGGATCTGCTATTTCAGCACCAATAGGAGCTCACTTTGGACCAGGGTCTGGATCAGTCTTGCTGGGCTGGGTCGACTGCAGGGGATCAGAGTCTGCTTTGAGAGATTGTAGTAAAGATGAAGTGAAACAGTACTACTATGCTCATGAGGACTCTGGAGTGATCTGTACAGGTAGGTAAGAATGGGGTTTCAGTCATGTCCATGATGGTCAACTGAGGTGTTCAGGGAGAAGGTACAGACTCTCTCCAGTCTCCAGCAGGGAGGGATATTGAAGCTCCATCGGTGATCTAGAGTCCATTATCATGATCCATCTGTCCATCCTCCCATTCGCACTGCTCATTGACAGGTCAGACTGGTCAGGGAGAGTGATCTCTGTTATTGTTCTAATATTCCAGCTCATCGAGGGGTCAGGCTTGTTGGAGGCAGTGATCTCTGCTCTGGAAGAGTGGAACTGCAGCACGGAGAGACCTGGGGTTCAGTGTGTGACTCTGACTTTGAGAGGCAGGATGCAGAAGTTGTCTGTCGACAGCTAGATTGTGGGGCTTCTTCACAAGTCCTGAAAGGGAATCTGTTCGGGAAGGGGGAAGCAAACTTCCATTCCGAGGTGCTCCACTGCCATGGCAATGAATCTCAGATTTTCTTCTGTCCAAAGTCCACAAAAACACAGGGATGCACCCATGAGAACTTCGTGGGACTGAAGTGTTTTGGTAAGAGCAGGATCATGTATTTCATAATACAGAGTCTGGGTGAGAAACAGACCCCAACTCCAATCAGTCATCTGCTCACTGCGGTCATCAGACTGTCGTTCCCAGCAGTCTTTGCTGTAGTGGTGTTCCACTGACTTCAATGATGATACATTGGTTTGGTCATGCTACCATGGTTTGGCCATGATGCCTCATAAAATCAGCCTTCTGATTCACAATAACATCTTGATAAGCTACTTCAATAATTAAAAGGACAAGATTTTAAAAATATGTGACAGGTAGTCCTCATGAATATCTAATCGAGGGGAGTCAGCAAGCAGTTATTACAGTCCCAGATGATTGACTGGTGAGCTCCTCTCCATTTAAATTCCAGCTTGTTAGCAAGTGCGTGAGGTATCTGAAGAGAAGGAGCACACCAGCTCTCTGCAAGAGAGCCATGATCAAAGAGATTGATCTGCTTTGTTTTTGTATTGTTTTTTTGTTTACACTTGAAAATGAAAAAAGTCATCACTTTGATTAAAAAACACAAGTGCATCATCACAATGGATTTGAAGGTGAAGTTCAGAGTTATTGCCTGTTATTGTGTTATGAAGCTGTCTCTCTGCTCTCTCCCCTGTCCTGTGTGCAGGATACACAGGGTTTAGACTGGTGAATGGCTTGGACTCCTGCTCTGGCCGAGTGGAGTTACAGTGGCTCTTCAGGGACTGGGGGACAGTGTGTGATCTCTACTGGGACCTGAGAGATGCCAGTGTTCTCTGCCAGCAGCTGGGCTGTGGGGAGGCTGTAGCAGCACCAGGACAGGCCTGGTTTGGACAGGGCAGTGGACCAGTAAGGGCTGATGTGTTTGAGTGCTGGGGCAATGAGAGCCATCTCTCACACTGCGTTGTGTCTTCATGGGGGAGAGCAGGGTGCTCTCATGGACAGGACGCAGGAGTCATCTGCTCTGGTGAGAATTATGTGTTTAAAACACAATAACACTCCCTCTGCTTACACACAGAAGCACACTGTTACATTACTGTGTAATTTTCTTTCAGATTGCTACACAGATACAGTGAGGAGTAAAAATGAGTTTTATATTTATATTCAGATTTTTCAATTCATATTCATAGTTATATGAACTTTAAAAAAACATGGTGTCAGTACCTAGTAACTAAAACCTGTCCAGTTTAATTTGTTCTTTAATCCAACAAATAATAAACCAAGGGGCTGAAGAGAAAGCAAGAGTCAGATAGTGAAGGTTTATGGATAGTAAAGGTTGAACACAGCTGACACTCCACTCCACTCAAATATCACCAGTGATTCACCTGGAGCAGGCAAAGAGAGAATGAGGACTGTTTTTATCACATCAGTGCTGTTTTAATTGTAGTTTCATAAATTGTGTTAAATTGCTTCACACTCTGATTTCTCTCTCTGTGTTTGACAGGTTTCCCGTCTTCAGCTGTTCCTTCTTCAGAAACACCAGGTATGAACTGGCTCTCATTCTGAATCTCCAGGGCTCTGTGTGTGTTGAGCTCTCTGTTAATCAGTTCAATCCCAGATTAGTCTATTTGGCAGCAGGTGTGTGTGTGGGTTTTCAACACCATCCTCCTTAACCTCTCTCATACAGTGTTTGTGGGATCTGCAACAAATGCATCTACAATATATGAACACTTCAGTTTGTCACCTGAGAGGTACTGTTTCTGTGCTTTATCATAGTTGGTACAGTAGTGATGATTGTCACAGTCTGCTAAAAGAATATATGAAATTAATCAAAATGCCCAATTCTGAAATCTTTAAATCCCATTCCAGTTTTTAATGTTATTTCCAAATTCTCTTACCCTGCTGTGTGGAGAAGATTTTGACAGTCATCACTTCTCCTAACTGAATATTTAAATCTATGAAATGTTTTCTTTCTTCTAATATGTGAAGTAGTTCCACAGTGTTCAAATGGATGAGATTGAGGAATCCTCCCATTTCCTGTAAGACCCACAGCAAACTGTTGTGTGTATACTGCTGATCCTGTGGTGGGTGGACAGTCTTGACTCTGGGTTTTCAGTAACTGAGCTGCTGCTATTCACTCAGACTGGAGCCCCAGGAGACACATGAGATGCTTGTAATGCATCTGCTGCGCCCAGTGGCCTGAGCTGATGTTTATGTTGTTACAGCAAATTGTCTGCCTCTAGAGTACTTCACTGACCCCTGACCCCTGACCTTTGCCTCTCTGCTCCTAGATCAGCTATCCCTCAGGCTGGTTGGGGCAGGAAGCGACTGTGCTGGGAGGCTGGAGGTTTATCACAGTGGCTCCTGGGGGACAGTCTGCGATGACTCCTGGGACCTGGCAGACTCTCAGGTGGTGTGCAGGCAGCTCCAGTGTGGGACGGCCCTCAGTGCCACAGTGCCGGCCTCCTTCAGCCAGGGAACTGGACCCATCTGGCTGGATGAGGTGGGCTGTCTGGGAAACGAGTCGTCACTTGGGGAGTGTCCTTCAGCGTGGTGGGGACAGCATGACTGTGGACACAAGGAGGATGTGAGAATCCTGTGCTCAGGTTGGGGAGCTAATACCAATTACTCCCACATTGTGAATATGGCTTGCATGTAGAGTGCCTAGATGTGTTTTATTGAGTTTCAGCCCTCCAGTGAAGTTTAGTATCTAATCTGTAAATTGTAAGCTCCCAATATCAATGTTGCCTGTTGCCTAATAGGCTGTATTTGTCTTGGCCATTGTCTTTCATGACTTTCTGACTCAATATTTTCATCTTGATTTGATCGAAGAGTCTCTTCTGGCCAGATCCTGTGGGATCACTTGGTGTTGATTGTCAACCAGAGCTGCATGTTCTTCTTTCATATTGCTAGTTCAGTCACCCTGAGTGCTGCTGATGAACAATCAAGCTGATCTGAATGGTGTTGATGATCTGAATCAGATCTAAATCCTCTAATGGGATTTAAATTCTCAGAGGTCCGGTGGAACATTTAATCAATTTTCAACTTTTTCAGTTGGTAGTGATCAGTCTCATTTCAACTTGTGCTGATAACATCTCAATGTTATCCACCTGTTTCTTACCAGTTCATACGCCTAGCTCTCTTATCAAGGTTTGTTTCCTTTGGCTTTTCATGTTCTCTTGGCAGATCACACTATACTGAGGCTGTCTGCAGGCTGTTCAGGACAAGCAGAGGTTTACTACAATGGCACCTGGGGCAGTGTGTGTCAGAATGGCATGACTGACTCCACAGCTGCAGTGATCTGTAAACAGCTGGGCTGTGGAAACAAGGGCACCATCAGAGAGACAAACTCCAGGCTGAGCCCAGACCCCAAAT
The DNA here is from genome assembly GCF_040954835.1 of Lepisosteus oculatus. Classification (NCBI taxonomy): domain Eukaryota; kingdom Metazoa; phylum Chordata; class Actinopteri; order Semionotiformes; family Lepisosteidae; genus Lepisosteus; species Lepisosteus oculatus. Next base: position 7,153,753 of record NC_090709.1, read on the forward strand.
GGCTGGACTTTGTCTCCTGTCGCAAACACGACTCCACCCTGTGGCAGTGTCCCTCCCCCGCCTGGGGTCAGAATGATTGTGAAGACCGGGAAGTGGCTGAGATCACCTGCTCAGGTACAGAGTGAAGAGTGATGCTATCTTCCTCTTGAGCAGCTCTACAGTGATTGTCTCGTCATGAGCTTTCAACAGAATTCTTAGCAATGTATATCCAAACAAGTATAAAAATAAAGGAAATACTATTGTTGTTCTTCACTTTTTTCTGTGAGTTTGATTTTGTATATGATCATTAATCTTTGAAGGTCCTAGAAAAGAAGCTGACAGAAGCACTCCAGCCCCTCAGGAAGAGCAGCCTCACCTGTACTGCCCAGGTGAGTTCAGTGTGTAAAACAATCAGAGACAGTGCAGCCCTGATCTGAGGAACAGTAACCATATAGCTCTCTTCTAGAGCCACTCAATACCTCACTGATCTCTACTACAGTCACTCAGTAACTTCTCTGCTCTCTTCTAGAGTCACAGAGCTGAGGATGCTCAGTAACCTCACTGTTCTCTTTCAGTCCCACTGGCTCTGCGCCTGGCTGGAGGCACTAACTGCTCTGGGCGGGTGGAGCTGCAGGACGAGGGCTCCTGGGGGACAGTCTGTGACGACTCCTGGGACCTGCAGGATGCCCAGGTGGTCTGCAGACAGCTGGGCTGTGGGGACGCAGTGAGTGCAGCAATAGAGGCCTCATTTGGACCAGGGAGTGGCACCATCTGGCTGGACGAGGTGAACTGCACAGGCAGTGAACTTCACCTGTGGGACTGCTGTCACTCTGGACTGAATCAGAGTGACTGTCGACACAAGGAGGATGCAGGGGTTACCTGTACAGGTGAGGGGAGTCTTAGCACTGTAGATGAACAAGGTAGCAGATTGATGGAGAAGATACACTGAAGTTACACATATTCTATAACTGTTTAATATCTAATTGAACCAACTAGGATCATCAGTCATAAAACTAGGATGTTGTGTAGCTCTGTGTGTGTGAACAACACTACTCTTCAATTCAGAACCTGACTTCTTTCATCTCTGCAATCTTACGTTTTACCTCAAGAAATAAATATATTTTTTATCAGCTCCACTGTGGATTCAACTTGCTGTAAAAGCAAAGGAAAAATAATGACAAATCTCCTATCTCTTTCACAGGTTTTTCAGAGAGAAGAGCCACTCCAACAACAGCTACAGGTGAACAGAAATCCTCCTGGTCATTGATATCTCCTGTCTTTCTGTCTCACCAAATTCCCAGTGTAGCTGTAGTGTCTCCTCTCCTCTCTCAGTGATTTTCTGACAGTGTTGATGTAGCATCCTTTACAATTCTATGTTGATATTGGATTAACCCCGAGGTCCTAACACCTCCTGATGGGAAACTCAGGGAATTTAATGTGTTAAAGCCTGTATGAGCCCACTAGCACAACTCCTCATCCCTGTTCATCCCCTGTCTCTTCTCCCTCAGGCAGCACCAGGACAACACCCCAGACACAGCCGCTGGGAGGTCTGTCCGTCTCACCCCTGGCCCTCCTGCTGATGGGGGCTCTTCTCTTCGTGGTGCTGGCCCTGTTAGTGGGGCAGCTGATCCAGAACAGGAAGCTAAGGAAAGGTAGAGAGGGGAACTTACCATCCACATACTGACCCCTAGTGGCCATTACTGTCACACAGAACTGATCTAAATTGGACTTCAGGAAAACAATCTTCTCTAAATGATCAATTACATTCTGTCTAATTTAATGTGGATTTTGGATGTGAACAATTTAGTAGGGTAGAGAAAATTTAGGAAAGAGTGTAAGTAATTACAAAATCTGAAGAAATTTGCAGATGTGTAGAATTATAACATTGATATGCACAAATATTCAAAAATATTTAGCAGTGAATTGATTTGCTTGTACCCCTTGTAACCCTGAGTGTCTGTTTCCCTACACAGCCCTATCTGAAGGAGCACTTGCCCCCTATCATGATGCCGTCTACGAGGAAATAGAGTACAAACTGGCCAGAGAGGGAACCTACAGCGCCCCCAGGAGAGGTGAGTGGAGAGAGTGTTCAGGTGTGATTGATCTCCACCCTCTGAGGACAATCTGAGGATGTACACTTGTAGAAAATGTTACTCAGCTGGTTTCAGACAGTAATTTTCTTTCTCAAGAGGAACGTCAAAGTGAGTAAAGAAAATCAGCACAGCGCTGTCCCTGATCTGACTTATAAACACAAACTCTGTGTTACTGTTCACACCCTGGCTTATCTCCCAGTAGAGGACAGTGAGACTGCTGTCTGACTGCAGGTATTAGTGATCTGTCCTCCTGTTCACAGGGAGATTCCTCTCTGACGAGCTGCCCTCTGGATACGATGATGTGGAGGACAGTGAGGGAGACCCAGTGCCAGGTGAGGGGAGGTGGAGTCACGGGACTCAGTGTGGTAGTGGGGGATCTTCAGTCCAGTACTCACTCTCACCTCAAACCAGGCTGACATTTAGAGAACTTGAGTAGATATTCCTGGGTCTTACAAATATGACCACATGTGTTTGTGATACCTTATAAACTCTGCTCATTGCTAGCCTGATCTCAACAGATCACAGAGGCTGAGCAAAACAAGACCTGGTCAATACTGGGATGGGAGACCTTTAAAGAAAAGTCAGGATGCTGACTAATTGGTGTTGATTGAGTAGGAGATGGTGCCTCAGGTCCAGAATTCAATACAAGTTTCCCAGTGTGATGACTGGGGAACAGTATGCTGTAGAAACTCTCTTTCAGATCAAATGTTAAATCACTGACCCTAGAGTCGTGCCTTAATTATACACCACAAAGCATTTAAAAATGCACTTCACAATAACCAAATAGAAAATGTGACTTACTTAATTTACTTTCTGTTTCATACAGACAGTACCCACAGACATCAAAGTGTTATGAAAGACTAAAGTTATTGTAGCTATGTGAAGTAAGTCAGAGTCCTGAAGTGTAAACTGTCTGTCTCTCTGTGTGGTTCAGAAGAATCGATACCCTCTCTGAAAGAAGAGGCCCCAGAGTACTATGACAATGCTGTAACTGTACCTCAGAGCCCAGATGCCTTGTCAGGTGGGTTATTTCAGTCCAGTCACATGGAGAAACCCTGCACCAATCCGTCTGTATTATTGTGCTGTTTGGTTCCCCTTCCAATATCTCAAAGTGTGCACATCACTACTTTTTCTGTCCAAATACAGCCATCATTCACTGTTCAAATCTAGTTTTAAATTTATAACGGAAGTGAATAGGAGTGGAAAAAAGGTTCCCTGATCTCCTGTATTTAAAGTCCGGTGTTTTAGTTCTAATATGATGTTACATCCCAGTGTGGTCCGTTTGGTTATTCTCCCTCCTCATTGGTTCATTAATTCATCCACCTTGCCGTATTACATCATTCGTGATCAGCTTCTTGACCGATCAGAATTCAACTGTATTTAACTTGGAGGTTTTCAGAACGTAGGGGACGTTTTGCTCAACTTCGGTTCTGCTCGGCTCAGCTTCAGCTTCTTGTTCCTCTGTTTTCATTTGTTTTGCTTTGTGTTTGTGTTTCCATATGGCTTCGGCTTTGTTAGTTTGTGTTCTTCTCCTCCTTGTACTTTAGTTTATTTGTATTATCCTTTATTTCACCATTACCTTGCCCAAACATGTTATATCAACCTCTGTGCTCTTTTGTACCCCGTTCCTTGTGTCTACACTCGTTTTCCCTTATCTGAATTCGTAGGTCACTTGTGTATTTGCGTGAACTTTTGTTTAAAGGGTTAGTTAAGTTTGTTGTTGTATTTAAAATCTGATGTGTGACAGTGAAACTGTGCTCTGTGTGGATCAGGAGAGCTGATGTCCTCTGTGAAAGAAGAGGCTCCTGAGCATTATGATGATGTCATCGCTGTGCCCCAGAGCCCAGACACAGTGTCAGGTGAGTTATTATAAATAAGACTCAGGAGTACCCTCTGTACCAGCCCACAGTAGCCTTTGTCATTAGAAATGAGTTTCAACCTAATTTCACCCCAGCAAATAAACACTAACTTGAAAAGAAGTGCTCTCTTACAGGCCAGCCTGTGTCAGAATGACAGAGACATTACTGACCTGCTCTTCTGTTCACAGAGAGACTCCTCTCTGATGAGACACACTCTGAATACAGTGATGTGGGGGACAGTGAGGAAGATCCCACTTTAGGTAAAGGGGGCTACAGCCAGGGGGCTCAGTGTGGGTGAAGTAGTTCAGGTATGGGAAAGTTGACCCCCAGTAATCAATCTCTGTGCCACTCTCATCCAAGACAAAGGGACATCAGGCATTTTGCAGTAGTAGTGTCCTGCAGGGATAAATAACAGCCAATACAGGCTAAGAGACTGTACTCGTACAAGGTTAGATCTCATAGATCAGAGTTTCATTGAAACCCACCTACTGTCACACCCAGCCAATCAGATGATTGAGATTCGGAGAGAGTGAGGTCTGGGCAGAGCAAAGCTTTATATTCCCCAACACCAGGAATTGTGTTCTCTGACTGTGGAGAGAATTCCTATGTTCTGAAAATACTGAAGTTTTAGAGAATTTGTGTGTCATGAACAGAAGTAAAATCTGCACTGAATCAGGAATTCATCCTAGATACAATTTTATTTGAAAAAATGCCTAATTAATGTTTTTGGACTACAATATTATAAAAAAAAACTATTCTATATACAATAACTAACACTAACAGCCATTTATATCAAAGCAGATCTCTCAGATATGTTCTATTACACTTGTAGTTTCTCATGCATGCTATGGTTATATCAATAAAATGTATATTGTTTATTTAGAATGCATGTGTGTCAGACTGTGATCATCAAGTACAGTAACAATTTGCTCTTACAATTTCAGATTGTTCCAGCAAATTAAAACCCCCATTCACTATACTGTTGTGACTATGGAAGTGTTTTTAAAAAATGTAGATACAACTGGCTAGAGTCAACATTTCCAATTCTCATGGGCTTCAATGCAAGGAGATGTTAGCTGACATGTAGGGGTGTAAGACTCAGTGATTAAAGCAAACATAATGTTTACCTTAGTGAAGTTCCTGGTACATGAAAACTCCTTGTCCAGATCAAGCAGAAAGACCTCAACAGAGTTTAGTATTTGAACCGCATTAAGAGAGCTTGCCATTCTGTTGTTTTTAGAAACTTTAATGTCTTGTTTAGAGACTCCCTTGGCAAAAAAACAGCCTCTCCTGGCATGTGAGAGTATTTTTAGAAGATAGGCTGCCATTCGTTTTATAGCATCCGGGTTCATGGAGAGGTGTATGTAGGTGTAGGTCATATTCTGTTTGGTTTAAAACAGCAGCTATGTCTCTCCTTTTGGCCTGTGTAGGTATTTTGTAAATGTTGAATACTTGGTGGCAGTTTGGGTTTTTCTGTGTGGTTAGGATGTAGGTCTCTAAAGCACTCTAAAGTAAATTTGTACATGTGTGCTGTATGTTTATGCCATGTGTTGTTTAGTGTGTATATTGTCATTGTTAGTAAACATTTGTTTAACGAATTGTGTCTGAACTATTCCTTTTTTTCCCCCATAGCTGTGCAAAAGATCAAATAACTCATCTTTCTCTAACACTACCAAAAGCTTGGGCATATTCTTGGCAAAATCTTTACAAGTTTGGGGTTATGATTATTTTAATTATTATTTTATCTAGTCACTTCTGATATTCACCATTTTCATAACTCCAATTTGTAACAATATTATTTTAATAGCTGACTCATTTGAAAAACCATGTTAGTCAAGGCCTGATTTAATTAAAACATTAATTTTATGACACTATCTATTTCCACACAGTTAATAAACAATTACTTCTTATAGATTTTAAAATCACACATATACAATTTCAAAAATACATACTGTACCCATGATTACAAATGTATGGGTCTAATTTTAATGACCTCCTAAACCAAAAATATCAGCTAACAGTTATCCCTGTCCCTCAGCTGTCCACTGCCCGTCTCTGAGCCTGTCTCTTTCTGTCAGGTGTCCCCCACACTGGACCTGGAGTAGACAGGGTCCTGCCCACATTGCCCTCTGAAGAAGGAGCTCCTGCCCCTGACAAGACTGACTATGATGATGTTGGGGATGAGTCTCAGGGAGAGGATGGGTGATGTGAGACTGACAGGGCTGTCTGGGAGAAGCTCCTCCTGCAGGTCTAGACACAGAAGAGTTTCACCAACAGAGTCACACAGCCTTAGAGCAGCTCTGAGCAAATGTTTATACATTAAAGTTTTGTTTTGCAATAAACTTTTTAGAACCATTTTTGGTATGTGCTTTCTAATGTTTCATATTAAGACTATCACAAATTAAGTAGCTCCTGGCCACTCACAATGATAATATCACCCCAGCAGAAAAGGAAACTTAAAGAGGTGTGACAAACTGACATTACAAAACTCATGATCATGAAAGAAAAGGCCTTTTTAAACTTGTTTCCTAAAATGCCATCAGAATGTTTTTGGAGTGTAGGAGGAAACTGGAGCACCTGGAGGAAACTCATGCAAACATGGGGACAACATACAAGCTCCACAAGGATAGCACAGCATATCAGAAAATAATCACAGAACTCCATCACTGCATGGTAGCAGTGTTAACCACTGGGCCACCTGTAAAATAAGTATACTTCCAAAACAGGAAGAGGGTGTGTAAAACAATATTCTATATACTTTTACTCTGGACCTTTAAGAGTTAATTTAACCTTTTGTCTGCTGAAGATGTTAGGAAGCCTGCTTTTAGGGAAAAAGGGAATTTTCTAAAACTAACAAGTAATTATGTACAGGACACATTTCTACATATAAGCAAAATAACAATAAAATGTGTCTTAGCTTCTCTAATGATGTGAATTCTATAATACTGACAGAATATTGTACTGTATTCTATAGCCTGAATAATCACCAAAGCACAATTTAGGGAATTGGGGGACACTAACACAAGAGGAAGACAACATGGAAATCCACAAGGTTTATTTTCCAACAGTGTCACTCAATACTACATCACAGAGGCTGCTCTATTCCCCCTCATTATGTAGACTGACATGCTTGTGATGAACTGTTCTCCTGCGATAGTCAGCTGCAATAACTGACTCGGGCATGATGTTCATACTCCCTTCCTCTTCCAAGGAGGACTGAGACAGAAAATCAGCGACTCAGACTCTTTTGTCCACTCCCAGAAAGCCAGGACACTTAATTGCGAGGCTTTTTTATTCAAGTTAGAAAAAAGAAACTTCTCTAAATTAAATTTTAGGCCGCAAAAAGAGAACTTCTTCCATGTGGCTGGTTAGCTCAGTTGGTAACACCAATGTATGGGTCTGTTCCCTGTATGGGCCCGAAGATCTCCTTCTCTTTTCCCAAAATCATCTGCTTGATATTTCTTTCAATGTTAATTAAAATGAGAGGTTGGAATTAGTAGCTCTGAGTGACTGAATTGCATTTTCAGTGGACTTTTCCCTCTACAGAGAGGTGTAACGGTTGATGGTGAGAAAGAGGATTGCAAAAGTTGGTTTGCTTAGTTGGTGTTATAGTGAGCGGATTCATGGTATGACGCATTATGCTTTTTTAATATATAACTATATGAACTCAGTCAATTAAATATAAATAGAAAATAAAATACTTATCTGACAACCTATGGCAGAAGTTACTAGATTGTTTTATTGGTATAATAATTGTTATACATTTATTAAATTCTATTAGATTGATATATCATCACAATTATTATATCTACCTCAAAACGCAGAGCCACTCAAGGATTATGTTGAACGCTAGCATTATTGAACAGCATAGTGTAGCTTCCAATGAACATCTAACTGAACTAACTTAAACTACTTTCCTAGGAGCCACATAACGTAACCCCCCCCCCCAAACACATATCCCCTGGAAATGGGGAGGTACAGATAATGTTCAGTTCCATGGTACACTACAGTTTGCTAATCACTAGGCCATATGGGAGCAAATCTCGCCATTCAGAATAATTTGTCATAATGCATCAAACCCTTTATTAATATTCTATTGCAGGACTGCACTACTTCGTAATAAAATAATTAGAAAAATATTTAATCACATGTTTGCCATTCTTATTTTATGAACCTTGTTTCTGTATTGAGCTCATATTTTGTAAACAAAAAGTTTATATAGCCACATTCCCATATTGGGAATTGAACCCGGGCTACTTGGATAAAAACATCTGATTGCTAATCACTAGACCCTAAGGGAGTATAGCCACACTCTACATAAAGTAAGCATAGTCTTTATTGTTTGCTTGTTAGAGAGCTAGCTGGCACCCAGAGCACTGCAGAGTCTATTTACTGTGACTTACTTGATGTACAACATCAGGACTTTTCAGATCCCTGGCACACGTTGAGATCACAGACATGTCCATGCAGGTATGCCAAGCCACATGTATGTCTCAGCATCTTGCCATGATCATACAGGTATATGGTTAGTAAATTTATGTTTTGATTGCAACAACCCTGCAATGAACATGGCTTACAGCAACACTAGACTGGAGATTTTGATATTTGCTTAAATGAAGAAAAAAAGCCAAGTGTGTGTCATCAAACTGGCGTGCTGCCCCACATAAGCGATACAAACAAACACTGCTTTACTGAGGAGCACTGCATGAGCTTATTATTGGTAACCTGGAGACCAGACCAACCTCTTCAGTGGAAACAAAGTGAAGGACAGGACCCACAGTATTAAAAAGTTATTTCTTTAATCTTGTTTCTTAGGCAATATCTATCAAGGTTGGTATAAAACTATCTGAAATGAATATTTTCACATACTGAACTCCAGAAGGATATACAGGAAGGAATGAAGCAGAAGGTAGACAGATGTGGTTGTTATTGCATTTTCTGTCTTTTATTTCCATACCATCCATGACCAGATTTACAGTAAAATCAGGAAAGGCAGTACTGACAGAGTCACTTTCTCATGGATAACATCAGGGACTATGGCATATTCCCAAGGGGTAACTGGAATCTGGAATCTGTCCAAGAACTCAGGGCAATTCAACAACCTACCCTCTTTGTTTAGCAATGGTGCCACTAACCAAATTTATAATAGCATATCTGAAAAGTATACTTTTAATTTTGTACTTAATGTTCTTGCTATTTTATAAATAGTTGTTCTATTTCTTCAGGAGACAATTATTTTTAATGTAACCGGGTGGTTACGGAGTGGATATTTGAAATCTGACACTGAAATTGGTAGCTGTTGCTTCAAGACACGCACGTATGAGTGACGTCAGTGCGCCAGTAATTGTGGAAGTGAACATCGTAAAGTTCTATTTAAATTCTACTAAAAATGTGAGAAATAATAAAGCACGGAAAACATATGATATATGTTAAAAATACAATTTAATCATATAACTTACTTATTACCTCTGGCGGTTAACTGCTTATTTTTCTGTTTGTGTTTGTTATCTTGTACATAATTTGATCCTCTGATTGTATTTGTAAACTTTTTATACATTTAATAAAAAAATCTTTAAAAATAAACATAGTAAAGCTGAGCTTGGTGTGTGGCTCCGTGTGATGTGAATGCAGAGAGCGTGTTAAAAGAAGACTGTGATATTCTGTGTGTCTTGGATTAGACGAGATTAGAGTGAGTAGTTTTGTTTTTATATCTCTGTGATGTAATGGGACCAATGAAGAATGTGGCATTCAGACTAATGTGGAGTATTTCTTTCCTTAGGGAAATTGCCACTACCGTATTTTTTTTTTGTCTTTGTTATTTTAGTAGCACTTTGTGCATCCTGGTGTGTGTATATCTCCATGTATATCTATGTGAATTTTTCGGGTTAAAGGTTATACTGCATCCAATCTAAATTCTGTAACAGAAAATAATACAACCAATCATTTTTATGATTTCATGCAGATCCAGAATAAAAAGAATCCCCATTTAAGTTTATTGTAGTACAGTGCGTGCTTTCCCGGGCTACATTAATATTTGCATTTCTGTGTTGATTGTGTAACACAAAACAAAAAGGATTAGCTGATGCGTATATCTGAAACTCTTACATATACTCTTCGATACTTCGATTTAAAAATATTTTAAACGTATTAAACATGTTTTGAACAAAAGCTTGCAGAAAAAAGGCATATTCAAAATAAACATATTACTTACCTACATTAAACAGCTACAGTGAAAATATTGTACATATGTCCTTGAAGGTACTGTATAAAGCTGAAATAAATTTGCAATCGCACGGTTCAACACGAAGAGTGCAGCTCGATGGCGATTCAGACCTCCCGAGTAGCTGGTGGTAGCAGCTGCAGTGAAGTTTATATCAAATTGCCGAATCTCCTTTCTCCGCTCCTCGGCTGTTTTGAAGCCGCTGCAGCGCTAGTGTATGACGTCATCACGAATCGCGGCTGTGCAGATATTTAACCCACGTGGCAGTAATTTAATCGGTTAGTTTGGATGAATAATAAAGACGGTTATTTTATTTAAAAATAACTTTTCATCTCCTGAAGAAACGACCCTGTTTATCTGTAGATTTGTAGAGACCCCGAACGTATAACTTCTGCCTCTGTTTCGGATCGAATCTTTAGAAAGATGGCTAATGTGTTCTTCACACTGGAGACAGAGCTTCACTCCTTCATGGAGGTTTCGCTTAAATCGATCGTGGACGAAGTTTCTGAAGTTTTTCGAAACAGGATGGTTAAAATCACACAGTTTGTGGAAGAGAGTTTCGGGAGTGAAATGGCGCAGCTGAAGAAGGAAAACGAGAGCCTGAAGTGGAGACTGCAGCTGTGGGAGAAGGAGTCGGGAGGAGGAGGAGATCAGGGACAGACAGATCGTGTTGGACACACGCTTCCCTGTGAAGTCCCTGCAGAAATAAAAGAAGAAATGGACACGAAACTGGAGCTGTCAGGTCAGTGTGATGACTTGTATGAAGTCAGTGTCTGTGTGTTTAAAAACAGTGTCTTTAACTTCCTCACTGGTGAGAGTATAGTGGAGAGATGCAGAGTGAAGTGGAAAATACTGTGTGATGTACAGTAGCAACGAGATTCTTTACTGCAAACTGAATTGTTGTTGTTTGGTTATGGTGCTTAAAACATCCTTGATATAGTAACAGGGCTACAATCACGTCATTTAGACACAGTTAGTTTGTATTTGTAAATTTAGTGAAAATATAATGTAAAGCAATATTTTTAGTTCTTTGGTCTGCTGTAAATCTGAAGGTTAAAGTAAGTAAAGACACAATAATTGTATAACTGAATCACTTTCTATAATTAAGCGTCATTACCAAAATTATTGTATTTGTATTATATGTCTGTACATATAAATACACACATCTCATGTATTATTTATATATGTAATATATAATTATAAGAACAAGTAAAGGTTTATTACATGGTGAAAAGAGAAGAAAGAGAAGAAACAGAAGAAAATGTTTCTATTGTGTTTCTTTTCTTCTCTTTTCATCAACGAATAAACCTTTACTTGTTGCTTTGCAACCTGCACATGCTGATGCAGCTAACTTCTTGAACATATATAATAATATAAATGTAAGTGGCCATATTAACATTTTCAGGATCACTGTGTCTATATTCTCCTCTTTCTGCGCAATGTCAATGTACTGGAGTGTTCAGTCAGTGTGTCTGTATTAACCCCCCTCTCTCTCAGTGCAGTGTTAATGTACTGGAGTGTTCAGTCAGTGTGTCTGTATTAATCCCTCTCTCTCTCAGTGCACTGTTAATGTATTGGAGTGTCCAGTCAGTCTGTCTGTGTTAACCCCTCTCTCTGATTATAGTGTTAATGTACTGTAGTGTGCAGTCAGTGTGTCTGTGTCTCAGTGCAGTGTCAGTGAACTGTAGCATCCAGTCAGTTTGTGAATATTGGTGTGACAAGTGCTCTGTGCTGGTCTATATAGATGCTATAAAATCCCTTTCATTTTTAGGAGAACAAGTCTTGTTCTGCATCTGCAGTTCATGCTTTTCTGATCTCTGTGGCTGAACATTTCCTTTTGTTATAGTTGGATTCAGAACCTCACTTGGACAGAGACTAGGATTAAATTTATTTCTTTTGAGTGTCATGATTTTATTATTTTCAGTTCCTTTTCACGTTATCTGTGTTCAGGCAACTCGAGTGTGTTTGACTATTTGGTGTATATCTAGTTTGAAAATGAGCTTTGACAATTTCATTTAGATAAGGTTATTGATGATATTTCCTTGCTATCTAAAAATTATTATTTTTTGCCTCTTATGCATGAATATTATTTCCTTTTGAATTCTCCTCTAAGATCACGTTAAAGGTTTTATTCTCTTCTCCTGTGTTTTCAGGCTCAGAGGCCAGTGGTCTCCCTGACGCTGGGGAAAGGGCTCCTCTTGAACAGCAGCACAGTGAGGAGTGGGGCTCCTGTCTGATGCAGACAGAGCTCACTGCTGCAGAAGGGAAAGAGAAACTCAGTGAGCAGCACACAGAGAGCAGACAGATTGTTGAGGTTCTGGACTCTGTGCCCATGATGAAAATGGAGTCTGAGAGTGAGACACCTGGGCTCTTAGTATCTGAGGACTTTACAAAGAAGATTAATAATCTAGATACTAACAATATTAGACAAGGTTGTAACGAACTGGACTGTGACTCTGTACAAAATCACAAAAAACAACTGTATGCATTTAATCTTAAAAAGCAGGATGTGGATCCTCAGTTGATTGACCCTGCAGAGCAGCAGACTGATGTACCTGGTGAAGAGAACAGTACTAAATTACAGCACACAGTGAAGAGTGAGGACAGGGAGGAACAACAACAGGTCCTACAGGGCTTGATGATAATAAGGCCTTGTTCTGTTAGAGTGGAGAGACTGTCATTGCAGAAGTGTTTTAAACAAATGAATCATTCTTTAGTATCTAAGAACTTTACAGAGATGTATAATAATTTGGACACTAAGAGTATAGCAAAGCATGTGAATGAACTGGAGTTGGTCTCTGTTCAAGGAAGAAAGGAAGAGGAAGAAAAAGAATTGAAAGTTTTCAGTTCCCAGTTGATTCAGCCTTCAGAGCAGCAGACGCATGTACCTGGCAAAGAGAACAGTACTGAATTACTGTACTCAGAGGAGAGTCAGTACAGAGAGGAAAGAGAGGAACAACAGGGAGGCCTACAGGACTTGATAGGAATGAGTTCTTCTTCTGCAAACATGCAGAGACTGTCAGTGCAGCAGTGGATTAATCATTCAAGCAACGTTAAAAATCACCAGCTCACTGCAGGCCAGAGGATTAGGAAGACTCATCCAGCACCTTGTTTGGATAATGTAGAGAAAATGTCAGTACAGCCCAGACAGCAGCAATGTTTTCGACAATCAAGTAAATTAAAATGTCACCAGCGCACCCATACTGGTGAGAAACCATTCACCTGCAAACAGTGTGGGAAAAGATTTAATCAGGCAAGTCATTTAAAAACCCACTTACGAATTCACACAGGAGAGAAACCATTCACCTGCCATCACTGTGGGAAGAGCTTTACAGAGGCAGGCAGTGTAAAAAAACACCAACTAATTCACACAGGAGAGAAGCCATTCACCTGCAGTCAGTGTGGGAAGAGCTTTATTCAGGCAGGCAATTTAAAAACCCACCAGCTTGTTCACACACGAGAGAAACCTTTCTTCTGCAGCCAGTGTGGGAAGGGTTTTATTCAGGCAGCCAATTTAAAAACACACCAGCTTATTCACAAAGGAGAGAAACCTTTCACCTGCAGTCAGTGTGGGAAGAGTTTTATTCAGGCAGGCAATTTAAAAACCCACCAGCTTGTTCACAAAGGAGAGAAATGTTTCACCTGCAGTCAGTGTGGGAAGAGTTTTATTCAGGCAGGCAATTTAAAAACCCACCAGCTTATTCACAAAGGAGAGAAATGTTTCACCTGCAGTCAGTGTGGGAAAAGCTTTATTCAGGCAGGCAATTTAAAAACCCACCAGCTTGTTCACACAGGAGAAAAACCTTTCACCTGTAGTCAGTGTGGGAAGAGCTTTATTCAGGCAGGAAATTTAAAAACCCACCAGCTTGTTCACACGGGAGGGAAACCATTCACCTGTAGTGAGTGTGGGAAGAGTTTTAGTGTGGCAAGCAGCTTAAAAAAACACCAACTAATTCACACAGGAGAGAAACTGCTCAGCTGTAGTCAGTGTGGGAAGAGTTTTAGTACAGTAGACAACTTAAAAACCCACCAGCTTATTCACACAGGAGGGAGACGTTTTAAGTGCAGTCACTGTGGGAAGAGTTTTAGTCAGCCAAGCCATTTAAAAAGACACCAGCTTATTCACACAGGAGAGTAACACTGGATAGTACAATACACAGAAGTTTAGAGTTGAATGATGATTTATTTTTAGTCTATTGTGGCATGACTTGATCATGAAGGTCTTTAACCCCTTAGCAGAACTCCCTGGCACCTGAATCTGTACAGGTTCTGAACAGCATTTCAGATTCAGAAAACTCCCAAGTTAAACCTGCATCATCAAAGCAATATATTTTTGTATATATATATATCTTTATATATCTTATATATGTATATATATCTTTGTAAATGATACACAAAGTATTGCTCACGCTAATGACTCCAGTATTTTCTAAATCTAACCTTTTTTTTTACAGCACTGAAACCTGTTAAAAAATAAAGATTTTTGGAAAATTTATATCCATTTATGTAAGAAGATTCATTTCTATTTATTTAATTTAAATTACATGGTAATTGGTATTTAATTGTAATTTAAATTACAAGCACTCATGGACAAATACCATTACATTTTGCCCAGAAACATCAGCCAAGCTAGCAGCAGAAACTATTAGAATACTTGAGGATATAAAAAGTTTAAAACTTGGTGACATGACACATAACTTCTCCCTTTGTGTGGACAGTGTTTTCTTGTTTCTGTCTTTACCTGTCTAAGCTGTCCTAGTGGTCATGAATGAGTTTAGCTCCATTTCAGATGTTAAAATGAATTACCATAAATCTAAGGCCATTTCTCTAGGTGGCTTCAATTATACGGGGTCCCTTCCAAATGTCCCAGTTAAACGGTCTAAATTCCGTTTACCATGGGCTAAATGTCTCACTGAATCTTAGAGAATTGTGGAAACTAAACATTGCAGCAATAATTCTAAATGTCCAAATAGACTTGGAACTCTTGCATATTCTCCCTCTTTCCCTTCTGGGCCAAATCAGTTCAGTTCAGCTGAAAGTCCTGCTGTACCTTCAGTGTCCCCATCTCCTCTCATTGTGTGTTTTCATTGTGTGTGTCTTGTGTATTTGTTATGTTGTTGTCATTTTGTAAAGCACTTTGAGAATCCACCTTTGAAGGCACTAAATAAAATAAAGTTTATTATTATTATTGAGTCTTTTATACCCTCTGCATTGCTCTCCGTATGCCTGACCAGGAGGGTTATCACTGATGGGCACTTGCCAGGTGTATTTGATCAGTGATAAAGCTGAAATCCTTCCAGCTGCCTGTAGAGAGCGGTGGTCTTTTACAACTGGGCTTGTCCCTCTCAGTCACTGTGGGTCATTGTGGGTTTCATTTCATTCTCATATTAAAGAAAGAACATATATTAACTAACCTTGGGAATCTTTAAGATGTGGTATAAACATGGTACACAGGTGATTGGGGATTTTATTTAAGAAAAACACCTTAATGTTCTTTTGGCAAAGGCAAGCACAATTCAATCTTACATAAGAATGTTTATCGTTATGTAGATGACTGTCTCCATCATTACAGTTGTAGCCAGGTGTGTTGAGCCATGGTTATATAATGTAATCATTTATGTTGTTTTTTATTTTGTTTTTGTGAACTTCCCCAAAATTAGTTCCAGTTTTATGTATAGGCTTTACAACATACTTTGGGATTTGTTGTTGGAGGGGCGTCAATTAAGATGCACCCTGGGCGTCATAGGTGTGACGTTTTTCTGGTGATTTCTCAGACGCATTGTGGATGCCACAACTTTTTTTTAATCAATGGATTTTCTGTTTTAAATTATAACTGGTAGTGCGTAATATATTGGTGACCACGTGATGAAGAATGTGCCGCATTGTTAGGTTGCAAGTAATGTTTTATTTGATTAAAAAGTTAGGATGTCTGATCTGGAGGGCCTGTTGCGCCATGCTAACGTACCATAACGGGGTGTAGTGTGGTGCTAGCGACACGTGGTCATTCAGGTTAGTATGCCAGCGTTATTTTATTTTCTTTATTACATATTCATGTGGTGATATTATTTCTGAGAATGTTACAGTTGTGTGTTAAATTAATAGTGGTATTGTATAAGTGGAATGTGTAATGCAGTATACGGTATTTAACCACGTGTTATATTTTGCTAAGCAGGAGATTAAGAGACATTTAGCGTGTGTAACACCCACATGGTTTATGTTCTATAAGGTATTTCGTCCATTTTGTTATAACTTTTTTCTCTCTTCTTTTTTACTTTGATATCTTAGGTGTGCGATTTTATCAACCAAATGTTAACGTACAAAAAGTTGCATTGTAGAGTAAGGTAACGGGATATTGGTTTATATCTTGGAGAGTACGTATACTGTGATGATAGATTAAACATGGAAAAAGAAAGGGGCGATTTATGCATTTATTATAATCATTGTAATTTATTTGACATTGATATGATATATGGTATTAATTACATTTTTATATATATAATCTATTATTATTTAGATATTTTATGTAATAAAATTATAATGAGAATCTCTGATGCATTGTGGACGTCGATGCGGAGAGAAAGAGAGACATTTAACGTGTGGAACATCCACGTGTTTTATGTTCTATAAGGAAATAAAATCGCAGACCTCTACCTGGTGTCCCTGGGTGTTCATTTGACACAACGCAGAGGAAGCTCTCCGCTACATAGTGATGTACAAAATTTAATTAGGGCAATAAAAGTCTTTGCTCATTTTGTTTCTTCTATCTACTCAGTGTTATACTTACTTGCCAGAGATAGCATAGCTAAATAAACTTTTGAAGAAGAAAGGGATCTCGGAAGAGAATATATTGAGAATAAGGCTAGAGGTTGTAAATTCTGTCAGATCAATTTTCACATGCAGTAGACTAAGGGAAACCCGATTTACAGTGCTGTAGAAAAAGTAAGTATACCCCATGAAAAGGTGTGTTTTTCAACATATTTGCATGTATGGATATTTGATCTTCAGGGATCACTGCTGGGAGTGTCTTCAGGGAGAGGAAACAGTGATGTGTCTCTGATATATATGGAGAAGACTGAAAGGACCCTGTCTGATTGGCCGTCCCGGCTGTGTGAGAAGTTCCTGCTGTCAGTCTGAAAAGGCAGTGCTGTGTGTGATTGGCGGGGCGGGGGGCTGTGTTGTTACTGGGGGTCTGGGGTGCGGAGCAGCAGCTCAGTTGCCCTGTGGGCTCAGGGGTGAAGACAGGGGTCTCAGCTGCGCTCTGTCCTGATGACAATGGAGAGCTGCCTGTCCATCTTCTCTCTCGCTGTCCTGGTGCTGCACAGCTCAGCCAGTAAGTGGGACTCAGCCATTTTATTATTACTGTCAGATGTACAGTATGTAAAGAGCTAAGTGTGTTAAAGACTGAGGTATTATTGAGATTCCATTTTATTATTACAGACTGTGGCTTAATTAGAGATAGAACTCTTATGAAAGAGAAAAGTATTTCTACTTAAGGTGAGATCTTTAGCCTGAATAATTATGTCAGACAGGTGTAGTATCATTGATATCATGTTTGTTAAATAGAGAATTATCAGAGACTGGGACATTACTGGAGGTAAATGTGTTGTAAAAGACTGGAGTATTTTGAGCCAAGGACATTTTAAGGTTGGATAATACAGTAGTTATGTCATTTTGTAGAGTGGAGTAATTTAATTGTAGGAACTTTTCTGTGCATACCGTGTTAATAAGAAGACTATTAATTACCTTTTTTATTAAGTAGTGTGTTTGTGCCAGGGGTTATTTGACATATTTAGATAATTGTTGCAGCATTTCTAGAGACTGGGATAGTTTTATCACAGAAACTTGTCAAATTAATTACTGAGGAAGCCTGTCTGTATTATGGGGTGTTACTGGACACAGATACCACCAGGGCAGAGTGATAATACTGTCCAGTACAGAACGCAAGTCCTGCTACACAGCACTGACTCTCCTAGAAAAGTAGATTGTTAGTGAAAGTCTTGTCAGTGAAACACAGTCAGCACCATTGTAGTTTAAGTTATATACAGTAATTTCTGAAACAGGAGCCCCTAGTTTGGTCTTACAGCTTCTTGTTTTTCAGAACCATTTATTTTGCTGCCATTATTCCTCTTTGTGTGTTCAGACAGTCTGGGGTTCCTGTCTTGTGTCTGTGTGAGATTTAATTGCAGGTATTTCCTTTGGGATTATGGGATTTGTTCAACCTGTAGTATTTTTTTAGAGGAAGCTATATTACATAGGAAGACAATTGTTTGTGATCGAGGGTTATGAAAGAGATACAGTACAGTTTTTTTACAGTGTAGAGAGCAGCTTATTTTGAACATTAACACTTTAAGACAGTAGCTGATTAAGAGAGACAGGGGGACCGGAAAGTCAGAAAGTTCAGAAAGTCCCAGTTCCTCACACTAACACCCCCACCACTGCAGCAGCCTCCTGGTGTATCTGGGGGCTCTGACCTCCTCATCTCTAGTATGTTAGAGACAGCAGACGTCAGGACAGCCTCTTCCTGCAGCTCCATCACTGGGGTCGTCTGTCTCTTCTGAAATGTGTTAATGGTTGCCGGTTTATAGCCCTGAGGAGCTTACACAGAGGAGCCCCATTTCCTCTCAACACCAGACTCACAGGAAAATTGTTTTGTGTGGTTTTGTCTCATGTGGTTTAAAGAAAAGAAACGCAACGTCTGATGTACACCATGTACACCAGGTTTGCTGTGTTTAGACATTAAAAGGGACAGGCTGTACTATAGTAAAGGTGGCATTCTTTACTCCTTCAGAAAAAGCAGAATATCAATTATTTTTAGAAAGTGGAGTCTTATTAGTCACTGAGGTGTTACAACAATAATTTAACACGTAGAGGCTGTACTGTAGTAAAGGTAAAGGATACTATGTAGAAACTAATGTTTATACAGTATCTGACTGATGATTCACTGATAGCTAAATAATTTTGTGTTTTGAGGTTATTTTATGCTGGGTATTATTTTTTATTATATTGCGAGTTTTTAAGCCGGATAATGAAAATTGAATATTTAATTAATATTATACAAGTGAAATATTTAATTTGCCTGTCACCATCAGTTGAGAATCAGGACCAGAATGTCTCAGGACAAAAACACAAGAACATGGTTGGTAAACATATTTTAAACATACAATAAACTTATCTTATACATTTGGAATATGCTGTGTTTTAAATGGAATTCATTCTGTGAGTCATATATTAACATAGATCTTGACATTTATAAGCTGAAAAGACTTTGTTAAGTGGAAAAAAATCAGAATGTAAAAAATCAGTATTAAAAATGATTTGTACTATATAAGGGTACAACATTACAGTACATACTGCAAACTGAAAGTGAATGAATGTTTAATCTAAAAAATATCTAGTTATATTTTAACTAGATAATGGTTCATTAATGGTATATTTAAGCACAATCTATAAAGCACTTATCTGTTTGTGAACATTTTTGTACTGTTTCTATTTTGTGTTTTCTAAGGTCTCACTTTCAAATACAACACATTGAGTAAAGAGACACATCATTAAATCTCACTTTAAATCTCTTACCTTATATGGACAAACAGGCAGCAGCCAGTGGTATCATACAGTTTTTACATATAGGACCTGAGACACAGATACAACAGACCATGTGTCAGTGATGTAGGCTTCTGACTCCACAGTCACTGTCCACTGCAGTGACCACAGCTTCTAGAAACCCAGGAACAAAAGTCCTAGAACTCTGGCATCACACATCCCTGTCCAATGTACTGATCACAGCTCTCAGAGCACAGTGGTTAATGTCTGTGTTCTGAGAGCCATAGTCACTACGGTTTTTATGTCCCCTGTCCACTATAGGGACTATAGCTCCCAATACCCAGGAAGAAAAAGTCTCAGTCCTCTGTAGTCATAGTCATGTGTATTTATCTCTCTCCAGGCAGTTCTGATGTGAGGCTGGTGAATGGAGCCAGTCCCTGTGAGGGGACAGTGGAGGTGTATCATGGTGGAGAGTGGGGGACAGTACGTCACTCTGGCTGGGATCTGGATGATGCTGCAGTGGTGTGCAGACAGCTGGGCTGTGGATCTGCTGTTTCAGCACCAGGATGAGCTCAATTTGGACCAGGGTCTGGATCAGTCCTGTTGGGTGCTGTTTCCTGCAGCGGGTCAGAGTCTGCGCTGAGGGACTGTGGTAAAACTGTAGTGAAACAGTATAGCATTCCTCATGTCTATGATGCTGGAGTGAGGTGTTCAGGTAAGAGAAACAGACTCTCTCCAGTCTCCAGCACTGAGGAGAATTGAAACTCCTCCATTGATCGAGAGCCCCGTCAACACTCCTCACTGTCACTATGTCTTTCTAACTGTGTGGAGACCAGATGTAGAAACACAGACAGGAGACACTGTCTGAGAGCAACTGCAGGACAAACCCCTCCTGGCTGCTGTCTGTCAGGTTTACACTCGACCTTCCAGTTATGTATAATATACATTGATATATAAGGTAATATAACTATGTCACCAATGGATCTGAGTTGAACAAATTGAATTTTTCAGTCTCCAGTCTCCAGCACTGAGGAGAATTAAAACTCCTGCACCAATCCTTCGTCATTTCTCCATCCTCCCATTGCTGCTGCTCCTGTCCTGCTGAGAGCTGTGACATCACTCCTCCCTGTCACTGTGTGTCTTTTCTCCTTCTGAATTGTATTTCCTGCAGTGTGTAGAAAACATATTGAAAACTGTCTGAAACCCCCAACCCCACCTGTATGATTCCTGTTAGGTTTTACAATTGACCAATAAAGAGGCCAAAGGACAGTGTTTGATCATAAGGCTGTAAATCTACAAATACATTTACAATTTGTGACCGATAGATCTGTATAAACAAATTTATTCTCGGTCTTGATTTGAAAACTCCAGTTTGTCCTCCTTGTAATGTTACGGATTCGGCCAGTGAAACCGAAACTAAGTAGTGAACCCACTTGCGGGAGCCGACAGAGACAAGTTGTGATCCAAATACCGTAGCCGAAGGAGAGAGTCGAGAGTCCAGGGGAAGCCAGAGAACCAAACTAGGAGAAAGCAACCGAAGCCGAGCCGTAATCCAAAAGACATAGTAAAAGGGGATAAACCAAAGTCGGAACCAGAACAGTACGAGGAGGTAGAAGGCGTAGCGCAACTAAGTACCTCGAAAGGGAAACAATACTGAGCGAGGGGGTAGGGAAAGACTAATGCTTAAATACCAGATGAGACGGAGGTGTGGTGGTGAAAGCGCACACTGATAGGTGGACTTATGAACTAAGGCTACGCATTCTTCTGCCTCTTTCGTTGCTAAGAGGCAGGGATCGTAACATTACCCCCCTCTCTATGAGCGGCTCCCGACGCCCTAGCTGGACGATTAGGGAAACTCTGATGGAAATCCCGGATCAGGTTTGAATCCAGTATATCTCTTTCCGCTACCCACGTCCGCTCCTCTGGACCGTAGCCTTCCCAATCCACTAGGTATTGCAGGGATCCACGAGACCATCGGGAATCTAAGATCTTATTTACGGTGTAGGCAGGAAGTCCGTCAATTACTCGAGGTGGTGGGGGTTTTTGTTGCGGTTTAGACAGAGTGGATCTGCGAAAGGGCTTAAGGAGGGAAACATGGAATGTAGGGTGAATCCTGAGGATAGGAGGCAAGGCCAGCCGATAAGTTACAGGGGTAACCTGGGTGAGGACACGAAAAGGACCGATGAACCTGGGAGTAAGCTTGCCAGAAGGTTGCTTTAGAGGAAGGTTGTGGGTAGACAACCAGACAAATTGTCCACGTCGAAATCTGGGTATGGTTCGACGGTGCCGATCCGCCACGGTCTTCTGCCAAGCTGCAGTGTGAAGAAGGGCGGCTTTAGCCTTCTTCCAGAAGTCCTGCAGGTTAGTGATATACTCCTGAACAGAAGGAACTTCTGTGTCCGGCGGGGAGTCCGGGAAAAGAGGAGGCTGATAACCTAAGGCACGCTTGAATGGTGACATGGCGGTCGAAGAAGTATACAAAGAATTATGAGCATATTTTGCCCATGGAAGCAAAGACACCCAGTTATCTTGGGTCGATGAGATATATGCCCTTAAGTAGGTTAGCAGTTCTTGATTCATACGCTCAGTTTGACCATTGACCTGCGGGTGGTAAGCTGAAGTAAGCGAAACTGAGGCTCCCAGTGACTTACAGAAGGCCTTCCAAAATCGTGAAATATACTGGGGGCCCCTATCGGAAACAATGTCTTTAGGGATGCCATGAAGACGGAAGATATGCAGTATGAACAGGTCTGCTAGTTCCCTAGCTGAAGGCAAGGAAGGTAGGGGAATAAAATGGGCGGATTTAGAGAAACGATCTACTACTACCATGACTGTCATGTATCCTTGGCTTGGTGGAAGGTCAGTAATGAAATCAACTGAGAGGTGGGTCCAAGGACAGTCGGGGATAGGTAAGGGTTGAAGAGGGCCTGCCGCCCTCATCCGAGAACACTTAATTCGGGAACATATAGAGCAGGCTTGGACATACTCCTTGACATCCTTAACCATGGTTGGCCACCAGAAATCTCTAGAGATTAAATCCAAGGTACGTCGGAATCCAGGGTGTCCGGCGAAGCGGGAATCATATCCCCATTGTAAGACAGAAGATCTGACTGGGGTTGAGACAAATAACTTGTCCTGAGGGCACTGAGGAGGTACAGTTTGTCCAGCCAAGGCGCGTCTAACTATGACTTCTATGTCCCATCTGACAGCTGCCAGGAATCTACCAGAAGGGATGATGGGTTCAGGAAGCAGTTCAGCCTCAGGGGGGTCGTGGATCCGTGAGAGAGCATCAGCTTTGATGTTCTTAGAGCCTGTAGTGTAGGTGATAAGGAAATTAAATCTGGAGAAAAAGAGGGACCATCTGGCCTGGCGAGGACATAGAAGTTTGGCCGATAGTAAATACTCCAAGTTTTTGTGATCTGTGTATATCAAGGATAGATGATGAGCTCCCTCCAGCCAGTGCTTCCATTCCTCCAATGCTAACTTAATAGCCAGAAGCTCACGGTAACCAACATCATAGTTCATCTGTGCAGGAGATAACTTCTTAGAAAGGAAGGCGCAAGGGTGAAGAATCTGTTTTTCTCCATGACGTTGAGAGAGAACAGCGCCCACACCATGGCCAGAAGCGTCCACCTCAACAACAAAAGGCAAAGAAGGATCAGGGTGTTTCAGGATGAGGGCAGTAGTGAAAAGGTGTTTCAGGTGCTGAAATGCCTCTTCTGCTTGAGGGGTCCATTTACCTTGTCTGGGTCCTTTGCGAGTTAAACAGGTTATGGGAGCAACCACCGAGCTGAAGTTTCAAATAAACCTCCTATAGAAGTTGGCAAAACCAAGAAACACCGATGTATGTGTTTAAGGTTCCTGGGTGTGGGCCAATCAGTAATTGCGGAGACTTTACTTGAGTCCATTTCCACCAATTCTGGAGAGATGATGTAACCTAAAAAGTGAATCCTAGAAGCATTAAAAGTGCACTTCTCCAGTTTGACATAAAGTTTATTCTTTAAGAGCCGGGAGAGTACTTCTCTGACATGGAGAACATGATCCTGGAAGGTATTAGAGAAAATTAGAATGTCATCAAGGTATACCAAGACAAACCTTTGTAGCAGATCACAAAAAATATCATTAATAAAGGTTTGAAACACTGCCGGGGCATTTACCAAACCAAAAGGCATGACCAAATATTCATAATGTCCATGGGTTGTCATGAATGCCGTCCTCCACTCGTCCCCTTCCCAAATACGAATTAAATTATAAGCCCCTCGTAGATCCAGTTTGATGAAGATCTTGGCCCCATGCACGGACTCAAGCGCTGTAGGAATTAGGGGCAAAGGGTACCGGTTCTTAAGGCCACTATAATCAATACAGGGATGGAGCCCACCATCCTTCTTTTCCACAAAAAAAAAACTGGCACAAGCAGGAGAAGTGGATGGGCGTATAATTCCAGCCTTCAGAGAATCTTGTATATATATTTTCAGGGCCTCGGATTCCATATTGGAGAGTGGAATATACGACCTTTAGGAGGAATAGTTCCTGGCAAAAGGTCGATTGCACAGTCATAATGTCGGTGGGGTGGGAGAGCCAAGGCCTCTTGCTCATTGAAGGCTTCCTGTAGATCAGAATATTGGGGGGGGTATCGTAGGAACACCAGAAGGGGGCATTTCCATGAGTGCAACTCTTACAACCTTGCAGACGACGGCAACTACCAATATATTGGGGTCCCCAGGTTAAAATTTCTCTACGGGACCATGAAATGTTAGGGTCATTCTGTTGGAGCCAGGGAAAGCGTTGTACAAGGGGATGTGATGGGGTCTCGAGGAGATAAAACCAGATATCTTCCACATGTGTGGCGCCAATTTGCAATCTTATTAATTCAGTTTGCCATCTTATAAGTCCTGGAGACACTGGGGAACCATCAATAGATTGTCCATGAAGAGGAGGAGTCACCTGGGTCAGGGGTAATTTCCAAGCTTGAGCTAAGGAGGCGTCGATGAAGTTCCCTGCTGCCCCCGAGTCAATAAAAGCAAGAAGTGGTGTCTGTTTATTACCCCAAAACAGTGTAGACATAATAGAAAATCCTGAGGAAAACTTAGAGGATTGAGTTAACTCACTCACCACAGGATCTTGAGTAGTAGGGAGGCGCCTCAAAGACGAATGCAAAGCAGGGCAGTCAGCTTTAAAGTGTCCTAATTTTCCACAGAACATACAGCGGCCCTCTCGTCTGCGTCTCTCTCTTTCTTCTGGAGTTAACCGGGTGCGGGCAATTTCCATAGATTATTCCGAGTTTAGAGTGTTGGTAGGTGGTGGCCAAGGAACCTCTAGTATCTGTGTCTGAGATCTTTCTCTATTCCTCTGACAAATTCTAAACTCTAATTCCAACACCTGGGAAATTACTTCCTCCAAAGTTCTGCCCAACTGTGGTATAGTTACCAGGTGATCCTTTATTTCTTCACATAACCCTTGCGGAAAAAGAAAAATTAGGACCTCATCCTCCCAGTGAGTCTCTGCTGCTGCTACTCGAAAGTTTATGGCATAATCCTGGGCAGACCTGCGGCCCTGGCGGATAGATGAGACGAAGGAGAGAGCCGAGAGTCCAGGGGAAGCCAGAGATCCAAACTGAGAAAGAGCAGTTCCAAACTGAAAAGCCGAGCCGTAATCCAAAAAATGTAGTAAAAGTGGAGAAACCAAAGTCAGAACCAGAACAGTACGAAGAGGTAGAAGGCGTAGCGCAACTAAGTAGCTCGAAAGGAAAACCAATACTGAGCGAGGAGGTAGGGAAAGAAATACAAGATGCTTAAGGTGCTTAAATACAAGATGAGACGGAGGTGTGGTGGTGAAAGGGTGGTACACTGATAGGTAGACTAATGATCTAAGACTACGCCTTCTTCTGCCTCTTTCGTTGCCGAGAGGCAGGGATCGTAACACATGGTTCTAGTGTAATACTGCTACTACAGCTACTACTGCTGCTGCCACTGACACAACTGCAACTAATAAAATTTTACAGCTACTCCTACTGCTACTACTAATGTTACTAAAGCTACTAGTAGTACTGTTACTGCTACTAATACTGCTGTCACTGACACAACTGCTAATAACACTACTACCATTACTACTACGACCATGACTTCAGATTCTAATACTAATTCTGATACTAATACTCCTGCTACTATTACTGCTGTCATTACTACTAATAGTGATAAAAACAGAGCACTCACAGCTCTGTAGACATTGGTCTGGACTCTAGAAAGTGATTCCATTTGCAAGCAGCTCTGGACCTCAACACCTGTTGATGGGTCACTTCTATCAGACACAACATTTGAGCCCAAGCCGACTTACAAACACATTCACACACACTGAGAGATACAGTATACACCTACACACTCACACACATTCACACACACAGACACTACACATACTGACTAACACCATACACATTTATACACACAATCAGACACATACATGCACAAATACAAACTAGCACACATTCACAGACACACACATACTGTAGACACTACACTCAGAGATACACACCCACACACTGATATGCACACATAGACAGTACACATACTCACAGACACAAACTCACACACTGATGGACATCACATACACTCTTACCTACAGTTACACTATAACAAACACTAACAAAAATACCACTAATATTACAACAGTAACACTATCACTATGACTAACACTATTATTATTACTAACTATAACACAAAGTTACTACTACACTACTAATACTAATAATAACAGTAATAATTCAGGTGGGTAGCTGCGTCAGCATGCGTAGGCTGCAAAGGAACAAGTAATAGGTTTTATTCCATGCTGAAAAAAAGAAGAAAGAGAGAAAGAGAGAGTGTGATACCTGAATAAGGCTCCATGGCCGAAACGTTGTGTTCTCTTTCTTCTTTTTTTCAGCATGGAATAAAACCTATTACTTGTTCCATAACAGTAATAATATCACTAAAACTAACATGACTACTAGTGTAAATAGTCTAACAGTATATCCATAATAAGCACTAATATTAACATGAATACTAGCATTAACATTAAAACTACCAGTTGTACTCTCACTAATATTAACATGAATACACTAGTATTAGTATTAGTAGCTGTCCGTGACGTCACACCGCTGTTTGTGACGAAGGCGAGACACCTAGCCGGGCACAGTGACTCGGCGCGTGTCGCCGTGGTTACCATACTTATGATTTGTAAACAAATAGAAAATGCATTTTAACTGTTACTTAAACAAATTTATCAACTTGGAATATAATTCTCTAGTTCTAGGATTAAATTCCTAAATAATAATTTGAATAACCATTCTTTAATTTCGGATTGAACATTATTAACACTAAACGCACTATGGTACTGTAATTGATCGATACAGGCGGTATTGACCGTTTTCTAGATATTTAAAACAGGGTCAAGAACGGGAAAAGAATCAGTACTCACCATTCGATTAAGTTAATCGTTTATTCTACGGTTCTTCAGTTGAATTAATTGGTTGTCGATAGATAAGTGATCAATAACTCTTCGCAGTGCGTTCAGCGCACCTCCCGCGGTCTCGCTCGCTGATCCCGGCGCTCTGGCTGGTGTCTCTGACGTCACAGTGCTCTTTCTGACATATGCAGATGCAGCCATTCAAAACAAGTGGGCGGTACCACATTATTTTGCGGTGGGCTTTACACAGTCCACCGCGAGTTACCGTAAATTCTCCTATAATACCGCAAAAAAATAATAGTATCCGGAATTTCCGCAAGGTGGAGCTAATGAAGCTCAACCTCTCATGTTTGAGCTGTCGCCATCAAAGTCTTTAACGAAGATATTACTAATAGTATTAATAATGAATGACCTTGGACAAGCTGTAAACTCAAAGTATTGCCCTGGTCCACATTCTTTTTTTCATTGACCGTTTTTGTAAAAGTAACACCACAGCATTTCGCAATCACACATTTGTTTCCAATCATGCAAAGTACAGTTATTTTTGAGAATCGATTCACCATACCTTTCACATGCTCATAAAAGAGATTGATTTAGGAACATAACATATTACTGTATGCAAACTGTACTGTATACAGTATGTATATGTATATTTAATGTCTTAACTGTGCCCGTT